>NW_027507787.1:123952278-125152278 GCF_037356315.1 Lithobates pipiens
GGGGGTCCTGGGCTGCTCCGCCTCTTGTCTGAGTCTTTGTTCCCCTATGAGAATGAAAAAAAAAAAAAAAAAAGATACTTTTAAGCATAGTGATATTTGAGTTCAGAAATTTTAATATGAAACATTGGTTTGAAGTGGTGTACAATTATTAGCTGGTTATTACAAGATCCTAGTTTAATACATCCTTAAAATGACTTTTTTTTAGTTAGGCTGTGTTCAGACTGCTGCGATGTGTGAACGCTACAAATCTACTGTGGTTTCACGCATCGCATGCGCAGTTCGCACTGCCCTATGTGACCTGCTGGGAGTATCAGTGTAAAGTTTTATTGACACCTCCAAATTAGTTCTCATTTCACAGTGCAATCTTTAAACTCGAACAGGAATCGGACCACATGGTGTGAACACCCATGTGATCCGATTCGGCTGTGGACTAAAAAAAGGGCCATGTACAAGTTTGGGCCGGATGTGATGCGAATTCAGCCATACTATATGTATGGCTGAAATTGCATCACACAGAGATCACATGTGATTTGCACTGCAGTGCGGTGCAAATCACATTTGATCTCGTACATTGCAGCAATGTGAACCTAGCCTTTAACCAAACTGTGATACTTTATATCTTTTGTCCAAGTTTCACAGACGGACACACTCGAATCATCCCCTGGAGTACCTGTGTGTGATTATGTCAAAAAAATTTCTATGATGTCCCAAACTACACTTAAATGTTTCCCAGTCCAGATGTTAAACCAGCATTTTATCTATCTATCTATCTATCTATCTATCTATCTATCTATCTATCTATCTATCTATCTATCTATCTATCTATCTCATTTTTTTTATTGAGTCTATATTGCGCTGAATAAATTTATGAAACTTTATTAAAAATTTCTATCCTAGAAACTGAGCGTGACAATTCAGTTTATCATGAACAATACAAAAAAATTAATAACTAATTAAAATCTAATCCAACACCAGATAAATTTACACCATATACAAATGCATGCTATTTACGCCCACATATACGAACAACCATATGCGCTCATTACATGAACTATTACCTACACGAACGATCAAATCCGCCAGATTTACATACAATACCTACACGAACGATTACGAACAAATCCGCCAGATTTACATACAATACCTACACGAACGATTACGAACAAATCCGTCAGATTTACATATAATACCTATACGAACGATTATGTCCGACAGTCACGATAAACGTGGAGTTTACTCACTTTTTTTCAGGGCCTTTTTGATGCGATGATATTGCTCCAGCTCCCTGGACTTGATGTCGGACCATCGTTTCCGGAGCTGGTCCTTGCCTCTTCGTACCCCAAATTTGTTGTACAAAGTTGTGATGACCTCATCCAAGATGCCGCTTTTCCGGACATTGGGTTTTGGGTACGGGCCATTTTCCCCATCATAGTCCTCCCTTCTTAATATAGCCACCATCTCCACCATCTCTTCAAAGGCCATATTGGTGGCCTTATATCTCCTCCTTGCTCCGGAAGCATGGGGTCCATGGCTTTCCTCCGCGCTGCTCACGCTGCTCATTGAATTTGTGTCCGCCATTTTCTCCTATCATTCACCCACAGCGGAACGAGGGTAAAAGGGGCGGGGAAATACGGTCACAAGGAACGTCAGGGGCGGGCGACGCAGGCGGAGCCTGAACGCATGCGCTGTATATAAAGCGTTACCGCGAGGCCGTACGCTTGTCCGAACGGAAGCAGCGAGTGCTACACGCGACGGTAAGATAGTTATCGTTTTATTTTCGTTTAATTTAAAGCCTGCGTTAGGAATGTGTATATTGAAATTTAATCTTATTGATGTTTAATTGATTTTTATGTGGGTTGGTGGTTGAGTGGGGTTGGTGTTTTGTGTGGTAGTGTGGGGGTGGAGGTGGGTGTATAGGGGGGGGGTAGTGTGTGTGTGTGTGTGTGTGTGTGTGTGTGTGGGGCAGTAGTGTGTGTAGTGTGTGTGTGTGTGTGTGTGTGTGTGGGGGGGGGGGTAGTGTGTGTGTGGGGGGGTAGTGTTTGTGTGTGTGGGAGGGGTAGTGTGCGTGTGTGTGTGTGTGTGTGTGTGTATGGGGCAGTAGTGTGTGTAGTGTGTGTGTGTGTGTGTGTGTGTGTGTGGGGGGGGGGGGTAGTGTGTGTGTGGGGGGGGGGTAGTGTTTGTGTGTGTGGGAGGGGTAGTGTGTGTGTGTGTGTGTGTGTGTGTGTGTGTGTGTGTGTGTATGGGGCAGTAGTGTGTGTAGTGTGTGTGTGTGTGTGTATGTGTGGGAGGGGTAGTGTGTGTGTGTGTGGGGGGGGTAGTGTGTGTGTGTGTGTGGGGGGGGTAGTGTGTGGGGGGGGGGGGGGGTAGTGTGTGTGTGTGTGTGTGTGGGGGGGGGGTAGTGTGTGTGTGTGGGGGGTAGTGTTTGTGTGTGTGGGAGGGGTAGTGTGTGTGTGTGTGTATGGGGCAGTAGTGTGTGTAGTGTGTGTGTGTGTGGGGGGGGGGTAGTGTGTGTGTGTGTGGGGGGGTAGTGTGTGTGTGTGTGGGGGGGTAGTGTGTGTGTGTGTGTGGGGGGGTAGTGTGTGTGTGTGTGTGTGTGTGTGGGGGGGTAGTGTGTGTGTGTGTGTGTGGGGGGGTAGTGTGTGTGTGTGTGGGGGGGGTAGTGTGTGTGTGTGTGTGTGTGGGGAGGGCGGGGGTAGTGTTTGTGTGTGTGTGTGGGAGGGGTAGTGTGTGTGTGTGGGGTAGTGTGTGTGTAGGGGGGTAGCGTGTGTGGTAGTGTGTGTCTCGCCTACATTGTCACAATATAGTGTGCATTTGGTCTGACTTTTTTTTTTTTGGTATTTTTTTTTTATTTTATTTTTTTTTCAGAAAATGCAAAGGTATACCCCAGACCCCTTTAAGGAGGAGGCCTTCCTCTCAACATTTCTGGATTTAATTGAGTCGCACAGTAGTCTTTGGGATTCAAAACACCCCCAATATTCAAGCCGTGCTGCCCGGAAGAAGACACTGGAGACAGTTTTGACGTTTGTGAAAACCCGACTCCCCCAGGCAGACACTGACTTTGTGAACGCCAAAATTAGGAACCTGCGTAGCGTGTATAGGCGGGAGCGCAGAAAGATCCTAGAGTCCCAAACATCAGGATCAGCAGCAGGTCAGGTCTATGTACCTAAGCTGTGGTATTATGACAGGCTGCGTTTTCTGGATGACACGTCAGAAGCCAGGCAGTCACTTTCGACTCTTCCGTCTACCCGTCCCTCCACCCTTCCCTCCGCCTCAGGTGAGCCATCCCTGGAAGATCCAGACCCTTCCTTGCTGGACGAAGTTGATGCGCCCAGCTGGAGCCAGGTATATTTTAGTTTCTAAAGTTTGGATTGCTCAAATATTAATGATGTAAAGTTCAATGTTTGAATTGCTTCCAAATCTAGGATTTCATCACAAATTAAATTAGATAGAAGGATACAGTAGTTTACACAAATGTGGCTCAAATCTTGGTGAACTGATGGAAAAATGATGGTGTCAAAATGATAGCCTTTTGTATTTCAAGACAAATGTATTTGCAAGTGAGAACTGTAAAATTGTTAGTGATTGATGATTTCAAAATATAGACATATTTTATTTATTGATTTCTTTGTTTTTTACACAGGATGAGCTCACCCAGGAGGAGGCCGGGACCAGTGGTATGGAGGAGGAGGCCGGGACCAGCCACACACTGGAGCTAGCTGGGCCCAGCAGGAGTCGGACTGAAAGCCAGGTCCCTCCCCTCCGCCTAGCCAGCAAAAGGCCCAGGAGGATGACCCGTACAGAGGAGGAGTCCTTGGCGCTTATACACCAAGCCACACAAGTTCTGTCCAAACCCCCCAATCCGGAGGAGGCCTATGGCACTTATCTGGCTAGTAAGCTACTTGAAATGGACAAAGAGTCACAAGTGACTGCCTGGCTTCAGTCTGCTCTGAAAGAAGACGCAGGCTGTTGTAGTACCACAGTTTGGGGACATAGATCTCATCTGCTGCTGTTCCTGGTCTTTGGGATTCTAGGACCTGGTTTTGCTCCCTATGTACATGCTACACAGGTTCGGAATTTTGGTGGCCACTCACTTGATGTGTGCCTGGGGGACAAAAGGCTTCACAAACGTCAAAATTGTCTCCAGTGTTACCTCCCTCTTGATTTACTTTTGTTCTGAGGAAAAATAAAACTTTATTATTTCAAAAAAATATTGTTTTTTTTTTTTGGCTTAAAAAACAAAGTTTATTTGTGAGTAGGCAGATACATGTCAAAAGACTCTGGGTGTTATTTACAAAACACACGTTCATGTAAATATGCCAACTTCAAGTGCAATTTTTAAAGCACTGCAAGTGCACTTGGAAGTGCAGTCGCTGTAAATTTGAGGCTTAACATTTGAAATGAGGGGAAGCTCTGCTGATTTTGAACCTGCAATCATGTGTAAGCTAAAATGCTGGTTTGGGTATCTATCTATCTATCTATCTATCTATCTCTACTTGCATAGTCCTGCTTGGCCAAAAAAAAATGCAAGTCCATCTTGTTTCAACCCCCCCCACAAAAAAAAAAAAAAAAATGACAATAGTAGTTCCAAAAATATATAGTAATAGATAAATTCTATATATTTTTTTAAATAAATAAATAAATAAATATATATATATATATATATATATATATATATATATATATATATATATATATATATATATATATATATATATATAATTTTTTTTAATTTTTTCTTTTTTTTTGGGGGGGGGGGTTTTGAAAAAAATTTTGAATATATTTTTTCTATAATTGGAAGATTAATCATAGGATGAGGATGAATAAAAACATGTGGTATAACTCTGTGTGAATATAAGCAGCAAAGCTACTTCACTTTTCTTGCATTACGAAGAAGAAAAGAACGGGCTATATTAAAAAAACACAAAATTAGCAGCATGACGAATATGCTAGCTTCAATACGAACACTAGTTTTACAAGACCGAGCGCTTCCCCCCAGTCCGCCCTGTAAATCCTTTCTGGGCATGCGCGAAACTTAGTCTGTCGAACGAGCCTACACACGAGCGGACTGTCCGCTGAAACCAAGTTTCAGCGGACTGTCTTACGGGAATTCCGAAAAACTTTGTTCATCAGACTGTCCGCTGAAACTGTCCGCTGAAGCCCACACACGAGCGGACTGTCCGCTGAAACACTGTTCAGCGAACAAAGTTGGGCGAACAGTCCGCCCGTGTGTACGCGGGCTGACACTGCTATAAATGTCCTTGCTGATTTTTTTCTTAATACTTTTTTAAATAACAACTCAAGCCTAACTACCATCCTGTACATGATCCATATGTCTTCTTCACTCAAGTGAGCTCCTGACACTTACCTCTTCTCCTCTTTATTGCATTTTCCAAGGCTTAGTCAAAAAAAAAACTGTGGTGTTGCATAAGTTCCTGTACATTTGTCATGAATACATTGGTCTAATGATTTAAGGGCCCGCTCACATTATGCAGATTGGAATTTACGGTAGAATCGTCATGATTCTGCACACAATTACAAACTGTGGCAAGTGGCAACATCTACAACGTGTGTTTGGGTGCCGATATTCACAATGGCATCCCACACACTGTGCGATTCTGCCGTGATTGTCACAATACAGAATCATGAGGCAATGGTGGCAAAATTTGCATTTATAAACCATGCTAAGATTGTTATCTAAAAAGAAGCAGGAGCTTGTTTTGGGTGACAAATGTGCATAAGACAGCCCATTGAAGTGAATGGGCCACTCTATGCACAAAGTTACATAGTTAGTAAGGTTGAATAAAGACCCCAGTCCATCCAGTTCAACCTGAGTGTCTACAATTGTGCCTATCCCTGTACATTGCACACTCACATCGGTCCCTACCCTCAAGGAGCCCACAATCCAAGGTCCCCATTCATATACTAGGGCCAATTTTGGACAGAATGCAATTAACCTACCTGTATGTCTTTGGAGTGTGGGAGGAAACCGGAGTACCCGGAGGAAACCCACGCAGTACGTAGCCTTATATGCTATCATTTTTGAAACCCTAAGCCATTTTAACCATTAACCACTTCAGCCCCAAACTTTTTGTGATTCGGCATTGTGTCGCTTTAACTTTAATAGAAATTTTTTTTGGTGGTATTTGATCAGCTCTGCGATTTTTATTTTTTGCGCTATAAACAAAAAAAGAGCGTAAATTTTGAAAAAAACACATTATTTTTTACATTTTGCTATAATAAATATCCCCAAAAATATCAAAAAAAAAATGTTTTTTTCTTCAGTTTAGGCCGTTACATATTCTTCTACATATTTTTGGTAAAAAAAAAAAAAAATCGCAATAAGCGTTTATTGATTGGTTTGCGCAAAAGTTATAGCATTTACAAAATAGGGGATAGTTTTATGGCATTTTTATTCATTTTATTCATTTTTTTTTACTAGTCATGGGGGAGATTAGCGTTTTTTTTTTTTTTTTTATGCAACATTATGGCGGACACATCAGACATTTTTTACACATTTTTGGGACCATTTTCATTTATACAGCAATCAGTGCTATACAAATGCACTGATTCCTGTGTAAATGACACTGGCAGTGAAGGGGTTAACCACTGGGGGGCAGTGTATGGGTTAAGTGTACTCTGAGGAGTGCTTCTAACTGTGGGGGGTGTGGCTACGTGTGACAAGTCACTGATCTCTGCTCCCGATCACAGGGAGCAGAGATCAGCGACGCTGTTACTAGGCAGAACAGGAAGATGCTTGTTTACATTAGCATCTCCCCGTTCTTCCTCCCCGTGAGGCTATCGCGGGTATCCGCTGGCCGCCTCTTGAAGGGCCATGTACAGGTACGTTAGTTTGCCTGTATGAGCCCTTCTGCAGACGCATATCAGCGTGAGGCGGTCGGCGAGCGGTTAATATATTACCTATATGTAATCAGTAGAGTGACTGATCTAATTAACTACTCTGACTTATACTGACAATGGTCAAGCAAGAATTTTTCTTAATGATAATTCGACAAATGACCCTTTGTCATAATAATGAAACAATGACATCAAAGGAATGTGGCCCACATTTTTGTGTCTGTTACAGATACTCCTCGTTTAATGACTTACCTGTTTAACGACTGCTCGAACTTACGACCAGCATTCCCCACCTGAACGATGCGCTGTATATCATTGTATTATACAGTATAGACTTTTTATTTGTGTTCTGTACTTATGCAAATTAAAACAATGTTATTGAGCTGGAGTTTTGTGTTTAGACCTTTTTTCACAATACAGTACAGTACAATAGGTAAGAATGCTTAAAATAATAATTTCTTGTGACTCCTCGATTAACAACCATAACCTGGTCGTTAAGTGAGGAGTAGCTGTATTACCTTCAAAGTGGTATCCTGATGGTTCGCATAACACTGGTACTTTCTTTTTCCTTATATTTAATTGATTTTTCTCACCATAGCTCCCAACTTTCAGCAACCAACCCCCTCGCCAGGCCTCTAGTTATGCACATCTGAAAGAACTAATGCATAAATAATATGCAAAAAGATATAGGTTAAATCCTCAAGTTTTTTTTTTTTTTTTAACAACTACTTTTCCTTTACACTAGTTTTGAAAATGCCATATTCAATAATTTAGAAGTTGGATGAAAGGTATAACATTTCTGGTAGTTAGATTTTTGAAATTTACTTCTACAAATTAGACCAAAAATTAGGTGGAAACGAGGAGGCAAAGGTACAAAGAGATTTAGTGCAAAATGAGGGATAGTTTGGAGCAATGAGGTTAGCTTACAAAAGGTAAACGGCTGTTCACATTGCAAGGAAATTGTGTAGTAAAGTTCTACTGAATTCTATCATGCACTCATGTGCTAGAAAAAATACTGTTTTCTTTTTTATATTCTTGCGCATGATTGGGTATTTTTTGCAAATGTATTTCTTTTATCACATTCACTGAGCTAAGCAAAATATTTACTGCAAAGTGAAAATTCCCTTGCAAAGTATAAAGCCTTATTTATGGTTCAGAGCCCTAGGTCCGGTACGGATAAGGATGACAAACAGGGTTAACACGAACTTACCACTTGAAATGGACCTGAAAGTGTGCCTTGGTCTAACGTACGGTATACCAAAATAAGGGGGCATACCCTAGATAAGAAATGAGGATTAAATGAAATGAACATGAAATTAAGTGAAATTAGTACTTCCGTGAGGAGTATGATGCCTTGAGAAATGCCCTAAAAAGGGGATGGGAGGGTGGGTATCGCGCACAGGACCCGACAAGGAACACAGCCGAATGGGCTGATCTAATACCTCTCTGGGCTCCTCCCATAAATTCAGGCCACCATACTGGCCTTCTAACTTATGGTTCAGAGCCCTATGTCCGGTACGGATAAGGATGACAAACAGGGTTAACACGAACTTACCACTTGAAATGGACCTGAAAGTGTGCCTTGGTCTAACGTACGGTATACCAAAATAAGGGGGCAAAAACATTCTGGTAGGGGATAGTTCTTTATTAATTGAGTTTGATTATTGAGTGAGTTTAATAAATGCCTGAGCCATTTCCACATGAGGGTTGTGGCTGTAGTGGGCGAAGCAGGCAGACTCCTACCTGCCTAGCCTTTCAATGACATGGTCTGGAACCCCGTGACGGGATGCTGCTAAGGCTGCCCCAATGCGGAAGGAGTGACGGAGTACCGAATAGGACTCAGGTGAAAGTTGCGTAGAAGTACGCTCATGTGTTTCATAAACTGACCAGTACTCAAGGCCTTGATGAGAAAGGAAGAAGGGGACTGGAGTCCGACTGTTGGGGGAGGAGTGTCGACAGTTGGTTGAGTGTGGCAACTGGACACCCACTATTGTTGATTCTGTAAAGTGGATGTCTACCCTGGGGCCTACTTGCTGCTCTTTAGAAACCGCTAGGTGAAGTATGAAGAGACCTTTGTAGCAGGCTAAGTAGCGTCTATGTAGCTCTCGGCCTGCTGGATTGCCGCAGGTCAACTTTCCAGGTCGCAGGGACCTGTAGTAGGCCAACACCTGGCTGCTTGTAGGACCATGCTAGGGGAGAGAACAAATGAAGAGGTAGTCAGGATGGTCGGTATACCCTTAAGGATGTCACCCGTTCGGGTAAGCATTTGGCACCGACCACCGGTTGGAGTTCCTGGACTTCACGTAACATGGTGCAAATAGCGTGGGACATGAATAAAGAAGGTTTGCGGGGTCCCGCAAGGACAAGAAATGTTGCATGCCGGCTAGATATAGCCAAATAGTGTTATGGGATAGGGCTAGCTGGGTATGACGGTATGAGATAAAGGCCAGTGTCTGCCTGACATTAGAAGTTTCACAGGAGTGGTGTGTCAGGAATTTTTGAAGGCCCTCCAGGCCATCTGGTAGGTGGAGCATGTTGCGAGAAAGTGAGATGTTGACGAGCTTGGTCACTGTTTGTAGATGTTGTGCTAAACAGGGGTTTAGCTGAGACCGATCAAGGACAATGGCTAATACTGGATCGGCTCCAGTTAAACACGACAGCGCATCTGCTGCGAGATTGCTCTAGCCCAGGAACAATGTACAGTCAACTTTAAACTGAATTTATAATGACAGCTATACCAGCCTACACAGGAAGGACATGACTGCTGAGGACTTAGACCTATCGTTGCAATACTCTCTGCTGGTTGTCGGTGGTGAAGGCCATAGTTCGCCCTGTCGAGCAATGACCCCGGAGCTGTGCGGCTGTTACTATGGGACAGAGCTGCCATGACGTGGTGTAGCTAAAGAGAGAGGAAATCCGGGTAAAACCCGGGGTTTAAGAATATTTCTGGAGGCTGTGGTCCTGTATACCAATGGTGGCCAAAAATTACAGCGAAGCCTGTGATGGTCGCTACATCTGACACTACCTGGGGTGATAGGGGCGAGATAGATGGTATGAACATTGATATACTGATCTACGTAGTACGGAACCTCTGACATTGAAAGATCCACGGCGTCCAGATTAAGGGTCTGACAGGGGCCCTGAATCTGGGAGGGGAAGACGAGGATGCATGACATAAAGATCAACCCTGGGGAATCACCATATTGCAGAACTGAGCATTCTCAAAAAAAACTGAAGCTGCTTCTAGGTATGCCCCTGTGTGTGGGTGAAGTGTTTGAAAAACTGACCTGATAGGGTCAGCTTGTCAAGGGGGAAACTGGCGTGCGAGGATATTCTATATGTCCCTAAAGATGGCAGTTTGTGATGGGCAAGCTTTTAGCGTTAGCTACGGGCTGATGCTTCTGGATACCAGTTAGAGGGGATCTTACTGTGCGGGCCGTAAAAAGAGACGGCTCACCGGAGTCCTGTAAGGATAGTAATGTCGGATGCTGGCTAGATATAGCCTGATAGTGTTATGAGAAGAAGCCAGCTGCGTGTGGCAACTTGACATCTGGAACTTGACAACGGAAGCTGAACTCAACTGCCCAAAGGGAGAAATGACCGTCAGGAACGGCCAGTGGCTCGTACGAAAATGCCACTGTGGCCAAATGAGTACCGCTGAAAATGATGTGTGGCTGAGTGCCATCAAAGGTGCTTGCAACGATTACAAGTTATGCTAAGTTGCGCGCCTAGCCGTGATAGCAAGTGTTGCACTTAAATGTGTGCTTACAATGATAGCAAGGGAGTTAACGTCACTGGAGATGTGTTTGTAGTGGCTGTGAGCAGTATGACTGCATGTGCTTGCAAAGACTGAAGAAGTTATGCCAGGATGCATGCTTGCTACGATTGCAAGAAGTTATGCTAGGATGCATAGTTAGCTAGGTTGAAAAAGACAAAAGTCCACTCAGCCCACGACAAAATCAACAATTTAGACAAGCAACATTGCACAACCCGACACACCCAATGCTACACCCACAGCTGATCCAGAGGAAGGCGAAAAAACCCCACAGAGCATGCTCTAATTAGCTACAGCAGGGGAAAAAAATTCCTTCCTGATCCCTCAAGAGGCAATCAGATTTCTCCCTGGATCAACCTACCTACAACATAGCACCCCGTTATTTTACGTACGTTTAGGAAAGTATCCAGGCCTTACCCAGAACAATGCACTGAGCCAGCCAGAACAGCTTGCCAGCAAGGATAGCAACAAGTTTGTGCCTGGGGCTTGCTTAGCGACAACTGCAAAGTTTATGCTAGGATGTGTGCTAGCAACCATTGCAAGAAGTCTATGCTTGGATGCGTGCCTGCAACGGTTGCAAGAAGTTTATGCTTGGATGTGAGTCTGCCATGATTGCAGGGAGTTATGCCTGGGTTTGCTTGTGGTGATTGCAGGACGTTTGTGATTGGATGCATGCTAGCAACAACTGCTCAAAGTTGTACATGGATGTGTCCGAAATGAATCGGATGTAGGTATGGAATGAATCCTATGAATTGATTGTATGCGATAATCTGACACAAACGATCGTGGAGTGTATGAAATTAACCCAATATGAAGTGTCGAGTTATACCCGTAAGGCTGAAATGACAGGTGCGGATCAATGTGTTGCTGGTTTGAGTGGATCCGACTCGATAAGCGATGAGTATATGAAATAGATGAAATGTTTGCCGTGATATAGGCAAGAATTGGTATGTTGTGATTAACGATGAGTTTAGACTGTGGAGCACAGTTTGAATGAAATGAAATGAAACGAAATTAAATGAAATGGGACAAACAAACACAATGAAATGTTGCCTTAAAATGAAACATCTGCCATGACAGAGGCACGACTCGGTCGTGTCGCAGACTCAACTGACAGCGAACCGGACTATGGAGCATGTACCGAAATGAGGCAATTAGTGAAATGAGGCCAATGAGCAAGGCCCCTGGCAGGGATCAGAACATTGTAGAACAACTGGATCCTGAACCGGGGAGCAGTACATGACAATGAAATGAGTGAGTCCGCCATGGCAGAGGCCCGGATTGCCATGCCGTAATCTTGCGACTGAGCACGAAACGGACTCTGGAGCATGTACTGAAATGAGGCCTGTCCTGGGGCACGCCGAGACGAATTTAGTGCACAGGTGTGACTATTCATATCGGAGCGTGATAGGTGAAACTAAATGATACCCATGACAAAGGCAAAAATCAAAGGGTGAGCCCATGATTGACAAAGGAATCCTGTCTATGGAGCATGTACCGAAATGAGGCCAAACAGCTGGGCACATCGGAACGAATCGGTGCATCTGAAAAATGCGACAGGATTCGAATCGGAGCGTAATAAGTGACAGAAATGATGCGCCAAGATAGAGACAAGAATCTACGACTGGACCGATGTTTTGACAAAGAATCCGTCTCTGGAGCATGTACAGAAATGAGGCCAAACAACTGGGCGCACCGGGGCGAATCGGTGCATTCCTGAAATGCGACTGGATTCGTAATGGAGCGTAATATGTGACAAGAAATGATATGCCATGACAAAGACAAGAATCAGGGACTGCGCCTGAACCTGCGAGTGACTCTGTCTCTGGAGCATGTACTGAAATGAGGCCGAAAAACTGGGCCGCACAGGAGCGAATCGGTGTATCAGAGATGCGACTAGATTCTAATCGGAACGCGGTACGTGACAGAAATGAATGAAATGATTCGAAATGATTTGAAATGATCCGGACTGATTAGAACTTTCTGACATGATGAGCAACCGCCTGTAACTTTAGAAATGATTCGAACGATTCAAAAAATGTTTTTTTTTTTTTTAGAAACGACTAGGGAGTAGTCCAAATGAATAAAATGTCTACGAAATGAATGCCTGACGTGGCATGATCGATCTGTCACGAACGAGTGACAACGACTTCTTTCGAGAAGCTAAGGAGCAGCGATGTTTGAGGTAAGAAAAGCATGAAATGTTTTGTGAGTGGTTCGTGAGTTCAGGATATCGTGTTTTAGTGACATAGTAAAAGCATGAAAATGAGAAATGGGAGCCGAAACCCTACCTGCGATGGCCGGACCAAATGCATTGTACGACAACGACAATTTCGAGTATTGCGACACTCGGACAATGACAACACACGAACGCTCACGAAGACAAGACGGACTGATAGCACAGACTCACGATTGGGACTAATGAACACGGGAACTCACGAACACTGAACTCACAACGTATGGTCTCGAATGGTCGGCCCTAGACCTCTGTCGCGCACAGGACCCGACAAGGAACACAGCCGAATGGGCTGATTAAATACCTCTCCGGGCTCCTCCCATAAATTCAGGCCACCCTACTGGCCTTCTAACTTATGTCTCACTAAAAGAGAGCTTTTATTTTTGATTATTTTCTTTTTGTCTACTGAATCCATGAAATTTATAAGAACAGGTTGACCTATATGAACTGAATTGAGTTGTTTAATTATTCTGTTTTCAATACTGTGATAATATCCTCATTGTTATATTAAAAGTAGTGGCACATTCTATTTTAAAAGTAAGCAGCAAAAGAAGATAACATGATTTCAGTTAAGTTATGAAGTTATATGTTACTGTCAGTCCCTTTGTATGTGCTTGTATGTGAGCATGTGCATTAAAATCCCAAAGCCACATTGCCTACAAGTAACAAACCTTTGATAAATAGCCTTCCACACCAAGAATGTAAGGATGGGGAAAATGTTTGCAAACTCCATAATCTATTTATTGGTGTTAAACATTCAGCTCATTCCCTCCAGCAGAGTCTAACAAACAGCCCATCAGTCAGCCACAGGCAGGAAGAAGTCTGCACACCTCTTCTAAAAACAGCTCAATAAAAGCAAAGTGTGGCAGGACCATAAATCCCTTAACGGTAGTAGAAAGACCAGCCTCGGGGCAAAGCACTGAGAGGTAAAAACTCTAAACCTCCTGCTGTTGCTGGTTTTGATTTGAAGGTAACACCAAGAGATAAAATTGTTCTTAGGTGTCATGACCCTGTTCAATTGAACTAAAAATTGCAACAGATCATGTTCCTGCCAATGTCTTCACTTCTAGGTTCATAGTAGCCGAACTGCAAAACAAACTGCTCCCTCATGGATCATTAATTCCAAACATAGCAAGATTCATAAAAACCTAGGATTAAAAGCTGGAACTGTAGTATAGAAACAATTTTTCATGAGGATCTATGTAAAGATATATTTGTTTTCAAATGCATAACTGTTTTCTTAGCACCACGCTACTTGTACCTCTTCGTTTTTATTTGATTTATTTATGCAGTGCTAATGCTTTTGTATGAATACTCATCTCTCCTGTACCTAGAAATTTCAACCAGAGCCTAACTTTCCTGTGAAAAATGCTGGGGTCCCAGTGTCAGAATCTGTCATACCAGTTTTATGGGAGTCTCGACTCTCCCTGTTAGATTTTTAATGTATTTTATATTATAAAGAATTCAACAAAAGGAGTGAAAACACCCTAAGGTGTTTAGGATCCAAATGGTGAATGACCTCTAAAACGGCTGTAGTACATGTTTAAACAGTCAGATGTAGAAGCCTGAAAAATAAAATTAGAAAATCATGTATGGATCCCTTTGATATTTTTGCATTGGTCTGGTATTAATTTTTTGTGTTTTTCACAGACAAATTGGGCATGTTGCACATAAAGCAAAAATGCATTTAATCTACAGTATATTTTGTTATTTGGTATATGAGAAATTAATAAGGGCATGTATAGTTTATATTTTATCCATTATAGTACCTTTAGTTCTTCCCACTTTTCTGGCTCCTTGCACGTGCCGTGCATTGTTTTGCCTGCTGATTTTGTCTCCTCCCAATGTCTGCTTCTTTTACCTATGAAAGCAGATGTCAGTTTTTACAGGCCAGTATGGTGGGACACTGATTGAGGGATCTATTGAGAATATTATGTCCATTATGTCCCTATCTCTTTGTTGTGTTTTGCTCTGAAGCCCTTGGCTATTCCTGTATGCTTTCTTAGTCACTAACCTGGAGGAAGGCAGCCTGGGAAAGGTAGTAGTGAGTCAGTATTGAAACCTGAAGAAATAGCCTTCTCACCTAAGTATGTAAGCCCTCCAGCTATTGATACAATAGTATATTTACATCACTGTCAGAAGTGCAAAAAAGATCACATATGATGCAAAGTCAAAACTATTTTTTTTTTATGATGTTGTTTCTTTTTCATTTACTGTAAAATACAGATTTTTTTTTTTTAAATATATAAACTGAATAAATAAATAACACCAAGATCATAAAACAGGCATTTAATGAAGTGGCTTAATTGGTATCATTACATACCATTGAAACTGTCCTGGGTAATAGAAGCATACTGTATAACCAACTGTGCATACTGAACACCTAGAGCTCCTAGTAGGTATTTGTTCTACTATTAAAAAAACATCACAGGGCTATTATTATATATGATTATGTCAATAATTGGAGATAGGTAGAACAAATATTTATCTATATAAAAAATATTAGTAGGTAGGTTTGTACTTTTTACAGGTTGAGCACCTGCAAAGCAGTGGAGCTTTAGACATACATCATACTCTAAAGCAATATTTGCTGTTGCAAAGCTAGACAATTCTACTAAATGCCACTGCAAGAGAGAAAGAGTTACTTGATCTTCGTATATCCGGATATGGTATTTAGTAGCCCCCTATGGTCAGAGATTAGAACAGGAGGAAGCTGGGCATATCATGTCCCATATATTTATCCAGCTGCTGTCTCGATGGGGAAAACTCAGCTTAGTGCTTTGAACAAATAGAATATTGTGCTATGTATTAACCACATGTGCGCCAGAATAATTTTGGAATGTCAGCTTTTGAATAGAAAGTACTATGTATGGTGATATGTATAGGATTTATTGAAATTCTGTTTTTAACTAAGCACTGTATGTTTCTAAGCTGACTTCATAACGTAATGCAAACTTAGCAAAACAATAACTGTCTACAAAAAAATAAAATCTGTTGATATCTGTTGATATCACTCCTCTGCCTGTAGTATATTCGTACACATCTTAAAAATATAAACAAAAGTAATAATAATAATTAGGAGCTACTTTTCCAGCTCAGCAGTTCATAGTTTCAGTGGTACAGACATTGCTCCCACTGACTACCAGTAATGTTGTCTGGTTTGTCAATTGATTTACATACCAGTAGTCCTCTCAGTTTCATAAACCAGGATAAAATATTTTATTATTAGAGGCAGCCATGCCATTAGAAAATTAAAAAAATGGTTTGTTTGTACTGGATTTTTTATTTTGGTATCACCAAAAAAAATAATAATAAACGAAGCAACAATAATAATAATTTATGAAAAGAGAAAAAAAGAAAAGGTTTTGTAGGGATATTAATGAATTCAGGAAAAAATCTATTTATTTGTGGCAGAATGTGGATACGCTCCCTGCAACTTATGAAGTTATGGTGGAGAATAATCCACCTTCTAATGAATATCCAAACAATTACAGCTATAATGGCAATAGACCAAATGTTACAGTACCCCAAGTGAAGGCCCCAAAAAGAGATTTTAGGGCACCACAAACTGTTCAGAATAATAGAGGAAGGGGTAACAAGCAAAACCCCAAAGGGAAAAATTCTGGATATAAAGATTGTCATCAGGTTAGTACTCAGAACCATTATGTCGTTTTAGAAAATATGGGGAATGATTATGCTAACCAATCACTACGCCCACCTCCTTTTTTAAGGGAGAGGCATGAGGAGCTACCCCAGGGGACACAGTCAAGGGACCCATCCCTGGAAGGGTCGGCTGATGCAACCTTACTTTCCGCCAAAGACACAGCGCCAGTGTGGGAGAAACCATTCAGCCAGTTCCAATTTCCAAGGACAATGCATGAAGAGGGTGCAGGGCAGGGAGCATAGTCCAGCAAAAAAAGACACAGGGAAACAGATTGAGTGGCATTTACAATTTGACCCAAGTTAAGTTAACCCAGAAAGAAACTAATATTTTAAATGCAGGATTGAAATGTACATCCAAAAAATACTATTTATCCCTTGTACACACAGTCGGACATTCTGACAACCAAATCCGTTGGATTTTGTCCGAAATTGTTGCATACACACAGTCGGACAAAGTTGTCAGAAAATCCGATCGTACTTAAAGTGATGATGTTATTTCGTTAGGACGGGACTACGTTCAGGCTAGTAGCCAATAGCTTTGGTCTATGAATTTGATCTGAACATGCGTGGCACTTTGTCTGATCGGAATTCTCTACACATGATCGGACAAAGTCCGCTCGGATCATGTTGTCGGAAAATTTTATAGCCCAGCTGGAAAACTTGGTCTGTCGGATACTCCAATTTCTTTTATTAGTGTTAAAAAAAGCTGGTCCTCCCAAACGATGCTGAGATATTTATTCAAAAGGAGGCAAGACATCCAGTATCATATCACGTTTCCAGCAATTACATACACATTTTCTTTTAACCACTATTCATTTCATACCAACGTAATATTCCATGTTTATATAAATTAACATATATGTATCCTCATTCACCAATACTTATGTGTATGTCTCCACAAAGAAAAAAGGAAAAAGTAGAGTATCTCCACCACTACTTCAACTTTCACCTCCTTGGACTCTTTAAACCTCATTTTAATGTATTTTTTTTATTTTTTTATTTAGTAGTATGCGACTTACAATGCAAAGGCAACTTCACAGAATGTGTGATACAAATAGTTACAAACAAACAATCATATTGCATGGGTATCAGAGCCAATGGTAAGAAGTCCGAGGAGAGTAGTACATATAAAGCTTTGTGGTCATGTCAAGATGAGATTAAAGCTCCATCTCATTAGGATCCTCTACTACTTAAAATATTATTGATACTAGCCCTGCTACCCTCGAAGAGTTTAGATATCTGTAGATAGGGGAAGAGTATTGTGTAGTAGTCAAATGGGGTCGGAACATATCGTATTTTTTCTTTTTTGAGTTAAGAAGGGAAATAGTAGGACTGAAAGGAGGGAGAAGGGGAAAGAGAAGATTGGGGAATGAAATGGCAGAAAAGGAAAAGAAGGGGTAAGGGGGTAGTGTGGGTAAGGTGGATAGGGTGGGGTCCTCTCCTGGGGAGCAAGAGACCCCTTCGGCTCACCAGCTCATCAGCTGGCCAAAATTTAGAACAGCGATCTCCAGCGATCATCATGAGCTTACTAAGTCTCGCGGAGGTATTCTTCCGAAAAGCGAAACTGGGTCCAGTAGAACCATCTGTTCCCATGCTCCTCCGTTTTATCCCTCATTGTGGCAGTCAGGTCTTCCATTCATTCAATATCATTTACCCTTGGGAACCACTGGGTCACCGTTGGAGTAGATTGCTGCTTCCACTGACTTGGGATGCAGGCCCTAGCTGCATTGAGGAGATGTTTAAGTAAGGACTTATGATAACGCTTTCTCGACATGGGAGTTAGATTGAGAAGAACTGCTGTGGGATCATTGGCTAAGGAAATGTCTGTGAACTTGTGGATGAGTCTCAGGACAGGTTGCAAGAATGTTTGTAATTTAGGGCATTCCCAGAAAATGTGGAGAATGGTGCCAGCCTGCTGCTCACAGCGCCAACAGCGGTCAGATTGACCGGGGAATATTTTGGCCAACACCACCGGTGTACGATACCAGCGTGTGATCAGCTTATATGAGATCTCCTGATATTTACTGCAGAGTGACGACTTATGGGCGAAAAAGAGTATTCTGTCATTTTGTGGTTTGGAGAATGTAGTTTGTAAGTCCCTTTCCCATTTAGCTAGGAAGGGCGGATCCGTGGAGGATTGTGCGTCTGTCAGGATTTGGTAGGACCTAGAGAGGGACCCACAAATTGGGCCATCATCCAGGCAAAATTCCTCAAAGGAGTGGAATTGTCTAGAAAAGAGCGAGTCGTTAGGTAAAGATCCAAGGAAATGGATTAGCTGTCTAGCTCTCCAGCTATCCAGTGCAACAGGTACTTGTTATAGCAGTATGGTCTCCATGGGAATCCAGCCCTTGGGTCCAAGAAATAGGGCAGCTCTCAGAAGCCCTTTTGGGGCTTGCCTGGTAAAGGCCTGATCATACAGGCCTGGAGGGAATCTAGGATGTCCAATAATTAGGGTCATAGGAGAAGGGAAGTTAGTCAGGTGGGATAGGTGAAAAAAAGGATCCATCTCGGCGAGCGAGGGGCCAATTAACGGGTGAGTAGTCACACAGGGCTCCAATGGCCTCCCCGCCCAGGGCAGACCAGCCAGTGGAACCCGCGCCATCTCCTGCTCCAGATTGACCCATAGCTTCAATTCCCCATGTCGACACCAGTCAACCACCCGTGTCATGTGCGTCGCTGTGTAATATAAAGCAGGGTCCGGGAAGCCAATACCTCCCCGCAATTTCGGTCGCAATAGCATTGCCCTACCAATACGCGGATGTTTGCCGCACCAGAGGAACTTGATAAAGATTGAGCGAACCGCATGAAAGAAAGTCTGAGGTATTTTGATAGGTAAGGCTTGTAGTAGATACAGAAGTCGTGGCATTGCATTCATCTTCAACACATTACAGCGTCCGAACCATGACAGAGCTAGTGGGTCCCATCTTTTAAGGTCCGTTGTAAGCACCGTCAAGAGGGGCTGAAAATTCAAGGAAAAAATGTCCTTGGTGTTGGCTGGTGTTCTGGTGCCCAAATACTGTATAGACCGGGTGGCCCATTTGAATGGGAAAAATGGTCTTATACCTGCCAGTGTGCATTCCGATACGGAAACGTTCAGAGCCTCTGATTTTTGAAGATTGACTTTAAATTTGGATAAGGTACTGTATCGTTTTAATTTGTGTAGCAACGGGGGCAGGGACATTATTGGTTTTGTGATAAAAAATAGGAGGTCATCCGTGTACGCAGCCACTTTATGGTGATAATAATCCGACTGAACCCCGCTAACATTAGGGTTGTCTTTTATGTGTCTAAGAAATGGCTCCAGTGAGAGAACGAAAAGAAAGGGGGAAAGTGGGCATCCCTGCCTGGTCCCGTTAGAGATCGCAAAAGATTCTGAATCTATCCCATTGACCCGGACCGTAGCAGTAGGGCTAGAATATAGAGCAGCTATCCAGTTCATTATCGAGTTAGGCATTCCGAATGACCGTAATGCTTCTCGGAGAAATACCCAATCCACCCTGTCAAATGCTTTTTCTGCATCAGTGGACAGGAGTAAGAGTGGGGTGCTTGATCTCTTCGCCTTCTCTATGACGTTAAGCGTCCGGACGGTGTTGTCCCTCGCCTCTCTGGACTGTATAAAACCCACCTGGTCTTGAGCAACCAGGTGCTGCATAAAACAGCTGAGCCTGGAAGCTATGATTTTCATGAGGAGCTTAACGTCACAGTTCAGAAGCGAGATGGGCCTGTAGCTGGCACACAACAACGGGTCCTTCCCAGGTTTAGGGATCACAAAGATAGATGCCCGTAGCATGTCTGGAGGAATGCCATTCCCTTCAAGGATGGTGTTAAAGGCTTTAATAAATTGGGGGGCTAACAGCGTCTGAAAGGTTTTGTAATACATAAGTGTAAAGCCATCCAGTCCCGGGGCCTTCCCTGGCTGTGTGTCTGCTATGGCCGTAGTCAGTTCTTCTATGCAGATAGGTTGGGATAGTAGTTCTTGGTCAGTCTCAGAGAGCACAGGTAGCTTTGCCTCTCGGAGATATTTCTGGATATTGGAGCTGGTGGTGGCGGGAGTGGTAGCTGCCTGAGACTGATCTAGATTGTAAAGCTTTGAATAGAAATCTCGGAAAGCCGCTGCAAGGTCTGGGGAGGCATGTATCTTGTACTCCGTCGGGGTTGATAATGCAGGAATGTACGATTGTGCTCGTTTCGCTCTGAGATCATTGGCCAGCAAGCGGCCACACTTGTCACCATACTCATAAAACGAGCGGCGCGCCTTGAGTAGGACATGTTTGGCCTGATATAGAGAATGGTTTCTAATTGCCTCTCTAGTCTGGAGCATCTCTGCTTCTAGCGCAGGATCAGATCTCGTTTTGTGCCTCTGCTCCAGCTGGTGGAGTTTCGTCAGTAGGTCTGTCAGAGTTTTAGCATGGCGTTGCTTTGCCGTGTGTCCCAGTTTAATAAAGATCCCCCTGATGAAGCATTTATGTGCTGCCCAGACAGAGAGAGGGTTAGACACAGATCCTGTATTATTTGCAAAGTAGACACGTAGTTCTGTGCTGATCTCTGCTGCCCCATCGGGGTCTTTAAGGAGCGTTTCGTTCAGACGCCAAAGTGGTGTCTTCTGGTGTAAGTGTGGAATCGTGAGTTCCAGAAGAACCGATGGATGGTCAGAAAGCGTTATCTGGCCGATTGCTGCTTTAGAGGCGAGGGGGATGGTGGAGTGTTGGATTAGGAAAAAATCGATCCTGGAATAGGATCCGTGAGTAGGAGAGTAAAAGGTGAAATCCCATTCTCGTGGATGGAAGATCCTCCAGATATCCACCAGTTGATGATTATGTAGCAACTCTTTGAGGTTACGTTGTGCACTTTGGGGTAAAGAGGATGATTGTACTGAAGAGTCCTTAGAGGGATCTAAGGTAAGATTAAAGTCCCCACCCACAATGAGAGTGCCCTCACAGAACGTCTCAAGTGTGGTTAGGAAAGTTCCCAGGGCCTGAGCTTGATTCGTATTGGGTAGATAGTAGTTTGCAAGGGTAAATGTGTGAGAGTCTATTTTTCCTTTTAGGAGCAGGAACCTGCCCTCTGGATCTCGAAGTTCATCCAAATACTGCCAGTGTAGTGATTTGGATAGTAAAATGCTTGTCCCTTTGGATTTGGATGAGGCAGATGGACTATGGTACGCCACCGGGAATTGCTTGTTAGTAAGCTTTGGTACCCTGTCCGCCCGAAAATGTGTCTCTTGGAGAAAGACTATGTGTGCCCTATGTCTCCAGAGTTCGGACAAACAGCTGGTTCGCTTTTCTGGAGCATTAAGTCCTTTAATATTCCAAGAAAGGAACTTAAGAGCCATGGTGGCAGAGTACCTGCTCCCCGAGAGGGGGGTGGGGAGGAGGAATGAAGGGGGAGGGGAGGGGAGGGGAGGGGAAAGGAGTAAGCGAGGGGTAAGAACAAGGGTGAAAGTAGGCGGCAAGTATGAGCTGGGTGAAAGGGGAGATAGAGGGGGGAAAAAAGAGAAGAAGAACTATCAAGGGGTGTATCTCCAGCCATTGGGACCCCCGCAGCAACAGCAGAAAATAAACGATAAAACATTATAAACATATGACAAAATAACATGGCAAATAGTACGTTTAACCGAAATCCCATAAAGGGAAACCAGATACATCCTGTGGGGATTCGTAAAATAACAGGAACCATACCCAGTGACGGTTAGTATAGGCCCCAGTGTCGGGTCTAACAAGCCCGAAGTCCCATGGGGAATGTAATGTGAAATGTAAGGGGAGCCGTCCCATTCCCTCCCATAAACACCCCCCAGACCTCCCGATAACCGGCTACTAAAACCCAGCTTTCTTGCTCTGTCCAGGGTCCTCTCTCCCCCGTCCCGCCCCCCCAGAAGGAAACGCCCATACCCCCTGTCAGGGAGCGAGGGCGTCCCTCCCAACCAGTTGCCTCAAACCTGGCCACTCTGGGAGCAGGTCTCGCCACCCGGGGAAACCCGAAGGCCCCCCGAAAGGTGAACAAGCCACTCCGGTATCCCCAGAAAGACCAGGGGGGGAGAGAGGGGGAGGGGTAATGAAGAAAAAAAAAGGGGAGGGGGTGAAGGGGAAGGGGGGAATTATAGCATAGGTAAAATATATCACAGAGGTCTAGAGCCCTTTCCCCACTAAACAGCGTGATAATGATAGGTGTGCCTCCATGTAAAAACCATGTAGAGAAGTACCTCCCCCCTTAAGCGTAGTAGTAGTGAAGTCCACCGTTTGCTAATGACACTGCATTTCCAGCCCAACAACAGCGTATCTTTCAGGGACATCAAAAGTACATATAAAAAAAAAACCCCAATGGGGGGGGGGGACCCAGAAGGAGGGGGGAAGGAAAGCAACAACCATCCCCATATCCTCCCAGGGTCCCCCCCCCCCCAAGTCCAAGGGAGCACAAGGCGTCCTATTCCTCATTTTCATTTTAACTTTTACTAAACCCAAACCTTCAAAACTAAATAAATCAATATACCCACCCAAAATAAAAAGGGGGGGGTCCCTTCTCCATCCCAGAGGAGATGTGCTGTCAAAACGAAAACACATAGGCGCGAGTTACCTCATTCCCCAGATATGCTCCCCAACAGTCTCCTCCCCTCTTCTGAGTATACAAATTGATCCCATTCTGCCCATGTCCTCATGTATTGCTTTTTTTCTGTCTTGTGCTAACAACACCAGGTCCTCCATGGTCCCTATCTTTCTTACCCTATTTAACCTCTGAGCTATGAAAGGGGGATTAGAATCCCTCCAGTGGAGAGTAATACAGGCTTTAGCTGCATTGACCAAATGACATAGCACAGATCTTTTATATACCTGCTGGGGGATTTGTGAACAGTGAAACAGAAAAAAAGCAGGGTCGCCTGTTATTAGAAAATCTGTAAACTTTTGGCAGATCCTCTGTACCTCCAGCCAGTATATATAATGTCCCCTGATCCTCTCTACACCTCCAACAACGGTCTGAGGCCTCTGGAGAAAAATAGAAAATTTACTTGGTGGAGTGTAATACCATTGTTTCAATAGTTTATAATTAGATTCCAGAATCTGTGTGCATATTGAAGAGTTCAGCAAGAGATAGATAATATTCTGTCGTTGGGCTGGGCTAAAAGTCCTATCTAGGTCTCTCTCCCATTTACCAATACCTGGCATCACAAAATCATCTGAGGGCATGCTAAGCAAGGCATATATTTTAGATATTATCCAAAGAAGGGGTTCTTCTCCATTACAATATAGCTCAAATTTAGTTAATTGGCGCAGGTAATTTATCGGTGATCCCAAGGACCTAAAAAAATGGCATAGCTGCAACGCCTGCCAAAAAATGTATTTCATACCGACCAACCGGTTGCATCAACGTGGCCACCGTAGGCCAATTCTCACGGTCCAAAAACTGCTATGCCTGGAAATGGCAGTTCTCTATTAGATTGTTGAACGCACCTGATTCCATACCTGGAGGGAAACTGGGGTTTCCCAATATTGGGAACAGGGGTGATTGCATCGTAGAAAATTTAGAGTTCTGACATAACCCGTATCCCATTCGCAATGTAGGACCTATAATGGGATATGTTTTGAGAGAGGCGGGTAAGACTACCCAAATATGGGCGACCCTGCCCCCCTCTGATGTAACGCACATCACTGGGGAAGCCCGGCTTTCCCCTTGCATCAGAGGGAGACAGGATCATGTGATGGGTGGCCCCGCCCTCCTCAGCTAAGAAGTGTTAGGCTGCCGGGATTCCCGCAGTGTCTCCGGTGGAGACAGGATGGATGCGCTGCGCTGGAGGGAGAGATCACCCATCGCTGGACCCTGGAGAGATGATCATCCAACACTGGATAGCAAGAGTGGATTACCACTGCTGGAATCTTTTTTTATTTTTTTTATTTTTAATAAAGGACTTTTCCCAATGGTGTGTGTGTTTTTAAAATTTTTTTACACTTTCTTTGTGAAATGGTAGTCCTTACCATTTCAAATGGGGGGCCGGGATATGGGGGTCCCCTTGTTAAAGGGGGCTTCCAGATTCTGATCAGCCCCCTGCTCACAGACCCCCAAAACCACCGGCCAGGGTTGTGGGGATGAGGCCCTTGTCCTCATCAACATGGGGACAAGGTGCTTTGGGGGGACACCAAAGCATCCTCCCAATGTTGAAGGCATGTGGCCTGGCACGGTTCAGGAGGGGGACGCTCTCTCATCCCCCCTGTTTTCCTGCAGCCAGGTTGCGTGCTCGGATAAAGGGTCTGGTATGGATTTTTTAGGGAAACTCCACGCCATTTTTTTTTTATTTGGCGTGTAGTTTCCCTTAAAATCCATACCAGTCCTGAAAGGGTCTGGTATGGATATTTGGGGGGAACCCCGCGTCATTTTTTTTTTATTTGATGCAGGGTTCCCCTTAATATCCATACCAGACCTGAAGGGCCTGGTAATTGAATTTGGGGGAACCCCACGCTTTTTTTTTTTAATCAATGACTGTTCTATGTATTACGGGGAGCCGACAATTCATTATAGCCACGAGTGCTTTTAAATTAGTTTTTTTCTTGCAGAAATTACACTTTGTGCAGGGACAGTTCTAAGCACGGAAAACATGTGCCCCATTTACAGGCATACTATACACACCCCCAGGTAAGAAATTTAAATATTACACTTTTATTGTTTCACTTTAGGCATTATTAAAATCACAAAAAAACGGCAGTTTTTAAAACTTTTTTTTGCATTGATACATGTCCCCTGGGGCAGGACCCAGGTCCCCAAACACTTTTTAGGACAATAACTTGCATATTAGCCTTTAAAATTAGCACTATTGATTTTGAACGTTCGAGTCTCATAGACTTTAATAGGGTTTTAAAGTTCACACAAAGTTTAGGTCTGTTCGCAGGTTCTGGTGCGAACCAAACGGGGGTGTTCGGCTCATCCTTACTAGACACTTGAAAGGATTTACAACATATACCCAACGCTAAAGCAAAACTAATGCTATTTTTAAAAGAGAAACTCTATTATGAGTCAGGGAACAAAACAGGCAGATTCTTAGCTAGGATTTTGAAAGAACAAACCCATGCCAATATTATTTCTGGACTCAAAGGAGCGGAAGGAAAAATTGATGTTGCGTCCAAGGCTATAGCTGCACACTTTCATGAATATTACTCAAAACTCTACAACCTACCACCGCAACACAGACAACAAAACATGGAGTGAGATAGGACACAAATTATTCAAAACGACTTAAATAAAAGTGGACTTCTGACCCTACAATACGCTGACATATATTTACCAGAAACAACAATTTCACCCACAGAATTCAGACAAGCCATCAAACAGCTGAAATCGAGGAAGAGCCCAGGTCCAGATGGATATTCCTCCATATATTATAAACATCTTACGGACCCTCTCACTGCAGCTATAAATTCCATGTCCAAGCCTAGAGACTTAACACTAGACTTTCTTTCAGCTCACATTGCGGTGATACCAAAGCTGGGTAAAGACCCATGGAATGTTCCAGTTACCATCCCATATCCTTGTTAAACCTGGACGTTAAATTGTTTGCAAAGATTCCAGTGGCGGCCCGCCCATAGGGGGCGCCCGGGCGCCGCCCCCCCTCCCCTAGGTGTAAAAAAAAAAAGTAAAAAAATACCCATGTGACCAACCCATGTGACATCAACCCATGTGACACCGCCCCATTGTCCCTATATAAGTGGCAGCGCAGCACGTCCCTGGCATTGCGGCCAGAGAGATCGTTGAATCAACATCTTCTGGAGAAGAAGAAGAACGAGCGCCGGCGGTGGCGGCGACAGAAGACCGGGCCACCGCCTGTAAAAGAGCTATAAGAAGGCGCGGTGGCCCAGCAGAAGAACCGAAGAGGGGGACAAGACCCCCGAAGTCGGAAGAAGAGGCCAGCGAGGAAGAAAGCCGGGCTCCTCCCCTAGCAAAAGAGCTACAAGAAGATAGCGGAGGAGTCCGGCAAGAAGACCCCCGAAGACGGAAGACCCCCAGAGCTGTGCAATAAAATATTTTAACCCTGTGTTGTGTTTTTTTGTACTTTTTTTCACAGGTGAATGGGTAGGGGTACATTGTACCCCATACTCATTCACATAGGGTGGAGGGCCGGTATCCGGGGCCCCCTTATTAAAGGGGGCTCCCAGATTCGGATAAGCCCCCCGCCCGCAGACCCCGACAACCAACGGCCAGGGTTGTCGGGAAGAGGCCCTTGTCCTCATCAAAATGGGGACAAGGTGCTTTGGGGTGGTACGGCTCAGGAGGGGGGGGCGCCCGCTCGTCCCCACCCCCTTTTCTGGCCGGCCGGGTAGCGTGCTCGGATAAGGGTCTGGTGTGGATCTGGGGGGACCCCCACGCCGTTTTTTCGCCGTAGGGGGTTCCCCTTGGAATCCATACCAGACCTAAGGGCCTGGTATGCTCTCGGAGGGGGGAACCCACGCCAATTCTTTTTTCATATTACATAAGGGGCGTGGTTTGTGAGAAGTGGGAGGTGCCAAAATGATGGGCGGGGTCATGATGGGCGGGGTCTGGCGCCCCCCCATCCAAAAACTTCACCAGCCGCCACTGAAAGATTCTCACCCTAAGCCCTTGTACACACGGTCGGAGATTCCGACGGAGTGTGTCCGATCGGAGCATTTTGTCGGAAAATTTTACCAACAAGTTTTCCAACTTGTTGGTAAAATTTTCCGACAAAATGCTCCGATCGGACATACTCCGATCATGTGTAGAGAATTCCGATCGGACAAAGTGCCACGCATGCTCAGATCAAATTCCTACACAAAAACTATTGGCTACTAGCGTGAACGTAGTCCTGTCGTACCGAAATAACGTCATCACATCGGATTTTCCGACAACTTTGTCCGACTGTGTGTAGGCAACAGTTTCGGACAAGGGCTTAGACTAGGCCCACTTCTCCCAGAGCCAATAGGACTGAAAACAGTAGGCTTGATGCCTAGCAGAGAGGCACAAGATAATCTGACTAAAGCCTTTCTATTAATTCATGCAACAAAGACAAGGGGCATCAATGGCTTTCTCCTTTCTATGGATGTGGAGAAAGCCTTAGATCATATTGCATTACATGATGGCAGTGTGCAGACATGTGGGGCTAGGTCCACATATGTTATCGTGGATTCCCATATTGTATCAAAATCCCTCAGCAAAATTAAAAATGAACGGAAGAAGGGGGAATATCGCGCTCCTAACAGGAATAATTAAAACTAAAAGTGAATGTAAAGCAGCAACTAATATACGAAATACACACATATAGCATCAAAAAGAAGAAATAGCTGCACTAACAGTGAAACCACCAGTAATAAACCAGTGCTAAATTAATTGAATACACAACTGTGACAAAAAATTGATAACACACAATGAATGATTATATGAATAAAAGTCCAAAAAATATGATGACAAAGTACTAAAAGTGAGTGTGAGACTTAATAAAAGGTCAAATAGTGTCCAAATTATGACTTGTTAATTAAACAACTGAGATGATGTGACATATATGTGCAATCTTCCATCACCAATAAGTACTGAACACCATAAGAAATACACGGTTACCAGAAGTCAAGCAACAATAGCTTGCGGCTAAACACCCAGCCAGGGCCTTTGTCCTAAGGGAATCTAGGGCAAAAAGCTCAGAGGGTGTCAAACACAGGAACACAATGCAACCGGTAAACGGGTAATATGATGCAGAGACTCTCAAATGTATACCAGGTGTCACCCTGAAACAGAAAAGAGGAAACTTCCCATAGTGTAATACTGATATAAATGTTTAATAAAAAGGATAAAAAATACACTTACAGACTTAGGATTAAAATAGACTAAGTAGCTTGCGAATGTCCATTCGCTCAGAGGATCAAACGCGATGATCTCAGCACGTCCTGTCCACCCAACACAAGTTTTTTCATAGGATGACGTCGTCTGGGGTACCTATTAATGGCACACTAGCCGAAAAGGTACACATAAAGAATTGCACTGGACCTGGAACCCTTTTTAGACTCATTAAATCGAACTCCGCAATCACGGGCTTTCGGATTAAAGACAGGGAATTCAAGCTGGTAGCATATGCAGATGACCTCCTGTTATTTTTAACAAACCCAACCATAACACTACCCAATTTACTAAAATAATTCACCCATTATGGGTACATCTCAAATTTAAAGATAAATTACACAAATTCTGAAGCACTAAACATCGCACTCCCATTTCTGATGGGACTTACAGGCACAAAAATATCTAGGGATCTGGCTAACCCCACAATTACAATATAATAATGTCACGGTCCCTACCGTGTCTCTTAGAGGGCCAGGCGTTGTTGTGCCCCAAGTGGCTCTGGGTGGTATTGAACTAATGACTGTTGGTTCTTGCTCTTGTTTCTTTACCTCTGAGCCACACCTCAGTTCTATTCTGCCTGCTTTCCAGCCATGCCTAGTTTTGCATAAAGTATTGTGGGCAATTCTGTTTGTACCTGTCACTCTTGAATCAGCTGTAGCAGGTTACCTAATTAGCTAGGTATAAAACCCTGTCTCACTTTGAGGGCTGGGTCAGTTCATTGTCACTTGTCGCCAAAGGTTCCTGTTACAGTGTTCCAAGACTGACCCCGGCTTCTGACCCTGGCTTGTATTTAGTTTATTCTGACTTCTGGAATCCTGGACAACGGCTTTACTTTGACGATCCCTTGGCTATTCCTGTCAAGCCCCGTGCACAAATTCACAGCCCAGGTAGCTTATCTCTTTGTTACCGTGGGCTGTGTGTATTTGCAAGGGTGAGCGTACATCTCTGCACCATGGACTCCAACCTAGGTAAGCCCTCACAAATAAAAGCAGTGCAGCGCATAAACAAACAAAACGATTGAAGAAAAACAGGTAAAGGACCATAATAGGTGAGAGCACCATCAAGTGGCCATAAACGGTGGTCCTATGGGTGACAGACAGGGTGAACTATCAAACCAGTGACAGCCTCAACCAACAATGAATTCTAACTGCTCACCTCAATTTGTGGACCCCTGAATAAATTAGTCAGGTCACACAAGCGGCCCCTTCACACAAGGGTACATATGCTGGTCTATCGGATGACAGGATCACTGGAAACAGGTGTACACACTAGTGGCATAGGGTCTCATGTATCCTGATCATAGACTCCGTCATGTTTGTACATAAAATGATAATAGTGATACATATAGTTCTCTCCGTTTGGTATAATGGAAAAGTATTTATTAAAAATTGAAGGTTGAACTGGATGGACTTGTGTCTTTTTTCAACCTGACTAACTATGTAACTATGTAAAAAAGATTGCACTTACAAAACAACCACTGTCCCTCAGTGCTAAGGAAATACAGCAAACATCGGTTTCCACGAGGATGAGCGGAAGATGCGGGTGACGTCAAGTGGTTCAGTACACGTTACGTTCCAGGGGACGGTACTTCATCAGCGGTGACGGAGTGACACACGCCACCCGCTATAAATAACCTATCGTGACGCCTTCGATCATTGGAGGTATCGCACATGAAAGGGAACCATGGAAGCACAATAAAAAACAAACACTGGCTCCTTAGGCCAAAAAGGGAACTGCATAAGGTATATCACCATAGCACCCATATATACAACCGGACAAAACCGGAAGTCGTAAAGCGCCCGGGGTCACATATAAAGTGCATGCTAAAAAAAATTTTTTACAAGCACTAAGGGACACATATTAACCCCTCAAATGATAAAAAATATAATAACATAAAAAGGTCTTAGAAAACAATAGACAAAAGCACTAATAGACACAGTCCATTTATGCAGAGGACCATTTTAGCGATAATCCAAAACCTATATATGAGCACATAATCCATTTATGCTAAGGGCCACTTCGACCACAGTCCAATTAAAAACATAATAAAAAAATCCATAAAATTATATAATGTAAGAAAAATATATACATAATATGAATAATGTGAGAAATAAAATTTTATATAAAAATCCTCACGTCTCCATTAATCCAATAATTTTATATACAACATATATAAAAATGTATAAAAAGAAGAAGCAAGAAAAAAAAATATTACAAAGAACTTAACAATCTGAAATAAAACAATTTACATCAAACTCAACATTACACATTAAGGCCTGTTGGTACAAGAATTTTTGTTTCATGTATCCAGAGATTCTCTACGGCTAAATTGGCGTATAAAATTGCCGCCTCTCCAATGTTTCACAACTTTTTCAATCCCCCAGAACTTAAGACCCCTAGGGTTCTGATTATGGACTAATTTGAAATGCCTGGATACATTATGAGTCTTGAGTCCTTTTTTGATGTTGTTCACATGCTCACCTAATGTGACCTGAAGGGGTCTGAAGGTCCTACCGATATACTGTAGCCCACATTCACACTTGAGCATGTAAACAATACCAATCATGGCACATGTAATTAATTGCTGAATTTTTTACTCTTTGTACGTTAATGAGGACACAAACTTTTACGTTTCTTGATATTACATTTAGAATGCTTGCAGGCGGTACACCTCCCGTAGACATAAAATACAGAAAGGAAAGAAAATAATTGTTTATCTGACTGAGTTGGTGAATCAACAACACTAGGTGCCAAATGATCACGAAGAGAGGGAGCCTTTTTATATATAAATGATGGCCGTTTTGGCAAGAGAGGGCCCAATACCATATCTTGTTTCAGGATAGACCAATTTATTTGAATAATCCTCTCAAACATTTTATGTTGGACATTGTAATTTAATACCATTTTAAAGTTTGAGACTTCAGCATTACTTTCTCTAATCTGATTGGCGACCAATGTGTCTCTAGCCATACTACACAGCCACTCTATTTCACTATCCAGGGCTGATTTCTCATATCCCTTTTGTTGAAACCTAGAGGCAAGGACCTGAGATTGAGACACAAAATCTTCCTCAGGAGTGCAATTACATACATAGTTATATAGTTACATAGTTAGTCAGGTTGAAAAAAGACACAAGACCATCCAGTTCAACCTTAAAAACAAATAAATAAAATAAAAAAATAATCGTACAATACAAATACCCAATTTTATGCCCACAATTGATCCAGAGGAAGGGAAAAAAAAACCCAGTAGAGCATGATCCAATTTGCTACAGCAGGGGAAAAAAATTCCTTCCTGATCCCCCAAGAGGCGATCGGATTTTCCCTGGATCAACTTTGCCTATGTTAGTACCTAGTTATATTATGTACCATCAGGAAAGTATCCAGACCTGATGCACTCTTTACCTATCAGAATCCCACAAAATGTCTTTAACCACTTCACTCCCAAAAGATTTGGCTGCTGAATGACCGGGCCATTTTTTGCAATTCGCCACTGCGTCGCTTTAATTGACAATTGTGCGGTCATGCGACACTGTACCCAAACAAAATTGACTTCCTTTTTTCCCCACAAATAGAGCTTTTTGTTTTGGTGGTATTTGATTGCTTCTGCGGTTTTAATTTTTTGCGCTATAAACAAAAAAACTAAAAAAAAATGTGAAAAAAAATTAATATTTTTTACTTTTTTCTGAAAATAATAATCCCCCAAAAATATCTAAAAAAAATTTTTTTTTTCCCTCAGTTTAGGCCAATATATATTATTAAACCATCAGAAAAACAGCGCATCAGGGAGACTCATAGTCTGATGTAAAAAGCATAAAAAACAATTTATTAGATAAAAAAACTAAAAGACGTCTGATCCTCCTGGGATCTTAAAACCATTACATCAGTCAATCACGACAATATAAAACAACAGTTGCTTGGTGATGAATTAGCCCTGGGATCTTCTATTCGTGACTTTAAAATGTTGGTAATAACAGGGTTGTGCTGCCAGTACAGTCTATTATGCACGTGGATTTAGTGATTGTGGGTGATCCTCTCCCAAAGGCAGGGGGAACCAATAAGGTTCATAAACAAGTGCAAATAAATGGATGGAACTGAGTTCCAAAAGTCACTTACTTTGCTGATGGCTGGACTGTAGGGCTGGGACGCCGTCGTGCTGAGCTTGAGGAGTGGAAGAGAAAGTATCGATCCTGCTCCCTGTGCTCCGGGACGGAGGTGCAGTGTACGCTGAAGGATATTTATCCAAGTTGGACACAAGGTGGCTGTCAGCTTTGATAAAGAGCATGCGAGCGAAACATGTTAGCAGGCCGGTCGGCATGGCAACTCCCCTCGCTACGGAGCCCTCCACGTGACTAACAGTGACCAACAACCGCTCGGGCAAGCGGCTTCACACGCGGTGCGCTGCGCTCCAAGCCTCTCCAACACACAAGGTGGACGCCACCTTGTGTCCAACTTGGATAAATATCCTTCAGCGTACACTGCACCTCCGTCCCGGAGCACAGGGAGCAGGATCGATCCTTTCTCTTCCACTCCTCAAGCTCAGCACGACGGCGCCCCAGCCCTACAGTCCAGCCATCAGCAAAGTGAGTGACTTTTGGAACTCAGTTCCATCCATTTATTTGCACTTGTTTATGAACCTTATTGGTTCCCCCTGCCTTTGGGAGAGGATCACCCACAATCACTAAATCCACGTGCATAATAGACTGTACTGGCAGCACAACCCTGTTATTACCAACATTTTAAAGTCACGAATAGAAGATCCCAGGGCTAATTCATCACCGAGCAACTGTTGTTTTATATTGTCGTGATTGACTGATGTAATGGTTTTAAGATCCCAGGAAGATCAGACGTCTTTTAGTTTTTTTATCTAATAAATTGTTTTTTATGCTTTTTACATCAGACTATGAGTCTCCCTGATGCGCTGTTTTTCTGATGGTTTAATTTCTGTTTTCTTCCACTAAGTCCAAAGTGGTCTAGCAGCTGCACATTGAGACCAATTACAGGCCCTCTCTGAGATAACAATTAACCTAACATATGGATAAGCGTTCTCCACAAAGGGTTTATTCATTTGTGCGCCAATAACTTTTGTTGTTGATACAATATATATATATTCTATATATTATTCTACATATTTTTGATAAAAAAATCACAATAAGCGTATATTGATTGTTTTGTGCAAAAGTTATTGTGTCTACAGCAGCGCATGCATGCCTCCTATCCTTATACCGCGAGCAGACGTATAGCTACGACAGTAGCTATACCGTCCAGACCTTAAACACTACTACCAAGCAACACACCTGGCGAGGGTAATAGACTGGCACTGCCATGGCCACATGAAAGATTGGATCTCACTAGAAGCAGACATGATTCTGATACCGCTAAAATACTCACCCTGGATTCCTTGGTCCAGTTACCCAGCAGACCTAAGATGGCACCCCATAATGGGCAACACATTAGAAATCTTACGCCAAACAGACATCCATTACTATGCCACTTAGCCCACTGATGCCTCTAAAGAGCAATCTTGACTTCGCACCAAGCACACAGAACAAAATCTTTCAAGCAACACAACAAGACAACCCCACTACTGGTGGGCAACTGTTACTCATGAGGTAAAATTAAAGAATGGAACACTCTTATGGGCCGTACACACAATAGAATTTTCTGACAACAACTGTTGGATGTGAGCTTGTTGTCGGAAAGTCCGACCATGTGTATGCTCCATAGAACATTTGTTGTCGAAATTTCCTCCAACAAATGTTTGAGAGCAGGCTCTCAAATTTTCCGACAACAAGACTAGTTGTCGTAAATTCCAAGCATGTGTACACAATTCAGATGCACAAAAGTCCACGCATGCTCGGAATCAAGCAGAAGAGCCACACTGGATATTGAACTTAATGTTTCTTGGCTCGTCGTATGTGTTGTACTTCACCGTGATGTTTGTAATTTCCGACAACCTTTGTGTGACCATGTGTATGCAAGACAAGTTTGAGCCAACATCCTTCGGGAAAAAATCCATGGTTTTGTTGTCGGAAAATCCTATCATGTGTGCATAATCTTAGGCTAGAAAATAGCACAAAGTTATCTAGACAGGAAAGGGAATAAACTGAACTTCCACAGACCCCTAACTGAACTAGAGTCGGTTTGCCATGGCTCTATGCCACTTTTGAGTGCCACTTCAATTGCATATTCATGGCTGCAGCACCCTGAGATGGCAGACAGACACAGGAGGAAGTGGACAAATGATGGTGGTATGCCTGTATATTATCACATAAATGTTCCATAAGCACAAAAATGCAGGAAACAAATTACAAGTTACTAACACAGTGGTACTACACTTCAGACAAACTACATAGATGGGTCCCACAAAAACAAGACGCCTGCTGGAAATGACAGAAAGAAATAGGCACAATTTCCCATGTTTGGTGGAGTTGCCCCTTGATTTCAGCTTACTGGGATGGAGTTAAAGAACTGATCAGAAAAAATCACAGAGACCAAACTAAATTTAAATGCAGCCTGCTGCTTATTACACGTCACAAACTTCTCATTTAAAAGATACAAATATTCTTTAGCTAAACATCTTCTGAATGTGTCCAAATCACAAATTCCTCTACACTGGAATACAACACGGGTTCCATCCATCCCAGATTGGCTAAACAGGGTCAAAGACATCTACGATATGGAAGATACACTTGCACAAGACTCAGGAATGGTAGAGAGATTCCACAAAACATGGCAGCCTTGGTTTGTCTTTAAGTATTCCCAGTCCTTCATGTCCTAACTAGCTTTATAATGTCCTAACAGAACAAGATCATACTTGACTTTGTCTGTATCTGAGATCCAAACGGATTCCATATAACTAAGCGCTACTAACGTACCTACATTACACTACTTACACCTTTACTATTCTAACTTTCTTACCTGCATAATAGTGATAGCAGAGATAAGAAGCTGAACAATGCATAAAAGGAGAAAAAGTTGGGACTTTATATGGGGCCATGACCATCTGGTACACAGGTCTCCATCCCTATTTACCGTATATTAAAACATTAAGGGGACAAGGGGGGAAAAATATGGGAAACATTGGGACTTTATATGAAACACACCACTCGGGTCGGATGAGACATACGATAAATATAGTATATATTATAAAATAAGTGGCCATAATGGGCATATTATAATAGTTGATAAAATTATTTTTTTATTAAAAAAATTATCACCAGCCAGCTATCCAGCACTCATGCCACTCCTTGCCTTTACACTTTCCATTCCTATCTTCAGGAGTGTAGACGGGAGGAGAAAGGGAGGCCTCCATCATATTCCAGTCCCCACCAGGTATGTGATAACAGGAGCCCTAATTAGAGAAGCACCAATTTTGTCAGAGTTATCCAAACGTGAAACTCATTGGATCTTTTTGACCAATACACTCAGTCTGAATGGAATGAATATTGAGCTTGATTTAAACTGCTTTATTAGTAATTATTAGACCCTTCTTTGCAGCAGAGCCCTTCTCTTATGCATGGGCTTTGTCTTTTTTTATGAGTTTAGAATGTGCAGTCCTGTGTAATCTAATTTTATACGTACAATTTTTTATAATTAGGTTTTAAATCTCAATTCCGATACGTGCATTTATTTTAATAGAAAGATCCTATTTGATATGTTCAATATTATGTATCGGCTATTCATAAGGATCTTGGTACATATTTATATGTTTAATATACTTTTGATGTTTATTCGAGTTTGTTTAATACACATTGAATACGCTTGATTATTGATCTAATACATATATAGTCATTTTATTTGTAATGATATTTTCTTTACTATATATTACTGTTGTGGAGTTGCTGTACTCACACATATTTATTTTAGCTGCATTCGCAGTTTTTGAATTTTATTTTATACTGATATTGTTTATCCACATATCATGGCATGTGAATAGGAGTTCTGTGACATGATTTATTCACAGTTTTTATAATATTATGCATATCTGTGTATGTTCTTATGTACTGATTTGTAGTTAGGGCTTTGCATGTTGTGCAGTATGCCAGATGGGATGTGCGATCATGTTATGGTGGTTGCGCTTGAGTCTAGGCTTATGGGATATCGTGCACAAAGTGTTCCCATGTGGGCATTACTGGCAGAGGTGACGCTCATGATACGCCTCGTTACATGCAAGGTTGTTTGACCGCCCTCCTATAGTATTTAATGGACTGGCTGCATCCCGTGGCCATGCCCTCCGAAGAAATTATGATGAAACGCGGTAGAGTGTGACCACGCGGCTTTCCCGTGTCAATCACAGAGTGCGTCATCCTGGGTCTCATCGCAGCTACTGATTTCTATGAGTTCCAGCAGGCGGTGAGAAGATGTTACACTGTATTGCATGGCTAAATCTGATACGCTGTTTTTATTGATTCATCCTATAAGCACATTTTGTAAGTGGGGGTTTTGTGTTTCTAATAAATGTCAGTATTACGCTATTCAGAGCATTCCCTTGTGTTTTTATAAGCTGCACTTGCCAAGCTGAGCCATCCCAGGAAAGTGTTTTGGTTACCTTGAGAGAGCACCCAACTTGACTTTATATCCCTATGGAGATACCAGGCTCAGTTAACTCTTCATTGTGGTGAGTGCATCACCAAAAGGGGTGTTCACATGGTGGATCAGTGATGGTTACTGATGGGATACGGCACCGCACACTTTTTTTAGGACTTTTGCATGGACTTTTTATGTCACTCATTCATTTGTGTTTGGCATATTCAGCCCACTGAAACCTAACATATTGCACTGAATGTCTTAAGATATTTCATTAAATGCTGTTAATGCTGCGATTTTTATCCATGCAATTTCTATCTAGGCATATTCCATTGAATAATAATTTCTTATATAGAGGTATGTTTGAAGTAAATATTGCTTCAAAATTCAAATGACAATCAGCTTTTGATTCTTCCACGCAAACACAAAAGTTCTTCTTTCATATATTTCTTATATGTCAAGTCCTTTGTATATTTTATGTACCTTGTACAAAGGTTGATTTCTTGTAAATAATATAAACTGGACAGCAAAGCTTAACAAAGCATAGAACCTGTGTATCTTTTGTGATATATTGGGGTTGACCTACTGAAAGCAAATAGGCTGTTCACTTAGCTAAATACATTTTCACTGTGCAAGAGAATGTTCCCTTAGCTTAATGGATGTGAAGGTCTGCTGACTTTTATCATCCAATTATGTGAGAATAAAAATCTATTTTTTAATTTTCTTTGCTTGTAACTGCTTGTGAAAGCTAATGGAAACTTTCCTTGCAAAGTGAACAGTCTCTACTCCTTTAGTATATAAACTGCATTATCTTTATACTTTTGTTTGACAACAGATCCTTTTAGTTTATTGTGTAGCATTAGGAGCAATTCTAGGTATTTTGCTGCCTGATATAAACTCTAAAGCGATGCTCTTTTCCTCATGTATCATCCATCCTACACTCCTGGATATGGCATCTAAGCTTAAAGGAGTTGTAAAGGTAAATGTTTTTTCACCTTAATGCATTCTATGCATTAAGGTGAAAAGACATCTGACAGTGCCTGCGCCTCCAGCCCCCCCGTTTTACTTACCTCACCCCTCGAAAGTCCTGCGCTGGTCCCCCGACATCCTTTCCACCGTTCAGCCTGGCTGCTGATTGGCTGGAGTGGATGAATGGAAAGCAGCGCAGCCATTGGCTCGCGCTGCTGTCAATCACATCCACTGACGCGGAGTGCCGGGGGGCGGGGCCGTGTGATACAGTGAGCGGCTATAGATGCCAGCTGTATCACGGGAGCGCGCCCGCAGATGCTTCTCACCATGCGAGGGAGCTCGCATAAACATGAGAAGCACCTGCGGGAGGAAGCCGAGACAGCCGCCGAGGGACCCCAGAAGAGCAGGTTCGGGGCCACTCTGTGCAAAACGAGCTGCACAGTGGAGGTAAGTATAACATGTTTGTTATTTAAAAAAAAATAAAAAATTTTATTATTTTTTTTTTTTATTTCACAAAAGTTTTATTAAAGAAATGCAGAAAATTACAGTCGACAATACATCGCACAGTAAAGGTAGCTTAGAAAAACATTGTTACAGGTAGTTACAGAGGTGTATAAACAGTAGCTTGAACTGTCAAGATATAAGTGACAATCGTCAGTAGACCATTAATGACTATTCTGTGATTAATTTAACAATATGGATAGGATAGAAATCTTAAGCAAATATAATGATAAGTCTGGATCACTCGTATATATAAAAAAAAAAGGGGGGGAGAGAGAGAGAGAGAGAAAGAGGAAAGGGGAAAGAAAAAAAAAAAAGCAAGGAAAAGGGTAAGAAATTAGTTTAATATAGTTACAGAAGAAAGGAGTAGGCAAGGAGAGTTCCCAAGCAACGGGCCAGCGCTGTTGGGTCCTCGAAAAAGTAACCTATATGATGAAGGTTCAACAGCAGTCATTACTAAATGAAAGACTTATATTCCTGCGTATCTTTGAATGCAAGCCATTTCGACCAGGTTGAAGCAAAGTTTAACATTCTTTCTTGTGAAATACTTATAAGTTCCTCAATGTTTTCAATAAAATTAATCCTTCTGAACCATTCTTTTTTCGTAGGGAGAGAGGGTGACCTCCAATGGCAAGGGATACAATGTCTCGCTGCGTTTGTCATGATCATGGTTAGGGATTTCAAATATTTTTTTGGGGGGATTTTGTTGTGATGCAGTAGGAAGTGGGCTGGGTTGAGATCTAATGTTTCTGATGTTATTGATGAGATGGTTTCGTGAACCATTTTCCAGAAAGGCTGAATAAGTGGACATGACCACCAGATATGAAATAGCGAGCCCACCTCCCCACTGCACCTCCAACATTTGTTGGAAATCTGGGGGTGGAATTTATGAAGTGTACTGGGTGTTCTATACCATCTTGTTAAAATCTTAAATCCACACTCCTGTGTGGCAACGTTTAGTGAGCCTTTATGAGCGTAAGTGAAGATATTTTCCCATTCTTCATTGGAGAAGGAAAGATTGAGGTCATTTTCCCATGCTAGACAAGATGGATAGGAGAACTCTAAACCCTCTTTAAATAGTGAGTTGTAAAGACATGAGATAATATGTCTCTGTGGGGATGTGTCTGAACATAAGATCTCAAGGGTTGTGAGAGATTTAGATCTAAGGGCTGCCAGTGCTGCTTTGGAGATATAGTGTCTAATTTGGAGATATGTCCAGGGGGATATCAGTCTAGGAACGCTGTCCTTATTGATTTCCTCGAGGGATAAAAATATCCCCTTGTGGAGAAAGTGTTTAATTAGCACCGTTTTGTGGGGCCAATTAACCAGGAAAGAGTTTGAGGTGTTTCCTGGGGGGAAATCAGGGTTATTCCGAAGAGGCATTAAGGGACTAATCCAAGGGGTGGGGTCTCCAATCTTGTAAGTGTCGTGAAAGATTGCTATCGTGGGTCCAATAAGGGGGTGTGATTTAATTTCTTTTTGAAGGTATTTAGGGTCTATCCATGGTAGATGGGTGATTGAATATGGAAATTGGGCCTGTTCTAATGATACCCAATCTTTGACAAATTGATGTAAGTTCCAATCTACAATTCGCGTGAGTATAGTTGCTTGATGGTATTTTTTTAGATCAGGAAGCGCAATTCCTCCTTTGTTTTTTGGGAGGATCAGTCTGGCCTATTTGATTCTGGGAGGTTTACCCCTCCAAATAAAGGTGGAACAAGCTTTGCGGAAGGAGGCAAAGAAGGAGGACGGCAATCTAATGGGGATCGTTTGCATGGCATAAAGGAATCTGGGAAGAATGGTCATTTTTAATAGAGAGGCCCTCCCAAACCATGAGATGTTTAGAGAGTTCCAACGTTTAAGGTCTTCTTGTGAGTTCCTTAGAAGGGGTAGAAAATTAAGTTTGAATAAGTCTTTTAGGGAGGAGGGTATCTCTATTCCAAGATATGTAATTTGGTTGGGGGAACAAGTGAATGGGAAATTTTGTTTGCATAATTCTACATCTTTGAGGGGCAATGAAATATTTAGTGCTACCGATTTGGAGTGATTAATTGTTAAATTAGATAATAGTTGGTATGTTTCAAGTTCTTTAACTAGATTGGGTATGGAGACTAAGGGTTGTGATAGAAAGAGTAACATATCGTCCGCAAAGGCGGCTATTTTGTAGGAGCGGTCTTTAATCTCGATGCCTTTAATATTTGGGTTGGATCTGATTTTGTTTAAGAGCGGCTCTAAGGTGAGGACAAAAAGCAACGGGGACAGGGGGCAACCTTGTCTCGTCCCATTTTTAAGGTTAAAGGCGTTCGACAGGTGGCCATTAGTGCGTACGCGTGCAGTTGGATTAGAGTACAATGCAGCGATATATGCTTTCATCCGGGGCATTATGCCAATATTTTTAAGGACTGCATCAATAAAGTCCCAGGCCACTCTGTCGAACGCCTTTTCTGCATCAAGAGACAGAAAGAAGCCCTGTTTTTTTTTTAGAAGTTAACCAATTATGTATGTTCAAGGCCTTGATGGTGTTGTCTCGGCCTTCTCTGCTGGGGATGAATCCCACCTGGTCAAGGGAAATTAAGGAGGTCAGTAGGGGTAGCAATCTATTGGCCAGAATTTTCGCGTTTATTTTGATATCTACATTTATTAAGGAGATTGGGCGATAGTTTGTTACAAGTGATGGGTCTTTTCCTTCCTTGGGAATTACTGTTATATGCGCTTCCAGGAGCTGTTTGGGGGGATTTTTTTCTGAGTGTAGTGATTGGAAGGTTTGCAAAAATTTGGGTTTGAGAATGTCGAAAAAAGTTTTGTAGTATTGTAATGGGAGACCGTCTGGACCGGGGGCTTTGCCTACTTTCATGTCTTTCAAGGCCTTATCGAATTCATCGCCATTAATGGGGGATTCGAGTTCCTGGGCAATATTTCTTGCGATTTTAGGTGGACTATGTTCCTCCAGATAACTTTGAATCAATTTTGATCTGGCTTCCGCGTTAAGGGGGGATTTAGGATTGGGAGGGATATTATACAGAGTTTGGTAATATTGTTCAAATTGGGTGGCTATCTCCTCGTTCGAAGAGTACGACTTTCCTCGGTTGTCAGTTATGTGATGTATGGTGGATGAGGCTTTCTTACTCTGAACTGCTCTCGCAAGCATTTTCCCACTTTTATTACCTTGCTCGTAATAAATTTTATGTTGTAGTATATATTGTCTTTTAGCCTTAAGATTCAATTCTTCCGTAAGAAGCTCTCTAGCTCTAGTCAACTCCTCGAAGGCGGAGACAGCCACGGTCTTCTTGTGTTGTAATTCAAGCACATGGATGTGATCTATTAAGGATTTGATTTTATTTTGTTTTTCCTTTTTGAGTTGGGTCAATTTCTTTATGAACTCACCCCTAATGACACTTTTGTGGGCTTCCCATTGGATGATCTTAGTGGTGTCTGCAGTGTCATTACGGGCAAAATAGTCACTAAGTGTATCTCGAAAAAAAAAAAATTTTCACTTTACAATCCCTTTAATGTGGCATGCATAATGACAGTAATACAAAAAAGAGAAAAGTAAGTATTTTACTAATGTAGTGGTCTTTTTTTATAGAAGAATATATGTTAAGGATGAGAAATAAATGCTCACCTGGATAGGGTATAACCAAAATCAACACTAACAAGGCTTCCAGAGACAAAGTCATGTTTGTATCAGCTACACTTGAAAGAAATTCCTAACTAATCCCGTATTGTTTCATCAGCTCTATTCCAAATGGTATGTGATATGCAGGCACTGAAAAGAAATACAAACAGGAGTGTTGTAGTTAGGAGTCTTTTAGTTAGAACAACGCTCATCAGAGAATGTTGCTGAAGATGTTGATGGCCAAACGAGCTGAGCTGCTTTTGATAATTCATGTGAAGATAGCCTCTGGATTAACTCAGTTAAATGAAGCATAAACAAATGTCTTGATGCACTGTAAGGTTAGAACAAAGCCTATTGATGCTTTATGCATACACAAATTCCAGTATGAGTCAAATAGGTTACATGTCAATTGTGGATATATTAAAATTATAGGAAATAACTATCAAATTACATTGAAGTAATTAAAAATCCATAGGCAGAACTTCCAGTGACTAAAACTATTGACTATTATAATACTAAAATTCCTCATATTGTTTAGTAAGTTTGGGATATTATACTAAACTAAAAAAAAATCAACTAGTAATGCCATTTGTCAATTTTTTGATTGTCACTGGATTATGATTGACAGGAGAAAGCATACGTTTCAATGAATTCCAACAAAAACAAATGCACAAAACAAGTGAAAATGAAAAAGGTTTTAATATGAATGATTAAAAAATAATAACAGGCAATAAGGGTTAATAAAATAAATTGGGGGGGGGGGGGGGTAGGGTTAGCTTAGTGTTGATAAGGAGTTATTAAGGCACACTTATTATTTAAAAACAAAAAAAACTTACTAAGTAAGTAAAGCTTACACTAGAGAGAAATAAAAAAATTGTCCTCTCAGAACTGCGCTGCTGAGTGCACACACCCCTACAGAGTAGTGTGGTACAGCCATTTACTTGTATTGGCATCTACATGTGGCACAGGGCAGCATCCAGTACCCTGTCCAGTCACAGTCACCCCGGGTTCCAGAAAGCACTTGGGATTTTATGCCTCAGCACAGGAGCTGCTGTTAAGCATCAATGTGAATGAAGTCTAATAGCAGTGCCTGATTACAATCACTACACCCTGTTCCACGCTGCACTAGTGGCTGATTAAAGCCAGTATAAGCCTAACATCAGTGCCTGATTTCAGCCAGCACAGCCAGTACCAGCAATACTGGTGCCTGATTACAGCCACTATGGCCAGTATCAGCCTAATAACAGTGCCCAATTATAACCAGTACAGCAAATACCAGCCTACCAGGGATGAGCTTTATGTTCGAGTCAAACTCATGTTCGACTTGAACATTGGGTGTTCACCAGTTCACCGCGGAACACCCTGTACAAGTCTATGGGAGAAATCTAAAGTGCTAATTTTAAAGGCTTATATGCATGGTATTGCCATAAAAAGTGTTTGGGGACCTGGGTCCTGCCCCAGGGGACATGTATCAATGCAAAAAAAAAGTTTTAAAAATGGCAATTTTTTTGGGAGCAGTGATTTTAATAATGCTTAAAGTGAAACAATAAAAGTGTAATATTCCTTTCAATTTCGTACCTCGGGGGTGTCTATAGTATGCCTGTAAGGGTCGCATGTTTCCCGTGTTTAGAACAGTCTGACAGCAACATCACATTTCTAAAGGAAAAAAAAAGTCATTTAAAACTACTCGTGGCCACAATGAATTGTTGGTCCGCAATACACATAAAAGTTCATTGATAAAAACGGCATGGGGATTTCCCCACAGGGGAACCTCAAACCAAAAAAAAATAAAAAAATGCTTGCCTGTTGGCATGTTCTGGTGCAAACCGAACGGGGAGGGGGGGGGGGGGTGTTCAGCTCATCCCTACAGCCTTCTATTAGTGTCTGATTACATATAGTACAGGCAGTACCACCCTAATACCAGTGCCTAATTACAGCCAGTATTGCCAGTAAGGATGAGCCGAACACCCCCCGCTTCAGTTCGCACCAGAACTTGCGAACAGACCTAAACTTCGTGTGAACTTTAGAACCCTATTAAAGTCTATGGGACTCGAACTTTCAAAATCTAAAGTACTCATTTTAAAGACTAATATGCAAGTTATTATCCTAAAAAGTGTTTGGGGACCTGGGTCTTGCCCCAGGGGACATGTATCAATGCAAAGAAAAGTTTTAAAAACTGCAGTTTTTTCGGGAGCAGTGATTTTAACCAGTTGCCGACCGCCGCACGCCGATGTACGTCGGTACAATGGCACGGGCAGGCATAAGGACATACATGTACGTCCCTTGCCTCCCGCGGGTCGGGGGCCCGATCGGGCCCCCGCCCGGTGCCTGCGGCGGTCGGTATTCGTTCGGGAGCGATCCCGGACGAGGGGACGGCCATTCATTCATGGCCACCCCCTCGCGATCGCTCCCGACGAATAGAAATCCCCGGTGACATCACTTCCTCTCCTGTAATGTAAACACAGGAGAGGAAGTGATGTATTCTCTCCTCCGTGTCGGTATTTTTCGTTCCGACACGGAGGAGAGCGGATCAGTAAGTTGCACCAACACTCACACACACAGTAGAACATGCCAGGCACACTCACACCCCCCCTTTACCCCCCGATCACCCCCCCAATTACCCCTGCCCCCCAGTCACAGTGACACCAATGTCATTTTTTTTTTTTTTTTTTTTTTTTTGCATTGGTGTCATTTGTGACTGTAATAACTGTTAGGGCAGTTAGGGTTAGCCCCCTTTAGTTCTAATGTACCCCCCTAACCCCCCCAATAAAGGTTTAACCCCGTGATCACCCCCCGTCGCCAGTGTCACTAAGGCTGGGTTCACATTGCAGCGGTTTATGAGAACGAATGTGATTCGCACCGCACTGCAGTGCAAATCACATCCGATCTCTGTGCGATTCGAGTTCAGCCATTCGCCGCACCCGCCGCACCCGCCGCACCCGCCACACCCGCCGCACCCGCCGCAAATTCGCACGGGACCCTTTTTTTGGCCCGCAGCAGAATCGGATCGCATGGGTGTTCACACCATGCGATCCGAGTTTGCAGATCGCACTGCGATATGCGAACTGATCTGGGGGTGTCAGTAACATTTCACTGACACTCCCAGCAGTTCGCATAGGGCAGTGTGAACTGCCGCCGGGAGGCATGCGATGCGGGAACCCGCCGCGGATTCGCGGCGTTTCCGCATCGCTCCAGTGTGAACCCAGCCTAATAAGCGATCATTTTTCTGATCGCCGTATTAGTGTCACAGGTGACGCTAGTTAGGCAGGTAGGTATTTAGGTTCGCCGCAGCTTTTTATAGCGCCAGGGACCCCCATATACTACCGCATAAAGCCCCCTGATTGCCCCCTAGTTAACCCTTTCACCAGTGATCACCATATAACTGTTACAGGTGACGCTGGTTGGTTAGTTATTTTTTTATAGTTTCAGGGCACCCGCCATTTATTACCTAATAAAGGTTTAACCCCCTGATCACCCGGCGGGTGTCATTTGTGACTAATAACTGTTAGGGCAGTTAGGGTTAGCCCCCTTTAGTTCTAAGGTACCCCCCTAACCCCCCCAATAAAGGTTTAACCCCGTGATCACCCCCCGTCGCCAGTGTCACTAAGGCTGGGTTCACATTGCAGCGGTTTATGAGAACGGATGTGATTCGCACCGCACTGCAGTGCAAATCACATCCGATCTCTGTGCGATTCGAGTTCAGCCATTCGCCGCACCCGCCGCACCCGCCGCAAATTCGCACGGGACCCTTTTTTTGGCCCGCAGCAGAATCGGATCGCATGGGTGTTCACACCATGCGATCCGAGTTTGCAGATCGCACTGCGATATGCGAACTGATCTGGGGGTGTCAGTAACATTTCACTGACACTCCCAGCAGTTCGCATAGGGCAGTGTGAACTGCCGCCGGGAGGCATGCGATGCGGGAACCCGCCGCGCATTCGTGGCGTTCCCGCATCGCTCCAGTGTGAACCCAGCCTAATAAGCGATCGTTTTTCTGATCGCTGTATTAGTGTCACAGGTGACGCTAGTTAGGCAGGTAGGTATTTAGGTTCGCTGCAGCTTTTTATAGCGCCAGGGACCCCCATATACTACCGCATAAAGCCCCCTAATTGCCCCCTAGTTAACCCTTTCACCAGTGATCACCATATAACTGTTACAGGTGACGCTGGTTGGTTAGTTATTTTTTTATAGTTTCAGGGCACCCGCCATTTATTACCTAGTCTCACTAGTGTACCCCTAAATTTAGGGGTGTCTACTTTCCAAAATGGGGTCATTTGGGGGGGGTTTGTGCCATCTTGGCATTTTATGGCCTTCAAAACTGTAACGCCCTTAGAAAGCCTGAAGGCGGTGCTTGGTTTTCGGGGCCCCGTACGCGGCTAGGCTCCCAAAAAGTCCCACATATGTGGTATCCCCATACTCAGGAGAAGCAGCAGAATTTATTTTGGGGTGTCATTTCACATATGCCCATGGCATGCGTGAGCAATATATCATTTAGTGACAACTTTGTGAAAAAAAAAAAAAAAAAAAAAAAAAGTTTGTAATATTCCCGCAACTTGTGGCAAAATATAAAATATTCCATGGACTCAACATGCCTCTCAGCAAATAGCTTGGGGTGTCTACTTTCTAAAATGGGGTCATTTGTGGGGGTTTTGTGCCATCTTGGCATTTTATGGCCTTCAAAACTGTAATAGGTAGTGAGGAGTGAAATCAAAAAATTACGCCCTTAGAAAGCCTGAAGGCGGTGCTTGGTTTTCGGGGCCCCGTACGCGGCTAGGCTCCCAAAAAGTCCCACATATGTGGTATCCCCGTACTCAGGAGAAGCAGCAGAATTTATTTTGGGGTGTCATTTCACATATGCCCATGGCATGCATGAGCAATATATCATTTAGTGACAACTTTGTTAAAAAAAAAAAAAAAAAAAAAAAAAGTTTGTAATTTTCCCGCAACTTGTGGCAAAATATAAAATATTCCATGAACTCAACATGCCTCTCAGCAAATAGCTTGGGGTGTCTACTTTCTAAAATGGGGTCATTTGTGGGGGTTTTGTGCCATCTTGGCATTTTATGGCCTTCAAAACTGTAATAGGTAGTGAGAAGTGAACTCAAAAATTTACGCCCTTAGAAAGCCTGAAGGCGGTGCTTGGTTTTCGGGGCCCCGTACGCGGCTAGGCTCCCAAAAAGTCCCACATATGTGGTATCCCCATACTCAGGAGAAGCAGCAGAATTTATTTTGGGGTGTCATTTCACATACGCCCATAGCATGTGTGAGCAATATATCATTTAGTGACAACTTTGTGTAAAAAAAAAAAAAAATTTTTTTTTTTGTCATTATTCAATCGCTTGAGGCAAAAAAATAAAATATTCAATGGGCTCAACATGCCTCTTATCAATTTCCTTAGGGGGTCTACTTTCCAAAATGGGGTCATTTGGGGGGGTTTTGTACTGCCCTGCCATTTTAGCACCTCAAGAAATGAGATAGGCAGTCGTAAACTAAAAGCTGCGTAAATTCCAGAAAACGTACCTTAGTTTGTAGATGTGACAACTTTTGCGCAAACCAATAAATATACAATTATTGACTTTTTTTTTACCAAAGACATGTGGCTGAATACATTTTGGCCTAAATGTATGACTAAAATTGAGTTTATTGGATTTTTCTAATAACAAAAAGTAGAAAATATCATTTTTTTTCAAAATTTGCGGTCTTTTTACGTTTATATCGCAAAAAATAAAAATCGCAGAGGCAATCAAATACCATCAAAAGAAAGCTCTATTTGTGGGAAGAAAAGGACGCAAATTTTGTTTGGGTACAACATTGCATGACCGCGCAATTACCAGTTAAAGCAGCGCAGTGCCAAAGTGTAAAAAGACCTCTGGTCATTTACCAGCAAAATGGTCCGGTCTGAAAGTGGTTAATAATGCTTAAAGTGAAACAATAAGAGTGTAATATTCCTTTAAATTTCGTACCTGGGGGGTGTCTATAGTATGTCTGTAAATGGGTGCATGTTTCACGTGCTTAGAACTGTCCCTGCACAAAGTGTAATTTCTGCAGGAAAAAAATCATTTAAAATCACTCATGGCTATAATGAATTGTCGGCTCCCCATAATATAGAGAAGTCATTGAAATTCATTGATAAAAAAAAAAAAGTGTGGGGTTCCCCCAAATTCAATTACCAGGTTCTTCAGGTCTGGTATGGATATTAAGGGGAACCCCGCGTCAAATTAAAAAAAAAATTACATGAGGTTCCCCTAAATGAATTTCCCCTAAATGCGGCAAGCCGCAGGAAAAGAGAGGGGACAAGAGAGCGCTCCCCCCCGAACCATACCAGGCCACATGCCCTTAACTTTGGGAGGATGCTTTGGGGGTCTGTGACCCCTCAAAGCACCTTGTCCCCATGTTGATGAGGACAAGGGCATCATCCCCACAACCCTGGCCGGTGGTTGTGGGGGTCTGCGGGCGGGGGGCTTATCGGAATCTGGAAGCCCCCTTTAACAAGGGGACCCCCAGGTACCCCCCCCCCAGTTTTAAATGGTAAGGGGGTACAAAAGTACCCCTACCATTTCACAAAGAAAGTGTAAAAAATTGTTAAAGACAAACACACTTTTGAAAAATTAAAAATTAAAAATAAAAAAAAAGATTCCAGCGGTGGTAATCCACTCTTGCTATCCAGCGACGGATGATCATCTTTCCGGGGTCCAGTGATAGCTGATCTGACCCAGCGACGGGTGACCTCTCCGTACAGTCCAGTGCAGCGCATCCATCCATCCCCTGTCTCCACTGGCGGAGACACTGCAGGGATCCCGACAGCATGACATTTCTTATATGAGGAGGGCGGGGCCACCCATCACCTTTTTTTTTTGCATTGATACATGTCCCCTGGGGCAGGACCCAGGTCCCCAAACACTTTTTAGGACAATAACTTGCATAGTAGCCTTTAAAATTAGCACTTTAGATTTCTCCCATAGACTTGTACAGGGTGTTCCGTGGCTTTTAGAATTTGCCGCGAACACCCCAAATTGTTCACTGTTCGGCGAACAGGCAATGTTCGAATCGAACATGAGTTCGACTCGAACTCGAAGCTCATCCCTATTCAGGACTTACAACCAGGTGATCGAGTGCTACTGAAGAATCTTGGAGTACCTGGAAAACACAAGTTGGCAGATCGGTGGAGGCCACAGCCTTATATTGTGTGTAAACAACTTCCTGGTTTACCTATGAATCAGATCAGACCTGATGGAGAGAAGGGACCAAAGAAGATGTGGCACAGGAATCATTTGCTACCACTATCAGATGCAGTGAGGGTGCCCCAAGCACCTCTATTACCTCCCCCAAAACCAACTCCACCCTGCACACGCTCACAAAAGGAAATGCCGACTGTAGCTGATGTAACGGATGAAGAGAATGGAGAAGATTATGTGTATTCTCAAATTTCTAGTCCAGCGTCCTCACCAGAAGGAAAAGGGGTTGATGAAGAATATGAGGAATTTGGGGAAGATTATGTGTATTCCCAAGTTTCTAGTCCTGTGTCCTCATCCTCACCAAGAAGAAGAAGGATTGAGAAGGATGAGATGGTGACTGTGCCTGCCTGGTTTTGGCCTGAGGAAGAAAGTTCAATAGCCAGTCTATTGAAGAGAATACGAAAGAGAATCAAAGAGATGGAAACTATTAGAGCATTGCCACCACAGTCAAAAGAAACAGAATGGTACCTCAGCAGCAAAAAGGAACAGTCAGAATGGTGCCTCAACAACCAAAAGAAACAGTGAGAGCCTCAACAACCAAAAGAAACAGGTAATATGGTACCTCAATGGCAAATGGAGATTCATAAGGCGGTCCGTAGGTCCCTTGGGCCAGAGTTTCAGACAATGTCACCTTGGCAGGATGTGGAAAGAACCAAGGCTGTAGAAGTTGTTCCTGAGCAAGGGGCTAGAGATTTGATAGCCTTTTCCAGTAAAGTGTTGCCAATTCCTGATGTTGAGGAGCCATCATTAGTTCCTGAAAGACCCCTCCATTGAATTGGGTGTTCAGACCGATGTCAAGGAAACAGCCAAAGGCTCAACACAGCTGCTGGGACATATTCACCCATCGGTTGAGGCAGGATCTGCACCCTCCCAAGAGACTTACGTATGACACACTGGGAGAGTTCTGAAGAGTTTATTCATACCATTTGCAGGTCAGCTCCTGAAGCTACACCTCCCACTGTTAATTGGGTAGAGGGAGACTCTGCTCCAAAGTCTGACACCAATGGGAGGTACATGGCAATTGCCCTGGTCTGTTCAAAAAACAATTATGAACTTACTTATAGTGTGTACAAATGGTTTCAAAGAAACCCAGATGTGTGTCAGTATTTGGTGAATTTGAATTATGGTTAGAAAGATATCGTCAATAATTTACTTTTTCTTGTCAGCAAGTTAAAGTGGTGATCTTCATGTCTTTGGGACCAAAGAGTTTAAGTGGGGGGAGTGTGTAGCCAAGGGTTTTCTAATATAAGGTATTACAGTTATTGTTTCAAAGGAGTTTGGCTCCCTCTAGTGTCTTCTTAATGCTGTTAGGACTTTCTTTTAATTCCTGAGAAGGAACGCAGCAAGGCATTGTGGGAGATATAGTTTGGAGGAAGAAGTGACTCTGTTAGCTGGATCAGCCCTGAACTACAATATCAACAATGCAAAGCATGTAGCACTGCATGCTGGGAGCAGTAATAAAAGGATCAGCGCAGCCATCTTTCAGTCTCTCTGGATGCCATTCAATACCTGCCAACAGGAGGTCTGTGTGTGTGACCAGGAGTGAGAGACTGCAGCCGATATTGTGCAAAGCCAGATCGCCAGCCACTGAGGTACTTCTGAGTACAGCCCTGCCAGATTGTCAAGTGGATTGGTTTGCAGTACCAGAACATCTGGAAGTTTCCTGTACTTCAGACATCTGGAGTAGCAGTACAGCACAGTGGCGCCATCTTTTTATCAGACTGAGACATCAGGAGAGGAGTCCGAGCGGAGCCTCACAGCCTCTGAGTCTATTGTGGTGAGAGGGCGCCTGCCCATTCCAGTAAAATGCACTGTTTGCTGAGTGAGTTCTTTTACAGACTGCTGGTAAGACTTTTATTTCCACGGATGTGAATCTACTTCTTCACAAGCAACATACAGCTGAACTCTGGGGTTTGTTGTCCCCTGCACTGTAAGGTCTCTACTGTATTACACTCACACATAAGGAGGAAGTTACAAGTGCCATATTTCTTCAGTTAAGCAGTTATCAATGTACCACTTATCCTACAGTTTGCTTTTTCTCTCTTTTGCCTTTTGGATTACCTGAAGATATCTGGAGTCAAGGAACTTTTATCATCTTCTGCAAAGCATTACTGTTCTATTTGCAACTTGAACTTTAAATTGCAAACTAGGGGGAGCCATTGAGTACATTTTAGATATTGCATTATATTATTGAGTGTAAGTGACATTATATTGCAAATTGGTGTGTGTATTGAGGCCTCAGTGGGAAAGTGTTTAATATAGGTATTGGAGGATATTGAACACTTGTCCCATTGTGCACCTGTCTACACATACTCCCTACGGTGATTATGCAATCCACCATTTCATATCTAAATTGATTGTTACCAACTGTCATTTCTTGTTTGTTACTATTCACATGGTTAATTGTGTTTATTATTCACTGTAGTAAATTTTGAGTGGTTCAGTGACATTGTGTGAGTTTCTCATTAATAACATCCTATTACAGAATGGAACCCAAGGTCTGAGAGGTAAGAGCGGATCTGCAGAGTCGGGGTAGCCAGTAGGGTATAGAGTCAATCAGCAGCCCTCACGGGGGTACCACTACACACATGCCAGTTTTGACAAACTGCATTACTCCTTTTTGGCAATCAAGGAGTGTTAAGATGCAGAAAGTATTAATTCTTCTTACATCTCCATTTGTGTACACAGGGCTGAAATTAGAAATGATGAGGCCCCATACTGCTTAACCTGATAACCCTCCCCTCACTCAAAGTTTGGAGATAACCTTTGGCAACATTGTGCCTAATATTTTAGCCTACTTGCAGAGTGTAGAGGGGTTAGATTGTGTACTGTAGAGAGTGCAGGTGTTAGGAGTGGGTTACACACAGAATGCAGATGTCAGCAGAATGTAGGGGTCAGAAGTAAGTAATGCAAAGGGTGTAGTGGTCAGGAGTGGGTAACCCACAGGGTGCAAAGGTCAGGTGTGTGTTTTGTCCAAATTACGGGGGTCAGTTATATGTAATGTACAAAGTGCAGGGGATCAGATGGATACAGTGTACAGAACGTAGAGGTCAGAAGTGAGTTAAGCACAGAGTGCAGGAGACAGGAGTATATAATGTAGATGGTGCAAGGGTCAGGTGTGTCTAATGTACACAGTGAAGGAGCTAGGTTCACATAATTTACTGTTCATATAATTTTACATTTAGTAAATCACATAGTGCTGGAGTCAGTTGTATGTAATAAACATAGTGCAGGGGTCAGGAGACAGTAATTCACAGAGTGCAAGGGTCGTGGTAATTTTCAGAGCAAAGTGGACACCAAGAGTGGAAACAACTTTCAAAATGAAATTCAAATAAAAAAACAAAACAATCCATAAGAAATGCATAAGAGAATGGCTCACGTAGCCCGAGTCCATTATTATATGACAAAGTCCATATCTAGTCCGGGTGTAGCTCACTGAGGCAGCTCTGTGTAGAAGCTCGAGATGAACACCTTGCTTTAAGTCTGGGTGTTTTTTCTTCTACAAGATTATTCTCTATCGCCTATACTTTATTTATACCCCACCATCTCATCCATTACACAGTCTAATGCCGCATACACACGGTCAGACATTCCGACAATACAATCCATCAGATTTTTTCCAACGGATGTTGGCTCAAACCTGTCTTGCATACATACGGTCGCACAACGTTTTTTGACTTGCTTCAGATCGTTACTGCTCTTCAGTTTGTGCTTGTGGGTTCATATCTGCTTTTCAGTGCGTGTAGTCAGTTTGCATTTGTTTGTTTTTTGCATTTTTTTTTTTAGTGCATGCTATTTATAGTAGTACTGTATTTGATATTCAGTGCATTCTTGTCCGTGTGTTGCTGATTTTCAGTTCGTTCTTTCAGGCCTTGCTGTTTTCATTGCTTTCTGTTAGTATGTTCTGGCCAGCGAACTGTTTTGAAGCCATCTTGCGTGTACGTATTCATTGTAGATTTTGTGCCGTGCAGGGGCTTGGTGTTGGGCTTTTAGCTTTGACACAAGCCTAGTCCATGAACAGGGTGAGGAGTTCATGGAGCAAGAATTGGTTGCTCCAGCGTGACCAATTCTCGCACATGCCTTTGCTTCGAGAGTTCCGGGAGAATAATCCTGATGATTTCAGGAATTATCTCAGGATGACAGACCATATTTTTTACCGTCTGTTGGCTTTGCTGACCCCTTTTATCAGCAGGCAGGATACCTGCATGCGGCAAGTCATCACTCCGAAGCAGAGGCTAGTTGCACGTTGCGGTATTCGGTGACAGGGAGAAGCCTACAGGACCTCAAGTTCTCCACAGGCATCTCTCCCCAGGCTCTGGGGATCATTATTCCAGAGACCATTTCTGCCATCATTCAGGTCCTGCAGAAGGACTATATTAAGGTAATTTTTCTCCTTTAATATCACATTCTATGTATTTAATGTATTGTATTTATTGAATCATTCCCTAATTACCATGATTGTAATATGCTGTAATATGCTGTGCCCCTTTGTGCTCAAGCATGCTGGAAGTTTTTAAAGTTCAATTTTTGTCCTTCATGCATATTTGCCTTCACTAATCTCCCCAGCATGCTCTTCTGGGTCCATATACACCTTTAGCCTTTAGTGGTTTCCCCTAAACACCCCCCAAAATGTGTACAAATGTTACGTGTGTCCTTAAATTCATGCAGAGTGCCAGAGGCCAACCCATACACACTATGCCTACCTCTTTTGTGGTCAGATTTATGGATGAATTCACCAAAGCATGTAGTGCAGTGGCCTGCCTGAAAACTTTCAAATGCTACTGTTTAAAGTTTGTTTCTCCTATTATTATCTTGATAGGTAATAGCAGAATGTAAAAATGTGCTTCCATTTTTTCAGTGTGTATTTTTATTTTTTGTTTTTATGACACTTCTTACCTGTCCAGTGGGCTGCCAATAGTGTAAGTAAGGAGGGGCTAGCCAAAGTTAACACACATTATTTATACATTCATCTCTCAATGAAGTGGAGAGGGTTACCTGTCCAAAATTCCTCCCCCCCTCAGTTCTTGCAATGAGTCATCAGATGGGGTGAGGAATCTAATAAGTGAACCTTATACTTTTGTCTTTAAATACTAATTTCAAAAAATGTTATACTTATGTTGGCCAAAAATGTTTGTGTCTAATCTGCTTGCAATGTTGACGTGCAAAATTACTATTTTTTTCCCTTGTTTGACTCCACAGTTTCCTTCAACGCCACAGGAATGGCAGACTGTGGCCTCCCACTTTGCCACCCATTAGGACTTTCCCAATTGTGGAGGTGCAATTGATGGGAAACATGTCCACATCGTCCCACCCCCCAAACTTGGGATCCTAATATTATAATTGCAAGGGGTATAATAATAAAGTGATGTTGGCGGTGGTGTCAGCTCCCTACGAGTTCCTGTTTGTGGACGTGGGGGAAAATGGCCGGATGGTGGAGTGATCGCACAGATGGAGTTCTACTGGCGTCTCCAGAGTGGCAGTTTGGGCTTGCCACCTCCAGAGGAGAATGTGGAAGGACTCCCCTTCGTCTTCATTGCAGATGAAGCATTTGCGCTAAGGGACCACTTATGCGGCCATTCCCGATGAGGACCCTCACCCTGGACCAAAGGGTTTGTAATTACTGGCTGGCCGGAGCCAGAAGAGTGGTGGAGAACACTTTTGGGATAATGGCCAGCCGGTTTCACCTATTTTTGACTCCAATCCACATGGCGGAATATAAACGGAACCATATAGTGCTTTCGTGCTGCATTTTGCACAATTATCTTAAAAAGAACTCAACAAACTATATGGCCTCAGTTGGGCCTGAGGCAGACTTTCCTGAACTATACAAGCAGGCTGTCCTGGCTTGCCCCCCCCCCCCCCAAAAGTGCCCGCAAGGTCCGAAACAGATATATGGAGTACTTTGCGGGTAGGGCCATTGATATGCCAGACAATGCCTGAAAGGCATTTTTTTAAATACATTTATCTTTGAAACTGCAATAATATTTGTTTTCATTTACTACTTGGGTTTGTTTTACCTGTCTCCTAGGTTTTTATTTAAAACATTTTTGGGCCATTTTTTTCTTCAACAGTGCAAACCAATGTTCTTTGAGACATGAGGTGACAGTCTCTTCTTCAGATAATATTATTATTATGTTGTGGGTCCGCTGCACACACCTTGTTTTTGTTGTTAATGTATGTAGTACATTACTGACAAAAATATTCCTAATTTTCAGCACCATGACAGAAATGTGTGGAGTCATGAAAATGGCGTGATTGGGGGAAATTAAAAAGCACTGTGGATGTTATTTACTAAAGGCAAATCCACTATACACTACCAGTGCACTGCAAAAGTGCACTTGAAACTGCACTTGAAGTGCAAAGTGGATTTTCCTTTAGTAAATAACACCCATTGTCACAGAAAACACTAACTTTACTACCAAAAATGCTTTTGAGCATTGAAATAAGAAGCCACACATTGTTGATGATAAGACAATGTTTTACTCAAACCACATTCACATGTGCGTTTATAAAAGGGTTTTAGAACAAACATTTATGTGTATATAACATTATTTTTGGTAACATTACTACAACTAGCTGTTTTTTATAAAACAGGCATGTTTCAAAGCATAACATACACAACTTAGGAACTTACAAAGTTGAGTATGTCCAAACTGTGTTGATATTGCCTTCATCAAATGGGGTGTCGCCCCTGTAAAAGCCAAATTTGGAAAATGCACGCGAATAGCAATTCAAACTGGGCATTTTCCTCCTGACCCCATACCTAATGTCAACATATACTATCTCCCATAATGGGGGATCAATGTATGTGTTTTGGGGGTGCAACCCCTTCATCTCAGCCACTTCAGTAGCGAGGAAGGGGATGCACCCACAAAACGCGTACATTGATCCCCATAATGGGAGATAGTGCATGTTGACACACTGTGTGCGTCTTCCAAATTTGGCTTTTAAAAAAATATTAAACTGTTTTTAAAAATGGCAAATCAATGCTAGCTAGTTTTGTGTGTTTCAGATTCTCCCTAAAACATCAATGATGTTCTTCATTTTTTCTTGAACATCATTGATGTTTTTCTTGAAATCAAAAAACACACCATGTATTATAAAAATGCAGGCATGCATCTATTACCTGAAGCTGTGGTCTCAGACACTCACCTGTTGTGGTGCTGATTTTGCCAATTTCAACAACCTCTCCTTCCTCCTCCTCCTCCTCTGCTTCTGGTGTTGGTATTTCCCCTTCATTGGGAGGTGTGGGGTCCCTGGTGTCCTCAGACGTCCCGAGTCTTCGCTGCCCTATGAAAATGTAAAAAAGGAATACTTAGCACACTGATACTTACCTGTTTTGTGCAAGATTTTCGCAGATGGAGACGCCCCTATAGTATACACTGGAGCACGTGTGTGGGACACCCGAATAAAAAGGATGTTCTGGTGTCCCACAGTAGTGCTCCTGAGTCCAGATGTGTAAACAGCTGCTGAGTATCCGCTCCTTACACTGAATCATGTTTGCATTTCATTCTAGTTACAAACCCCTCTAGACAACAAATTTCCTTTGACTAGAAATAGGCCTGAAAAAATGTAGTTAACTGCAACTTTCCAAAACATTGTATTTTAAATGTGCGAACGAACAATGTTTACTACGAATGATTGAACACATGAACATGAAAGTGGCCATTTTTAAACTGTACAACACTAAAGAAAAGCACATGGAGCAGTATGCAAGCAATAATAATAATAATATGAACACAGGACAACTACTTAATTTTTTGAAGAACTTGCTTGATCTTTCTGTACTGATCATGCTCCCTCAGCTTCAGGTCTGACCAGTGTTTCCTCAGTTGATCCTTGGATCGTTGTACACCAAAATTCTTCTTCAGACTCTTCACAAGTTTAGTCATAATCTTGGCCTTTCTGACATTTGGATTTGGGTAAGAGCCATACTTCCCATCATAGTCGTTCCTCTTCAATATGTCCACCATCTCCAGCATCTATACAAAGGACATATTTGGGGCCTTAAATCTTCTCCTCCGGGATCAGTTCGTTTCTGGCTCTGGGCTTTCCTCGTCCTCATCGTTGCTGTAATTAGCACGCACCTGCTGTGTTTCCACCTTATGCTCTCCCCACTGCGCTGAAAGACAAGGGGCAGGGAATAGACTAGAAAGAATGTCAGGGGTGGGCGGTGTTTCACGCATGTGCAATGTATATAAAACGTAACGCGTGTGCGTCATAGGTACGATCTGTGAGCAGAGGAAGGAGTAGTGGAAGCGCCAATCATTCAAACGAAGGTACAATTTTAACTTGGTACATCACTGGCCTATACTATAAGGTCAGGCAATGCAGATGATGTTTATGTACCCAGGCTGTGGTACTATGACATGCTGCATTTTCTGGCAGACCAGAGGGAACTCAGGCCAGCACTCTACAATCTTCCTTCAAGGCTTCCCCCCCCCCCAGCTGAGGCTTCCGATGTCCAACCTGGGCGTTCCAGGCAGCAACATGGGGAGGAGCCCAGGGTAGAGCAATGCTCAACGTATTTATTGTCGTAAATGTAATGATGTTAACTAGATGTTATTATTGATCAGTAAGTTCTGATTTAACAAAATGGTTTACATATCAATAGACAGCAGTGGCCAAAAATGATGGGCTCAGAATGATAGTCGGTTCTATTTATTAACATTCAATTTGCAACAGTCATTGTGTGATTGATGAACAAAAAACTAAAACTATGTCCCCTTTTCATACACAGGAAGACCTCAGCCGGGAGGAGGCTGTGGCAAGTGGCAGCCAGGAGGTCGACCATCGCCCTCCTCCTCCTCTACCTCCTGCCACAACTACAACAGCAGAGCCACATCCTGGAAGGAAGTATCTAAGGAAGACAAGAGAGTGTTGGCCTGGGTTCAGTCTGGTCTGACAAAAGATGCAAGCTGATCTCTTGGACTTCTGGACCAGACTGTCCTGCCTTAAATATGCACTCCTCAGGCCACCAATTTTGCCTTTAAAGAGTTGATGTGTGACCTGGGGTACAAAGGCTTTGCAATTTCAGCAGCTTCTCCAGCGTTGCCTCCCTCTTTATTTTCTTATGACTCCCTAATAAAGGTGCATTTATTTTTCAGAAATACTTGCCTGTGTGTTTTACTTCAAATAGCTCAGTTTATTTGTGAGTAGGCAGGTACATTTCCTAAATACAATGTGAAATTAAAACAAGGGACACCAACCAACCTTCTTGAGGTTTCAAAATGCAAGATAATAATGGTGTTGTGGACGCATCATCGCATCTGAGGCTAACCGAACCTGTCTCGACTTCAACACGACTTGCTAACAACATGTACTAACCATTCCTTTACATTTAAGAGACTCAGTGTTGAACTCAGTAGGTATAATAGTTATTATGTACAGACGGATGTGCTGTTGGGAATATTTACGCATGGCATTACTACACACAAAACCCACAAAAAAATTTGGGAGATAACAAAAAAATTGAGATCTTGAATAAAAAAAAAAGCACAAAATACTTAAAAATATTAAAAATATAAAACTAAAATAATTATTCAGGAGATCTGACAAATAAAAAAAATTATATTCATGAAATCAGAAGAAAGAATAAAGAAAGAAGTTTGTGAGAAGTCTGTGTGAATATGAGCAGCAAAACAACTTCATTCTTCTAGCATTATAACGAAAAAGAGAATGTGCTGCATTAAACAATTTTTAACATTGCAGCGTGACCAATGTGCTATATCCATTACGAATGCTAGTTTTACCAGACCGAGCGCTTCCGTATCGTAATTTATTCTGAGCATGCATGGCACTTTGTGCGTCGGACTTGTCTACACACGATCGGAATTTACGCGATCGGATTTTGTTGTCGGAAAATTTTAGATCCTGCTCTCAAACTTTGTGCGTCGGAAAATCCAACAGAAAAAGTCAGATGGAGCCCACACATGGTCGGATTTTCCGACAACATGATCTGATCGCACATTTTCTGTTGGAAAATCCGACCGTGTGTATGGGGCATAAGGGTGAACATTTCCCCATTACCTGACTGAGTATACAAAGGGATTAGGAAGATTATAAATACTAATAATGTTTAGTGGCTTCTTGATGTATAAAGATATCTCATGACAAAATAATAACAGGTATTATTTTTCAATCAGGGTTTATCGCCATATTGTCATGGACACTTAAGGTCTGTACAGAAATTTTTACAGTAAGTACTTTTTTTTAAAGTATTTTCTTACTCTATTCCCTTCTGTTTGGCTTTGTTCAAATTGTCACAACAACATATGTACACATAAGTGGTATACAACGAAATGTGCATATCAATGATGATGATAGGAATACCATCATCATTGATATGCACATTTAGTTGTGTACCACTTATGCTAGTGTGCATATTTGCATAATAATATATATATATATATATATATATATATATATATATATATATATATATATAAAATGTGTGCTTTATTCTCATACATGTAGTTTTTTTATCATCCATGTAGATATGTAGATTTCTTCATCCATACTAATGTTTTTCATTTATACACAATTTTGATCCCTTTCAATGAATATATATATATATATCCAGTACAGCCTGACAGATGACCACGTCCCTTGTGGATCCCCCAGACTATGTTGCTCAGGACAATCCCATAGTGCCATGAGCAATATGCCTGTTTTTATACTACAGTTGTGAGTAGTTCTTTATTTACCTTAAATAAATATTTTCTAACAGCTACACTTATGCCACGTACACACGACTGGACTTTTCGACGGACTAGGTCTGACGGTCTTCCCGACGGACTTTCGGCGGAGTTCCAACAGACTTTCCGAAAGAACAGATTTGCGCACACATGACCGGACTTTCCGGCAGATTAGATCTGACGGTCTTCCCCATTGACTTTCGTCTGAGTTACGACAGACTTCCAAATGAACGGACTTGCCTATGCACGACGGGATCAGAAAAGGAAGTCAATCTCGCCGCTTTTATCAGCGAGATTGACACCTTGCAAACCCTGTCGCTTGGTATGGATTTTTAGGGGAACGGGGGTGGGGATGAGCGAGCGCCCCCCCTCCTGAACCGTACCAGGCCGCATGCCCTCAACATGGGGGGTGGGTGCTTTGGGGAAGGGGGGCGCCCTGCCCCAAGCACCTTGTCCCCATGTTGATGAGGACAAGGGCCTCTTCCCGACAACCCTAGCCATTGGTTATCGGGGTCTGCGGGTGGGGGGCTTATCGGAATCCGGGAGCTCCCTTTAATAAGGGGGCCCCCAGATCCCAGCCCCCTCACCCTATGTGAATAAGTATGGGGTACATCGTATCCCTACCCATTCACCAGGGGGGAAAAAACTGTCAATAAAAGAACACACTAGACAAGTTTTTAAAGTAGTTTATTAGGCAGCTCCAGGGGTCTCTTCCATCTTTAGGGGGAGAGAAGGCCAGAGACTGAGAGAAGAGGCCGGGGAGAGCAGAAGAGACCCCCGAAGACAGAAGAGACCCCCGGAGCTGCCTAATAAGCTACTTTAAAAACCTGTCTAGTGTGTTTTTTTTTTATTGACACTTTTTCCCCCCCAGGTGAATGGGTAGGGGTATGATGTACCCCATGCTTATTCACATAGGGTGAGGGGGTTGGGATCTGGGGGCCCCCTTATTAAAGGGGGCTCCGGGATTCCGATAAACCCCTCACCCGCAGACCCCGACAATCAATGGCCAGGGTTGTCGGGAAGAGGCCCTTGTCCTCATCAACATGGGGACAAGGTGCTTTGGGGTGGGGGGCCACAGGGTGCCCCCTTCCCCAAGCACCCACCCCCATGTTGAGGGCATGCGGCCGTTATGGTTCAGGAGGGGGGGCGATCGCTCGTCACCACCCCCTTTCCTGACTGGCCGGGCTGCGTGCTCAGATAAGGGTCTGGTATGGACTTTGGGGAGACCCCCACGCCATTTTTTTGACGTAGGGGGTTCCCCTTAAAATCCATACCAGACCTAAGGGACATTGTTGCCTCTCTCTCGCGCTCTCTGCAATAGGAAAATATTCCTATTGCAGCAAGCGCGAGATATACAGTACCCTGTAGCCGAGAACCAGCGCGGTAGTTTCGCACTGGAAACATTCTCTCAGGCAAGTGCTGCAGCTGCCCTTGTGTCGTATTTGGTCCGTCAGAGCAGCATACAGATGAACGGGTTTCCCGATAGGAACTGGGTCCAGGGGAGTTCAGGTGGGAAGATTTCAAACCTGTTCTATTTCTAAAGTCCATTGAATTTTTAGACAGCAAAGGTCCGATGAAGCCCACACACGATTGAATTGTCTGATAGATTTGTTCCGTCGGTCCTTTGCTGTCAAAAAGTCTGGTCGTGTGTACATGGCATAAGAAGGCACCTGTGGGTAATGCACAGCGTGCCGTAATTAGGTGTATGATGTACATAATGCAGACAGATGAAATCCACCAGCAGCGTAAATAGATCAAACATGGGGAGGCAATCCAAACTTGGGTCACCTTGTGCCATCTGGTGTCCCCGACTAAAAAGGAAAAAAAGAGAAACTCCCGCAGTGATCAGGCCAACATACATTCTCTAATCAGTTTGCTAGTGGAAGAGGCCCTGGTGTTCCCAGCAGGACCCCAGAGCCACCATTAGAATTTATGTGGTTGGGCTCCTGCACAATGCTGCACTGAGACTGACAATAGGCAGCCCTTGGCCCTATCAGAAGGGCTTTGTGTACCCAGTTCTGGGACAAGGTCACCCAGTGCCCAGGGCAAAGATACCAAACTGCACCCCTAAGTAGTCACTCGCTTGTCAAAATCACTGCCACTGTCACTACTCCTGTCAGCCTTGTAACAGAGGGAAGATGCCCCCATACTTACAGTAAACCATTGCGCCCAGGGCAGCTGTCCCTTCCGCCCACCCCTTGTGCCAGTCTATCTGTACCCCTGGGTATATAAAATTATATGATCCAGATATCTTATTGGTAATCTTTACTATCTTCTTTTTTTTTATATAAATTCTTTTTATTTGTTTTAAAAGAGAAGATTACAGAACAGAGCCTTGGGGCATTCCCCGGCTCGAACAATACAACACAACAGGTAAGGCATAACACCTAAAAAAACATCAGCCTAACCCAAAGAACATACAACAACCAAACCCTATAGCTTGCTGCTAAAATTGACAGGAGTAATGTAATTCCCAGTAATCAACTTAAGCTTAGTGATGCACTACAGGCAGTCTCCAAATTAAGGTCTACAAGTGGGCGTCAACTGGACACTTGGGCAGCACAAACGCTACCCTAGATAAAGCTTACTAGAGGAGTTGTCTCCTGAAAAGATTGGGTTAACAATCCAACAGGGTTGTCTTGCTCCACAACAGTTGTCTCAGACTCCAACCAGATATTCCAAACCTTCTGGAACTTCTGAGGGCATCCCCGGATGAAATATGCTTCCTTGTACAATGGTACTGCAAGGTTAACCAATGACTTCCATGCACACAGGAGCATAACAAGTTTCCTTGCATAGAAGAGCAGCAGCCTAAGTAATGTGCAGACTGCCCGCAAGGGAACCAAAGCATCCACTAATCCAAGCAGACACATCTCCACCGTCTGAGGTATAGGGATCGTTGTCAGCTCAGTAATAAAAGAGTGTACTCGTGACCAGTAATGTTGCACCATGGGGCAAGCCCAAATCATATGAATGTACCCCGCCGAATCCGCTCCACAGCGCCAGCACTGTGACGAAGAGTCAGGGTAAATCCTATGAAGTCTATATGGGGTGTAGTAAAATTTATGCAGTATTTTAAATTGAATCAGCCTATCTCTTGAGGAGATCAAATGTCTAAAGGGGGAGTCCCAAATGTCCTCCCAGTCCTCTCCATCCAGTTCCGGCAGCTCCGCCACCCAAAATTTCCGAAGTTTTTCTAATCCACTATGAACCGAGGGCTGCAAAGCCTTGTATATCGTGGATAATAGTTTAAGCAGCGTCTCCTGACGCAGATACGACTCCATATTAGTCTGATATAAGGTTAGGGGTGAACTACCAAACTGAGTCCCATACGCATGGCGAAGCTGCAGGAACCGGAAGAAGTATACATTGGGTAAGTTAAACCTAGATTTAAGTTGGTCGAATGTCAGTAATGCACCATTCTCGCAAATGTGGTGTAGACACCGAACGCCTCTTGACGCCCACACAATCGGATCCGGAATAGAGTAGAATTCAGGTAGGGAGGGATTGAGCCACAGTGGAGTATTAGGAGAGAGCACCCGGGGCCCAGCCGGCCGGTGGCCGACCACCCCAGACCACGCCCTCAGCACCGTCCTCATCGAGGCGGTGAGAGGATGCAGAGCTCTAGGGCCCCTAAATAAAACGTTCCGCAGTGCTTCAAATGATCCCACAATTGAGGCATCAAAGGCAACTGCTGCGTTGGTGGCATCCGAGGTAAGCCAGCGGTGGGCGTGTGTGAGCATCGCCGCTATGAAATAGAGAAAAAAATTAGGGCATCCCAGACCCCCCTGCGTTCAAGGTCTCTGTAGTATGAATAAGCAGAATCGGGGAGGTGTGGTGCCCCACAAGAAACTGGAGATGTGAGAGTTTTGTCGCTGAAAAAGAATTTTGGGTATCCACGTTGGAGAATGGCGCATTACATATCGGAGAGGGGGAAGCAATTTCATTTTAATTAAATTAATTCAACCTATCAGCGTAAGGGGAAGGTTGGCCCACACTTTAAGCCTGTTCTGTGTAGTTTGTAGGATGGGAAGAAGATTAAGTTTACAAAACTCCTGTACTCTGGGAGAAATGATGATACCAAGATACTTAATTTGTTCCGCCCACTGTTGCGGAAATGATGGGTCAGCCAGCCTCCCAGCACCCAGGTCCACTGGCAGAATCTGGGATTTGTCCCAGTTTACCTTCAGGCCCGACACGGCCGTGAAGCGTGACAAAAGCTCTAATGCCACCCGGAGGGACGGGCCGGGATCCCGGAGGAAGAGAATAATATCGTCAGTGTACAGTGCAACCTTTTCCTCCAAGGATCCCACCCGCACCCCCCGAACGGCGTCTGAGGATCGCAGCGCAACCGCAAAGGGTTCCCCCATTAAGGAAAAAAGGGCCGGGGACAGAGGACACCCCTGTCGGGTGCCCCTCTCCACCGGAAATGACGAGGACAGCACACCTCCCAGTTTAATTTGTGCATTTGGTTTCTGGTATAACAGTTGAATCCACTTCCTATAAATGGGGCCAAAGCCATACAACCTAAGTACCTCCTCTATGTAGGCCCAGGACACTGAGTCAAATGCCTTTTCAAGGCCCAAGGCCACTAGAACCCTGGTATCCTGGTCCGTAGAAGGGATTTGCAGATGAGTGAAGACTCTACGGATATTGACATCCGTTGACTTCCCTGGCATAAAACCAGTCTGATCTATGTTTACCAAAAACGGGAGGATTCCCATCAGCCTGGTGGCTAACACTTTCATCAGTATCTTTAAATCATAGTTGAGAAGGGATATAGGACGGGGATTCCGAACAATAGGAGGCATCCTTCCCCGGCTTATGTACTAGAACTATGTGGGCCTGTGTCATCGAATCAGGCAGATATCCTGTCTCTAAACTAAGGGCATATAACTTATGGAGCCGTGGGACTAGATCGGCCATGTACATTTTTTACCAGTCACCTGGAAGCCCATCAGGGCCCGGCGTCTTATTAGGTGGTAGGGAGCGGATTGCTGCTTCTTTTTCAGTTATTGAAATGTCCGTTTCCAGTAGGACCTTGTCCTCCCCCGTCAAACCCATCAGAGATAGACCCTGAAGAAATGAGAGGTGCTCAGAGGACAGCTACGTAGTGGTGGATCTATACAATGAGGAATAATACGTTTGAAATTCATTAAGGATGTCAGCTGGGTTAGAAGTCACACCCCCTCTCACAGTATGTATCATGGGCACAACCGTTTGAAATTTGGGGTCAGCCACCAGACCGGCCAAAAGCCTCCCATTCTTGTCCCCTGATTCAAATACTCTGAGGAGGTCGTCTCATTAGATAAGTGTAAAGACAGCTCCCTCCGAGCCCGTGGCAGGAAGGAATATGCCCCAGGAGAAGCATCCGGTGCAAACTCCCCCTCTGCCATACACACATTGGACTCCAGGTCCTTGGTCTCTTAGGCACAGTCCACCCTGGCAGCCTTTATTGCCGATATATAGTTGCCTTGAAGGCATCCCAGGTGATCTGTGGGGTGGACACATTATCATTACAGTCCCAATATTGAGCAATCTTCCCTTGCATATTCTCTTCCACCCGCTCATCCCGCAGCCAGCGAGTCGCTAGTCCCCAGCTACCCCTGCACTCCCTCCCCCCAAGCTGCAGAATGACCTCCAGGGGGGAATGATCTGAAATTACCACTGGCAAGTATGTTGCCGAGGCTACAAATGGAAGCATAGCCGGAGAGCAAAAGGCCAGGTCTATTCTGACCTCTCCAGACCTCCGTGAGCTGCAGGGCCGTGGCCCATTACTCCAAATCTGTACCCGGAAGCCTGGTTGGATTGGAAGTATCCAAAGCATGATCCAGAATGCCATTAAAATCTCCCGCTATAATAAGTCTCGTGACCATATGAGGAGCCAGCCTGTCATACACCACGTGAAGCACAGATGTCGAGAAAGGGGTTGGGACATATATGTTTACAACCGCAAACATCTGGGCTTGTATAGACAGCAGCAATATGACAAACCGCCCCCCCACCCGGGTCCGAGATAACATGTTCAACCTGACAATTGAGGGATCTGTTTAGGAGAATGGACACTCCTCTGGCATAACTAGAATATGTGGCATGAAAGGACTGTCTCACCTACCTCCTGCGGAGGGCCAAATGTCTGCTGCCCGTCAGATGGGTTTCTTGTCGAAAAAGAATGTGTGGTTTGTGCGTTTGTAAATATTTGAACATTAGTGCTCTCTTGAAACGGCTATTCAGGCCACGCACATTCCATGACATCAATTTAAGCTCCATCTAGTATATATATATAAATAATAGAGTAGCCCATCGGATGAAGGGGGAAGAGTCAATCGCCCTGTCCCCCCACCCTCCGACCCGCCACACCCATAGCAGTATGTGCCAACCAACACCCACACGTAGCAAACAGTGCATTCACTCAAGTAAATAGGTAGCATTAAAGTATGATAATTTAGCAGCAAGCAAACAACCCCCTGCCAACCCGCCAGAACCATTGAGGTAGGTCAGCTTCATCCCCAAACAAAAAACTGGAACAGTCTGTTACCAAAAACTAATCGCTGGGCGAGGAGAACTAGATAGTTCTATGTCCCCTGCTCTTAGGTGATGCGATGACAGTACTTGAGTTGGAGACAGACTCAAACAAGAGAAAAAGGGAACAAAAAGATATGGGTAGGCAGGCGAGAATAGGCTCAGACCCCCAGTTAGGAAGCGGTTCAGCCGCGATGGTCCTCCGCGGCCGCAGTAGGAAAGACCGGGGATTCACAGGCCTCACTAGGCCGCACTAGGCTGGAGCGGTCTGTGGCCTCCCCATTCGTTCCCAAGGCTCAGACGAGCCACCGGAGCACACAGGGGGGAGAGCCCAGTAAGACTAGAGGGTGGATGGGGGTCCCCTACCTCCCGATGTGGCCTAATTCCACCAGATTGCTGGTGGCAAGATGGCGGCCGCGAGCTCCCGGCGGTGACCGTCCCCCAGCCGACTGGAGGGGAGAATATTCAAAATGATGTCACGGATCACCTCAGGGCATCCCAGGGAAAAGGCAGCTGCAGTTCCAGGCTCCTATCAGGTCTGATTGGGTAAGGATGATGACTGATTGGGCTCAGGATACACGGAGCTCTCACTAAGAACGTCCGCCGCCGCTTACATCCGGTTACGCCCCCCAATCTTTACTATCTTCAATCCTCTGACTTTAAAAGTGTTTTGATTTATTGAGCTTGCCCTGTCATGAACATTGTGTATTAGAAAATTATTCTTGTCCAACAATGACTGTATAGGGAGAGTGTGATTTTCTGGCTTTTAAGAAAGTAACCAAGGGAAAGCTTCATGCCTTTTTTTTCTTAAATTCTGGACAATTGAGAAAATCCACTAATAACTGTATGGCCGCGTACACACGCGGGGACTGTTCGCCCAACTTTGTCCGCTGAACAGTGTTTCGGCGGACAGTCCGCCCGTGTGTGGGCTTTCAGCGGACAGTTTCAGCGAACAGTCCGCTGAACAAGGTTTTTCGGAAATTCCGAAAAACTGTCCGCTGAAACTTTGTTTCAGCGAACAGTCCCCTCGTGTGTAGGCTTGTTCGTCAAACTAAGTTCCGCGCATGCTCAGAAAGGATTTACACGCCGAAAGTTATAATGCAGTGTATAGGACGTCGTATTTTTCGTCCCGTCGTACGTGCCGTTCACGTCATCGCGCGCGGTTTCAGCAAACTGTTCGTTCGTCGTGTGTGGCCATGTCCGTCCATGCTAATTTTGAGCGGACTGTTTGCTGAAACTGTTTGACGGACAAAGTTGGGCGAACAGTCCCCGCGTGTGTACGCGGCCTATGAGTATTTCTGTCTTTGATGCTTTGATGGAAATCCTGAAACAAAAGTTGATGCTAAGTTTGAAATGAATCTCTATTTATTGATACTTATTACTCATGCATCGGTGGCAACTAAATGCAGACAAAAAACTGACTGAATCTATAAATGCAAGCTATACAACTTACATAAGTCAGGAAATAAAGGGGGAAGGTGGCAGCTCTAATCAATATATCAATCTCTCTCTCTCAAAAAAAATTTAATTAGAGCAAAGGCTGCCAATATAGGTCTGTACTTTTCTAGACATAACTGAAACTTACTGAAGCTGCCAGCCATGCACATTGTAGCATACAATAATGTAGCATGCAAAAACATATGACAGGTTTTTGCTTCTTAATTGTAATTACATTATAATAGTTCTAAATCTATCTGCCGCTCCCCCCCCCCCCACCCCCAAAAAATGGAGCACCAGCCACCACTGGTCTGTTCTGGAGAAGACTCCAGCACAATATGAGCAGAGTATAGCAGTAAGGTTCTACAAAAGGGACAAAGTGGGATGAAGCTCAGGAAGAAACCTACTCACAAGTTATGGAATTTAAAGAGCCGTGCATCTTTTGAATGATGGTATTCAGTTCTTACTTATTGTATCCTTGTCCTTAATGTAGGCTAAGATACAGTAAAAATGGAGTGTCAGTATTATATTTGCATTTAATGAAAACATTTTTTTTTTTTTGTTTTTCTGCTTGTTCTGGTATAAAAAGCAACAATTCTAATTTCTGTTGATGTGGCTGTAGGAATCTTGACAGGATTGTTATCTGGAATCCTGAAATATGGAATTTTCTAGCATCAATAAACAGAACTGTAATTTTGTGGCAATAGCTATGCTTTGGTTTTAAAATCACTTTTGCTGGAGTATATCCTACAGATGCATCACTTCACGTGCATGCTTAAAGGAGTACTAAAGGAAGCTTTACTCGCCTCTCCTACAACGGCCCTGTCTCTTGCTGGCGCTGGCATCTTCTTCTGTGCATTTGCAGGAAACAGCCGTTCTGGCACAAATGGACCATACCAGCATTGTAAACTTAGCTGTGCATGTGCAGCTCAGTTTGCATTCCAAAGACCAATGAGAGCAGACAGGTGACTGTATTTAACATAAGCCCCCCACATAACATTTTTTGTTAATTAGTTTGCATAGGTACATGTCTGCCCCCCCCCCCCCCCCCCCCCGCCCCCACACTGCATTGCTCTGCTACCCAGGTCTTTTTAACTAAAACTTTGCAAATCAGCCTTAAAACAGGGCAGAAAAGATAACAAGATTAGGACTTATAGACTTTAATTGAGTTTGGGCCCTATGTTAATAGTTTGCTGATTTTTTTTTAATGTTTGGCCAATGGCCAGAGAACTGAATTTTACTTGTATATTTTGTCTTCTTACTGTCTGGCTTTACATGATCTGCTCCGTACTATTCAACTTTTTTCTGCCTCGCTAGGTATATTCCTGCTCTGCTGCTGTGCTAATCTGTGTCTAGAATCTACATAGCTTCCTCAATCTGTCTTGCACAGCTGTCTCTATATCATAACGTTGACTTCTCTTCCCTGTATAGCTTCCCTTTCTATTCATTATTTTGCTTTATTTTTGTTTTTCTACATTACTTTCTCCTTGTCCATTCTTGTTTTAACCACTTTACTAATTTTTCAGCCGTATTTAGTTTGGTAAGGGGACATACATTGCCATCCACTTGCCCATTGTCACCCATTACACCACTGATTTTAGCAAGGAGGGGGAGATGACTTTTTTTGCCAGATTTGCTGGTTGGAAGCTGAAGAGTGAGGCCGCGTACACACGGGCGGATTGTCTGTCCAACTTAGTCCGCTGAACCGTGTTTCAGCGGACAATCCGCTCGTGTGTGGGCTTCAGCGGACTTTTTCAGCGGACTGTCTGACGAACAAAGTCTTACGTAATTTCTGTAATTTTGTCCATTCAAACTTGGTTTTGTCTGTCCAAACTTGGTTTCAGCGGACAGTCCGCTCGTGTGTAGGCAAGTTGGACGGACTAAGTATGGCGCATGCTCAGAAAGGATTTACACGGCCGATGGTTGCATTGCAGTGTATAGGACGTCGTTTTTCTAGTCCCGTCGTACGTGCTGTACACGTCATCACGCACGCTTTCAGCGGACTGTCTGCTCATCGTGTGTGGTCAAGTCCGTTCATTCAAATTTTGAACGGACTGTCTGTCGGATTGTCTGACGAACTTAGTTGGGCAGACAATCCGCCCGTGTGTACGCGGCCTGAGAAGTTGGAATGGAGAATGAAAACCAGTTTTGCTTTTGACTGCTGTGTTTGCCTTTTTAAAGGTTTGTTTTGGGGTCTTCCCTTGCAACTTTTTTTTTCTTTCATTCCTTCAGATTACTAATTACGGGGAATGGTTAATTGGCCACAGGTGCTTGAGCTCCTATATAAAACTTTCTGTAGAGCACATCTGAATTTGCCAGATTTGCTGGTTGGAAGCTGAAGAGTAGAGATGGTCCTGATTAGGGATGGGCAAACGGTACAACCCGAGCATGAGTTCGGACCAAACTTTGGTTGTTCAGACGTTGGGCGAACAACAAACAATATGCAGTGTTTGTGGCAAATTCAAAAACCGCAGAACACCAATAAAGTCTATGGGACACTAACATGAAATATGAAAATTTTAAAGGCTTATATGCAAGTTATTGTCATAAAACAGGTTTGGGGACCTGGGTCCTGCCCAAGGGAACATGTATCAATGCAAAAAATGTTTTAAAAAAGGTATTTTTTTCGGGAGCAGTGATTTTAATACTGCTTAAAGTGAAGCAATAAAAATGAAACATTCCTTTAAATATCATGCCTGGGGGTGTCCTTAGTATGCCTGTAAAGTGGTGCATTTTTCTCATGTTTAGAACAATACCACAGCAAAATGATATTTCTAAAGAAAAAATAGTAGTTTAAAATTGCTTGCGGCTTTAATAAATTGTCAGATCCCAGCAATATAGAGAAAACTCATTGGAAAAAACGGCATTCCCCCCCCCCCCCCAGTCCATTACTAGGCCCTCGGGGCCTGGTATAAATATTAAGGGGAACCCCCGAACCATAATTAAAAAGAAATTGTGTGGGGGGGGGGCCCCAGGCACTATATAATCTGAACAGAAGTATATATACTATATGGCCTGCCCTATATACTTTGTAGAAAATTGGGCCTTAGGTGCTGGTGGTACCAGAACACTGTAAGCCCTCATAGTTAATCTTGTTGGGCGCAGGAATGGGCCCTGATGTGCAGAGGCATACCTAGGGTCTCCAGCGCCCTTGGCGAGAATCTGTATCTGCACCCCCCCCCCCCCCCCTTCATTAAAGAGTTAGAATTTCAGTTGTTTGTTTTTTTACATCAATTTAATTTTTAATTGTCTGCATATCCATTAAATATAATGTTTAGGCTATACAGTCCCTTTTTCAAGGGTTTTGACTTTTGAAAGAAGATATTGCATATAAACATAGTAGTCAGATGAGATTTAGAATAAACATGTGGTATTACATTCAGAAGAAATATAAAACCTTATAAACCTTAATAGGTTTTATAATTTTTCTAATATAACTCCTTTTACCTTTTTAAAGGTGCTAAATATAATAAAAGGTAAGAATCTGTTTTCATATTATGCTTATGCTTCATATTGTGCTTAGCTTGGCTATCTAAAATTTCAATGTGTGTGGGGGTGGGGTGAGGGTGGAACACTAATACTCCTACAGAGGCACCATCCCAAGAAAATGTATAAATATATTTAAAAAAAAAGTTTTTTTTATAGAACAGAATGGGACTCTAATTGTGTCTCGGAGGAGTATGAAAAAAACTAAAAAAACTGATTGATTTATACAAAAGTAAACAGGTTTTTATTAAACTAAAAGACAAAGTTTAAAATACATTACAGTCTTTAGTGATTCAAATTTTGAAATCAGGGATGTGCTGGTTCCCAACATGTTTATACAAAGAGTGGCCTATGCGTTTCGTGGTCAGGGCCTTGAGAATAGCACAGATGAAAGCGTCATATAAATTCTACAAAGAAAACATTAAATAATATATCATACATCATATGATTAATGTAAATACGTAATGATGAAAATAGCATAGAGGTGTTGACTAATGGTCTATACATACATTTATGACACACACATTTTATATTATATATATATATATATATATATATATATAGTAACATTGGGGTGTTTAACTCAATTGGTAGATGCATTTTTTAGTTCACATCAGGCAGGTGTTTATGGTTAAGGGCCTGGTAGCCCACGTTTATTATAAGAAAACAAAATATTAGTCCATCCAGAAATCCCATGCAGGGGTCCAAGCTTACATTAAATACACAAAAAAATCCAAATGAAAATGCTAGCCCACCTGGCTACTCTTCAGCAGTAGTGCTGCTATAGGTACTTGCTCCATCCACCAAACTGCTTGGACACACACAGTCTTAGGCTCCTTGGACGCACACAGCTTCAAGCCCTTTAACACACAGCTTTGGACTCCTTGGACGCACACAGCTTCAACCCTTCAACGCACACAGCTTTGGGCTCTTTGGACATGCACACAGCTTCAAGCTACTCCACTCCACCATCCCTCACACTCTACTCCCAACAGCCCCTTCGTTATATGGGCTGTGTGCAGCTGGGCACACACCCTGCTCGTTATCACCAAGACCTGGACACAGGGTTGGAGATCCCTCTTTCCTCCAATTTCACAGGGACAGAGCCTCGCTCTGTCACAATATATATATATATATATATATATATATATATATATATATATATATATATATATATTACAGCAGATGTTGATAAACTAAAAATACTGCAATAAAAAGAAAAAAAAACAACAGCAGTCATATCAACTGTACTGTAACTGTACCAGAGTACCTGGAGGAAACCCACGCAGGCACAGAGAGAACATGCAAACTCCAGGCAGGTAGTGTCGTGGTTGGGATTCAAACCAGCAACCCTTATTACTGCTAGGTGAGAGTACTAACCACTACACCACTGTGCTGCCAAACTTGTGGTTCTATCATATGCTGCAAGAGAGGCGCAGAGCATGCTGGGACTTGTGGCTCTATCATAGGCTGCACGAGAGGTGCAGAGCATGCTGGGACTTGTGGTTCTATCATAGGCTGCAAGAGAGGTGCCGAGCATGCTGGGATTTGTGGCTCTACCACAGGCTGCAAGAGAGGTGCAGAGCATGCTGGGACTTGTAGTTCTTTTTTTTTAACATACATTTTTATCTATTTTGTACATGACATGTTAGAACAGTGGTACAATCTCAGCAGTGGTTATGCATAACATAAGAAAATAAAACCAAAAAATTGGCCACCAACAGATCAGACAATATAAACTAGGCAGTAACATGTATTGCTTCCTAAATATTAGAAGGTATAGATTGGGTGAAGTCAGTATTAGCGAGTCAGGACTGAAGGTAGGATGTAGCTGTCTAAACTGGGTCCATGCCCTATCCTTCACCAGGCAACTGTATTGGCACAGTCTCAGAACGGCAAGGATTCCCCCAGGTGCCCCATGTCCACCAGGATAGAATCCTTTGTCAGAGGAGGGGTAAGAGTCCCCCCAGTGCAGAGGTCTGGTCCCCGCCCAACCCCCAGACATGACACTGTTCACCCTTAGTTCTTAAGGCAAGATAGTTTGTCTCTCTCGGGTCCAGGGTCCCCAAATTTTCTCAAATTTTTGGGGCAGTTTCGCCCCAGGTATGTCAGTTTATAAAGTGGTAAGGCCGCGTTGACCAGGGCCCTCCACTGGTTTATCGTGGGGGGACTGGAGTCCTTCCATTTAAGGAGGGCAGCTTTCCTTGCATAGGCCGTGTAAAATACGAAGTGCTTAGCCTGTGGTGCCTGTATCGTGTCAACAATGCCTAGCAGCAGTGGCAGCGGGTCGCAGGGAACATCAAGTTGGCCTATGGAATTAATGTCCGAGACCACCTCCCTCCAGAGGGTCTGGAGATGTTCATAGGACCATATGACATGGAAGAAGGTGCCTGGAGCTGAGGCGCATTTGGGGCACAGGCCACTCCTGTCGGGGTAGATATTTGTCAAATGGTCTGGGGAGTAGTAAGCATGGTGAATGAACCTAAGCTGGGTGTATCTATCCCTGGAAGATATCATGAGGGGAAGGTACTGCTGTACACCCTCCTCCCAGTCATCATCCTCCAATGACGGTATGTCCCCCTTCCATTTGGAGAATAGTCGGGAGATAACAGAGTTATCGAGACCTATTAGATGAGCATAGAGGGCTGACAGCGGTTTTATATCTTTGCCTAAGGCCAACATGGTCTCTATGGAATTTGCTTCAAGGGTAATAGGTTGGGAGAATTGCGCTCGGTAAGCATGCCGAAGCTGGATGTACTTAAAGAACGTGTGATTAGGCAATTCATGTTTTCTTTTTAGGTCATCGAATGTGAGTAACCCATTCGGGGAAGTGATATCCGCTAAGGTTTTGATACCACCCCGGGCCCACAGCTCCGGGTCCGGAATGGATCGAAAGTGGGGCAACCTCGGGTTCAAGCCCCAGCTTGACACGCATTGAAGGAGGGACATTGGGATTGGATCTGGGGCCTCTGTGAATAAAATTTCGGAGTTCAGAGTAGGAACCCAGTAATGCCACCTCCAACGTAGCCGCAGAGTTTGCTGGTTCCTCAGACAGCCACCACTGGACCGTCACCAGGACCACAGCCCAATAATTACCTAACAAAGCAAGGCATCGCCAGGCCTCCCAGAGAGATCGGGAGCTGGAGCATGCCCTGCGCTATTCTAGGGGTACCCCCGTTCCAGATAAAAGAAATAAGCAGACTATTTAATTTCCGGAAAAAAACCCACGGGATGTGCACTGGGAACTGTCTGGACAAATAGGTGAATTTGGGAAGAACAGACATTTTTATCAGGTTAACCCTGCCGATGGGCGAAAGAGGCAAGGTGTCACGTCCGGGAGATGAGGCCGAGATGCTGAGAGGGCTCCCCTTGCGGCCGAGTGCAGCACAACCCTGAAGGTGATACAGGGATGCAATGCCCACAGTAGCACAGGTTGCCAGGTAGCAGCAGCAGAGGACAAGGGCCTGGTGAATAGGAGTCCGGGGCAACCGTGCTAGGAAGTTCAGTAGAGAGGTCAAACCAAGCTGAGGTTCAAACACGGGAGGTCAGTCCTCGGAGATTTAGATGAGACCGGAAGCAGGAGTCTTGAGCCAAGCCGAGATCGGGTGCAGGAAGCAGACAAGGAACGTCGGGTACAAGCCAAGGGTAGAAGCCAGGAGAACAACAGGAACAGGTTAAACAAGCCGGGTCGGTACACAGGAGGTCAAGTCAACAAGGATCACAGGCACAGGTACACAGGAGAGCTGACGATAATCCAGCGATGCGGCTCTGTCAGGTGAACGTTTAAATAGACGAGATGACCGGGTCACGTCGTGGGCGCGTCGGAGCGATCGTACGGCTACGTAGAGTACTCGTAACATCCCTGCGCATGCCCGCCCGGTTAGGCGTAGCGTCGGTCGTTCGTTTAGAAACTACTATGCGTTTACGTGGGCGCCGACGCGCGCTAACCCGAACGTGCCTCGCGAGATTGCGGCTATTTCCCTGACAGTGCCCCCCCCCCAAGGGGCAGCCTCCGGATGCCCAACCGAGCCCATTTTTCAGGGTACCGGCTGCGGAAACTGTGTATAAGTTTAGGAGCATGTACGTGATTAGCAGGCTCCCAAGAGTTCTCCTCAGCAGAATACCCCCTCCACTTGATGAAAAACTGAACAGTCCTACCTCTCCGGCGGCAGTCAAGGATAGATTCAACTTCGTACTCAGTTTCTTCACCAACTTGAACTGGAGGCGGGGGCACTTCTTCTCTTCCTGAAAAAGGGCTGAAGGTAACACGTTTAAGCAGAGAAACATGGAATACAGGGTGGATTTTAAAAGATTCAGGTAAAACGAGCTCAAATGCTACAGGATTGATCTCCCGTTTAATCTCAAAAGGACCCAGAAATTTAGGTCCCAATTTCCGGGATGGACATGGCAGCTTAAGATTTATCGCTGAGAGCCACACCTTGTCCCCTGTCTTGAAGGCGGGATTAACCCTTTTCCCCTTGTCGTACTGTCTCTTGTACTGTTCCTGAGCCTTCTTCATGGTGTCTCGGAGCATTTGGTAGTTTGCCTGAATAAGGTTTACCCTATCTTGAACTGCCGGGACAGAGGATTCAGGAATGACATTAGGCAGAAATGAGGGATGGAATCCGTAATTCGCCCAGAAAGGCGATTGATTGGTAGAAGCGTGTACTGAGTTGTTGTAGGCAAATTCTGCACAAGGTAACAAGGAAGCCCAATTATCCTGGGAAAAGGAACAGAAGCATCGTAGATATTGCTCTAATGTCTGGTTGGTCCTCTCAGTTTGACCGTTGCTCTGTGGGTGATAGGCTGAGGACAGGCATATTCCAATCGAGAGCAGTTTACAAAGTTCCTTCCAAAACTTAGAGGTGAATTGTACCCCTCTATCTGATACGATGCTATCAGGTACCCCGTGTAATCGAACAATTTCCTTTATAAAGGTCTTCGCTGTATCCAAGGCAGAGGGAGTTCCTTTCAATGGCAAAAAGTGCGCCATCTTGGACAGGCGGTCTACCACTACCAAGATAGTCGTAAACCCTTCAGAGGGAGGTAACTCTACGATGAAATCCATGGAAATTTCTTTCCATGGTTTCTCCGGGACTGGCAGTGGTCTTAACAGACCCCAGGGTCTGGCGTTGCATCCCTTGTTACGTTGACAGGTGGTACAGGAGTTAACGTAGTCTTTACAATCCGTCTTTAGGGTAGGCCACCATAGGGACCGCTGTACAAGGTCAATTGTTTTTCGAACTCCAAAGTGGCCTGCTAGTTGGTGGTCGTGGAAAGTTTTTAATACCAGTAACCTGGCTTGCCGGGGAACAAAGATCTTGTCTCTATGCCATAAAAGCCCTCCTTGGCTTCTTAGAGAAGAAACTTCAGACTCCGTACACTGGCTAGAGGCCTGCTCTATTGAAGACCTCAGATCCGGTTGTATTAGTAGAAAATTTTGGGGAGACAAGATTGTACTGGGTGGAGCATCCTCCGGAGTATCAGGAAACATCCGGGACAAAGCGTCTGCTTTGCCATTCTTAGATCCTGGGCGATAGGTTAGGTGAAAATTAAACCTTGAAAAGAATAAAGCCCATCGGGCCTGTCGGGGTCTCAGGCGTTTGGCCGTACGGAGGTATTCTAGGTTCTTATGATCCGTGAAAATGAGGACGGGGTGAGCAGCACCTTCCAAGAGATATCTCCATTCTTCTAAAGCGGTTTTAATCGCCAGAAGTTCCCGATCCCCCACATCGTAGTTCCTCTCTGGGGAACTCATCTTCCGAGAGAAAAAGGCTACGGGGTGAAGTAAAGCCTTGGAACCCTGACGCTGAGATAGAATCGCCCCTGTGGCCACCTCCGAGGCGTCAACTTCTAGCACGTAGGGCAAGGCGGGGTCTGGATGCTGCAGGATTGGTGCGGTAGTGAAGAGGGTCTTGAGCTGGTCAAAGGCGGACTGCGCTGCTGGGGACCAATGGAATTTGGTGTGTAGACGAGTAGTTTGAGTGATGGGTGCCACAATGGTGGAGAAGTTCCTTATGAATCTTCGGTAGAAGTTGGCAAACCCAATGAATCTCTGAACCCCCTTCTTGTCGGAGGGAGCGGGCCAGTCCAGGAAAGATTTCACCTTTTGGGGATCCATGGCAATTCCACCTGTGGTAATAATAAGTCCCAGAAATTGGATAGATTCTTTCTCGAAATCGCACTTCTCGGCCTTGACATATAACCCATGCGTTCTAAGGATGTATAGTACCTTTTTAACATGCACTCTGTGAAGTTCCAGAGAGGTTGAGAAGATAAGGATGTCATCAAGATAAGCGACCACAAAGTGGTCTAGATGTTCCCGGAGGATATCATTGATGAAATGCTGGAAGGTTGCTGGAGCATTACATAGTCCGAATGGCATGACTAGGTACTCGAAATGCCCGAATCTCGTTCTGAACGCCGTCTTCCACTCGTCCCCCTCCCGGATACGGACAAGGTTGTAAGCCCCACGTAGGTCAAGTTTGGTGAAAATACGTGAGGTGTGGAATCTTTGGAAGAGTTCGGGGATGAGCGGGAGTGGATAACGGTTTTTTAGGGTGATATTGTTCAATTCCCTATAGTCCACACACGGTCTTAAGGTCTTGTCTTTTTTTTCCACGAAAAAGATGCCTGCACCGGCGGGGGATGAAGAGGGACGAATGAATCCCTTGGCCAAGTTCTCATCAATATATTGTCTCAGGGCCTCAAGTTCAGTTTCTGAAAGGGGAAATATCCGGCCAAATGGAATGGGGGCCCCCGGAAGTAACTCGATGGGGCAATCGTAGGGACGGTGTGGCGGTAGAATATCGGCTTTCTTCTTGTCGAAGACATCTTTGAATTCCTGGTACGCTGCTGGAATGTCAGGATGTGGACTGGGTACGGGTTGGATGGTCAGACAACGGGACAAGTCACCTGATTCGGGATCCAGGCAATGTTGTTGGCAATAGGCAGACGTGAAGGACACCTCCTTCTTGATCCAATCAATCCTGGGGTTGTGTGCCTGCAGCCAGGGGGTCCCCAGGATAACGGGAAACATTGGAGAACTCAGGACATCGAACTTTAGGAATTCCCGATGACCTGAATCAGTGATCGTTAGGATGGGTATGGTTTCTTTGGTAACATGGCCAGAGCTAGGTAAGGAGCCATCGGCCAGGTGCACGGTCAATCTCTGCTTCTTGAGGTTGAGTGGAAGGGCCAGACTTTTAGCCAGGGCTAGATCCAGAAAACAGCTACAGGCGCCAGAGTCAAGTATTGCCTGTAGCGGGACCCTCTTGCCTGCTACCATCAAAGTGACCAGAAGGGTGACGTGGGTGGAGGCCAACCTTGTCACCTGTAGGTGAAATGGGGTACAGAGGACAGGTCTACTTGGTCTTGTAGGGCAATTGTCTATGAAATGTCCTGATTCCCCACAATAGAAACAAAGGCGTGCCTGTCGGCGATACAGTCTTTCTTCAGGGGTTAAGGCGGGACGGGGCATGTTATACGGGACAGCAGTCATTGCTGGGTGAACCGAAGGTGGAGCCTGGGAAGAACAGGGAATCCGAGCATGTTCGGACTGACGTTCCCGAAGACGCCTGTCTAGCTGGATGGTGAGTTGGATAAGATCCTCGAGGGTAGAGGGAACCTCTAATCTGGCTAGCTCGTCTTTAAGAGCTTCGGACAACCCCATCCGATATTGATATCTGAGTGCTGCTTCATTCCAACCGGAGTCAGTACTCCATATGCGGAATTCCGCTGTATAGTCCTCTGCGGGTCGCTCGCCCTGGCGAAGGGCGTACAAGTTTGCCTCAGCTGTTGCCGTCCGAAAAGGATCGTCGTATAGGCGTGCCATGGCTTCGAAGAACAGATCCAGAGTTTCTACCGAAGGGCTGCGGTGTTCCAGCAGGCCATGGGCCCATGTCTGGGGATCGTCTCTTAACAGTGAAATGGTGAACCCCACCTTGGTTACTTCAGAGGAAAAGGTCTGAGGTTGCAGGGAGAAGTATAGGAAACATGAGTTTCTGAAGGATCGGAATTTCTTTCGGTCCCCATAAAAACGCTCTGGGGCTGGAACTCGTGGTTCTGGAGCGGTTGAGACTACTGGAGCAGGTACTTGACCAGGAGAGGTGGGCAATTCGAGACAGTGCTGTAGACGTTCCTTCAGCCAAAGATAACTTTCCTGGAGTTCCTGAATAGCTGGCGTAAGAGCCATAACTTCTTGTAGAATGGCTTCTTCTGGGGAGTTGCCTCTGTCGGCCTCTGACATGGCTGGATTATACTGTCACGTCCGGGAGATGAGGCCGAGATGCTGAGAGGGCTCCCCTTGCGGCCGAGTGCAGCACAACCCTGAAGGTGATACAGGGATGCAATGCCCACAGTAGCACAGGTTGCCAGGTAGCAGCAGCAGAGGACAAGGGCCTGGTGAATAGGAGTCCGGGGCAACCGTGCTAGGAAGTTCAGTAGAGAGGTCAAACCAAGCTGAGGTTCAAACACGGGAGGTCAGTCCTCGGAGATTTAGATGAGACCGGAAGCAGGAGTCTTGAGCCAAGCCGAGATCGGGTGCAGGAAGCAGACAAGGAACGTCGGGTACAAGCCAAGGGTAGAAGCCAGGAGAACAACAGGAACAGGTTAAACAAGCCGGGTCGGTACACAGGAGGTCAAGTCAACAAGGATCACAGGCACAGGTACACAGGAGAGCTGACGATAATCCAGCGATGCGGCTCTGTCAGGTGAACGTTTAAATAGACGAGATGACCGGGTCACGTCGTGGGCGCGTCGGAGCGATCGTACGGCTACGTAGAGTACTCGTAACATCCCTGCGCATGCCCGCCCGGTTAGGCGTAGCGTCGGTCGTTCGTTTAGAAACTACTATGCGTTTACGTGGGCGCCGACGCGCGCTAACCCGAACGTGCCTCGCGAGATTGCGGCTATTTCCCTGACACAAGGCCTTCCAGATCGAGCACTTCCGCGACAGGGAGGACATAATCGGTTCCAGGTTGAGGGGGATAAACCGGGCCAAGTCCTTGTGAATAACAACTCTCAAATACTTGAACTGGGAGACTATTTGGAGTGGGGTGTCTGTTGGCAACCCGGTGTTAGAGGAGTGTAGGGCAAACAGGACAGACTTCCCCCAGTTCACCCAAACACCCGAGTACCTGCCAAAGCTGTCGATAAGGGAGAGGGCCTCCCCCAGGGAAGTGGATGTATCTCTGAGGTAGAGGAGGGTGTCGTCGGCATATAGAGAAATTTTCTCCTCCACAGGGCCCAAGGAGATGCCACGGACCACTGTTGAAGAACGTATCAGTATCGCCATCGGCTCTATGGCCAACGCGAAAAGCGCTGGAGAGAGCGGGCATCCTTGTCGAGTACCCCCGCGGAGGAGAAAAGGGGGGGAAATAGTCGACCCAGTGCACACTCTGCCTTTGAAAAGTCATAGAGGGCCCTGACCCAGGAAATAAATGTGGGGCCCAAGCCGAAACAGACCTCCCACAGATATTCACATTCGACTGAAGCCACTGCATCCGAAGGGACCAGGTGGTTGTCGGATCCCAGAACCATGTATAACCTCCGGAGGTTTATATCCATACCCTTACCTGGCATAAAGCCAGTCTGATCCTCACGGACCAGTGTAAGGATTACCTCGTTCAATCTCCGCGCCAAGATCTTAGTGAGGACACCCCCATACCTGCCCCATCCACACCCCCTCCATCTCCTAGTGCCCCACTGACCTCCCCCTTGTGGGGAGTTGGCCCAGACACGGATGACTTAGATTTCAGCTCGGCTGACTGGCTCCGGTTAGCCGTTTACCCACTTGTTCTGCCCCGCATACCATACTCTCACCCGACATTCTTCCCGTGCTTTCACTCAACTTAACAATCCCTAAGGGATTAGATAACGCCCACAACCAATGACATACTCCGGCAACTTAAATTTTGGATTGTGTACAATACACTTTCCGACCACCTGCAATGGGAACCTATCGGGCCAATCTCCGCGATCCTTCCACTTACAGTCAATATTGTTTTAGGTTTAGACTGCAATGTAAAACAAGATGGGTCCGTGACCACCTCTAAGTTTATACTGTTATCTGTGATCTCAACTTGTACTATGCCTTTCCCTTTTTCTTTTTAGTACATTCTGTACCGCCTGTTATTGTACTGTTTAAAACTTCAATAAATTCTTTATGGGAAAAAAAAAAAACCAAGATCTTAGTGAGGACCTTGGCATCAGCATTAAGCAAGGAGATGGGCCGATAGGAGGAACACAGCTCGGGGTCCTTGCCCGGTTTGGCTATAAACACTATAATTGCCTTGGCCATAGATGCTGGCAGGGTCCCCTATCCCATAGCTCTAACTATCATATGGTGGAGTTTGGGCATCAACTGGTCCCCATATTGCCTATAAAACTCTGGGGGGATCCCATCTATAACTGGAGTCTTCCCCGCTGAAGCTCACCCAGGGCCCGCTGAACCTCCTCCACAGTTATGAGGCCATCAAGGGTTTCACGAACCGTGGCAGAAAGAGTGGGGAATTTGATCTGGTTTAAAAATAAATGGAGTTCTTCACTAGAGTAGTCTACCCGGGAACAATAAAGATCGCTGTAGTAGGAAGCGAAGCGAGCATTTATGAGTGAGGGGTCCACCAGCACCGTTCCGTCCAAGTCCCGAATACGAGCAATGGAAGTAGTAGGCTGCTGCTCTCTAGCCAACCAGACCAGAAGTCAGCCGGTCCTACCCCCCTGCTCAAAAATGTGGTGCGTCTGTGCCAATTGTTGCTTTTTAGCCCTGGACACCCTAAGGAACATTACCTCCCTGTACGCCGCCTGCATGTCAAGATAGGTGACAGGGTTTTGGGTAGAACAGTACCCATGTTTGTTAGCCAAAAGGTCTGTATATGTGTAGAGATCTCAGCCTCCACTAAGGGGTCTGAGATCCAGTACCGAGATAATTGCCATCCAGGGAGGAGTTTGCATCTGAAAAGTACACAGCATAGGGGCATGATCTGATATTCCCCTTGGTAGCATGTCCACCACCCACACACGTGAGAGCATCCCTCCGCTAACAAAAATCAGGTACATTCGTGACATGGCCCTATATGAAGTAGAGTGACACGTGTAGGCCCTGTCATCAGGGTGTCTCCACCGCCAGACATCAGTCAGGCCATAGAGGGAGGCCCACTTCGACAAAGGAGAGTCCAACCCAACCCCCTGCAACAGCCTGTCCAATGTAGGGTTCGGAACCATATTGAAGTCACCCGCTATAATTATGTTATTGGTGGGATAACTAGACAGGAGGGGGATCAAGTATTTTAAAAGGGCCGTAGTGGCTGGCGGTGGGATATAGAGGCCCAAAATTACCATTTCGACAGTGTCTATGACTGTTGTAGTATCACATACCTGCCCCCCGGGTCCACCTTCACATCCAATAATTCATATGTAACGGATTTATGGATCAGCACACTGACACCCGGTGGATAGTTAGAGTACGTAGTGTGATAACAGCGGCCGATGAAGGGTTTCTTTAGGCTCAGCACTTTGCTCCCCACCAAGTGTGTCTCCTGTAGGATGCACACGTGAGGGTTGTATTGTTTAACCACTTGACCACTGGGCACTTAAACACCCTTAATAACCAGACCAATTTTCAGCTTTCGGTGCTCTCACATTTTGAATGACAATTACTCAGTCATGTAACACTGGACCTATATGAAATTTTTGTCCTTTTTTCACACAAATTGAGCTTTCTTTTGGTGGTATTTAATCACCGCTCGTTTTTTTATTTTTTGTGCTATAAAAGAAAAAATACAGAAAATTCTGTAAAAAAATGAAATTTTCTTTGTTTCTGTTATAAAATTTAGCAGATTAGTAATTTTTTCTTCATAAATTTTGGCCAAAATTTATACTACTACATATCTTTGGTAAAAATTACAAATTGGTGGATATTATTTGGTCTTTGTGAAAGTTATAGGGTCCACAAGCTATGATGCCAATATCTGAAAATTTATCACACCTGAAGTACTGACGGCCTATTTCAATTCTTGAGACCCTAACATGCCAGAAAAACACAAATACCCCCCAAATGACCCCTTTTTGGAAAGAAGACATTCCAAGGTATTTAGTAAGAGGCATGATCAGTTTTTTGAAGTAGTCATTTTGCAAAATCAAGATTTTTTTTACTTTTTTTTTTTCACAAAATTGTCATATTATCAGTTTATTTCTCACACACAGCATATGCATACCACAAATTACACCCCAAAACACATTTTGCTATTACTCCCGAGTACAGCGATACCACATGTGTGAGACTTTTACACAGTGTGGCCACATACAGAGGCCCAACATGCAGGGAGCGCCATCAGGCGTTCTGGAGCACCCAGGACAATTCTGACATTTCTCTCCTACATGTAAAAATCATAATTTATTTGCTAGAAAATTACATAGAATCCCAAAACATTATATATGTTTTTTAGCAAACATCCTGGAGAATACAATTGTGGTCGTTGCAACTTTTTATCTCGCACGGTATATGCGCAGCAATTTTTCGAATGCTTTTTTTTTTTAAAAAAACAGTTTTGTGCTTAAAAAAAATAAATAAAACACAGTAAAGTTAGCCCAATTTTTGCATAATGTGAAAGATGAAGTTACGCTGAGTAAATAGATACCTAACATGTAACTCTTCAAAATTGCACACGCTCGTCGAATGGCGCCAAACGTCGCTACTTAAAAATCCCCATAGGCGACGATTCAATTATTTTTTTACTGGTTATATCTTTTGAGTTACAGAAGAGGTCTAGGGCTCGAATTATTGCTCTCGCTCTAACGTTCGCAGCGATACCTCACATGTGTGGTTTGAACACCGTTTTCATATGTGGGCGGGACTTACGTATGCGTTCGCTTCTGCATGCGAGCACATGAGGACATGGGCGCTTTAAAAAAAAATAAAAAATGTTATTGTTCATTTTACTTTATTTATTTTAGTTAAAAAAAAATTTGGGGGGGGGGGGGAAATGTCAATCACTTTTATTCCTATTACAAGGAATGTAAACATCCCTTGTAATAGGAATGTGGCATGACAGGTCCTCTTTACAGTGAGATATGGGGTCAATAAGACCTCTAAGCTGGGAAGCCTGAAAAAAAAAATTCTGGCTTTGATCGTATTGGCAAATCGGTAGAAGAACCGGAGGGCGGCGGGAGGGGGTGTATATGGCTGGGTATTGCAGGGTATCACCGACTATGGCTGGATATGGCTGGGTATCTCAGAGTATGGCGTTGCAGAGTATTGCATTGCAGAGCATTGCAGGATATTGGCGGGTGTTGCAGAGCATTGCAGAGTGTTGCAGGGTATTGGCGGGTATTGCAGAGCATTGCAGAGTGTTGCAGGGTATTGGCGGGTGTTGCAGAGTGTTGCAGGGTATTGCCGGGTGTTGCAGAGCATTGCAGAGTGTTGCAGAGTGTTGCAGGGTATTGGCGGGTGTTGCAGAGTGTTGCAGGGTATTGGCGGGTGTTGCAGAGCATTGCAGAGTGTTGCAGGGTATTGGCGGGTGTTGCAGAGTGTTGCAGGGTATTGGCGGGTGTTGCAGAGCATTGCAGGGTATTGCAGTGTTGCAGGGTATTGCAGAGTGTTGCAGGGTATTGCAGAGTGTTGCAGAGTATTGCAGAGTGTTGCAGAGTATTGCAGAGTAATGCAGAGTATTGGCAGGGAATTGAGGGGTTAAATTTCGGTGAGCAGCGATGTGGGCACTGCAGATGCAGCCCACATCGCTGCTGACACTGATCTCTTCCCCCTCCGCTGTTCCGATCAATACAGAGAGGGGGAGGGAGGAACCGGCGTCATAACATGACGCCTGGTTTGTTTACAAGTGATCACTCCGTCATTTGACAGAGCGATCACGTGGTAAACGACCGCAATGAGCGGCCGTTTACCGTGATCCGTGATGGTCACGGATGCTCTCGAGTGCGCGCGAGAGCGGAATTCTGGGAGGACGTCATGTGACGGCCTCCCAGAGTTAAACAACCGCCCTGTAGCCGTCATTCGGCTATGGGCCGGTTGTTGTGTGGTTAAGGTATGTCAAAACCAAGGAACGTTTCAGTTTATCATTTAACCCCTGGATGTTCCAGGAAAGCAGTCTCATTTGTGCCATAGCAAGATCTGCTGTATGGGAACGCCAGGGGGGCATATTTTACTTGGACCCGGGAAAGACAAGACGCGCACATCGCACACCTAGGCACTTGTATGGTCCTATGGACCCCTAGTAGTAGTCAGCTGCATCGGCGGGCAGCCTGCCAGAGAAAAGTACCACGGTAAAAGCGTTCCAACATGTACACAACATTATAACAAACCAACCCATGAAACCCCCACCCCCCACCCTGCACAGCCATTGGGGAACTCGGAGTGCCCATTCCCTAAACTAGAACCTAGCTCAACTGGAGCAAATCAGGTAAATCTCCTGCGGGGGCGCGGAGAAAAACAAAAGTCTGCCCGGCGTGGTGCTCTAGGCAAAGTTCTTGCAGTCTCTACGGGCCACGAGCCACCAACCCCAACCTGGAAAGTGTAAATTAGAAAACCAGCATATAGTACAATATTAGTTAAGATCACTTAGCATAAGCCAAGGGCACATACTTAGAAAACGGTGCAGTAAAGCATGAACAGTTCCCAGCCTGTGCCACTCCATTTCTAGCCAGGCAACAGTGCCACACAGTGGCCACCCTCCCACCCCCCCACATATCACCCCCCAACATATCACCCCCACCACCCTCCAAGCCAACGAATACCCTCGGCTCGTCAACCGGTCCATGCAGGACAGTATCTCAAAGGGAGAAGGAGAGGGGGGGGGGCAAGGGCCGTATTCAAACAGACAGGGGGACTCTCACCATGCGATATGGCGTGCAAGAGCGGGCAGTGCGATCAGTCCCGGCCATCCGCTCCAAGCAATACCGTGTAAGGGAATAAAACTCCAGTACCTCGACAGGGATATGGCCGCACAGTACACAATGGCAAAACAGGAAGGAGGCAGAATTCAGGAGTAGTCTTACATGTTTATCCGCCATAGAGCATCCTCAGCCACACGAGGGGGGGGGGGGGACAATAAGGAGTGATATCAAACTCACAGGCTGAGCAGAACAGAACCAGGGTCTAGGTAAAAGTGTCCAGCCACTGGGAGGCCTCCTCCGGTGAAGTAAAGTAGCAAGTAGATTCTCCATCCACCACCCGGAGGCGGGCGGGGAACAGCATACTGTACTTGATGTTTTTGGTCTGCAGCTGGGCTTTAACTTGATCGAAGGTCCTTCTCTGCCTCTGTTTCCACGGAGTAGTCCGGGAACAGCATGAGATGCACATTGGCAAACCGGAGTTCGGGTACCTTTCTTGCCTCACAAAGTACTAGGTCCCGGAAATTTAACAGGCGGAGGATAAAGGTGCGAGGGGGCACACTGGGTGGGCCCTGCACAGAGGGCATCCTGTGAGCTCTCTCCATAATGAGGAGAGAATGCAGCGTCAGGCAGGAGGGTATGGAGGAGATGCTCCGTGAAGGACATCGGGACTTGTCCCTCTGCTCCCTCAGGCAGGCCCACCACACGGAGGTTCTTCCTCCTGCTCCTGTTCTCACTGTCCTCTGCCCGGGATTCCAGCGCCCTCACCCGTACCTGCAACGTGTGGAGGGAGGAGCGGTGTTCCCTAATGGAGTCCTCTGTGTCGCCCACTCGCCGTTCGGCCTCCCCCATCCTCTCCCGGGAATTTGTCCATGTCGCAGCGCATTAGCCCAAAGTCCATTTGCAGGAGGTCAATCTTGCCAGTGATGGCTGTTTTGCATCCCGAGATAGCCTGCATCAGAGCTTGGAATCGGTCCTCCTCTACCGTGGCCGAGTCCGGTGCTGGAGTTTGAGTTGCCATGTGCGCGCCAACGGAAGGAGGCCGCCGCTGCTTCAGGTGTTGCGGAGAGAGGGTGTAGGAATGGAGGAATTCTTCTTTCTGGAGCTGGCCTTGACTCCTCGCATGCCCGGAGGTCTCAGAAGGGCGGCAGGGGAAGATATTCAGCAGATCACCGGTATTAAGCAGGTAAATTAGCCAGGCAAGAGCGGAGCTCCCGCAGTGCACGTCTGCTCAGGCCACCTGACCATGCCCCGGGACTTGTAGTTCTAGTCCACCTACCCAGTAACCTATACTACAATGAAAGTGCAGAGCATTCATGCTGGGACCTGTAGTTTTATCACAGGCTGCAATAGAGGAGCAAGGCATGCTGGAGCTTCTAGTCCTATCACAGGCTACAATGATCCTGCAGAGCATAGTGGGACTTTTAGTTCTATTACAGGCTGAAAGAGAGGTACACAGCATGCTGGGACTTGTAGTTCTAGCCCAGTCACACAGAAACTTAGGCTACAATGAAAGTGCAGAGCATTCATGCTGGGACCTGTAGTTCTATCACAGGCTGCAATAGAGGAGCAAGGCATGCTGACACATCTAGTCCTATCACAGGCTGCAATGGAGGTGCACAACATGCTGGGACCTGTAGTTCTATCTCAGGCTGCACTGTATGTACAGGCTGTACATCATTTTAGCTTCCTCTGGCGGACGCCAGTCTGGCCAACGCCTTGGTACGCCCCTGCTGATGTGAAACATTAAATCAAAAATTGTAATTACATGCTCTTGTTAAACAGGGGCAGAAAAATTGGGCCTTTGGTGGTGGAGGTGTTACAACCCTGTAAGCTCTCACAGTTACTCTTGGTGGGCACAGGAACGGGCCCTGCTGTGAAATATAATGTGGAAGAAATCAAATTGCGCAACCAAAAACACAAAAACTAATACAAATTAAATACTGTGTATATTCAAGTTTATATGGTACTTCAATAATTAGTGATATTAAACAATCCAGGCATAACTTGAAACTTCTGTTGTATCTTTATAGTAACAGAGGCTGCTTACCGGATCAGGTGGATCTCAAATTATAGAGATCAAACTCGCTCAGCAATGGTCATTCAGCCTGTGAGTATTCCTCCTGGGACTCCTCTAGAGCCGGTACCCCTCCTGATAGGGATGGTAGTTCTGATATAATGTTTCTTGCAAAAGCACTGCCAGATCCTCCCATATGGTCCTGCCCATTGGACTATTTTTATGAGATAAGAAGAAAAAAAAGGCTTCATGGTGCAGTATCTCCGTTTAAAAGATTTCTTGCAAGCTTAAAAGGTACTGACATCCACAAGCAAAAAAAACTATTTAAAACAAGTCAAGCCTGCCAGCCGCCAGCTGGTGCTTGATGATGTAAAAAACTGGTGCTCCACCCAACGCATTTATCCGTACAAGGCATTGACTGGGTACGGAGGCTGTGAAATATTATATAAAGAATTGTAATTACATGCCCCTATTAAACAGAGGCAGAAAAATTGGGCCTTTGGTGGTGGTGGTGCTGCAACATTGTAAGCCCTCACAGTTACTCTTGATGGGCACAGGAACGGGCCCTACTGTGAAATATTATATCAAGAATTGTAATTACATGCCCCTATGGCAGAAAAATTGGGCCTTGGGTGGTGGTGCAAAAAACACTATAACCCCTCAGTTACTCTTGTTTGGCACAGGAATGGGCCCTGCTGTTAATTATTATATCAAAAATTGTAATTACATGCCCCTGTTAAACAGGGGCAGAAAGAAATGGGCCTTGGTGGTGGTGCCCTAAACCAAAAATATTGTTGGAAGCTAGCATCATCAAGATTGAGGAGGAAAAGTATAGTCACTCAGCTTAGGCAGTCTTCAAGGGATCCCACATCCATATAAAATTCAATCAGTTACATAAGCATCAGGTGCATGATAGCTGCTGATCCAAGACTGATTCATTTTTGTGAATGTGAGCCTATCAACAGAGTCTGTGGACAGGCACACTCTATGAACTATTACAAACCCTCCAGCAGCACTGAATGTGTGTTCATAAAGAACCCTGGATGCAGGACAGGCCAGTAGCTCAATTGCATGTCGAGCAAGTTCTGGCCAGTGGTCCATCCTCAAGACCCAGTAACCCAGTGGATGCTCTGTTGGAAAGCTCTCCAAGTCTGCTCTTGCCCCTAGATATCCCTGCACCATGTAAAGCAGATGCTGGCGATGGTTTCTTGAACTGATGAAACCTTGGTGCTGAGGACTGAAAAATTGTCTAAAAGCATCAGTCTGCCGGCCACCTTCTCCGCCGCTCATTCACTGAACGAAGCCTCAACAACACATTGTTTAGCACCAGGGAATTGTATTCTCCCAGGGTCTGGAAATGCATTGCACAAACCTTTCTTCAGGGCCTCCTGAAGAGGTTTCATCCTCTGCTCCCTCTGCGAAGGCAGGATGAGTTCTGCAACCTTACCCTTGTAATGTGGATCAAGAAGGGTTGCCAGCCAGTAACGATCCCTCTCCTTGATAGCACAAATCCTAAGGTATTTTCACAGGCTTTGCAGAATTAGACAAGCCATACAGTGTAAGTTTGCAGAGGCATTCGATTTTGAGTCCTTTGGGTCACTAATGATCACATGGTTTGTAACAACCTCCTCCCAGCCACATACAACTCCTTGGGTTTCTGGGGACAGAAAATCATCCCTTGAAGACTGCTGCTGAGTGTTATCCTCCACGTCCATGCTGACACAATCCTCCTCCTCCTCCTTTTCTTCCTGTGTATTTGGTGGGCCCGCAAGAATACTATATGGATAAAGGGGGTCTTGAGAGGTAAGGAAGTTCTCCTCTTCCTCCCGCTGTTCTGCCTCAAGTTCCCTGTCCATTATTCCATGAAGCGTGTGCTTCAACAGGAGGACAAGAGGGACAGTGTCACAGATGCATGCATTGTCGCTGCTCATCATCTTTATGGCCTCCTCAAATGGTAACAGGACAGTGCATGCATCCTTGATCAGTAGCCACTGGTGTGGCAAAAAGAAGCCAAGCTCCCCTGACCCTGTCCTAGTGCAATACTCACACATGTACTCATTGATGGCCCTATGCTGCATGTGCAGCTACTGCAGCATTGCCATTGTTGAGTTCCACCTGGTGGGCATGTCACAAATTGCCAGCCAGCCAAGCACTGGCAATGTATGACCAGAGAAAATGACCACAGACTTTTCTGGCCTGCCTCGGGAGATCCTGTAAACCTGGATACCTGCTAAAGAATTCAGGATGTGTGCCAAAACATGGAACATGGGTCAAGTGTCCCTGTCAGAGGGCGGAGAGAAAGTTGGTGCCACTGTTGCATACAACCATTCCTGGCGGAAGCTGGTGTGGCATCAACCACCTTTGAGCCTGCCCCTCCAGGGCTGACAGAATATTTGCACCAGTGTGGCTCCTGTCCCCTAAGTAGACCAACTCAAGCACCGCATGGAACCTTTTTGCCTGATTGCTTGCATAGATAGTTGAACGCTTATGGAGCACCACTGGTTCAGAGGCCATAGAGGAAGAAGAAGAGGAGGGAGTGGAGAGAGCTGTGGCAGAATCATCACTAGCATTTTGGAGGCATGGTGGTGGAACAAGCTCCAACAATACTGCATCCTTCCCAGATGCCAGCAGAGTTACCCAGTGCGCCCTGTCCAACAAGGTCAAAACATTTTCTTCCATATGCTGGTAGAGAGCGGGAATGGCCTTCCGTGAAAAAAGAAATTACATTTTGGAACCTGCCACATTCCACAAATTCATGAAAGATGGCAGAGTCTATCAGTTGAAAAGGCAGCAGTTTCAGTGCTAGCAATTTGGCCAAGCTAGCACTCAGATTCCGAGCTTGTGGATGGCTGGGACCAAATTTCTTTTTATGGTTCTGTAACTGGGGTTAGGGAAATTTGCCTGCTAAAATCAAATAGTGGTGTACTGTTAGCAGATTGGCTGTAAGTACTTGGGACACCTATTGCTATACCTTCATTCCTCTCAGTGCAGGTTTTTGACTTAGGACTGGAGGTATAGTGGGGTTGGAGATCCCAGATGAGGAGCAAGGGGAAGTCCGCCTTTTTTTGATGTGCGTCTTTCAAGTGCTGTTGTCAACAGACTGCATGGCAGATCATCATATGTCTGGTCAAGCATGTGGTGCCCAAGTGGCTGCTGTTCTGGCCACAATTGATCCGCTTCGGACATAGATTGAGCCGGGCACCTGTGTAGCTCGGTGGTGTGATGCAATAGGGTGGCTGCCCTTAAGCTGCCCCCTAGAGGACATCCTGCCTCTTTGGAGTTGTGCCTCCTCCTCCTCTCTTCTATCAGGCACCCAAGTGGAGTTAGTCATCTCATCATCCCCTCCTTCCTCGTCACTGGAGCAAACTTGGCAGTATGCTGCAGCTGGGAGAACATGCCAGTTTCTGCCCGTTTCTTGTCCTTCTTGGGTACTCCCTCTCTCAAGGCTCTTACTAACTTCCTCAATCTGGGAACCAACATCGGAGCCTTCAAATCACTGCGCATCCTCCAGCAGCATGTACCCGACACTGTGGTCGAATAATTCTGGGGACTCCTCCGTGCATGATGGTGGGGCTATGGAAGGAGTGACTGTGGACAAGGAGCCTGTGGAGTAGGCTGCTTTGGCAGCTGCATTTGAAGGCAAACTACTCTGAGCCTTTGTGACAGAGGATGAGGACAACTTTGATATCCACTCCACAAACTCTTCTGCGTGTTCTGGCTCAATAATATGGCCAGCAGTAGAAAAAAAGGACAAGCGTGCCCCACGGCCACCTGCAGAGGATGCACCATGTCCACGACCAGCACTGTTGACTGTAGACACAGAGCCAGCGTGGCCTCTTTTAGTGGTCTCTGAGCGTCTGCCTCTCCATGGTGGCCTTCCGGACATGATTTATATTTTGTTTTGCAGCACCACACTACATTGTATTAGATACTGTGTACACCACCAGAAGTGTAGTAGCAACTGTACTATGGCTGCACTGTATCGTGTTCTGTGTACACCACCAGAAAAATAGGAGCAACTGTACTATGGCTGCACTGTATTGTGTACTGTGTACACCACCAGAAAAGTAGCAACTGTATTATGGCTGCACTGTATTGTGTACTGTGTATAGCACCAGAAAAGTAGAAGCAACTGTACTATCACTGCACTGTATTGTGTACTGTGTACACCACCAGAAAAGTAGTAGCAACTGTACTACGGCTTCACGGTATTGTGAACTGTGTACACCATCAGAAGTGTAGTAGGAACGGTACCACAGCTGCACTGTATTGTGTACTGTGTACACCACCATGTCATGGTACTACTTACAGTGAGCCCAAAGGCGAGCAGGTGACACGGGATCCCCCAAGGCGTGGAGTCTAAGGGACAGCCAGTATTCACCAGGGACCCCCTCACGAGGATTTGGGCTTAGCTGTGTGCTGACCCCAGGTCACAACCCCCGGGTTCACCCTGCTCGCTAAGAAAGTACCAGAAGACACTGCTAGACAAGGATGGATGGATGAAGCAAAGGAGAGCCGTATAGTGAGCCAAGGTCAGGGCGGGCTGCAGACAATGTAATCTGAACAATCCAAGTCGGTACACAAGAGATCAGTTCACAAGAGGTCATGTAAAACAAGTTACATGAAGGGAGCTCAGAAACAAATGTTGCTCAAGCAACCAGTAGCTGCTTTGAAAGGGATTTAAATAGAGAAGCAGATGAGGGGCTGGACAGGAAGTAGCAGGAAGGAAACATTTATTAGGCAACAGGTGAGGGACAATGACAGCCCTAGCTGCAGAGTAAGGATGAGCCGAACACCCCCCTGTTCAGTTCGCACCAGAACCTGCGAACAGGCCTAAACTTCGTGTGAACTTTAGAACCCTATTAAAGTGTATGGGACTCAAACGTTCAAAATCTAAAGTGTTAGTTTTAAAGGCTAATATGCAAGTTATTGTCCTAAAAAGTGTTTGGGGACCTGAGTCCTGCCTCAGGGGACACGTATCAATGCAAATAAAAGTTTTAAAAATGGCAGTTTGTTCAGGAGCAGTGATGTAAAGGAAACTTCAGAGGGAGGCAGGGTCACCCACACTTCATTGGGGAAGCCAGGCTTCCCACTTGCGTTAGAGGGGGCAGGGCCAAGTGACGGGTGGCCCCGCCCTCCTCATATAAGAAATGTCAGGCTGCCAGGATCCTCGCAGTGTCTCCGCCAGTGGAGACAGAGAATGGATGCGCTGCGCTGGAGGGAGAGATCACCCGTCGCTGGATCAGATCAGCCATCGCTGGACCCCAGAGAGATGATCATCCGTCACTGGATAGCAAGAGTGGATTACCACCGCTGGAGTCTTTTAAAAAAATATATTATTTTTAATAAAGGACCCTTACCATTTCAAATGGGGGGGGGGCGGGATCTGGGGGTCCCCTTGTTAAAGGGGGCTTCCAGATTCTGATTCTGATAAGCCCCCCACCCACAGACCCCCACAATCACCGGCCAGGGTTGTGAGGATGAGAACCTTGTCCTCATCAACATGGGGACAAGGTGCTTTGAGGGGTCACAGACCCCCAAAGCATCCTCCCAATGTTGAGGGCATGTGGCCTGGTATGGTTAAGGAGGGGGGGCACTCTCTCGCTCCCCCCTCTTTTCCTGCGGCCTGCCAGGTTGCGTGCTCGGATAAAGGGTCTGGTATGGATTTTTAGGGGGAACGCCATGCCATTTTTTTTTTATGTGGTGTGGAGTTCCCCTTAAAATCCATACCAGACCTGAAAGTTCTGGTATGGATATTTGGGGGGAACCCCACGTAATTATTTTTTTATTTGACGCAGGGTTTTCCCTTAATATCCATACCAGACCTGAAGGGCCTGGTAATTGAATTTGGGGAAACCCCACGCTTTTTTTATTTTTTTTATCAATGACTTTCAATGACTAATCTCTGTATTACACAGAGCCGACAATTCATTATAGCCGCAAGTGATTTTAAATGACTTTTTTTCCTACAGAAATTACACTTTGTGCAGGGACAGTTCTAAGCACGGGAAAAATGCGCCCCTTTACAGGCATACTATAGACACCCCCCAGGTACGAAATTTAAAGGAATATTACACTTTTATTGTTTCACTTTAAGCATTATTAAAATCACTGCTCCCGAAAAGACGGCTGTGTTTAAAACTTCTTTTTGCATTGTTACATGTCCCCTGGGGCAGGACCCAGGTCCCCAAACACTTTTTAGAGATCTCGCAGTGCATTATGGGGCGTTCCGGTGCTCAAATTTCCTGTGATGTTCGCTGTTCTGCAAACACCTAATGTTTGAGTCGAACTTATATTCCACCTGAACATCAAGCTCATCCCTACTAAGCACACATCCCAAATATCTGCTAGAATATATCAAAGGTGACTTCAGTAACAGTGATAAACTGTTTACTCCAAGTTACCTAAAGAGGACACACAATTGAGGTTAGCACTAAGGACGTTTAACCTTAAATTGTGGAAGAGTTATTTACTGTCAAAGCAGTAAAACTTCCTCCCCCAGGGAGTGGTACTAGCTGAGAGTGTAGAGCAGTTCAAAAATCTTTTAGATGTCTTATTCAGGAAGCAGAATATACAGGGCCATGGAAATTGCTAGGGAATAAAATCTCACACACACACACACACACACACATTAAACTGGATGGACCTGTGTAATTTTTTCAACCTCATGTAACAATGTAACAATCTGACTCTAAGCTTAGATACTAGTTTAACATAAGATACACAAGCATTGTATGTTTAAATAGCTTCTTTTTTTTATTAAATTACAATTTTTTTTTTCTATTTTTCTTTTATTATATTTATTTCTATTAGGCTCGGTTCACACAGGGGGCGACGCGAGGCGACACGACTTGCCGTGCCGCGACCTGACAAGTCGCCCCCGTTCTGTACTACGGAACCGTTCTAAGAGGAGCGACTCGAGTCGCTCCGACTTAGAAAAAAGGTTCCTGACTACTTTTGGGCGACCTCGGGCGACTTGCATTGACTTCTATACAGAAGTCATTTGCAAGTCGCCGCTGAGGTCGCGGCAGGTCGCGGCACGGCAAGTCGTGTCGCCTCGCATCGCCCCCTGTGTGAACCGAGCCTTACTGTGTTTCATTACAAAATAAAATCCCTTGGTACATGCCACATGACTGTATTTAGGTTAGTTATAGTTTTACCCAAGAGACACATTTTAAATGGAAAAAATTGTCTATTCATAGTCACTATAATGCCATTAATAGAAGCTAAAATAGATGAATTTGTAAAAATTGCAACATACAGTATGAGAAACATCAGCCCAAGAACTGTGCAGATATCACAAAAGACAGCCTGAGAATATGTTGACAACCATGGTATATCACAACCAGTTGGAAGTTAGCTTAATGGAGAAGTGGGGATAATGGTCTTTTTTAGACATGTGCAGAGTAAAATATTTCGTTTCGGAATTTCGTTTTCATCCGAAAGCTTAATTTATTTAGTTACTCCCGAAATTCGTTTTTATTTATTTCGTTTTTCGTTCAAAAATTGCATTCGTCCGAAAATCCACATGAATTATGGTCGAATCTGTCTTGGAAGGCTTATGGTGTCTGTCGAATGTATAAAGAAGATTCGACGGAGCTAACTATATAGCATACTTTAGAACCCTATTAAAGTCTATGGGACTCCAACGTTCAAAATCTAAAGTGCTAATTTTAAAGGCTAATTTGCAAGTTACTGTCCTAAAAAGTGTTTGGGGACCCGGGTCCTGCCCCAGGGGACATGTATCAATGCAAAAAAAAGTTTGAAAAACGGCCGTTTTTTCGGGAGCAGTGATTTTAATAATGATTAAAGTGAAACAATAAAAGTGTAATATTCCTTTAAATTTCGTAGGGGGGGGTTGTCTATAGTATGCCTGTGAAGGGGCGCATGTTTCCCGTGCTTAGAATTGTCCCTGCACAAAGTGTAATTTATGCAGGAAAAAAAGTCCTTTAAAATCACTCGCAGCTATTATGAATTGTCGGCTCCGTAATACAGAGAACACTCATTGAAAGTCATTGATAAAAAAATAAATAAATAAATAAATAAAAAAGCGTGGGGGTCCCCCAAATTCAATTACCAGGCCCTTCAGGTCTGGTATGGATATTAAGGGGAACCCTGCCTCAAATTTAAGAAAAAATTTGACGTGGGGTTCCCCCTAAATATCCATAACCAGACCCTTCAGGTCTGGTATGGATATTAAGGGGAACCCCGCGTCAAATTTAAAAAAAAATTGACGTGGGGTTCCCCCTAAAAATCCATACCAGACCCTTTATCCGAGCACTCAACCTGGCAGGCCGCAGGAAAAGAGGGGGGGACGAGAGAGCGGCCCCCCCTCCCTCCTGAACCGTACCAGGCCACATGCCCTCAACATTGGGAGGATGCTTTGGGGGTCCGTGACCCCTCAAAGCACCTTGTCCCCATGTTGATGAGGACAAGGGCCTCATCCCCACAACCCTGGCCGGTGGTTGTGGAGGTCTTCGGGCGGGGGGCTTATCAGAATCTGGAAGCCCCCTTTAACAAGGGGACCCCCAGATCCCGCCCCCCCCCTGTTTGAAATGGTAAGGGGGTACCCTACCATTTCACAAAGAAAGTGTAAAAAATGGTTAAATAAAACAAACACACTTTTTGAAAAATTCCTTTATTAAAAATAAAAAAATAAAAAAAAAGATTCCAGCGGCGGTAATCCACTCTTGTTATCCAGCGACGGACGATCATCTCTCCAGCGATGTCTCATGTCATCCAGCGCAGCGATCCATCCTTCTGTCTCCTCCACGGAGACACTGCAAGGATTCCGGCGGCTGACGTTTCTTAAATACGGAGGGCGGGGCCACCCGTCACCTGACCCCGCCCCCCTCTGACGCAAGGGGAAACCCGGGGTTCCCCGTGACGTATGGGTGACCCCGCCCCCCTCTGATGTAACGGAAACCTGCCTGTGTTACATCAGAGGGGTGCGGGTCACCCCTACGTCACAGGGAACCCCGGGTTTCCCCTTGCGTCAGAGGGGGGCGGGGTCAGGTGACGGGTGGCCCCGCCCTCTGTATTTAAGAAACGTCAGCCGCCGGAATCCTTGCAGTGTCTCCTCCACGGAGACAGAAGAAGGACGGAGGATTCGCTGCGCTGGATGACATGAGACATCGCTGGAGAGATGACCGTCCGTCGCTGGATAGCAAGAGTGGATTACCGCCGCTGGAATCTTTTTTTTATTTTTTTATTTTTAATAAAGGAATTTTTCAAAAGTGTGTTTGTTTTATTTAACCATTTTTTACACTTTCTTTGTGAAATGGTAGGGGTACTTTTGTACCCCCTTACCATTTCAAACAGGGGGGGGCCGGGATCTGGAGGTCCCCTTGTTAAAGGGGGCTTCCAGATTCTGATAAGCCCCCCGCCCGCAGACCTCCACAACCACCGGCCAGGGTTGTGGAGATGAGGCCCTTGTCCTCATCAACATGGGGACAAGGTGCTTTGAGGGGTCACGGACCCCCAAAGCATCCTCCCAATGTTGAGGGCATGTGGCCTGGTACGGTTCAGGAGGGAGGGGGGAGCCGCTCTCTCGTCCCCCCCTCTTTTCCTGCGGCCTGCCAGGTTGCGTGCTCGGATAAAGGGTCTGGTATGGATTTTTAGGGGGGACCCCACGTCAATTTTTTTAAAAATTTGATGCGGGGTTCCCCTTAATATCCATACCAGACCTGAAGGGTCTGGTTATGGATATTTAGGGGGAACCCCACGTCAAATTTTTTCTTAAATTTGAGGCAGGGTTCCCCTTAATATCCATACCAGACCTGAAGGGCCTGGTAATTGAATTTGGGGGACCCCCACGCTTTTTATTTATTTATTTATTTATTTTTTTATCAATGACTTTCAATGAGTGTTCTCTGTATTACGGAGCCGACAATTCATAATAGCTGCGAGTGATTTTAAAGGACTTTTTTTCCTGCATAAATGACACTTTGTGCAGGGACAATTCTAAGCACGGGAAACATGCGCCCCTTCACAGGCATACTATAGACAACCCCCCCCCCTACGAAATTTAAAGGAATATTACACTTTTATTGTTTCACTTTAATCATTATTAAAATCACTGCTCCCGAAAAAACTGCCATTTTTAAAACTTTTTTTTGCATTGATACATGTCCCCTGGGGCAGGACCCGGGTCCCCAAACACTTTTTAGGACAGTAACTTGCAGAATCTTTTCTCTCTGTCAAATCTTTTTTCTCTGTCAAATATTTTCTCTATATAATCTTGGACTAATAGAGGTAAGGTTAGGCACATTCGACCACAGGTTCTATAGACAGATTGTTGTCAGAGTCATGTCGAATCTCCTATTCTATATCGAACTGTTGTAACAATGAAAACGAAAATAAAGCATTTATTTATGTCGGATCTTTCGTTTTTCGGATTTTGTGCTTTCGTTATCGTTTGTCAAAACGAAAACGAAAATAGCTGAAATTCGGACGAAAATGCATTCGGACGAAAACGAATGCACATGTCTAGTCTTTTTGCCCTATTTCTCCTGGGGATCACAGGAGTGCACTTAGTTAATCACTACTGTGGCCCCTATTCAGCCAACAGTGGGCTAAAGTCTGATTCGGTTGATGTCACTCAGCTGGTCCAGTCTCTGGAGAGAATACAACTATAATGTTGGTATTCACCAACATTCCTGAACGGCAACTGGCTCAACTTCTCAAGGTGCCACTGAAAGGCTGAGCAAGCCGCTCTCACCCCCTTCACAGCCCATTGCTCCAGTGTGTGCTGGTGGGACAGAGCAGAGAGTTGGTAGCCGACAGTCACTACTCTCTGCTCACTGAAGACCGATAACTGAGTGATCAGTGGTCTTTGGTAGCTCAGTTAGTGCAGAGGCGGCGGGGGACAGATGCAGCATATGATAGAAGTTAGGTGAGTGTGTTTTTTTTTTCATATCCCACACTTTTAGGGCAGGCATTATTTCACTTTATATTTATTTGTTGGCAAGTAATAATAAAAGTGTTTGGATCATTTCCAACAAATAAACATTTTAATGTCTTTTACTAGCATAACATTTGACATGTGAAGAATAAAACTGATCATGGACATAAGATGACAGTTGGTCAATTTGGAAATTCACATCTGAGAGGAAAGGGAAATACTTGCCAGCTAAGAACACTCAACAGAATCATTGAGTTAGCCATGTTAAAAAGCCTTTCTGGATCACTGTTCTAACCCAAGAGATGTGGTGCCAATAATGTCAGTGCTGATCACTTCTTTACCAATCTGTCAGCATAAACTTGCAAGGTTGGCAGAAGATGACAGTTGGTCGATTTGGAAATTCACATCTGAGAGGAAAGGGCAATACTTGCCAGCTAAGATGACAGTAGACATTGTTTTCGGAGCACTTGGAGGCACCTGGGAAATGTCCTGCCCTGAGGATGTCTGACCACCCTCTAAAGCATGTTTTCTCAACTTAAGCTTGGGTACTCACTGTTTGAAAATTGGCAGGTTCAGCAGGAACCGTTTGGCTTTCAGTCAGTGTGTACAGCAGCCTGTCCAGCAGAAGGTCAAATGGCTAGCTTTTGTTGAAGGGACATGCTGGAAAACCACCATCTAATCAATGTAGTGTATTGTGGGAGGACCCTGTCAAAATACAATAGCATAGTGGTGGAGATCGTCGTAGCAACATCTATTGTGTTGATATTGTGATCTGTCGGCTTTTTTCATTCAACCTGGGTTGAATGAAAAAAATAAATTGCAGTGTGTACCAAGCTTAAGGTTCCATGAGAAGTCCCCACGATTTACATGCAGCTGTGCCTTTAGGGTTCATTCACAACCTGGATAAATTTAGCAAATAAGGGAAATAAAGTGGAGATTTTACTAGTAACACGGGAAGACACACGTACAATTAAAATACTAATAGCTTTATGTACAAAATATTAAAAGAACACAAAGTTAAAATTAGGGGATCCTATATTGTCCCATGATACAATTACTTTTTTCCCATTGCACTTTTATTGTTTCACTTTAAGCATTATTAAAATCACTGCTCCCGAAAAGACGGCTGTGTTTAAAACTTCTTTTTGCATTGTAATGCCCCGTACACACGAGAGGGATTAAGTCTGACAGACTTCCGACGGAGTTCTAGCGGAGTTCCGCCGGAGTTCTGGCGGACTTTTCGACCGAACGGACTTGACCACACACCATCACACCAAACTCCGACGGAGTCGAACGTGATGACGTACGACTGGATTCGACGTAGGAAGTTCATAGACAGTAGCCAATAGCTGCCCTAGCGTCGGTTTTAGTCCGTCGGAGTAGCACACACACGAGCGAATTTTTCGAAGGGGACCGGGTCCGGCGGAGTTCCGTCGGGAAAATTTGAAGCATGCTTCATTTCTAAAGTCCGTCAGACTTTTGCGAAGCTAAAGTCCGTTGCAGCCCACACACGAGCGGATAGTCCGCCGGACTCAGTCCGTCGGAGTTTGGATGTCGAAAAGTCCGCTCGTGTGTACGGGGCATTACATGTCCCCTGGGGCAGGACCCAGGTCCCCAAACACTTTTTAGAGATCTCGCAGTGCATTATGGGGCGTTCCGGTGCTCAAATTTCCTGTGATGTTCGCTGTTCTGCAAAAACCTAATGTTTGAGTCGAACTTATATTCCACCTGAACATCAAGCTCATCCCTACTAAGCACACATCCCAAATATCTGCTAGAATATATCAAAGGTGACTTCAGTAACAGTGATAAACTGTTTACTCCAAGTTACCTAAAGAGGACACACAATTGAGGTTAGCACTAAGGACGTTTAACCTTAAATTGTGGAAGAGTTATTTACTGTCAAAGCAGTAAAACTTCCTCCCCCAGGGAGTGGTACTAGCTGAGAGTGTAGAGCAGTTCAAAAATCTTTTAGATGTCTTATTCAGGAAGCAGAATATACAGGGCCATGGAAATTGCTAGGGAATAAAATCTCACACACACACACACACACATTAAACTGGATGGACCTGTGTAATTTTTTCAACCTCATGTAACAATGTAACAATCTGACTCTAAGCTTAGATACTAGTTTAACATAAGATACACAAGCATTGTATGTTTAAATAGCTTCTTTTTTTTATTAAATTACAATTTTTTTTTTCTATTTTTCTTTTATTATATTTATTTCTATTAGGCTCGGTTCACACAGGGGGCGACGCGAGGCGACACGACTTGCCGTGCCGCGACCTGACAAGTCGCCCCCGTTCTGTACTACGGAACCGTTCTAAGAGGAGCGACTCGAGTCGCTCCGACTTAGAAAAAAGGTTCCTGACTACTTTTGGGCGACCTCGGGCGACTTGCATTGACTTCTATACAGAAGTCATTTGCAAGTCGCCGCTGAGGTCGCGGCAGGTCGCGGCACGGCAAGTCGTGTCGCCTCGCATCGCCCCCTGTGTGAACCGAGCCTTACTGTGTTTCATTACAAAATAAAATCCCTTGGTACATGCCACATGACTGTATTTAGGTTAGTTATAGTTTTACCCAAGAGACACATTTTAAATGGAAAAAATTGTCTATTCATAGTCACTATAATGCCATTAATAGAAGCTAAAATAGATGAATTTGTAAAAATTGCAACATACAGTATGAGAAACATCAGCCCAAGAACTGTGCAGATATCACAAAAGGCAGCCTGAGAATATGTTGACAACCATGGTATATCACAACCAGTTGGAAGTTAGCTTAATGGAGAAGTGGGGATAATGGTCTTTTTTAGACATGTGCAGAGTAAAATATTTCGTTTCGGAATTTCGTTTTCATCCGAAAGCTTAATTTATTTAGTTACTCCCGAAATTCGTTTTTATTTATTTCGTTTTTCGTTCAAAAATTGCATTCGTCCGAAAATCCACATGAATTATGGTCGAATCTGTCTTGGAAGGCTTATGGTGTCTGTCGAATGTATAAAGAAGATTCGACGGAGCTAACTATATAGCATACTTTAGAACCCTATTAAAGTCTATGGGACTCCAACGTTCAAAATCTAAAGTGCTAATTTTAAAGGCTAATTTGCAAGTTACTGTCCTAAAAAGTGTTTGGGGACCCGGGTCCTGCCCCAGGGGACATGTATCAATGCAAAAAAAAGTTTGAAAAACGGCCGTTTTTTCGGGAGCAGTGATTTTAATAATGATTAAAGTGAAACAATAAAAGTGTAATATTCCTTTAAATTTCGTAGGGGGGGGTTGTCTATAGTATGCCTGTGAAGGGGCGCATGTTTCCCGTGCTTAGAATTGTCCCTGCACAAAGTGTAATTTATGCAGGAAAAAAAGTCCTTTAAAATCACTCGCAGCTATTATGAATTGTCGGCTCCGTAATACAGAGAACACTCATTGAAAGTCATTGATAAAAAAATAAATAAATAAATAAAAAAAAAAGCGTGGGGGTCCCCCAAATTCAATTACCAGGCCCTTCAGGTCTGGTATGGATATTAAGGGGAACCCTGCCTCAAATTTAAGAAAAAATTTGACGTGGGGTTCCCCCTAAATATCCATAACCAGACCCTTCAGGTCTGGTATGGATATTAAGGGGAACCCCGCGTCAAATTTAAAAAAAAATTGACGTGGGGTTCCCCCTAAAAATCCATACCAGACCCTTTATCCGAGCACTCAACCTGGCAGGCCGCAGGAAAAGCGGCTCCCCCCTCCCTCCTGAACCGTACCAGGCCACATGCCCTCAACATTGGGAGGATGCTTTGGGGGTCCGTGACCCCTCAAAGCACCTTGTCCCCATGTTGATGAGGACAAGGGCCTCATCCCCACAACCCTGGCCGGTGGTTGTGGAGGTCTTCGGGCGGGGGGCTTATCAGAATCTGGAAGCCCCCTTTAACAAGGGGACCCCCAGATCCCGCCCCCCCCCCTGTTTGAAATGGTAAGGGGGTACCCTACCATTTCACAAAGAAAGTGTAAAAAATGGTTAGATAAAACAAACACACTTTTGAAAAATTCCTTTATTAAAAATAAAAAAATAAAAAAAAAGATTCCAGCGGCGGTAATCCACTCTTGTTATCCAGCGACGGACGATCATCTCTCCAGCGATGTCTCATGTCATCCAGCGCAGCGATCCATCCTTCTGTCTCCTCCACGGAGACACTGCAAGGATTTCGGCGGCTGACGTTTCTTAAATACGGAGGGCGGGGCCACCCGTCACCTGACCCCGCCCCCTCTGACGCAAGGGGAAACCCGGGGTTCCCCGTGACGTATGGGTGACCCCGCCCCCCTCTGATGTAACGGAAACCTGCCTGTGTTACATCAGAGGGGTGCGGGTCACCCCTACGTCACAGGGAACCCCGGGTTTCCCCTTGCGTCAGAGGGGGGCGGGGTCAGGTGACGGGTGGCCCCGCCCTCTGTATTTAAGAAACGTCAGCCGCCGGAATCCTTGCAGTGTCTCCTCCACGGAGACAGAAGAAGGATGGAGGATTCGCTGCGCTGGATGACATGAGACATCGCTGGAGAGATGACCGTCTGTCGCTGGATAGCAAGAGTGGATTACCGCCGCTGGAATCTTTTTTTTATTTTTTTATTTTTAATAAAGGAATTTTTCAAAAGTGTGTTTGTTTTATTTAACCATTTTTTACACTTTCTTTGTGAAATGGTAGGGGTACTTTTGTACCCCCTTACCATTTCAAACAGGGGGGGGCCGGGATCTGGGGGTCCCCTTGTTAAAGGGGGCTTCCAGATTCTGATAAGCCCCCCGCCCGCAGACCTCCACAACCACCGGCCAGGGTTGTGGAGATGAGGCCCTTGTCCTCATCAACATGGGGACAAGGTGCTTTGAGGGGTCACGGACCCCCAAAGCATCCTCCCAATGTTGAGGGCATGTGGCCTGGTACGGTTCAGGAGGGAGGGGGGGGCCGCTCTCTCGTCCCCCCCTCTTTTCCTGCGGCCTGCCAGGTTGCGTGCTCGGATAAAGGGTCTGGTATGGATTTTTAGGGGGGACCCCACGTCAATTTCTTTTAAAATTTGATGCGGGGTTCCCCTTAATATCCATACCAGACCTGAAGGGTCTGGTTATGGATATTTAGGGGGAACCCCACGTCAAATTTTTTCTTAAATTTGAGGCAGGGTTCCCCTTAATATCCATACCAGACCTGAAGGGCCTGGTAATTGAATTTGGGGGACCCCCACGCTTTTTATTTATTTATTTATTTATTTTTTTATCAATGACTTTCAATGAGTGTTCTCTGTATTACGGAGCCGACAATTCATAATAGCTGCGAGTGATTTTAAAGGACTTTTTTTCCTGCATAAATGACACTTTGTGCAGGGACAATTCTAAGCACGGGAAACATGCGCCCCTTCACAGGCATACTATAGACAACCCCCCCCTACGAAATTTAAAGGAATATTACACTTTTATTGTTTCACTTTAATCATTATTAAAATCACTGCTCCCGAAAAAACGGCCATTTTTAAAACTTTTTTTTGCATTGATACATGTCCCCTGGGGCAGGACCCGGGTCCCCAAACACTTTTTAGGACAGTAACTTGCAGAATCTTTTCTCTCTGTCAAATCTTTTTTCTCTGTCAAATATTTTCTCTATATAATCTTGGACTAATAGAGGTAAGGTTAGGCACATTCGACCACAGGTTCTATAGACAGATTGTTGTCAGAGTCATGTCGAATCTCCTATTCTATATCGAACTGTTGTAACAATGAAAACGAAAATAAAGCATTTATTTATGTCGGATCTTTCGTTTTTCGGATTTTGTGCTTTCGTTATCGTTTGTCAAAACGAAAACGAAAATAGCTGAAATTCGGACGAAAATGCATTCGGACGAAAACGAATGCACATGTCTAGTCTTTTTGCCCTATTTCTCCTGGGGATCACAGGAGTGCACTTAGTTAATCACTACTGTGGCCCCTATTCAGCCAACAGTGGGCTAAAGTCTGATTCGGTTGATGTCACTCAGCTGGTCCAGTCTCTGGAGAGAATACAACTATAATGTTGGTATTCACCAACATTCCTGAACGGCAACTGGCTCAACTTCTCAAGGTGCCACTGAAAGGCTGAGCAAGCCGCTGTCACCCCCTTCACAGCCCATTGCTCCAGTGTGTGCTGGTGGGACAGAGCAGAGAGTTGGTAGCCGACAGTCACTACTCTCTGCTCACTGAAGACCGATAACTGAGTGATCAGTGGTCTTTGGTAGCTCAGTTAGTGCAGAGGCGGCGGGGGAAAGATGCAGCATATGATAGAAGTTAGGTGAGTGTGTTTTTTTTTTTCATATCCCACACTTTTAGGGCAGGCATTATTTCACTTTATATTTATTTGTTGGCAAGTAATAATAAAAGTGTTTGGATCATTTCCAACAAATAAACATTTTAATGTCTTTTACTAGCATAACATTTGACATGTGAAGAATAAAACTGATCATGGACATAAGATGACAATTGGTCAATTTGGAAATTCACATCTGAGAGGAAAGGGAAATACTTGCCAGCTAAGAACACTCAACAGAATCATTGAGTTAGCCATGTTAAAAAGCCTTTCTGGATCACTGTTCTAACCCAAGAGATGTGGTGCCAATAATGTCAGTGCTGATCACTTCTTTACCAATCTGTCAGCATAAACTTGCAAGGTTGGCAGAAGATGACAGTTGGTCGATTTGGAAATTCACATCTGAGAGGAAAGGGCAATACTTGCCAGCTAAGATGACAGTAGACATTGTTTTCGGAGCACTTGGAGGCACCTGGGAAATGTCCTGCCCTGAGGATGTCTGACCACCCTCTAAAGCATGTTTTCTCAACTTAAGCTTGGGTACTCACTGTTTGAAAATTGGCAGGTTCAGCAGGAACCGTTTGGCTTTCAGTCAGTGTGTACAGCAGCCTGTCCAGCAGAAGGTCAAATGGCTAGCTTTTGTTGAAGGGACATGCTGGAAAACCACCATCTAATCAATGTAGTGTATTGTGGGAGGACCCTGTCAAAATACAATAGCATAGTGGTGGAGATCGTCGTAGCAACATCTATTGTGTTGATATTGTGATCTGTCGGCTTTTTTCATTCAACCTGGGTTGAATGAAAAAAAAAATTGCAGTGTGTACCAAGCTTAAGGTTCCATGAGAAGTCCCCACGATTTACATGCAGCTGTGCCTTTAGGGTTCATTCACAACCTGGATAAATTTAGCAAATAAGGGAAATAAAGTGGAGATTTTACTAGTAACACGGGAAGACACACGTACAATTAAAATACTAATAGCTTTATGTACAAAATATTAAAAGAACACAAAGTTAAAATTAGGGGATCCTATATTGTCCCATGATACAATTACTTTTTTCAAACAACAAAGAGTATCTTGAGCTGTTTGCAAACTGTATATCTTCATGACAAGCAAATGTATTTCGCAAAATGATTTCTTCAGGACTAGGGATGAGCCCCCGGTTCAGGTCGAACATGAAACATCAGGTGTTCGTGTCTTCTAAAACAAACCGAACATATGGGGCGTTCGCAGGAAAATCAAGCGCTGCAGAAAGCCCCATAATACATTGCAAGATTGCAGTGCATTGCTGTATGATGTTTGGCCAAAGCATGCACCTGACCGGCATGCTTTGGCCAATCACAGCGCTCTCTGCTGAGAGAGGCAGTGTGCCTTTGGACAATCAGGGCTCAGGGGGCTAAGTCCACACCCCCCACTATATAAGGCTGCTGCTTACACTGTAAAGTGTAATGAATGAAGAGAGATTAGTTTAGTTGGTGGCGTGCAGGCAGTGTATTTAATATATATATATATATATATATATATATACAGTGATGTGAAAAAGTGTTTGCCCCCTTCCTCATTTCCTGTTCCTTTGCATGTTTGTCACACTTAAGTGTTTCGGAACATCAAACCAATTTAAACAATAGTCAAGGACAACACATGTAAACACAAAATGCAATTTGTAAATGAAGGTGTTTATTATTAAAGGTGAAAAAAAATCCAAACCATCATGGCCCTGTGTGAAAAAGTGATTGCCCCCCTTGTTAAAACATACTATAACTGTGGTTGTCCACACCTGAGTTCAATTTCTCTAGCCACACCCAGGCCTGATTATTGCCACACCTGTTCACAATCAAGGCATCACTTAAATAGGAGCTGCTTGACACAGTAAGGTCCACCAGAAGATCCTTAAAAGCTACACATCATGCCGAGACCCAAAGAAATTCAGGAACAATTGAGAAAGAAAGTAATTGAGATCTATCAGTCTGGAAAGGGTTATAAAGCCATTTCCAAAGCTTTGGGAATCCAGCGAACCACAGTGAGAGCAATTATCCACAAATGGCGAAGACATGGAACAGTGGTGAACCTTCCCAGGAGTGGCCGGCCGCCCAAAATTACCCCAAGAGCGCAGCGACGACTCATCCAAGAGGTCACAAAAGACCCCACAACAACGTCCAAGGAACTGCAGGCCTCACTTGCCTCAGTTAAGGTCAGCGTTCATGCCTCCACCATCAGGAAAAGACTGGGCAAAAATGGCCTGCATGGCAGAGTTCCAAGGAGAAAACCATTGCTGAGCAAAAAGAACATCAAAGCTCGTCTCAATTTCTCCACAACACATCTTGATGATCCCCAAGACTTTTAGGACAACATTCTGTGGACCGATGAGACAAAAGTGGAACTCTTTGGAAGGTGTGTGTCCAAGTATATCTGGCGTAGAAGGAACACTGCATTTCATAAAAAGAACATTATACCAACAGAAAAATATGGTGGTGGTAGTGTGATGGTCTGGGGCTGTTTTGCTGCTTCAGGACCTGGAAGACTTGCCGTGATAAAAGGAACTATGAATTCTGCTGTCTACCAAGAGATCCTGAAGGAGAATGTCCGACCATCTGTTTGTGTACTCAAGCTGAAACGAACTTGGGTTCTGCAGCAGGACAATGATCCTAAACACACCAGCAAGTCCACCACCGAATGGCTGAAGAAAAACAAAATGAAGACTTTGGAGTGGCCTAGCCAAAGTCCTGACCTGAATCCTATTGAGATGTTGTGGTATGACCTTAAAAAGGCCGTTCATGCTCGAAAACCCTCTAATTTAACTGAATTAGGACAATTCTGCAAAGATGAGTGGGCCAAAATTCCTCCAGGACGCTGTAAAAGCCTCATTGCACGTTATCGCAAACGCTTGGTTGCAGTTGTTGCTGCTAAGGGTGGCCCAACCAGTTATTTGGTTTAGGGGGCAATCACTTTTTCACACAGGGCCATGATGGTTTGGATTTTTTTTCACCTTTAATAATAAACACCTTCATTTACAAATTGCATTTTGTGTTTACTTGTGTTGTCCTTGACTATTGTTTAAATTGGTTTGATGTTCCGAAACACTTAAGTGTGACAAACATGCAAAGGAACAGGAAATGAGGAAGGGGGCAAACACTTTTTCACACCACTGTATATATATATAGCCTAATATATACTCTGTATTTAGATTGGATGTTCAGTGTAGAATCCAGGGTTAATTTTGTCAACAAAAACGTTTTCATCATAATTTTCGTCCGTGGCTTTTTTACTTTGATGAAAACGAAAATAAAAGTATAGCACATTTTCATCAACTGACGAAAATTATAACAAAAATCTAATCCATTTTCGTTAAGGATCGAAAACGGGATGTCAATGGCAAGGAGGGCCATTTATCCTCATGAACTACTGTATTTATCGGCCTAAAACACAGTGTGTGCATATCATACGCTGATACTTGTTTTTTTTACCAACAGTGGGCAGGGATTGGTCAGTCAACCCCAGGTGCCACACATTGAGAGGGTGGTCAAGCCAGCCGCCCTGCCTCTCCTGACCCTTGGACAGCACTGCCAGCAAAGTCTAAAGTTAGGAAAAAATCACTGCCAACCCCTTCTCCTACACTGCTCCCCCTCCTGTGTCACTGTCATTGCAAATTGAACCTTCTAAATACCTCAATAGCTTTGTTCTCGTTGGACACTCTCCTCCTCCGAGTGTTGCTTTAGATTGGAGGAGGAGAGTGGTCACATGACCACCCATGAAATTTCAGAGAGAACTCATGTGACCAGAATTTGGAAATCCCATTTAGCAATGTGTATTGTGCAGAGGGTGGGGGGCTGTGTATTGTGCCCCCAGATCTCGCCCCCCATGTGAATGGGTAGGGAGTACATTGTACCCCTACCTATTCACCCAAAAAAGTGTCAAAAAAGTAAAACTGACAGGAGACAGCTTTGGACAATTCCTTTATTTTTTTTAAAAAAGGGTCCCACAATGTCCATCCATCTTCAATCACAGCGCCAACAGTCCCGAAAAAAAGGAAAATCCCTGCCTTCATGGGAGGCATCCCGCCGACTGCCGTCTTTTTTGCTTCAACAGCTCTTATATATTCAAGGACGGTGCCACCCGGTGACGTTAATGGGTGACTCTGCCCCCTCTGACATTAAATGACATCAGAAGAGGGATGTGGTCACTCAGTTACGTCAGTAGGTGGCCCCACCCTTGGCTATATAAGAGCTGTCAAAGCAAAAAGATGGCAGGCAGTGGGACGCCTCCCATGGAGGCAGAGTTTTTGTTTTTTCGGGGACCCCAAGGTGCTTTGGGGAGATGCTAAAGCACTCTCCCCATGTTTAGGGCATGTGGCCTGGTACGGTTCAGGGGTGGCGCTCTCTTGTCTCCCCCTTTCCTGCGGCCTGCCAGGTTGTGTGCTTGGATAAGGGTCTGGTATGGATTTTGGGGGGGACCTCCAAGCCATTTTTTTTATTTTGGCGCAAGGTTGCCCTTAAAATCCATACCAGACCTAAAGGGCATGGTAATGGACTGGTGGGGAACCCACACCATCTTTTTTTAAAGATTTTTAATGTATATTGCTGGGATACATTATAGCCAAGAGCAATTTTAAATGACATTTTTTCCTTTAGAAATGTAATTTTGCTGTAGGACTGTTATGAACATGGGAAAAATATGCTACTTTACAGGCAGACTAAAGGGACCCCCATGCACAACAATTAAAGGAATATTTCATTTTTATTGTTTCACAAGCATTATTAAAATCACTGCTCCTGAAAAAACAGTTGTTTTTAAAACATTTTTTGCATATACTTTTTATGGCAATAACTTGCATATAAGCCTTTAAAATTTGCGCTTTTGATTTTCCACATTCGTGTCCCATAGACTTTAACGGTGTTCGCATGTTCGCACAAATTGTTTGTCTGTTCACATGTTCTGGTACGAACCGAACTGGTGGGTGTTCGGCTCATCCCTATTCAGGACCATTCATATGTTTCAAAGAAGAATAACCTGGCTAGAAAAACGTACATCAGATATAGAATACCAAAATCATTATACAATTCATAAATCACAGGTGCCAAAAGAGGCCTGTGGACCAACACCGGCTGCATTCTCTTCTGATTATTTAGGGGCATGCGATGTATATGATGTATATTTTTCTAGCCAGTTTGCTTTTCTTTGAAGCATGTGAAGGGTCCTGAAGAAACAATTTTCGTGAAACACGTCGACCTACATATTTGCTTGTCATAAAGATATATACAGACAGCTAAAGATACTCTTTGTTGTTTGAAAAAAGTAATTGTATCATGGGATTATTTTTATCATAAGGATCCATCAATTTTACCTTTATGTGTTGTTCCTTATGTGTTTAATTCTCTTATTTGGGAAATTCTCCCATAGTACACACATACAGTAAATATTTGATGTGTATTTACTGTATTTCAACAGCATATTTGCTTATTTATTTTTCTTGTAGCTGGTCCATTTACACCTCAATGTGTGCATTGAATGCATGTAAACACGTGTGCGATGACTAGACATGTGCACTGCCGAAAAATGTGTTCGTTTTTGTTTCAGTCATTTTTTTGGTTTTGTTTTTTTTGGGTCATTCATTATGATCGAATAAATTTATACCTTCGGAAAAATTTGAATTTGTTATGTTCCATTCGTAAATTAGAAAATTAGAAAATGCGTAAATTAGAAAATTTAGAAATTTGGAAAATCCAATATTTGAAAATTTAGAACATCTGAAATAATAACGAACTAGCAAATTATAGGTATTGGAATTTCCTTTCAGATTTCCTTTGCGGTTTATGAACGTAACAAATACGAATTTAATCAAAGTTTCGAATTATAAAAAAAAATTATGAATGCCACATCTAAATTAATGGGATCTAACAAATGAATAATAAAAAATAGTAATAGTAATAAAACATTTTTATTATTATTATTATTAATTTGTTATGTTCCATTCGTTCAGATGCGGCATTCATTATTTCAGATATTTCATAACTTCGGACAAATTCGTATTAACATAGCCAAGAGGTGCTGTTTTGGAGCCACAGCCATCTTGCCCCTTCTGAAAACTGCTCACTAAATTTCCAGCCTGAAGCCTGACAGCTGCACTTCCTTCAAAAACTCTGCTTCAACCAGGTGGACTTCAAGTGAATCAGGATATAGGCCCTAGCCACATTTATAAGATACATTACTGCAGAATGGCGATATTTCCATATGAAAAGAAAACTTAGGTGTATAAGACAGGGAGCAGGGTCCTGCTCAAGGCACATACACTCTGCCAGAAGGGGTGGATCAGCACAGAGGACCAGAAAATATCTAATAGCCTACCTCTGGCTGTGTTGCACTTCTAGGATGTAGGGTCCACATCTGGAAACATGTGATGTAGTGGGAACCCTATACCACCTGGTTAACAGCTTATACCCAGATTCATGTAATCTCGAGGAGATGGAAGACTTTTGAGCAAAGAAGAAAATGAACTTGCATTCTGCAGCTGTGAATTGAAGACCCAGGTCTGTATCCAAGTCCGTGAGAAGGAGGGAGCCTCTTCATTAGGGATTAGCTTCGTGTTCGAGTCGAACGTACGTTCGACTCGAACATTGGCTGTTCGTCCGTTCGGCGAAATCCGAACATTTTGGTCCGTTCGCGTCAAATTCGCGTGGCGCTCACGGCCCACAATGCACTGGGATGGCGCAGTGCATTGCTGGCTCATGATTGGCCAAGCATGCACTGTGACCCCGCATGCTTGGCCAATCGCAGCGCCAGCAGCGAGGAGAGCCATGATTGGCCACAGGCAGGATGCCTGTGGCCAATCATAGCTCAGGCTGTGTAGTGCACGCCCCACACTATATAAGGCCGCCATCGCGGCGGCCTCGTGTAGTGTGTTGGCGTCTGAAACAGTGGGTGTTCTGTGTACCTTCAACACAGTACACACCGATCGTTTTCGGCTGATTTTCTATCTTGCTGTTGTGTAGTGGTTATTGTCTGCGTGCCCTGACCGCAGTATACACCGCTATATTCAGCTCACCTATATAGCTAGTGATCTATCTTTAATAATAGAGCTTGCAGTCAGTAGTGTTAGGAGATAGTGCGTGCTGTCTGCGTGCTCTGTACCCAGTACATACCGCTATATCCACCTACATAGCTGTTCTCTATTTGAGCCCACTTGCCATCTGCAGGAGTTATTGGAAGTTGTGTGTGCCTCCAGCACAGCACAGTATACATCTGTATATACCCCTTTATCTCTGGTGTTCTCTGGTTATTGTCTGCGTGCCCTGACCGCAGTATACACCGCTATATTCAGCTCAACTATATAGCAAGTGATCTATCTTTAATAATAGAGCTTGCAGTCAGTAGTGTTAGGAGATAGTGCGTGCTGTCTGCGTGCTCTGTACCCAGTACATACCGCTATATCCACCTACATAGCTGTTCTCTATTTGAGCCCACTTGCCATCTGCAGGAGTTATTGGAAGTTGTGTGTGCCTCCAGCACAGCACAGTATACATCTGTATATACCCCTTTATCTCTGGTGTTCTCTGGTTATTGTCTGCGTGCCCTGACCGCAGTATACACCGCTATATTCAGCTCACCTATATAGCTAGTGATCTATCTTTAATAATAGAGCTTGCAGTCAGTAGTGTTAGGAGATAGTGCGTGCTGTCTGCGTGCTCTGTACCCAGTACATACCGCTATATCCACCTACATAGCTGTTCTCTATTTGAGCCCACTTGCCATCTGCAGGAGTTATTGGAAGTTGTGTGTGCCTCCAGCACAGCACAGTATACATCTGTATATACCCCTTTATCTCTGGTGTTCTATAATAAAGGCATCTGCAGGAGTTAGTGGGTGTTGTGTGCCTCCAGCACAATATACAATACCCAACTGCTGTTTTACCCAACTCCCTTCAGGCCATTACCATGTCTGGAAGGCCAGCAAGGAGAGGCAGACAGGCGCGAGCCAATAAAAGAGGGCAAGCAGGCTCTGTGTCTAGTGACAACAGTGCTGGTCGTGGACGCGGTGCATTGTCATCAGCACGTGGCCATGGGACATGCTTGTCCTTCTTTTCGGCAGCTGGACATGTTGAACCGCAACATGCCAACGACTTGGTAGAGTGGATGACCAAGCCCTCTTCATCCTCCTCATCCTCTCTCACCCAGTCTCAGGGTAGTAGCAAAGCAGCTGCCAACGCATCGTCTTCCCTCCTCTCAATGTCATCATCAGTGACTCCTTCCCTAGACCCACCACGTCCTCCTGAGGAGTCTCCTGAACTCTTTGAGCACAGTGTTGGGTACATGCTCCAGGAGGATGCCCAGTGTTTTGTGGGCTCTGATGATGACACTCAGCTAGAGGAAGGCAGTAGCGTGAGCGCAGACAGAGGGGATGCTCAAGAAGGACAGCAATCTGGCAGTCATGTTCCACAAGCTGCAGCATACTGCCAGGTTTGCTACAGCGATGAAGAGGGAGGGGATGATGAGGGCACTGACTCCACGTGGGTGCCTGGAAGGAGGGAGGAGGAGGAGGAGGCACATGTCCAACGAGGCAGGATGCCCTCCGGGGGCAAGCTTAGGGGCAGCACACCGACTGAATCACACCGCAGAGCTCCGCCTGTGCAGAGCGCTGCCTCTGCGCGTTATTCTAAAAGTTCTTTGGTGTGGGCCTTTTTTGAGATGAGTGCATCAGATCGCACCGCTGCTATTCGCAACATATGTCTCAAGCGTATCTCACGTGGCCAAAACATCAGCCGCTTGGGCACCACATGCTTGACCAGACATATGTTGACCTGCCATGCAGCTCGTTGGCAAGCGTACCTCAAAGACCCACACCAAAGAACAAAGCGAACCTCTCCTTGCTCCTCATCAGCTGGCATCTCCAACCCCACTAGACCTTCAGTCCTCTCTGAAACCTGCTCTGAGAGGAATGAAGGTGTAGAATTAGGTGTGTCACAGCCAAGTGCTTCCGGGAACTCTGCTAGCGGTACACCCACGTCCGATTATAGCAGGCAAATGTCCCTGCCCCAGCTGCTGGACCGGCGGAAGAAGTTCACTCCCAGCCATCCACATGCCCAGTGGTTGAATGCTAGCTTGGATAAATTGCTAGCACTTCAACTGCTGCCTTTTCAGTTGGCAGACTCGGCCCCCTTCCGTGAGTTTGTACAATGTGCGGTTCCTCAGTGGCAGGACCCCAAACTCCACTTTTTCTCACGGAAGGCTCTCTACCGGCATGTGGAAGGCAATGTCCTTGCCTCGCTGGACAGGGCGGTCAGCGGTAAGGTGCATATTACCGCTGACTCATGGTCCAGCAGGCATGGACAGGGACGTTACCTGTCTTTCACGGCCCATTGGGTCACTCTTCTGGCAGCTGGGAAGGATGCAGGACAAGGTGCAGTAGTGTTGGAGGTTGTTCCGCCACCACGCCTCCAAAATGCTACTATTGGTTGTGACACACCTCTCTCCTCCACCCCCTCCTCTTCTTCTTCCTCCATGGCCTCTTTCAGTGCTCTGTCCTCAGAACCAGCGGTGCTCCGTAGGCGTTCCAGGAGCTACGCAAGTACGCAGGCAAAACGATGCCATGCCGTGCTTGCGCTGGTTTGTTTGGGGGACAGGAGCCACACTGGGGTGGATGTTTTGTCAGCTCTGCAGGGGCAGGCCGAGAGGTGGTTGACGTCACGCCAGCTTAAGCCAGGAATGGTGGTTTGCGACAATGGCACCAACCTCCTCTCCGCCCTCCGACAGGGACAACTGACCCATGTGCCCTGTGTAGCTCACGTCCTTAACCTGGTGGTGCAGCGGTTCTTGGGCAGGTACCCCGGCTTACAGGATGTCCTGAAGCAGGCCAGGAAAGTCTGTGTGCATTTCCGCCGATCATTTAATGCCTGTGCTCGGCTGGCTGAGCTCCAAAAGGAGTTGAACCTGCCCAAGAACCGCCTTATATGTGACATGCCCACCAGTTGGAACTCAACATTGGCCATGCTGCAGCGGCTGCACACGCAGCAGAGGGCCATCAATGAGTACCTGTGCGACTACGGCACCAGGACAGGGTCAGGGGAGCTTGGTTTTTTCTCACCACGCCAGTGGGGCATGATCAGGGATGCATGCACTGTCCTGTCACCGTTTGAGGAGGCCACAAGGATGGTGAGCAGTGACAGTGCATGCATCAGTGACACTGTACCTCTTGTCCACCTCTTGGAGCATACGCTGCGTGGAATAATGGACAGGGCACTTGAGGCAGAACAGAGGCAGGAAGAGGAGGACTTCCTTGCCTCTCAAGGCCCCCTTTATCCAGACAGTGTTCCTGCTGTGCCACCCATCACACAGGAAGAGGATGAGGAGGAGGAAGAGGAGGAGGAGGATGATTGTGTCAGCATGGAGGTGGAGGCTGGCACTCAGCATCAGCAGCAGCAGCAGCAGCAGTCCTGTAGGGATGATTTACAGTCCCAAGAAACACGTGGACTTGTACGTGGCTGGGAGGAGGTAGCTGCGGATCATGTTGTCCTTAGTGACCCAGAGGACTCCAGACCGAATGCCTCAGCTAACCTACGCTGCATGGCCTCCCTGATCCTGCAAAGCCTGCGGAAGGATCCTCGTATTCTTCAGATCAAGGAGAGGGACCACTACTGGCTGGCCCCTCTCCTTGATCCACGGTACAAGGGTAAGGTTGCCGACCTTATCTTGCCATCGCAGAGGGAGCAGAGGATGAGACATCTCCGGGAGGCCTTGCAGAAAGGTCTGTGCAACGCGTTCCCAGAGACTTGGAGGTTACAAACTCCTGGTCCTGGACAACGTGTTGCTGAGGCATCGGTCAGAAGGAGCGGTGGAGAAGGTGGCCGTCTGACTGATGCTTTCAGACAATTTTTTAGTCCGCAGCCCCAAGGTATGATCGGTTCCAGCACCCATCGCCAGCGTCTGATTTACATGGTGCAGGAATACCTAGGGGCAAGGTCAGACTTGGACACCTTTCCCACCGAAAATCCTCTGGCTTACTGGGTCTTGAGAATGGATCACTGGCCAGAGCTTGCACAGTATGCAATTGAGCTACTGGCCTGTCCTGCATCCAGCGTTCTTTCGGAACGCACCTTCAGTGCTGCTGGTGGCTTTGTTACCGATCACAGGGTGCGCCTGTCCACCGAATCAGTTGATCGACTGACCTTCTAAAAGATGAATCAGTCTTGGATCACCCACAGCTACCAAGCACCTGAAGCTGATGTAACCGAATAATTTTTTTTGAAATACCACATCCCTTCAAGACTGCCTATGCTGATGCTGAGTGACTGTCCTATTATGTTGATTGTCTATCCTCTTCCTCCTCTGCTGATATGTTGGAAGAACATTTCTGGTTTTGGTTGATGCCATCAGCCCAATTTTTCTGCCGCTGTTTAACAGGGGCGTTTAAGTAAAATTTTTGATGCTATGCTTTGCAGCAGGGCTAATTCCTGCACTAAAACTAGAGTATATGGGAGAGGTTGCAGTGTCGTGGCACCAGCACCAGTGCCTAAGACCCAATTTTTCTGCCCCTGTTTAACAGGGGCGTTTAATTACAATTTTTGATGCAATGCTTTGCAGCAGGGCTAATTCCTGCAATCAAACAAGAGTATGTGGGAGAGGTTGCAGTGTGGTGGCACCAGCACCAGTGCCTAAGGCCCAATTTTTCTGCCCCTGTTTAACAGGGGCGTTTAATTACAATTTTTGATGCAATGCTTTGCAGCAGGGCTAATTCCTGCAATAAAACTAGAGTATATGGCAGAGGTTGCAGTGTGGTGGCACCAGCACCAGTGCCTAAGGCCCAATTTTTCTGCCCCTGTTTAACAGGGGCGTTTAAGTACAATTTTTGATGCAATGCTTTGCAGCAGGGCTAATTCCTGCAATAAAACTAGAGTATATGGAAGAGGTTGCAGTGTGGTGGCACCAGCAGCAGTGCCTAAGGCCAAATTTTTCTGACCCTGTTTAACAGGGACATGTAATTACAATTCTTGATATAATATTTCACAGGAGGGCCCCTTCCTGTGCCCACCCAGAGTAACGGTGAGGACTTATAGTGATGTGGCACCAGCACCACAACCACCAAAGGTCAATTTTTCTACCACTGTTCAACAATGGCATGTAATTACAATTCTTGATATAATCGTTCACAGCAGGGCGCTCCAGCGCCCACCAAGAGTCACTTTGAGGGCTTACAATGTTGTGGCAAAACCAACACCTTGTTCCGCCATTTCTGCAGAGCATATAGGGCAGGTCCCTACTTTCAAACATCCAATTTACAAACATCTCCTACTTGCAAACGGAAGGAGACAACAGCAAGTGAGATGAAAAAAGATGGACGACAAAACAAATTATACAGGGGTGATAACCCTTCCCTATGTTTTCCAAAAAGCTTTAAAATAGTTTTTTTGACTGGAGCTACACTTTAAAAATGTACCAGTTGAAAATTACAAACAGATTCAACTTAAAGCGGAGGTCCACCCTAAAATGGACCTCCGCTCATCGGAATCCCCCCCCCCTCCGGCGCCACAATCGGCACCTTTCAGGGGGGAGGGGGGTGCAGTTACCTGGATAATCCAGGTAACTGCACCCACTTCCGGGCTAGCTCTCTGCGGAAAGGGGCGTACGTTACGCCCCTTTCCGCAAGCGCCCGCCCCCTTCAGCAAGTGCCCCGCTGCCTGCTGGGAAACACACAGCTCCCAGAGGCAGCGGGGACCGTCCGGATTGCGCCGCGCGGCTCGCGCATGCGCAGTAGGGAACCGGGAAATGAAGCCGAAAGGCTCCATTTCCTGATTCCCATACCCAAGATGGCGGCGGCAGGACCTGACAGACGAGCGAGCGATCGGCTTCGGGTGCCGACATCGCGGGCGCGCTGGACAGGTAAGTGTCACTATTTAAAAGTCAGCAGCTGCAGTATTTGTAGCTGCTGGCTTTTAAAAAAAAAAAAAAAACGCGGAGTCCCGGTGGACTCCCGCTTTAACACAACAAACCTACACAGTCCCTGTCTTGTTTGCACCGCCTGTATACTGCTGTTCTGAGTATATAGGGCCTGGGGGCCACACGCATTTCCTTTTTTTAATATGGGTACGGGGTTCCCCTTAATATGCGTACAAGACCCAAATAGGCTGGTAATGGGCAGGGAGGGCTACCCATGCCATTTTTCTCAATGATTTTCAACCATATTGCAGGAACCAGATATAACATTAAAACCGCAAGCAGTTTTAAATGGTGTTATTTCCGTTTAATGTCATTTTGTGCAGGGACTGTTCTAAACACGGGAAACACGTGGCACTTCACAGGCATACTACAGACACCCCCCAGGCACCATATTTAAAGGAATATTTCACTTTTTTTTTCACTTTAATCGTCATTAAAATCAGTGCTCCCGCCAAAACGGCCATTTTTAAAAACATTTTAGGCATTGACCCATGTCCCCTGGGGCAGGAGCCAGGTCCCCAAACCCTTTTTAGGACAGTATCTTGCAGATTAGCTGTTAAAATTAGCACTTTTCATTTCGAACGTTCGAGTCCAATAGACTTCAATGGGGTTCTAACGTTCGTTCGAATTTGAGGTCCGTTCGAAAGTTCTGGTGCGAACCGAACCGGGGGGTGTTCGGCTCATCCCTACTCTTCATCTATAGAAGCAGCATAGGCAACCAAGAGGCCATGATGAAGTGTTGTCGGGCATGCACAAATGGTTTCTAAAGGGGTGAGATCAGAGATTTTTCTTGGGGGAAAGCGATAGAAAGGAGGAAGTTATGTTTTAACATTTTTTCTATTCTATTCTATTTATTTCTACAAAGATTTGTGGTTATAGCTACAGCTCATTAATCACACTAATATTTCATGGGCTATAGATCAGAAAATTATTTCAGGGGTACCCCGAATTTCCAAACTTTACAAGGGTTCCTCAACTGTAAAAAGGTTGAGAAAGTTCCTTCTCAGGTACGAAAAGTGGTGATTCATGTGTTCCTATCAGCAAAACTTTCCATGACAAAGCTATGGAAAGCACCTGCACCTCCAAACCTACTTGATGTAGTTATATTGACCCACATTCATTACACCCATGAACTCTAACTAACAAGGGACAGAGGGACTTACATGAGACTACAGCTTGGTTCCCATGGACTGAATGGTATAAAAAGTACACTTGAGGAACCTCTGTATAACCTAACTACTTTGCATTGTTTGATATATTGTTTGATATAAACCTAATGCAGTTCATACATTTGCCTTCATGTTATATTGTTCACAAGATAGAACAAGTTTGTTAACTAGTATGTTGTTGATATTTGTTGCTTAGTGTCATGCATGTATCAATCTTGCTACTGTGCAATTAAATATGTTTGGACACTTGTTTGAAAAATTCAATAAAAACGTATTGAAAAGAAAAACGGTTGAGAAAGGCTGCTCCAAAGTTTATTGGCAGTCTAAAATGTACTGCAGGGTGCGGAGACAGATAAGGCAGGGTAACCTGTATCTTTCATAGACCAGAGTGTTTATAGTTTGGATATTTCTGTCCCTAGTTAGGTAAATAACACTAGGCTTATACCAAATGTACATTTCAATAGGCATTATAACCTGATCAAGCTTAGTACTCATTAGTTTAATGTAGCCCTTTGTCACAAAACACCTAGGGCTAAACAGTTACACGGCTTGCATTCTAAAAATCCCTGTCTGGTGTTGTCTGTAGTCTTTTAGTCTGCCAATGGGCAGTTTAGTCTGTTTACTTAAATGTATACAACAAGATTCTGGATTCTCAATGATGTAGGCAAGAATGTTCATACAGTGAAGTAGACAGTGCAAAAAAGTAATTTGTATATATATATATATAAAACAAACCCCAAAAAAAAAACATGTTACTAGTTAGTAACTTCTTAACTTTTGAACGGAAAAAAAAAAGAAAAAGAACTGACAGATCCCAGAATGCACTGATCAACGCTTGCGACCACTGGCTGAGAGCACTGATTGAATGCTAGTTTTCCAGCAATTCACTCATCAGAAACCATTATTTCGACTCGCTTTTGTTGAACAGAGAGGAGTACGCAGTGAAAAAAATTTAGCTGGATAGCCACACTCCAAAGTATTCAACTTTATTGCAAAAATATGATTAAAATCATGGTATCTAGGCTAATGTACAGACTAACTGCACAGCCGCTGACATGTTTCACACCAAACACAGTGCTAAGGCTGCTTTCACACTGGGGCGGTATTCAGGCGTTACAGCGCTAAAAATAGCGCCTGTGTAGCGCCTGAAAAAAACCGGCCCCTTTCCCTCCAGTGTGAAAGCCGGAGGGCTTTCACACTGGAGCGATGCGCTGGCAGGACGGTGAAAAAAGTCCTGCTAGCTGCATCTTTGGAGCGGTGAAGGAGCGGTGTATTCACCGCTCCTATACCGCTCCTACCCATTGAAATCAATGGGACACCGCGGCAATACCGCCGGCAAAGCGGCGCTGCAGCGGCGCTTTGCGGGCGGGTTTAACCCTTTTTCGGCCGCTAGCGGGGGTTAAAACCACCCCGCTAGCGCCCGCAGACCGCCGCTAAAACGACAGTAAAGCGCCGCTAAAAATAGCGGCACTTTACCGCCGACGCCGCTCCCGCCCCAGTGTGAAAGCAGCCTTAGTCATAGGTAATGTGCAGAGTCTACACACACCCATACAATTAAACAAATACATAAAATATGTGTATAACCCAATAGCAATCAGAGAAGCACCTGTAAACATCCAAAGATTAACCCTTGAATGGATAGAATGGAAAGAAAAAAGACCTTTTACACCTAAATGTTGTAATAATAAATAACATGACAAATCCTATCTTTAAAGAGAAGAATACAGGCGCAACCTAAAAAACAAAAAGATATATAAAACAATTTTTCATTTTGTATGTAAAAAATCCCATGCATCGGCCAACACACAGAGGAAGAAAAAGAAGATAACTCCCATTGTGTGTATATGCCGTTACATGGTGCTCACTAAATGAAAGAATCACTAGAAAAAACACATACATAAATATTCCCTGAAAAAGACAATCAAAGGAGAAGAGTTACATTGAAGAAGGATTATTCAAATCTCATTACTAAATGTATCTATTCATACGCTCTCCTTTGATACAACGTAGAAGTTGAAATGAAAACAAAAAATAAATAAATGAATGAAGTAAAAATAGGCTAAGATCTGAACCAAATCGTCTAAAACCAAAAATAAATTAAACATGGGAATATGTATATATCCTGAAACCAACAAATGAGGCAAACTGGTAAATATATATATATATATATATATATATATATATATATATATATATATATATATCCAGCTGATTAAACACTAATGAATATTTAACTAGTTAATGACATATATAGTGAAGCATATTAAGGATGTGCCTATCTACCTACTTAATTGCATACACAGCACAATACTTTAAACGTATGTCCATCAACCAAATAAAACATATATATAGTAGTGTATTGATTAACCTCCCTGGCGGTATGATTCTATCAGGAATTTTATACCAAAAGCAGTACAATTCTTTTGCATGGAAATTTGGTGTTATGTATTATAGGCTTGCAATTCTTAGTAATTACTTACTAAAACCTGACCAAACAAGACTCTAGTAGACATCCCAGATGTGATAAAGTTTGAAACACAAAATCATGAATTATAATCTGATAAATAATATAATTTTATTCAATAATGTAATGCGAAATAATGAAATTTGTCAAACAAAGAAAATTCAATAAACATCCTGAGTGTGATAGATTTTGAAACCAGGTACAGCATACAGTCCAACATCACAATCCGGACAATAGAACCGGCTTTCTTTTCAGACTTTTTTTCCACTGCTATCTCTCTTTGAGCAGCAAACCACACACATTCTGGTAGGTGCTGCCTTTTTTGTGGTTGGTGGTATATAGTCCACAAAGTGACGACCTGTTAGGCGTTCTGGGTTGACAACGTCAACAGCATGTCGTCCAGGTCTGTTCGCAGATCCTGATGGTGTCTGGTGTTTGATGAAAATCTGCTCAGCCACCTTCCAGGTAAAATCGGCATGAATAAGAGGCTTGCGACTTTTTTCTCTGTATAGAACATATGCATTCCAAAGGCATTGTTCCAGAAAATTTCCTGGAAAATCTTTTTATAATATTTTATTTGCTGTTTGCACATAGCCGGATAAAATGTCATTGCCTGATCGGCTCTGTCGACACCTCCCATAGTGCAATTATAGTCTATCACGACTTGCGGCTTCAGCACATCTTTCCCACGTTTGGTGTGGACCATGGCAGTGGAGGTATTGTGCACCGTGCTCATGAGACACACGTCCTTCTTGTCTCACCATCGCATTGCCATCATCTTACCCTTCTGCCAGGCAACCATTTCTCAGTTTTTTAGCTTTTTCCTGGAGAACAGAGATGGCATGTCACATCGATTAGGCCTAACAGTACCATACGCATCGGTCTTGTTTTGTAGCAAAACCTCAAAAAGTTCTGGAGACATATAGAAGTTGTCCATGGTCACACAATATCCCTGGTTCAGCAATGGCTCCAGCAGTGTGAGGACTGATGATGTGGCCATCCCATAGGGGATCTGGGGTTGAACGTCGTGCCTTTACCGGTGTAAATGACCGAATTCCAGATGTACCCGGTGGATGACTCGCAGAGCATGCAGGATTTTATGCCAAACCTTGCTCTTTTGGATGCAATAAATTGTATCCAGCTCAGGCGTCCCTTGTAGGCCATTAAGCTTTCATCCACACAGACATCCCTTTCTGGCATGTAGGTCCGCTGGAAATTGGTCACGATAATTTGCCATACCTCCCAGATTTTTTTTAGTTTGGGTGCAGGATGCGTGGCCTCATCCAAACTCCTCATTGTTTGTGAAGTGGAAATACTTCATGATGAGGGAAAAGCGGTATTCGGACATCACGGCGCCAAAAAACTGAGTGGCCAGTAATTTATTGGTGGTCCAGTACCATTTCTGGAGCGGTTTCCCCACCACCCCCTGAAGAATAATGAGTCCCAGGAACTGCCAGATGTCCTCTTTGGTCACTGGTTCCCACTTTCTGTTTCGGGAAAACCTGGCATGCACCGTAGCGGATTGCTGCTCTTGGTAGCGGTTTGTCTTTGTGACAATTTTTTAAATTACATTCTCAGTGAGGAATAATTGCAGGTATGCCAGAGGGTTGTCACGTTCGACATCTACCTTCATCCCAGGTGATCCAGTGAAGGGGAATCTTGGCGGCACTACCTGGTCTGTATCTCAGTCAATAGGGCACCAATTGTGCACATCTCTGAGGTCAGGTGCAGGATCATCACCGCTGTCACTTGTCAGATCCGTGTCAGTGTCAGGCGACAAATCTCCTCACGACTCGCTATCGCTAATTTCTGCGAGCAACTCCGTGTCGCTACCGCTGTCACTCAGCTGGTCCAATGGTGATTTTGTAGCAAAGTGGTGCTTTTTTGATGCCATGTTAGATTCTATTTTACTGGAGGCAAGGGGTACTGTATAGTTATCAGTCAGATAGAGATGATACAGTGTAATCCTCTCAGATTACAGTGTATCACCTCTATTTATGTGTTTGTGTTCACTTTTTGAAATTCCCACCCAGTTCCGCTCCCATGCGCCGCTGCTGCTCGCAGGGAATGGAACCAGGAAGTCAGGAAGGAGGACAGCGTAGAACATCGCTGGAGCGCCAGGAGAAGGTAAGATCTCCGCTCGCCGCTCTGCAATGTTACCCCGAGCGTGACTCGGGGTTACCGATTCTACAAGAAAAAAACAAACCCGAGTCGCGCTCGGGGATACTGCTAGGGAGGTTAAAACACGCTGGTATTAGCAGTTGCCCAGTTAGCTAGAAAATGAGAATAGAAATAAACTAATAAAAATAACCAAAAATAAATAAATATATACATATAACTAGAACCAACGGGTCAGGCAAGGCTAATAAAAATAACTAGCATGCAGAACGTAACATATCATATTAGACATGCGTCCACAAAAGGATGGAAATATAAATAAATAATAGTATGTCAATAAAAACACACATGAGTAATGAAAGTTACTGCAGCAATTTTTTTTTTCTTTTTTGTGCAATCTATGCATGCTGCCCTGTCCAAAAAATAATTCAATAATTCACTTGTCCTAAATATGGAAATCCTGATAAACAGGAAATAATTAATAGAATCTGGTAACAACATAAAAAAGTGAGCCCTGCAGAACCAGATGAAAAAAAGAGAGGAGTACGCACATACCGAAAGTCGTCTGGGTCCTACTGAACCGGCCAACTTTCGGTACGTGTCCACCAAGCTTTAGTTATAGGATTTGCAGAGATTCTAATGCAGTAGACATCTGACCTGTATAACATTTGTAAAATTAATAATAACAATCTTTGGTAAGGTTTACAGTGATACTGTAATGTGCACTTTGATGAATAGCTACAATTTTTTTTCCAGTTTAGTGCAAACTAGATTTTGTAGCATTGAGAAATAAAGATAAAAGAAGTCAACTTCTCTGATGATTATACTCTATTATATCTGCTATGATTTGTTGATGTTTCTGCTTTTAGAAAATACAATTGCTTTAATGGGAGCCACTTCTGGTGTTCAGGAATCCAAGGAGAGGATGCAAAGTCTGCCCTCTCCCTGCACCTGAACCGAGATGGTTTAAAATGCACTTCTGCAGGATAATAGCTGGACATATGGTATAAAAATGATAGTAGGGGTGAGATGAAGATTTGATCCAAACAGAAAAGGCCCCCACACATGTTTTCCTCTACCACAGAGCTCCAGGAGGCCTTCTCCTCTCTCTGCCTTGGCCCATGCCTGGTGACAAAATTTGTACCAAGACAAGTTTGGTTGTTATTTTTCTGTTCTTAAAGCTTTCTACTTTAACCCCTTGTGGCACAGGTGCGCAAAACAACGTACCCATACCTCACTCCATCATCGATGGCTAGCAGGCACGCACACGCCACTGACAGTGCGCGCAGGTCCCATGGACTTGATGTCCGCCGGTGGCCCGTGATCGTGGGATGGAGAGGCAGGACAGGAAGATGTAAATAAGGCATTTCCCTGCTCTGCCTAGCAACATGACAGGGATCTACTGCTCCCAGTGATCTCTGTCATGTTCTAGTGAGCCCATCCCCCCTACAGTTAGAACACGCTGAAGGAACACACCTAACCCCTTGATTACCCCCTAGTGTTTAACCCCCTTCCCTGCCAGTGACATTTCTACCGTAATCAGTGCATTTTTATAGCACTGGTCGCTGTATAAATGTCAACGTTCCCAAAATAGTGTCAAAAGTGTCTGATCTGTCCACCGCAATGTTGCAGTCATGATAAAAATTGCAAATTAATAAAAAAAATGCCATACAGCTATCTCCTATTTTGTAGATGCGATAACCAATCAATACACACTTTCTGCAATATTTTTTTTTACCAAAAATATGTAGAAGAATACATATTGGCCTAAACTGAGGAAGAAATTAGTTTTTTTATATATTTTTTAGGGATATTTTTTTTTCTTTAATTGTCGCTCTTTTTTTGTTTATAGCGCAAAAAATAAAAATACCACTAAAAGAAAGCTCTATTTGTGCTATTCCCTAGTTCTCTATATTTTGCAGGTATCCATATTATCCCCCCTAATTCCCTTCTACTCAACTTTATTTCTAGTTCCACCCAGTCCTTCCCCTTTTTATTGTGTATCCAATCTGTGATTCGAGAAATTGCTATAGCCTCATAGTATCTTTTAAAATCGGGCATTGCTAACCCTCCTCTACCTTTGCTTCTTGTCAGGATATTAAGAGCCACCCTCGCAGCTTTTTTTTTCCATATGAATCTTTTAATCATAGTTCTTAATTTATTTAAATAGCCCTGTGGTAACAGTATAAATTTACTGACAAAAGGTTTATTTCGAATTTGGGACACAATAAATAAGAGACATAACTGGGAACACAACTCACCACTAATCCCACTACTGGACACTAAATTTTTTTTACCAGGTCAAGAGGAATACATATATTATAGTAGCTGGGCTAAAAAAGACAATATTAAGCTACAGGATGTTATGGAAGGGAATAGGTTGTGCACATATGAGGAAATTATAGGGAAGTGGGGACACAAGCCACTAGACAAATGGAGATATTCACAGCTGCACTATTTTACTCAGTCTTTAACACAACCACTACGGGGTAAGGAGCACCTAAGACCACTAGAGAAGTTGGTAGAGAACTGCCATTGCCTGGTAAAAAGGATCTCAAAAATATATGAGATCCTAACAGATGTAGGTGAGCAAAAGTACCCCCCATATCTGGAGAAGTGGGAAAGGGAAATTGGATCTTTGGATAACGACCTCCATAGAAATAGGATTATTAGACGGACCTACTCGGTAGCTAAAGATTCACAAACTAGAGAGATGTCATATAAACTTTTAACAAGGTGGTATATAACCCCACAGCAAGGAAATAAAATTAGGAGTGAGACCCCCTCAACGTGTTGGAGAGGCTGTCCAGTGGTGGGTACTTTTGCTCATCTATGGTGGGAATGTCCCAAGATCCAGCTTTTCTGGGAGAAAATTATAAAAGCGATTTTGGAAATAACAGGAGAAGGGATTAGGAGAGACCCCTGGGTATGTTTATTCCACGACCCGGAAAAAGGAGAGAGAGAGTATGCGCAGTCTCTGGTCCCTGGTTTATTGAACTCTGCCAAGGCTCTGATACCGAGAAGGTGGAGGAATCCCGACCCTCCATTCATGAAAGAGTGGGTAGAAAGATTAGAAAGTATACGAAAGATTGAGGAGACAATGTTTAAATTGGACAATTTGGAAGAGAGATATCAGAATAAATGGCGACCCTGGATACAATTTCGAAAATCTGAAAGCTATTTGAACTTGCTTGAATGTTAGGAAAACTCTCTGGGTAAGGACCGAGTGAGGGGGGGAGGGGGGCGGGTGAGGTATAAGGATGAGTATTTGTAAAGAAATGTTGATGTTTTGATTACTATGTTGAATAGTTTATATTTGTAAAGTTTGAAAAATTTGGAAAATAAAGAATAAATAAAAAGAAAGCTCTATTTGTGGTAAAAAAAAAAGAAAAACAACAAAAAAAGACAATTTTGTTTGGAGGCCACAACAACGTCTCACGACCATGCAATTGTCAGTTAAAGCAACACAGTGCCGTATCACAAAAAAGAGCCTGGTCAGGAAGGGGGTAAATCCTTCTGGGGCTGAGGTGGTTGAGAACATAAAAATAAACCAAACTTGTAGAACCTACAGTAACTGAATGACATTTCATTTGCTATGGCACTGTCTATTATTAATGCAAAGTTAAAATGCAGGAGTGCAATTGGGAATCAGAGACAAGATGTTCTTGTCCTATAACAGTAGGTATTGCTCTTCCAAGACTAGATCACCAGATATTCTCTTAAAGCAGAGGTCTGACATTTTTTTTTAAAGTCAGCAGCTACAAATACTGCAGCTGCTGACTTTATAAGGACACTTACTTGCGATGTCGGCACCTGAGGCTGAACCGTCCCTCGGTCTTCGGATGCTGCGGGCCCCATCTTCGTTGAGGGAATCAGGAAGTGAAGCCTTGTGGCTTCACTTCCTGGTTCCCTACTTTGCATGCAGGAGTCGCGCTGTGCAATCCGAATGGTCCCTGTCCCTGCTGTCTCTGGGACCCGTGTGCCTCCCAGCAGACAGCGGGGGGGGGGGGGGGTGTAAATTGGTGTAGGTCACCACGATTACCGTGGTAATCTATGCCTGGAAGTGGGTGCAATTATCTGTATTATGTTCTCCAAATGTGACACTGGAGGGTTCCTAAAAGCAGACGTTCCATTTTTGTGTGGACCTCCGCTTTAATCAAATATTGAAAATGATATACCTTGATGAAATAATGAAAATGTCATTAATATGTTAAAGCTTATATGAAATTTTAGACATGTGTTTTCAGCTATTCTATTTTTCCCAGACTGGGTCCCATTTCTGGCACCTTTTAACAGCAGTCAAAGTGCCTATTTCCTCTAATAAATTGAAATTTTAACAGTGAAACCCAACATTTTAATCATATGTTATTTTCTTCTATAGTATACATTAACCCAAAGAGACAACAAGCTGTACAAAATGCAAACTGAGCAATATTTTGATAAGTTTTGTCCTACTTTTCCATTGCGTGCTCTTTGTGGAAAACACTACATACTGGTCACATATATGGTCACACATGAATTTGTGATAAAAAATTGGACTAGAGCTGTTGGGACATTGAACTTGATGGAAGGTGACTGGTTTATTAGAAGCCCTGCTGAGAGGAGCTATTAATCTCCAAACAAAAACATAGACAAGAGCCATAAATGTGCCATTTAGGAGCCTGGGAGGGCATATTCATCCTGTCTTCTCTCTCTGAGCATGAAAAGGCGATTAATGAACTCAAGGAAAACATGTATTAGCATATCACAACAAAAGAGCTGTTAGTACTAATTACAATCATAGCCCCAGACAAGCAACCTCATTGTCACATTCCTCAGTGACAACACAGGGTCGGCTATTATGTAAATTGCATAATATATTTTTTTGCAGCGGTTGCTTACTTTTCTACAGGTAGGTGTATTTATATTATTCCAAGTAACTTACTTTTACAGTTTTTTTTTACTGTTTAAAATGTTGTATCCATACTCCAAGTATAGAATTTGCATATACTCCTGTTCCTGTAAAAAGAAGGCATCATTTGCGTGTATTAAAGTGTATGTCTTGCCAAAGCGTTTTAAGTTTTGTAAAGATTAGGGATAGATAGCAATCCCTGTTAGGCTTTTAATGCTACCTACTGCAGGTCTCTGCTAGAAAGATTTCCCCTCATTTAATTTCCAGGTGAAAACATTTTCACCAGACAGGAAGAAAGGACTGACTAGGGTTCTAGCTTTGCTGTAATCTACTAATAAGCAGTATTTTTATTTTTGTCTGTGCATTGGGCAATTTTGTATTTGGAGTAGTAAATGTAAATAAGGAGAAATCTCTCGACCAGAACCCCAAATAACAGAATCAACCCCCAGGCAGGCTGCACAATAAAAAAAAAAGCAGCTCAGGATACAATACTCACCTTACAATCTGGAGTAGCCTCCCCAGCGTCATTCATCCTGGTAGACTGAGGGCATATTATAAATGAATGGTTATCATGGCCCTGCCCTCTAAAGGGCCATCAGCATAGAGCCCTTTAGCCATTGACTATTTGAGCAAAGAGTGTCACTGATGTTATCACATTAGCGCTGCTCTATGTAACAGTGGAGGATCACTCCAAGCTGGAGAACAAGCAGAGAGAAAAAAGACCTAGAGCATGGGTGCTTAACCTTTGTCCTTCCAGCTATTGCAGAACTACAATTCCCAGCGTGCCCAAGTTTTGAAACAGCTGGAGGGCCACAAGTTTAGCACCCATGACCTAGAATATCATGTTTCTAGCCTGAAGACATCAGAAGTAGGTAAGGTATGGGGGGCCTATAGAGGGTGTTAGGGGTGGTTAGGATGGCTGGAGACTAAGCCCAGAGTTGGCCATTGAAGGTCCTGTTCTGAAAACAACCATGCTGCAAAGTAAACTATTTAGAGACTGTTACTTTAAATACACACATATGTCTCTAAAGGCAATTAAAATAAAAGATGGGAAGGAAACATTTCAATCAAGGAATTGCAGATGGAAGTCAGCCAACAGGGCCACCCACAAGTGAGTTAGGCCGCGTACACACGCGGGGACTGTTCGCTGAAACAGTCCGCTCGTGTGTGGGCTTTCAGCGGACAGTTTCAGCGAACAGTCCGCTGAACAAGGTTTTTCGGAAATTCCGAAAAACTGTCCGCTGAAACCTTGTTTCAGCGGACAGTCCCCGCGTGTGTAGGCTTGTTCGTCAAACAAAGTTGCGCGCATGCTCAGAAAGGATTTTCACGCCGAAAGTTATAATGCAGTGTATAGGACGTCGTATTTTTCGTCCCGTCGTACGTGCCGTTCACGTCATCGCGCACGGTTTCAGCAAACTGTTCGTCCGTCGTGTGTGGCCATGTCCGTCCATGCTAATTTTGAGCGGACTGTTTGCCGAAACTGTTTGACGGACAAAGTTGGGCGAACAGTCCCCGCGTGTGTACGCGGCCTTACAGCTTTTTTTTTTTTTTTTTTTTTAAGAATCTGTTCCAAATGTCTACAGTCTATGGCCAGCTTAAGTGGCAATCTTAAGTCTGTGGCACCCAAAAACAGCCCCAGGCAGCCATTCTACAGGGAATCTTATCAAATCTTCTCTTATCACCAGGTGAATCATATCTGTCATCCAGAGGCTCTCCCCTCCCTAGATATTGTAACCTTTGCTGAGATACATTTGGAAGTCTTAAGCCTAGTACAAACTATTTATTTATTTTTGTTCAGTCCAGTGAGAGCTTCAAACAAACAGATAGCTCAGGTCTGAGCTGTTGTACTAAGTATACGATTTTAGTACAGCTATCTCCCCCGCTGAGCTATTGTGTTCTAACAGGGGGACTGCCCCCTACCAGAACACTCTCATTGGTTGAGAGTGCTGATCGGGAGTCGGTTGGCTTCTGGTTTTCTGGCATGCTCGCCCGACAGGAGCCGGCCTGGAGGCCGACCAACCGGCTGCCATACTCACGGGCCAAATGCCGGTCGGTTTTTATTGAACCAGCCAATGTCACCCGAGTGTACTAGACTTTATAGTGGCATGTAGTGTTTTTACTTGAGGGATGATCGCATTGTGCCTGTATGTCCAACCACCATTAAGTGCTTGGCCAGCCTAATTTAAGTTGTCTGTTAGACTGTTTCATTTAACAAGTGTCTTAGTGGTTGTAATGGTTTGTTGTCTCTCCCTCATACTTTTGGGTCTCTTATATAAACAGCCTGTCTTTTTTAGAAAAATAGTCCCCAGAAGACCTATTCTGATTGATTGAAGTCCTACAGGAGACATTGTTAACATCTTATTTATTTAAGTGACAGTTTTATACCAGAAGGCGCCTGCATTCCTTTTTCAGCTACAAACACTGCCCTCTCCCCCTTGCCCTGGCAGTCAGCCCTATTCCTACACCACATAAGACCACTGTCTCAAAACATGTCTGCTATACATCTTTGTTATGGGGTCTCTTTGGGAAAATATGCTCTACAAACACGACTACTAAGCAATGGCTTTGTAGTAAAACTTTGAAATGTAAAATGCAAGCATCTAATGAATAAATCAGCATACAAACAAGGAAGCTGAATTAAAATGATTTGTTTGGTACATTTATATTATTTGATGCAATTACACATTTTATTTTTTTTGATTACATACAAATTAATCCACGGAAACCATTTTTACATTACTATGATTAATTTGTCTGGGCCTTTGTTGTTGCATTCTCGGCAAAGTTTTATTGTAATAATGTTCTGGTACTACCAAACAAGAAATCTGAATAAAAGCAAACTCCCAAACATTATATATATATATATATATATATATATATATTTTTTTTTTAGCAGAGACCCTAGAGAATAAAATGGCGGTCGTTGCAATATTTTTTCCCATTGTCCCTCTAAAAAAAAAAATTGCTGTCACAAGGCGGCGGGAGGAGGGACGTCCCCTTTAGGATAACAGCCAAGCAGCTTTTAGCTAAGCAGCCAATCGCTGACTCTAAAAAACACTATCGGTGATCCTCCCTTTAAGCCATGAATGTAAATTTGCGTACGGTCGGCGCAAAGTGGTTTTATATATATGTGTGTGTGTGTGTGTGTGTGTGTGTATGTAGCACCCTCTACCTTAGGTAGGTAGGGGCTAGGTGTGGGTTTTCTGTGAGGCAGGCAGGTCAATTTAGGCAGGCCTAAGCTACGAGCTAGACCTGTTTGTTTTGGTCTGGGGGCAGGGGAGTGGTTTAGTATAGCAGTAGGTGACTGACATGTGCCTCTTGGGCACCTCCTCTGTTTCCAGGGAGAATATTCTGGAATAGGGGCAGGGCAGAGAGCTGGAGTAACATGGGGTGCATGTGGGGGCCCTGGCCAATCCCCAACTAGGATTGGCAGTGGGCAGGCCACCTACATATACTCATGGCCAGCCTGCTGGGGGAGGAGTTGTCGGCTGGGTGAACTAGATGATGGAGCATTAGACTGACATGTCTGCGGGAACCCCCTTTCTGGGGGGTCTACCTCAGGTGGGGAGCTGGGAATGACATGCCAGGGGAGCTGGATGTAGAGACAGAGGAAATTAGCAAATGCATCCCATTGGGTAATAAATTTAAAAGAGCGAGCAAAAGTCCTGGATGGCTTAACTCTAATGTAAAAATGCATATAAAAGCAAAGGAGAAGGCCTTCAAAAAATACAAGGTTGAGGGTTCATCATCAGCATTCAGACTTTATAAAGAATGCAACAAGAAATGTAAGGGTGCAATAAGGAAAGCTAAGATAGAACATGAAAGACACATAGTGGAGGAGAGCAAATAAAAATCCCAAGAAATTCTTTAACCACTTAAGGACCGCCACATGTAGATATACGTCGGCAGAATTGCATGTACGGGCACAAGCACATACCGTGCGTGCTTGCCTTCCAGCGGGTGGGGGGTCTGATCGGACCCCCTCCCACTGGTCTGTTTCTCTTCAGGAGTGATCCGGGATGAGGGGATGGCCTCTCGATCGCTCCTGGCGAATGAGAAGTTTCCCCTGCCTGTGTAGTGTAAGCACAGGCAGGGAGGAAGTGATGTCACTCTCCTCTGGGCGGTCTTTTTGACCGGACTGCGAGGAGAGGACATAGTAAGTGTGCACCAACACTACACTGACATGTAGGTACACATAGGCACACTGTCACCCCCCGATAGCGTCAGGGACCCCCATATACTACCTAATAAAGGTTTCAACCCTCTGATTGCCCCTAGAGTTAACCCTTTCACCCCAGTGGCGGCTGGTGCTCCATTTTTTGTGGGGGGCACAAAAAGGCCCTTACCAAACCCTAACCCCCCCCCCTCACTCGTCCGCAATAGGGCCTACAGATTTAGACACTGGGTGGGAGAGATAGACAGACAGGTAGATATTGGATGGGAGGGGAGAATGAGAGAGATTGTTAGATAGAAATAGATAGAGATACTGGGTGAGATAGAGAGATAGATAGATAGATATAGTGGGTGAGAGAGATAGAGAGATACTAGGTGAGAGAGATAGAGAGATAGATAGAGAGATACTGGGTGAGAGAGATAGAGATATAGATGGATAGATACTGGGTGAGATAGATGCTGGGTGAGATAGATAGATAGATAGATAGATAGATAGATAGATAGATAGATAGATAGATAGATAGATAGATAGATAGATAGATAGATAGATAGTGGGTGAGAGAGATATAGTGGGTGAGAGAGATAGAGATATACTGGGTGAGAGAGATAGAGAGATACTGGGTGTGAGAGATAGAGAGATGCTGGGTGAGATAGATAGATAGATAGATAGATAGAGAGATAGAGAGAGAGATAGTGAGAGAGATAGATATAGATAGTGAGAGAGATAGAGATATAGTGGGGGAGAGAGATATACTGGGTGATAGAGAGATGCTGGGTGAGAGAGATAGAGAGATGCTGGGTGAGAGAGATAGAGAGATGCTGGGTGAGAGAGATAGAGAGATTCTGGGGGAGAGAGATAGAGAGATGCTGGGGGAGAGAGATAGATGCTGGGTGAGATAGATGCTGGGTGAGATAGATACTGGGTGAGATAGATACTGGGTGAGATAGATGCTGGGTGAGATAGGAGATGCTGGGATAGATAAATAGATAGAGTGGGAGAGAGAGATAGATAGATAGATAGATAGATAGATAGATAGATAGATAGATAGATAGATAGATAGATAGAGTGGGAGAGATAGATGGATATAGTGGGTGAGATAGATGGATATAGTGGGTGGGATAGATGGATATAGTGGGTGGGATAGATGGATATAGTGGGTGAGATAGATGGATATAGTGGGTGGGATAGATGGATATAGAGGGTGAGATAAATAGATAGATAGACAGGCAGACACTGGGGGAGACAGACAGACACTGGGGGAGACAGACAGACAGACACTGGGGGAGACAGACACACAGACACTGGGGGAGACAGACACACAGACACTGGGTGAGACAGACACTGGGTGAGACAGACACACAGACACTGGGTGAGACAGACACACAGACAGACAGACACTGGGTGAGACAGACAGACAGACACTGGGTGAGACAGACAGACAGACACTGGGTGAGACAGACACACAGACAGACAGACACTGGGTGAGACAGACACACAGACAGACAGACACTGGGTCAGACAGATAGATACTGGGTCAGACAGATAGATAGATAGAGTGGGTGTGTGAGAGAGAGAGAGAGAGAGAGAGAGAGAGAGAGAGAGAGAGAGAGAGAGAGAGACACTGGGTGGGAAATAGACAGTTGATGATGATGACTTAGGCCGCGTACACACGGGCGGACTGTATGGCCTACTTAGTCCGTCGAAACACATTTCAGCGGACAGTCCGCTCGTGTGTGGGCTTCAGCGGACTTTTTCAGCGTGCAGTCTGGCGTACTAAGTATTTCGGATTTTTCGAAATTCTGTCCGTCATACTTTGGTTTCAGTGGACAATCCGCTCGTCAGTAGGCTAGTTCGACGGACTAAGAATGGCGCATGCTCAGAAAGGATTTACACAGCGGAAGGTTGCATTGCTGTGTATTAGATTTCCTATTTCTAGTCCCGTCGTACGTGCTGTACACGTCATCGCGCAGGCTTTCGATGGACTGTTTGTGCATCCGTGTGTGGTCAAGTCCGTTCATTCGAAAGTATGACGGACTGTCCGTCGGAGTGTATGACGGACTAAGTAGGCCATACAGTCCGCCCGTGTGTACGCGGCCTTACATTTCTCATAATGAGGCTCCCTCCTGAGCAAACTACAATCCGTGGCTAGCGACAGCTGTCCTGGCACCTCCTCTGCCTCCTTCCTTGCATACCAGCCAGGCTGAGAAGGATGTCTTCTCTCGGTGTGACTGTGTAGTCACACGGCAGTAGTTGAGTCCACTCCACATGCTTCCTGTGCTCGGGCGCACTGGGAGATAAAAGCGGAAGTGACATCATAACTGAGTGTCACTCAAAGCACCCGGCAATAGCAATGCATATTATATGCATACTAATGTGGAAGCTATGGGCGCGATGGAGCGCGCCACAAGGCGGGTTTAAAGCCCACAAATGAAGCGCCACGTCTGCAATCTCGTGATTGCATAGACTTGGCGCTTCTCATAGTGCACTGTGTACGGCGCCCGAACACAGTGAACTTATGGACCTTTTTTAAAAAATTTAAATTTTTTTTTAAAGGGACACTTTTAAAAAAGTATTCTTTTTTTTTTTCTTGACTGTGCATAGGGGGGGAGGGGCGGCGCCCGGTTGCCCCCTATGGACGGGCCGCCACTGTTTCACCCCCTTTTGCCAGTGTCACTAAGCGATTGTTTTTCTGATCTCTGCATTAGTGTCACTAGGTAGCTAGTTATTTTTTTAGGTTCACCGCCAGGTTTTTATAGCATTAGGTACCCCCATATACTACCCAATAAAGGTTTTAACCCCCTGATTGCCCCTAGAGTAAACCCTTTCACCAGCGATCACTGTATAAGTTAGTTATTTAGTTATTTAGGTTACCTGTCAGGTTTTTTTATAGCATCAGGGCACCCACCATTTATTACCCAATAAAGGTTTAACCCCTTGATCACCCAGCGGGTGATATCAATTAGGTTTTAGGGTCAGATAGGATCTGCGTCACCCCAGGCAGCCCTAGGTTATTGCCAGTACCGCTAACACCCACGCACAAAGCATACACCTCCTGTAGTTGTATAGTATCTGAACAGATCAATATGTGATCTAATCAGATCTATACTAGCGTCCCCATTTTTTTAGGGTTCCAAAAAACGCATTGTTAGCAGGTTCAGCCCAGACACCTGCTAGCACCTGCGTTTTTCCCCTCCGCCCAGCCCACCCAAGTGCAGTATTGATCGATCACTGTCACTTACAAAACACTAAACACATAACTGCAGCGTTCGCAGAGTCAGGCCTGATCCCTGCGTACGCTAACAGTTTTTTTTGGTAGAGTTTTATATTTAAATCCTGAACGCGGTGCTTGGATTTCGGGGTCCCGTATGCGGCTAGGCTCCCAAAAAGTCCCAGTATGGTATGGTATCCCCGTACTCAGGAGAAGCAGCAAAATTTATTTTGGGGTATAATTTCACTTTTGCCCATAGCATGTGTGAGCAATATATCATTTAGTGACAACTTTGTGCAAAAAAAAAAAAAAGTTTGTAATATTCCCACAACTTGTGGAAAAATATAAAATATTCCATGGACTCAACATGCCCCTCAGTAAATAGCTTGAGGTTTCTACTTTCCAAAATTGGATCATTTGGGGGGGGGGGGGGGGGGGGTTGTGTTATTTTGGAATTTTATGGCCTTCGAAACTGTGATAGGTAGCAAGGAATGAAATCAAAAATTTGCACCCCTAGAAATCCTGAAGGCAGTGATTGGTTTTCGGGGTGCCATACGTGGCTAGACTCCCAAAAAGTCCCACACATGTGGTATACCCCCATACTCAGGAGAAGCAGCAGAATTTATTTTGGGGTGTAATTCCACTTATGCCCATAGCACGTGTGAGCAATATATAATTTAGTGACAACTTTTTGTAAACTTTTTTTTTTGTCATTATTCAATCACTTGGGGCAAAAAAAAAAAAAATATTCAATGGGCTCAACATGCCCCTCAGCAATTTCCTTGGGGTGTCTACTTTCCAAAATGGGGTCATTTGGGGGGGTTTTGTACTGCCCTGCCATTTTAGCACCTCAAGAAATTAGATAGGCAGTCATAAATTAAAAGCTGTGTAAATTCCAGAAAATTTACTCTAGTTTGTAGACGCTATAACTTTTGCGCAAACCAATAAATATACGCTTATTGACATTTTTTTTACTAAATACATGTGGCTGAATACATTTCGGCCTAAATGTATGATTAAAATTGAGTTTATTCGATTTTTCTTATAACAAAAAGTAGAAAATATCTTTTTTTTTTCAAAATTTTCAGTCTTTTTCCTTTTATATCGTAAAAAATAAAAATCGCAGAGGCAATCAAATACCATCAAAAGAAAGCTGTATTTGTGGGAAGAAAAGGACTCACACTTCGTTTGGGTACAACATTGCATGACCGCGCAATTCACAGTTAAAACAGTGCAGAGTGAAATTGTAAAAAGACCTCTGGTCCTTAGGCTGACAATTGGTCCGGGGCTTAAGTGGTTAAGTATGTAAATAGCAAAAAAGGGAGGACAGACAGTATTTTAAGACAATATTAAGCTAAGCAGGGCAATAACTTCTCTGCAGGGCAATAACTTCTCTTGCAAAAAGATCTGAACAAATTAATGGGGTGGGCAACTACATGGCAAATGAGGTTCAATGTAGAAAATTTTAAAATAACACATTTGGATGGCAAAAATAGGAATGCAATCTATACACTGGGGGGATAACCTCTGGGGGAATATAGGATGGAAAAGGACCTGGGAGTCCTAGTAGATAAGCTCAGCAATGGCATGAATTCCAAGCTGCTGCTAACAAAGCAAACAGAATGTTGGCATGCATTAAAAAGGGGATCAACTCCAGAGATAAAACAATAATTCTCCCGCTCTACAAGACTCTGGTCCGGCCGCACCTGGAATATGCTGTCCAGTTCTGGGCACCAGTCCTCAGGAAGGATGTACTGAAAATGGAGCGAGTACAAAGAAGGGCAACAAAGCTGATAAAGGGTCTGGAGGATATTAGTTATGAGGAAAAGTTGCGAACACTGAACTTATTCTCTCTGGAGGGGCTATGATTTCAATATACAAATACCATACTGGTGACCCCACAATAGGAATACAACTTTTACGCAAAAAGGGAGTTTAACAAGACTCATGGCCCCTCATTAAAATTAAAAGAAAAGAGGTTTAACTACGTAGAGGGTTCTTTACTGTAAGAGTGGCAAGGATGTGGAATTCCCTTCCACAGGCGGTGGTCTCAGTGAGGGGCATTGATAGTTTCAAGAAACTATTAGATAAGCACCTGAACGACCACAACATACAGGGATATACAATACTGTAATACTGACATATAACCACACACATAGGTTGGACTTGTGTCTTTTTTCAACCTTACCTACTATGTAACTATGTAGGGACTGTGATCAAGGACACTTGGGTGTACTGTCCCTGCCCACCTCTGACTGTTGTCCGAGAAGGGGCCCCTTCTATCAGAAGCCAAAGAAGGACTGTCACAAGTTCTATACATATATGTTTAGTTATTCTATTTGGGGTTAAGTAGTTCCCTTCTGACAGAATAATGACAATCGGGAAAATATATGTGGTAATGTGGATCTGATTTCTCTGCTGGAAGGATCATAACCCCCTTTCAGTAGTGATGTGTAAGAATAGGATGTTATGCCTATTTGTTACTTTTAGGAACTTCAGAGATGGGATGGCTGTCCATCTCCAGAGGACAAGCAATGTTGTGAATCAGAGTATTTCTCCTGAGGGAGCAATGCGCAGGCTCCAAAGTGCTCATGTGTCTAGCTGCAGGGACCTGTAGTTAGGGTTGTATATTGAAGTGTACAATGTATATATGTGACAAAAATGTATATATTTAATTTTGTACGTAATTTATTTGTACCATAGCCCTGTCCAAGTTTTTTCCTTTCCCCATCTAACTCCTAACATGGGATGCCCTTGCTTCTGGGCCTAGGAGCCATTTTTCAATTTATTTTTCACAGCTGGGGACCAGCTGTATTCTGGTGGGGGGTGTGTAGCAACCTCTACCTTAGGTAATAAATGAATGTGCCTAAATTAACAAAAATTTGTAGTAATATAGTCGGTATTCTCATCCTCATAAATTTGGTATAAAAAGCAAAAATAGGGAAAGGGCCTGTACATGGAACACTCCAACCATGGACTAGACAAACATCCCCCAGTGGAATAAAGGACTGTCTTGATACCCAGAAAATATAACAAATATAATTAAAATAATTTTTATTTAAACAAGAAAAAATATAAAATTAAAAACATTTGTTGACACACAACATAGTTACAACACACAATCGTGTATTTAGATGGTATGATTAATATCCAAGTTGATCGTTTTTTTCAACTAGTTTCGCGACTGTTTGTCGCTTCTTCAGGAAAATCTTGGTAATATCTATGATTAAACATATAGCGTCAACATTGATGATAGAATATACAAAACACATATCGAAATTCTTGATGTACAGTGTATTTTTATAGTCATAGACACTTTTAATATTACAGAGCAAATGGCTCACCGTTATAGGTTACCAAGTTGCGGACCAAAATTGGAACACGGGTGTCCCCCACCCACTGGGCTTAGCCACCCTCGGGGTGGACACGGGAGGTTTATATAAATAGAGCCGGATTGAAAAAGAAAATAGCACCAATATCATCAGTCTTAGTGTATTCTTGTATCATTTAAAAGTTAATATTTTTAAAGACAATTCAATGGCTTTTTTTGCATACCGATGTACTTATCAGCAAATATCGAGGTAAAGTCCACATTGGAGATGGCTGCAGTAATCACAGACGGTCCTTAGAAGGGCGGCTAAATATAATGGTTGCATAGGGTTAATCCCCTATCGTCAGTCCCCAATCCCAAAGGCAAGGAATGCCTTAGATTCGTTCTGGCTAAAGATGTTAATCCTAATAATGTAAATATATAGCACATTAGGACCCCCCAGTGGAGAGAGAGCTAAAGGCCAGATATAATAGAGGCTAGATCTATAACAAGTAGTTACCAGGGAATTGATTATGCCGCCGTCTGCTACGCCAACATCCAGGTGGAGGAGCCGCTCTAACAGGGGGCCATAATGGCTCCCCTTTTAACCTCCAACCCGGCGGCATCAAACGAACGGCTCCGGGCGCCGAGCGATGACGCCGCCGGGTCCGCCGCTCCACGTGCGCATGCGCCACTGTGTGGCGGCGCGCACCAGCCTCCGATCACCATGGAGATTTCCACGTAATCGGAAGCAACAGACCGGGCCCTCTCTCGAACGGGGGAGGGGTCCAGGTCTGTTGGAGCGGCGCATGCCCGCCCCTAGGAGCTTCCTCCTAATGTCCATAATCCGCATAGGGAAATTCCAGCAGCTTGACACAAAGCTCTGCATTACATTTAAAAAAAGTTAAACAAAAGAACAAAATCAATTCAAAACGTATTTAAAGTGGCCTTGTCACATCTCACCAAGCTTCTAAAAGAATCTAAGTAGAAATAATAATTAAATCATAATTAGGATAATTTAGGAAATATTCATCCAGGATATGGAGGAATAAACCAAGGAAGAAAAAAGCATATGCCGCAGCAGTACTCAAGAAATTAAGAAATTGATTAAACAACGTGGCCCATTTCCACAAATGGAGGGAAGACAGGACTCATATAAGAGGGATAGGGTCAGGAAAATCCACAAGAAAAAAGAAAAAGGGGAAGGAAGCAAAGAGAAAGAGGAAGAGAAAAAAGAAAATAAACAAAAAGGGAAAAAAGGAGGGAGAAAAAAAAAAGTAATAAAGATGAAGTAGAAAAAACATAATAGGATTACCATCATTTAAGAAAATATTTGTAAGTTTTGGTTTCATTTAACCCAGGGGGTATTAGGGCATCTAGCCGCTCTATCCAGTATGTTTCACGTCTTAGGATTTCCCTATCCCAATCTCCTCCACGTTTATCCTCGTTGACCACCTCAAGGACAAAAAACTTGACCACCTCAGGTTGGTATCGATGGTGGATTCCAATGTGGTGACCCACCGCAATAAGTTTCCCACCTGCGGAATAATAGAGGTGGTCCCCCATCCTTCGGCGCAGTTTCCTGATGGTCTTCCCCACATAGAAGGCCTTACAGGCGCAGACCATCAGGTAAACTACGCCTTTGGTGCTGTAGTTAGCATGGAAGGGTGGGGTAAAACATTCTCCATTTGGGAGGTTAAAAGTCATTCCCTCCAAAATCCAAGGACAGCGTGGACAACTTCCACATGGATAAGTGCCACGAGGACCTTGCCAATCTCGTGTAGTTATTTTATAATGACTTTTTGTCAGTTTATCCCCTAAGGTTGTAGTCCTTCTAAACACCAGTTCCGGGGTCAGTTTTATATATTTGCCCAAAGTCTGGTGGTCCGTCAAAAGGTGCCAATGCTCTGACAGTATCTTTCTGAGTGTGTTATGATGCATAGAGTATTTAGTAATAATTTTAACTGTGGGGGGATGTCCGGGAACGTTCGTGAGTTTAATTTAAATGTATTTTTCCTGGTATGCAAAAATAGGGAAAGGGCCTGTACATGGAACACTCCAACCATGGACTAGCCAAACATCCTACAGTGGAATAAAGGACTGTCTTGATACCCAGAAAATATAACAAATATATTTAAAAAAATATAAAATTAAAAACATTTAATGCTGCTGTACGATGAGGGATGGGTTGAGGATGAGCCAACTATGGAGGCCTCATCGGCCCCCATCTCCCTACCCCAGACCTCTGTAGGACATACCAGGAAAAATACATATAAATTAAACTCACAAACGTTCCCGGACCTTATGACCTGCCCTACGATATGGGCATTCTTATTGGCAGCGATAAAATCCCTAAAAAAGCAAGAATGGCCAGACTCGTACTCTAATTTAAATTATAAACAGAAAAAAGCCTTATTGAAATTACAAAAGAGGACCGATATTGTCATTAAGAAATCGGATAAAGGGGGTAACCTGGTACTAATGACACACCAACAATATCAATCGATGTGCCTGAAAATACTGCTTAACCATGTTTGGTATATCCCTATAGACCAATCAACAGTAACAACATTTATATCTGAATTCAGGACTCTGGTTATGGAAGCACACAGGCAGGGTCTGATAGATGACGAAACCTTTAAATTCATAAACAAAGCTAAGCCCCGAACCCCTACATTTTATGCACTTCCAAAAATGCATAAGAATATGGATAACCCCCCTGGACGCCCCTATAGTCTCAGGCATGGGGTCACTTACCGAGAACGCGAGTAGGCTAGTTGATTCCTGCCTGATGCTCCATGTAACTAGTTTACCCTCCTATATAAAAGACACCACTGACCTTCTGCAGCATTTGGACGGGGTGCAGATCCCTCCGGACGCCCTTCTCGTGGCATTGGATGTAGAGGCATTGTACTGAAGCATCCCCCACGAGCAGAGCGTCCGGATGGTGAACACCTTCCTCATGGAACAAGATCACACTACCTGGCCATTCAATAATTTCATACCACACCTTTTAAATTTCATCCTTAACAAGAACTTCTTTACTTTTATGGATCAGATTTATTTACAAACCCAGGGCGTAGCGATGGGGACATCCTGTGCACCGTCATATGCGAATTTATATTTGGGTGGCTGGGAACGGTCAATTTTCGCTGATGAATCCTTACAACCTTATTTAGACTGAGTACTTTGTTGGTACAGATTTATAGACGATCTCTTTATTATTTCGACTGGTACCATCCAGGATCTTGAGGACTTTGTAAAAATCCTCAACATAAACTCATTTAATGTAACCTTTACATACACCTATCAACCAGAAAATATAGCTTTTTTGGACCTCAACATCATCAAGGATGACTCCGGCAAATTGATTACCAACTTGTACCGGAAATCAAGGGCCGGCAACACCTTATTTTACGCCACAAGCTCACATCCCCGCCCCTTAGTGCGTAGTATACCCTACGCCCAATACTTAAGAATAAGATGGAATTGCACTACAAATCAGGATTTTCTTTCCCAAGCCCAAGCGCTACGCGAGCGCATGTTAAGCCGAGGTTATACACGTTCCAATTTGAGGAAAGCTTTTAATAAGGCCTACAGCCTTACACAAGAGTCCCTATTATATGGCCCTCCTCGGCCAGACCATCCCCCCCACAGTTAAAATAATTACTAAATACTCTATGCATCATAACACACTCAGGAAGATACTGTCAGAGCATTGGCACTAGGGATGAGCTTCGTTTTCGAGTCGAACAATATCGGCTGTTCTCCCGTTCAGCGAATTCCGAACATTATGGGCCATTCGCGCCAAATTCGTGTGGCGCTCACGGCCCACAATGCACTGCGCCGTGCATTGCTGGCTCATGATTGGCCAAGCATGCACTGTGACCCTGCATGCTTGGCCAATCACAGCGCCGGCTGTGTAGTACACGCCCCACACTATATGAGGCCACCAGCGTGGCGGCCTTGTGTAGTGTGTTGGCATCTGTAGGAGTTAGTGGGTGTTCTGTGTACCTTCAACACAGTATACACCGATCGTTATTGGCCGATTTTGCATTCTTGCTCTTCTGTAGTGGTTGTTGTCTGTGTGCCCTGACCGCAGTATACACCACTATATCCACCTATATACCCTGTTTCCCCTAAAATAAGACCTAGCGTGATTGTCGGTAATGGCTGTAATACAAGCCCTACCCCCCAAATAAGCCCTAGTTAAAGTCCTTGTAGGTCTTATTTTCAGGGTAGGGCTTATTTTCAGGGAAAAAGGGTAGGGCTTATTTGGGGGTATGTCTTATATTGCAGCCAACACAGACAATCACGCTAGGTCTTATTTTAGGGGAAACAGGGAAGCTAACTATCTTGCTCTTTTTAAATAGAGCTTGCAGTCAGTTGTAGGAGATTGTGCATGCTGTCTGCGTGCTCTGAACCCAGTATACACCACTATATCCACCTATATAGCTAGCTATCTTGCTCGTTTTAAATAGAGCTTGCAGTCAGTTGTAGGAGATTGTGCATGCTGTCTGCGTGCCCTGAACACAGTATACACCGCTATATCCACTTATATAGCTAGCTATCTTGCTTGTTTTAAATAGAGCTTGCAGTCAGTTGTAGGAGATTGTGCATGCTGTCTGTGTGCTCTGAACCCAGTATACACCTCTATATCCACCTGTATAGCTAGCTATCTTGCTCGTTTTAAATAGAGCTTGCAGTCAGTTGTAGGAGATTATGCGTGCTGTCTGCGTGCCCTGAACCCAGTATACACCGTTATATCCACCTACATAGCTCTTCTCTAGTTGAGCCATCTGCCATCTGCAGGAGTTAGTGGATGTTGTGTGTGCCTCCAGCACAATATACACTACCCAATTGCTGGTTTTCCCATCTCCCTTCAGGTCATTACCATGTCTGGAAGGCCAGCAAGGAGAGGCAGACAGGCGCGAGCCGATAAAAGAGGGCAAGCAGGCTCTGTGTCTAGAGACAACAGTGCTGGTCGTGGACGCGGTGCATCGCCATCATTAGCACGTGGCCATGGGACACGCTTGTCCTTCTTTTCGGCAGCTGGACATGTTGAGCCACAACATGCCAACAACTTGGTAGAGTGGATGACCAAGCCCTCTTCATCCTCCTCATCCTTTCTCACCCAGGCTCAGGGTACTAGCAAAGCAGCTGCCAACGCATCGTCTTCCCTCCTCTCAATGTCATCATTAGTGACTCCTTCCCTAGACCCAACATGTCCTCCTTAGGAGTCTCATGAACTCTTTGAGCACAGTGTTGGGTACATGCTCCAGGAGGATGCCCAGTGTTTTGTAGGCTCTGATGATGATACTCAGCTAGAGGAAGGCAGTAGCATGAATGCAGAAAGAGGGGATGCTCAAGAAGGATAGCAATCTGGCAGTCATGTTCCACAAGCTGCAGCATACTGCCAGGTTTGCTCCAGTGATGAAGAGGGAGGGGATGATGAGGGCACTGACTCCACATGGGTGCCTGGTAGGAGAGAGGAAGAGGAGGAGAAGGCACATGTCCAACGAGGCAGGATGCCCTCCGGGGGCCAGCTTAGGGGCAGCACACCGACTGAATCACACCTCAGAGCTCCGCCTGTGCAGGGTGCTGCCTCTGCGCATTATTCTAAAAGTTCTTTGGTGTGGGCCTTTTTTGAGACGAGTGCATCAGATCGCACCGCTGCTATTTGCAACATATGTCGCAAGCGTATCTTGCATGGCCAAAACATCAGCCGCTTGGGCACCACATGCTTGACCAGACATATGTTGACCTGCCATGCAGCTCGTTGGCAAGCGTACCTCAAAGACCCACACAAAAGAACAAAGCGGACCTCTCCTTGCTCCACATCAGCTGGGATCTCCAACCCCACTAGACCTTCAGTCCTCTCTGAAACCTGCTCTGAGAGGAATGAAGGTGTAGAATTAGGTGTGTCACAGCCAAGTGCTTCCGGGCACTCTGCTAGCAGTACACTCACGTCCAACTATGGCAGGCAAATGTCCCTGCCCCAGCTGCTGGACCGGCGAAAGAAGTTCACTCCCAGCCATCCACATGCCCAGCGGTTGAATGCTAGCTTGGCTAAATTGCTAGCACTTCAACTGCTGCCTTTTCAGTTGGTAGACTCAGCCCCCTTCCGTGAGTTTGTACAATGTGCGGTTCCTCAGTGGCAGGTCCCCAAACGCCACTTTTTCTCACGAAAGGCGATTCCGGCTCTCTACCGGAATGTGGAAGGCAATGTCCTTGCCTCGCTGGACAGGGCAGTCAGCGGTAAGGTGCATATTACCGCTGACTCATGGTCCAGCAGGCATGGACAGGGACGTTACCTGTCTTTCACGGCCCATTGGGTCACTCTTCTGGCAGCTGGGAAGGATGCAGGACAAGGTGCAGTAGTGTTGGAGGTTGTTCCGCCACCGCGCCTCCAAAATGCTACTATTGGTTGTGACACACCTCTCTCCTCCACTCCCTCCTCTTCTTCTTCCTCCATGACCTCTTCCAGTGCTCTGTCCTCAGAACCAGTGGTGCTCCGTAGGCGTTCCAGGGGCTACGGAAGTACGCAGGCAAAACGATGCCATGCCGTGCTTGCGCTGGTTTGTTTGGGGGACAGCAGCCACACTGGGGCAGATGTTTTGTCAGCTCTGCAGGGGCAGGCCGAGAGGTGGTTGACGCCACGCCAGCTTAAGCCAGGAATGGTGGTTTGCGACAATGGCACCAACTTCCTCTCCGCCCTCCGACAGGGACAACTGACCCATGTGCCCTGTGTAGCTCACGTCCTTAACCTGCTGGTGCAGCGGTTCTTGGGCAGGTACCCGGGCTTACAGGATGTCCTGAAGCAGGCCAGGAAAGTCTGTGTGCATTTCCGCCGATCATTTAATGCCTGTGCTCAGCTGGCTGAGCTCAAAAAGGAGTTGAACTTGCCCAATAACCTTATATGTGACATGCCCACCAGGTGGAACTCAACGTTGGCCATGCTGCAGCAGCTGCACACGCAGCAGAGGGCCATCAATGAGTACCTATGCGACTATGGCACCAGGACAGGGTCAGGGGAGCTTGGTTTTTTCTCACCACGCCAGTGGGGCATGATCAGGGATGCATGCACTGTCCTGTCACTGTTTGAGGAGGCCACAAGGATGGTGAGCAGTGACAGTGCATGCATCAGTGACACTGTACCTCTTGTCCACCTCTTAGAGCATACGCTGCATGGAATAATGGACAGGGCACTTGAGGCAGAAGAAACCCGTGGACTTGTACGTGGCTGGGAGGAGGTAGCTGTGGATCATGTTGTCCTTAGTGACCCAGAGGACTCCAGACGGAATGCCTCAGCTAACCTACGCTGCATGGCCTCCCTGATACTGCAAAGCCTGCGGAAGGATCCTCGTATTCTTCGGATCAAGGAGAGGGACCATTACTGGCTGGCCACTCTCCTTGATCCACGGTACAAGGGTAAGGTTGCCGACCTTATCTTGCCGTCGCAGAGGGAGCAGAGGATGAGGCATCTCCGGGAGGCCTTGCAGAAAGGTCTGTGCAACGCGTTCGCTCGGCGCCGTTCGTTTGATGCCGCCGGGTTGAAGGTTAAAGGGGGAGCCATTATGGCCCCCTGTTAGAGCGGCTCCTCCACCTGGACGTTGGCGTAGCAGACGGCGGCATAATCAATTCCCTGGTAACTACTTGTTATAGATCTAGCCTCTATTATATCTGGCCTTTAGCTCTCTCTCCACTGGAGGGTCCTAATGTGCTATATATTTACTTTATTAGGATTAACATCTTTAGCCAGAATGAATCTAAGGCATTCCTTGCCTTTGGGATTGGGGACTGACGATAGGGGATTAACCCTATGCGACCATTATATTTAGCCGCCTTTCTAAGGACCGTCTGTGATTACTGCAGCCATCTCCAATGTGGACTTTACCTCGATATTTGCTGATAAGTACATCGGTATGCAAAAAAAGCCATTGAATTGTCTTTAAAAATATTAACTTTTAAATGATACAAGAATACACTAAGACTGATGATATTGGTGCTATTTTCTTTTTCTAGCCGGCTCTATTTATATAAACCTCCCATGTCCGCCCTGAGGGTGGCTAAGCCCAGTGGGTGGGGGACACCCGTGTTCCAATTTTGGTCCGCAACTTGGTACCCTATAGCGGTGAGCCATTTGCTCTGTAATATTAAAAGTGTCTATGACTATAAAAATACACTGTACATCAAGAATTTCGATATGTGTTTTGTATATTCTATCATCAATGATGACGCTATATGTTTAATCATAGCTATTACCAAGATTTTCCTGAAGAAGTGACAAACAGTCACGAAACTAGTTGAAAAAAACGATCAACTTGGATATTAATCATACCATCTAAATACACGATTGTGTGTTGTAACTATGTTGTGTGTCAACAAATGTTTTTAATTTTATATTTTTTCTTGTTTAAATAAAAATTATTTTAATTATATTTGTTATATTTTCTGGGTATCAAGACAGTCCTTTATTCCTTTGGGGGATGTTTGGCTAGTCCATGGTTGGAGTGTTCCATGTACAGGCCCTTTCCCTATTTTTGCTTTCTCTACCTTAGGTAGGTAGGTGCTAAATGTAGGTCTTGTATGAGCTGCCAGTGCAGTTACACTTAGGCAGGCCTATGCTGTGAGCTAGGTCTGTTTGTTTTGACCTGGGGCAGGGGAGTGGTTTAGTATAGCAGTAGGTGACTGACATGCGCCTCAGCTCTTGGGCGCCTCCTTTATTTCCAGGGAGAAGGTTCTGGAAAAGGGGCAGGGCAGAGAGCTGGAGTAACATGAGGTGCATGTGGGAGCCCTGACCAATCCCCAACTAGGATTGGCAGGGGGCAGGCATCCTACATATACCCATGGTCAGCCTGCTGGGGGAGGAGTTGTCGACTGGGTGAATTGGATGATGGAGTGTTAGACTGTCATGTCTGAGGGAATACCCTTTCTGGGGGAGGGGGGTGTATCTCAGGCTGGGAGGAAGCCTCTTTTTACACGGTCATAGAGAGGTATCCTAGAACAGGAGCTGGAAGACAGTTAGGAACGTGTCTGGAGAAAGTCATCCAGGAGGGATCCAGGCCAGGTGTCAGTGAGTGGAAAGCACAATAGAAAGCTCTGGAAGAGACATGCCAGGGGAGCTGGATGTAGAGACAGAGGGAGAGATGGTGGAAGTTATGTGTCAAGTCACTGGAGCCAAGAGGGCAGGCAGGATTTGCAAATCAGATTTGCTGGAATCCATCGAGTACATTTACTCTTCTCAATCAAATCGGTTGCTGCCACAAAGGGGTACTGAAGACCCCTGCCTGAAGAGGGCTATTCAGAAAAGACACTAGGACTTATTCAGAGTGAGGCCTAGTCATGTGCTTATGGTGTGACGGGAGACTAAATTTGGACAGTGAAACAAGTGCTCCAGAGCAGTTAGTTGGAGGAGAGGTGAAGTTAGTGCTCCAAAGTAATGTGCCGGAGGAAGTGTGCTGAGGAAAAGACTGTCAAGTTTAGAGTCAACCATCTTTTGTTCTACTGGGAAGAGTATGCACAGCTATTTTTTATGACCCGTACACACGATTGGAAATTCCGCCAGCAAAAGTCCGATGTGAGCTTTTGGTCGGAAATTCCAACCATGTGTATGTGCACCATCATACTTTTGCTAGCGGAATTTCCGCCAGCAAAAGATTAAGGGCAGGTTCTGAAATTTTTGGTCGGAAAAAGTTCAGATCGGAAATTCCGATCGTCTGCACCATTTCCGACACGCAAAATTCTTATGCATGCTAGCAAAAAATTCGAAGCATGCTCTGAAGCATTGAACTTAATTTTCTCGGCTCATTGTAGTGTTGTACATCACCACGTTCTTGGCGGTCGAAAGTTCAGAAAACTTTTGTGTGAATGTGTGTATGCAAGCCAAGCTTGAGCGGAATTCTGTCGGAAAAAACATCCAAGTTTTTTCAGATGGAAAATCCGCTTGTCTGTACGGGACATTACTCTACTGAAAAGTGTTGACACAGCTACTTTTATTCTACTAAGACGGTGACCTATTCATCCTATGGGCATCCCATGTTCCCTTTTCCCCAACCCAGTTCAATCCCCTAATAAAAACAACATAAACTGTTCATTGTCTGAGGAAGTGTGCTTACAATGGATGTCTGACCCTCAGGGTGAAATGTGTGGATGCTGTAACACATAGCAACCTCACGGGGCCATCACTACATATATTATCGAAAATTATCAAAAGAAACCGTTTTGTTTTTTTTGTTTGTTTTAAATATGTTTTTACATTTGTGTTAGAAACAAATTCTATTAAATTAAATGATAGAAGATTAGAAGAAATTTGCTGTATCCTACAGCAGTGGATGTAATGTAGTGGTTGTAACCCTAAAAAAAAGTGTAATTTATCCTTTCATGTTCAATACCTGGTTGATCCTGACTGCTCCTGTGTTTCCCTCTGTAATCTGAACACACTTATCATGGCTGCTGATCCATGATAGTGTGCTCAGTTTACGTGCCTCCGTCATCCTGCTCTCTCTTCAGCATCTCTGCATCTCCCTCTTTTCATTTCCGTAGTCTGTGTGTGAGCCGATCTCCTCCTTGCCTCTCCCTTCTTCTCCTGCCTTCACTGAGTTACTATTCCCATGCAGATGCTCTTCCCCTCCTCTTTATTAAAGCTACAGTGTCTCCCAGAGTTTATTATCTTTGGAGACAGCAGCTAACAAGACAATTGTCTATGCTTTCACATGGAAATGTGAATATTGCTATACAGTGACATTGATTATTTAATTATCAAGGCTAGGTTCCCTCAGTTCGAAAGAATAATTGTTTTATTGATCGAAGGAACCTAGCCTTGATAATCAAATGAATAATATCAGTGTATAGCAATAGTTGATCCAGCAGTCGATCAACCACTCCTTCCATCGATCCACCGATCCTTTCAGCAGTCAATCGACTGATCCTTCTATTGATCGTTTGACCGATCCTTTCTTCCTTCTATCCTTTCATCGAGCAATCCTTCCATGAACTGATCCTTTCATAGATCGATCAACCAATTCTTCCATCAATCAATCAACCCTTCGATCGATCCTACTGTGAAATTCTTACATGGATCAATCAACAGAATTTTCTATCGATCAGTCGGTCCTTTGATTGATCCTTTCTTCCTTTGATTGGTTTACCCTTCCTTCCTTCCATTGATCAATACTTCTTTTGAGCGATTGACCCTTGCTTTGTTCAACTGATCCTCCCATCAATCTTTTCTTTGATTGATCAACTGATTTTTCCATCAATCGTTTCTTCCTTCCAACAATTGATACTTCCTTCGATGTATCCTTTTAATAAATCCTTCAATCGATTGATCCTTCCTTCCTTTGATCGATCCTTCCTTCATTATCCTTGTGCAAGTAATTTTTTGCAATGTTATTTATTCTTTTCCATACAGTATAATACCTGGTTGGTCCTGCTTGTTCCCGTGTTCCTGTCAGTAAATTTACTTTCTGTCCTCCTGTTCTCTCTGCAGAATCTGTATCTCCCTCTCCCCCCATCCCTTTCTGTCATTTGCATGGTCTGTGTGAAGCTGACCCTCTCCCCGCCCCTGTTCTCCCTTTCTGAAACTGACTAAAGCAGTAATATGAGCCCCTCCCTTTAGGTATGCTTGGTAATAAGACCAGAGAAAAACATGTGACTGCAGAGAAGCACTGCTACGAAAAAGATTATATTGCTGACAAAAAAAATACACTGCCATTACTTTTTACCCCATTAGAGAACCTAAAATGGGTGTTTATTGTATGTGGAGACTTTACAACCACTTTAACCACTTCAGCCCCGGAAGAATTTACCCCCTTCCTAAACAGAGCACGTTTTGCGATGCTGCACTGTGTCGCTTTAACTGACAATTGCGCGGTCGCGCAACGTGGCTCTTGAAAAAAAATCGTCCTTTTTTTCCCCAAATAGAGATTTCTTTTACTGGTATTTGATCACCTCTGTGTTTTTAATTTTTTGAGCTATTAACAAAAAAATAGCGTACATTTTGAAAAAAACACATTATTGTTTACTTTTTGCTATAATAAATAATAAAATAAAAAGTAAATAGTATATTTAGGGTCCGTTCACACAGGGGCAACTCCTGATCCGACTTCAGGTCGCCCCTGGTCGCCTCAGGTCGGACAACATTTAAAAAGCAATGTAAGTGAATGAGAGCCGTCTTAGGGCCGGTTCACACTGCGGGCGATGCAAGGCGACACGACTCGCCTCGCCGCAGTGTGACAAGTCGCCCCCGTTCTGTACAATGGAACCGTTCTGGGAGGAGCGACTCGAGTCGCTCCGACTCAGAAAAAAGGTTCCTGTACTACTTCTGGGCGACCTCGGGGCGACTTGCATTGACTTCTATACAGAAGTCATCTGCAAGTTGCCGCTGAGGTCGCGGCAGGTCGCGGCGAGGCAAGTCGGTGTCGCCTCGCCTCGCCTGCAGTGTGAACCGGCCCTAAATGCACACTACTGAAGTCGCTCCGACTTCAGAAAAGGTTCCTGTACTACTTCTATCCGACTTGTAGGCGACCGGTACCCATTGATTTCAATGGAGATCGCCTCCAAGTCGGATCTCCGTCTATACGGAGGCGACTCTGACAGAATTATCAGCTCTCAAGAGGGAACTCCACGACAAATTTCAGAAAAAATGTTGGCGTGGGTTCCCCCTCCGAGAGCATACCAGGCCCTTAGGTCTGGTATGGATTCCAAGGGGAACCCCCTGCGCCGAAAAAACGGCGTGGGGGTCCCCCCCATATCCACACCAGACCCTAATCCGAGCACGCTACCCGGCCGGCCAGGAAAGGGGGTGGGGACAAGCGGGCGCCCCCCCCCCTCCTGAGCCGTACCAGGCCGCGTGCCCTCAACATGGGGGGGTGCCTTGGGGGAGGGGGGGCGTGCGCCCACCCACCCCAAAGCACCTTGTCCCCATGTTGATGAGGACAAGGGCCTCTTCCCGACAACCCTGGCCGTTGGTTGTCGGGGTCTGCAGGCGGGGGGCTTATCGGAATCGGTGAGCCCCCTTTAATAAGGGGGCCCCCGGATCCCGGCCCCCCACCCTATGTGAATGAGTATGGGGTACAATGTACCCCTACCCATTCACCTGTGAAATAAAGTACAAAAAAAAACACAACACAGGGTTAAAATATTTTATTGCACAGCTCCGGGGGTCTTCCGTCTTCGGGGGTCTTCTCGCCGGACTCCTCCGCTATCTTCTTGTAGCTCTTTTGCTAGCGGAGGAGTCCGGCTTTCTTCCTCGCCGCCGGCCTCTTCTTCCGACTTCGGGGGTCTTGTCCCCCTCTTCGGTTCTTCTGCCGGGCCACCGCGCCTTCTTATAGCTCTTTTAGAGGCGGTGGCCCGGTCTTCTGTCGCCGGCGCCGCCGCCGCCTTCCGTTCTTCTTCTTCTTCTCCAGGAGATGTTGACACGACGCTCTCTCCGGCCACAATGCCAGGGACGCGCTCCGCTGCCACTTATATAGGGACAATGGGGCAGTGTCACATGGGTTGATGTCACATGGGTTGGTCACATGGGTTGATGTCACATGGTGACCCCGCCCCCTTACCATGTGACATCAACCCATGTGACCAACCCATGTGACACCGCCCCATTGTCCCTATATAATTGGCAGCGGAGCGCGTCCCTGGCATTGTGGCCGGAGAGAGCGTCGTGTCAACATCTCCTGGAGAAGAAGAAGAAGAATGGAAGGCGGCGGCGGCGGCGACAGAAGACCGGGCCACCGCCTTTAAAAGAGCTATAAGAAGGCGCGGTGGCCCGGCAGAAGAACCGAAGAGGGGGACAAGACCCCCGAAGTCGGGAGAAGAGGCCGGCGGCGAGGAAGAAAGCCGGACTCCTCCGCTAGCAAAAGAGCTACAAGAAGATAGCGGAGGAGTCCGGCGAGAAGACACCCGAAGACGGAAGACCCCCAGAGCTGTGCAATAAAATATTTTTGTGTTGTGTTTTTTTTGTACTTTTTTTTCACAGGTGAATGGGTAGGGGTACATTGTAGCCCATACTCATTCACATAGGGTGGGGGGCCGGTATCCGGGGGCCCCCTTATTAAAGGGGGCTCCCGGATTCCGATAAGCCCCCCGCCCGCAGACCCCGACAACCAACGGCCAGGGTTGTCGGGAAGAGGCCCTTGTCCTCATCGACATGGGGACAAGGTGCTTTGGGGTGGGGGGGCCGCACGCCCCCCCCTCCCCCAAGGCACCCCCCCCATGTTGAGGGCACGCGGCCTGGTACGGCTCAGGGGGGGGGGGGGCGCCCGCTCGTCCCCACCCCCTTTCCTGGCCGGCCGGGTAGCGTGCTCGGATAAGGGTCTGGTGTGGATCTGGGGGGGACCCCCACGCCGTTTTTTTGGCGTAGGGGGTTTCCCTTGGAATCCATACCAGACCTAAGGGCCTGGTATGCTCTCGGAGGGGGAACCCACGCCAAATTTTTTTCAGAAATTTGGCGTGGAGTTCCCCCTTGAGCTCATTCTCTGCTTGGCCACGGCAAAAGTCGCCTGGCCTGGGGCGACTTTTAAGTCGTCCCAAGTCAGGTTGAAGTCATCACAAGTCGTGTTGAAGTCGTCCCAAGTCGCGCTGTGATCTTAACTCAAGTCGTGTACAAGTTGCCTCACTCAAGTCGCCTACAAGTCGTGTTGCCCCTGTGTGAACGGACCCTTAACCACTTTCAGACCGGACCATTTTGCTGGTAAATGACCAGAGGTCTTTTTACAATTTGGCACTGCGCTGCTTTAACTGGTAATTGCGCGGTCATGCAATGTTGTACCCAAACAAAATTTGCGTCCTTTTCTTCCCACAAATAGAGCTTTCTTTTGATGGTATTTGATTGCCTCTGCGATTTTTATTTTTTGCGATATAAACGTAAAAAGACCGCACATTTTGAAAAAAAATGATATTTTCTAATTTTTGTTATTAGAAAAATCCAATAAACTCAATTTTAGTCATACATTTAGGCCAAAATGTATTCAGCCACATGTCTTTGGTAAAAAAAAAGTCAATAACTGTATATTTATTGGTTTGCGCAAAAGTTGTCACATCTACAAACTAAGGTACGTTTTCTGGAATTTACGCAGCTTTTAGTTTACGACTGCCTATCTCATTTCTTGAGGTGCTAAAATGGCAGGGCAGTACAAAACCCCCCCAAATGAACCCATTTTGGTAAGTAGACCCCCTAAGGAAATTGATAAGTGGCATGTTGAGCCCATTGAATATTTTTTTTTTTATGCCTCAAGCGATTGAATAATGACAAAAAAAAAACTGTTTTTTTTTTTTACACAAAGTTGTCACTAAATGATATATTGCTCACACATGCTATGGGCATATGTGAAATGACACCCCAAAATAAATTCTGCTGCTTCTCCTGAGTACGGGGATACCACATGTGTGGGATTTTTTGGGAGCCTAGCCGCGTACGGGGCCCCGAAAGCCAAGAACCGCCTTCAGGTTTTCTAAGGGCGTAAATATTTGACTTCACTCCTCACTACCTATTACAGTTTTGAAGGCCATAAAATGCCAAGATGGCACAAAACCCCCACAAATGACCCCATTTTAGAAAGTAGACACCCCAAGCTATTTGCTGAGAGGCATGTTGAGTCCATGGAATATTTTATATTTTGCCACAAGTTGCAGGAAAATTACAAACTTTTTTTTTTTTTTTCACAAAATTGTCACTAAATGATATATTGCTCACGCATGCCATGGGCATATGTGAAATGACACCCCAAAATAAATTCTGCTGCTTCCCCTGAGTACGGGGATACCACATATGTGGGACTTTTTGGGAGCCTAGCCTCGTACGGGGCCCCGAAAACCAAGCACCGCCTTCAGGCTTTCTAAGGGCGTTACAGTTTTGAAGGCCATAAAATGCCAAGATGGCACAAACCCCCCCCAAATGACCCCATTTTGGAAAGTAGACACCCCTAAATTTAGGGGTACACTAGTGAGACTAGGTAATAAATGGCGGGTGCCCTGAAACTATAAAAAAATAACTAACCAACCAGCGTCACCTGTAACAGTTATATGGTGATCACTGGTGAAAGGGTTAACTAGGGGGCAATCAGGGGGCTTTATGCGGTAGTATATGGGGGTCCCTGGCGCTATAAAAAGCTGCGGCGAACCTAAATACCTATCTGCCTAACTAGCGTCACCTGTGACACTAATACAGCGATCAGAAAAACGATCGCTTATTAGGCTGGGTTCACACTGGAGCAATGCGGGAACGCCACGAATCCGCGCCAGGTTCCCGCATCGCATGCCTCCCGGCGGCAGTTCACACTGCCCTATGCGAACTGCTGGGAGTGTCAGTGAAATGTTAATGACACCCCCAGATCAGTTCGCATATCGCAGTGCGATCTGCAAACTCGGATCGCATGGTGTGAACACCCATGCGATCCGATTCTGCTGCGGACCAAAAAAAGGGTCCCGTGCGAATTTGCGGCGGGTGCGGCAGGTGCGGTCGAATTCAGCCATACTATCTGTATGGCTGAACTCGAATCGCACAGAGATCGGATGTGATTTGCACTGCAGTGCGGTGCGAATCACATCCGTTCTCATAAACCGCTGCAATGTGAACCCAGCCTTAGTGACACTGGCGACGGGGGGTGATCACGGGGTTAAACCTTTATTGGGGGGGGTTAGGGGGGTACCTTAGAACTAAAGGGGGATAACCCTAACTGCCCTAACAGTTATTACAGTCACAAATGACACCCGCCGGGTGATCAGGGGGTTAAACCTTTATTAGGTAATAAATGGCGGGTGCCCTGAAACTATAAAAAAATAACTAACCAACCAGCGTCACCTGTAACAGTTATATGGTGATCACTGGTGAAAGGGTTAACTAGGGGGCAATCAGGGGGCTTTATGCGGTAGTATATGGGGGTCCCTGGCGCTATAAAAAGCTGCGGCGAACCTAAATACCTACCTGCCTAACTAGCGTCACCTGTGACACTAATACAGCGATCAGAAAAATTATCGCTTATTAGGCTGGGTTCACACTGGAGCGATGCGGGAACGCCACGAATCCGCGGCGGGTTCCCGCATCGCATGCCTCCCGGCGGCAGTTTACACTGCCCTATGCGAACTGCTGGGAGTGTCAGTGAAATGTTAATGACACCCCCAAATCAGTTCGCATATCGCAGTGCGATCTGCAAACTCGGATCGCATGGTGTGAACACCCATGCGATCCGATTCTGCTGCGGACCAAAAAAAGGGTCCCGTGCGAATTTGCGGCGGGTGCGGCGCGAATTCAGCCATACTATCTGTATGGCTGAACTCGAATCGCACAGAGATCGGATGTGATTTGCACTGCAGTGCGGTGCGAATCACATTCGTTCTCATAAACCGCTGCAATGTGAACCCAGCCTTAGTGACACTGGCGACGGGGGGTGATCACGGGGTTAAACCTTTATTGGGGGGGTTAGGGGGGTACATTAGAACTAAAGGGGGCTAACCCTAACTGCCCTAACAGTTATTACAGTCACAAATGACACCAATGCAAAAAAAAAAAAAAAATAATGCAATTGGTGTCACTGTGACTGGGGGGGGGGGGGGGGCAGGGGTAATTGGGGGGGTGATCGGGGGGGTGTGAGTGTGCCTGGCATGTTCTACTGTGTAGTGTCGTGTTGGTGCAACTCACCGATCCTCTCTCCTCGGTGTCGGAACGAAAAATACCGACACGGAGGAGAGATTACATCACTTCCTCTCCTGTGTTTACATTACAGGAGAGGAAGTGATGTCACGGAGCATTTTCATTCGTCGGGAGCGATCGCGAGGGGGTGGCCATGAATGAATGGCCGCCCCTCATCCCGGATCGCTCCCGAATGAATACCGACTGCCGCAGGCACCGGGGGGGGGCCCGATCGGGCCCCCCACCCACGGGAAGGCAGGTACATACAGGTACGCCCATATGCCTGCCCGTGCCATTCTGTCGACGTACATCGTCGTGTGGCGGTCGGCAAGTGGTTAAAAAACGTTTTTTTCTTCAGTTTAGGCCGATTTGCATTCTTCTACATATTTTTGGTAACAAAAATCACAATAAGCATTTATTGATTTGAAGCTTTATGGCATTTTTATTGATCTTTTTTTTACTAGTAATGGCGACGATCAGCGTTACTAGCTCATTATGAATTACTTACCTGAGATCGAAGCCCCCGAAGCGACCCTCGTCCACCTCCTTTGTCGCCGCCATATCTCCCGGAGTGACTTCCGGGTATCGTTGTGACTGGCCGGAGCAGCGATGATGTCACTTCGGCGCATGCGCACGGGAGCCATCAGTGACGGCATGATCACCTTCACTAATGGCACGCTCAGTGGGCCTGCGCCGTTGTCTACGATGTGCACGCGCCATAGACATCGGTGCCCTTTTTTGGAAAATATCTCCTTAACCGTGTAGGTTAAGGAGGTATTTATTGCATCTACAGGTAAGCCTTAATCTAGGCTTACCTGTAGGCTAAAGTGGTCTGTAAGGGTTTACAACCACTTTAACAGGAGTGTACAGCTGTCATGTACTACGTGTAAGGCTGAGGTGCTGAGAGGGCTCTCCTTGTGGCTAAGTGCAGTGCATCCCTGGAAGTGGTACAGGGAGCGCAGTGCCCAAAGAAACATGGTTTGCCAGTTGCTGTGGTTTGATGCGCTGATCACCAGAAGGTCGCTAGAACAAGCAAGATGCACTGTAGGGCAGGTGTACTTGAGGAGCACCAGGCGAACTTGGCATATGGAAAATCCTGGAAACAGAACCAGGAGCCAGGCCAGGGGTCATACACGGTAAATCAGTGGCATCTGCAGACACCAATACTCACCGGACCTCGTCTGATGCGGCCATGATAGATATTGGCAAGATTTCCAGTTCTTTGACCATTTTCCTGACAACAGCTCAGATAAATCTGCTTCTCTTTAGTGTTAGCAATTAATTATAAGTACAGTAAATGCTCTAGTAATTGAATATAAGGGCTAGCCTTAGTACTTTTTCAGGATATGGTTTATGGTGGCAGGAGTTGCCAGTGGCATCAATAGGGTTGGTGTCACCTGGTAAAACATGGTGTCACCCCCTAAACTAAGTATAGACCCCCCTCTCCACTAAGAATAGACCCCCTTCCCTCAGTACAGGCCCCCTTCTACACCAACTATAGTTCACCCTCGGTGCCCATGTGGATTGTATTACATGGGCCGTATAATTCACACTATGCAAACTAGATGTAATTAGCATAGGAAGTTCATCAAGGAGGATATCACTAAGCACAGCATGCCCTGCAACTTCAGTAATTACCATCAGGAGAACACCAAAGGCCTAGAATTGTTTGGTATTGAGCCAATTTCCAAACACCTACCAGAAGGTGAAAGATACTTCAAGGAATGCCAAAGGGAAACCTTTTTGATCTTTACCTTGAATTCTATGAGCCAGGGTGGGCACAATGAAGAATTGGAGGTTAATACCATTATCTAAATAGGCCATTGGTTGATAGGGCGGGGTTTTATTGGTCGGTGTATCCACATTTGTCTTTGTTTTTTCCGGGGACCCAGAGAACTAGGCTGAGATCCCTAGTTGGAATTCAGATCTTGTTTAGCCCTGCAGGGATGACCCGGTGTGGACTATAGATCAATGCATCTATATAGGAATCCTCTTGATTATATGCCACAGTTACAATCAGGATAATTGCATATACTTAGATCAATAACTAAGAGCTATATATACAGTAAATATATGCACTTTCTTATACATCTTTTACTGTATAAACTTATTTTATTTTTTATTTTTGTATTTGTGATTATTTGTTCTAGTATATACATTTAGTATTCTTGTCATTTATTTTTAGTTCATTTTTTTAAATGAATTGGATGGTTTTTGCCTTGCTTATGAATTTTATATATAATATTAGCTATAGCAGATATAAATATGAGCTTTTTTATATAGTTTTTTTTTATATATATAATTTTTAGCAATGCTTATGTAAGTTATAAAAACTTTTTATGAATGGTCCAAACATTGTCAAAGGTTTTAAAGTGATGAGCTAATGTTGTACGAAGGGGTTGAGAAAATCATTGTAACCGTTTTTTTTTTAAATTGTGAGTTGCCAAAATGTGGTTCCTGGTGTCACCAGCAGATGCCCAATTGCAAGCAGATGAAGGGTTAATCCCTCAGTGTTTGCTAAGACTACATATAAACAAAAATTTAAGTGTAGTGCTAAAATAAAATGAAAACAAGGTGATAAATCCTTGACAATGTCTGAAAAGGACAACAGCAATGACCATTAATCAAAGGGTAAATGTCCACATGTAGGAGTCCACTCAAGGGACTAATCTTCTATCACCAGTAGGGATGAGCTTCGTGTTCGAGTCGAACATTGGCTGTTCGCCCGTTCGGCGAATTCCGAACATTATGGGCCTTCACGCCAAATTTGAGTGGCGCCTCACGGCCCATAATTCACTGCGGCATCACAGTGCATTGCTGGCTTATGATTGACCAAGCATGCACTATGACCCGCATGCTTGGCCAATCACAGCGCCGTCTGCACAACCAGCTGTTATAATGGCCAATTATGGCTCAGGGGGTTTAGTACACGGCCCACACTATATAAAGCTGCCTTGCGTAGTGTGTTGCATCCGCGGATTGAGAGATAGATGGAGAGACAGTGTCTTTGAATTTCATTTGAAGCTGTTGCAATTACAGTCTGTGTATTGTGCCATCTGCACAGTGTACACCTAAAGCTACCCCAATTGCTGGTGTTCTTCTGATCCTATACCACAGGCAGCTGCTGCAGCAATTACAGTCTGTGTATTGTGCCACGTGCACAGTGTACACCTAAAGCTACCCCAATTGCTGGTGTTCTGCTGGTCCTATACCACAGGCAGCTGTAGCAATTACAGTCGGTGTATTGTGCCACCTGCACAGTGTACACCTAAAGCTACCCCAATTGCTGGTGTTCTGCTGGTCCTATACAACCTATACCAAGTAATAATACTACAGGCAGGCAGTTGATTCTGATAGCTGCAGTATAATCAGTATATATTTCCCAGCTTTGTGCAGCTACATCTCCCTGCAGGCCATTAGTATGTCTGGAAGGCCAACAAGGAGAGGCAGACAGTCACGAGCCAATAAAAGAGGGCAAGCAGGCTCTGTGTCTAGAGGCAACAGTGCCGGTCATGGACACGGTGCATCCTCATCAGCACGTGGCCATGGGACACGCTTGTCTTTTTTTTCAGCAGCTGGACGCGTTGAGCCGCAACATGCCAAAGACTTGGTAGAGTGGCTGACCTCATCCTCTCTCACCCAGGCTCAGGGTACTGGCAAAGCAGCTGCCAATGCGGTCTCTTCCCTCGTCTCAATGGCATCTGTCACTCCTTCCCTAGCCCCACCATGTCATCCCGAGGAGTCCCCCGAACTGTTTGAGCACAGTGTTGGGTACATGCTCCAGGAGGATGCCCAGTGTTTTGAAGGCTCTGATGATGATACCCAGCTAGAGGAAGGCAGTAACGTGAGCACAGAGAGAGGGGATGACCAAGAAGGACAGCAATCTGGCAGTCATGTTCCCCCAGCTTCAGCATACTGCCAGGTTTGCTCCTGTGATGAGGAGGGAGGGGATGATGAGGTCACTGACTCCACGCGGGTGCCTGATAAGAGAAAAGGGGAGGAGGAGGAGGCACAACTCCAACGAGGCAGGTTGCCCTCCAGGGGCCAGCTTAAGGGCAGCACACCAACTGCATCACACCACAGAGCTCCGCATGTGCAGGGCGCTGCGTCTGTGCTTTTTTCCAAAAGTTCTTTGGTGTGGGCCTTTTTTGAGACAAGTGCAGGAGATCGCACCACTGCTATTTGCAATATATGTCTCAAGCGTATCTCATGTGGCCAAAACATCAGCCGCTTGATTAGACATATGTCGAGCATCCATGCAGTTCATTGGCAAGCATACCTAAAAGACCCACACCAAAGGACAAAGTAGACCTCTCCTTGCTCCTCATCAGCTGGGATCTCCAACCCCACTATACCTTTAGTCCTCTCTGAAACCTGCACTGAGAGGAATGAAGGTGTAGAATTAGCTGTGTCACAGCCAAGTACTTGCGGGCAATTTGCTATTGGTACACCAACGTCCAATTGTGCCAGAAAAATTTCCCTGCCCCAGCTGCTGCACCGTTGAAGGAAGTTCACTCCCAGCCATCCACATGCCCAGCAGTTGAATGCTAGCACTTCAACTGCTGCATTTTCAGTTGGTAGACTCTGCCCCTTCTGTGAGTTTGTGCAATGTGCGGTTCCTCATAGGCAGGTTCCCAAACGCCACTTTTTCTCACAGAAAGCGATTCCGGCTCTCTACCGGCAGGTGGAAGGCAATGTCCATGCCTCGCTGGACAAGGCTGTCAGTGCTAAAGTGCATATTACCGTTCACTCATTGTCCAGCAGGCACGGACAGGGACGTTACCTATCTTTCATGGCGCATTGGGTGACTCTTCTGGCAGCTGGATGCAGGACAATGCTACTACTGGTGATTGTAACACACTTCTCTCCTCTTGTCGGTGGCTGCACGTTAACAAGTATCACTTGACTTCCAGATAACGCTGAGCTCACGGGATATTGTGGATTCCAATGCCTTATTCAAATTAAGTTTGTGAGTGTATTACTTTTTATATATTTAATTAAACAAATAAAAAGGTTTTGCGCCAGAGCCTGTTGTCAGGGCTGGCTTAGCCCTTCCTCCTCTGGGCTAGCCGCTCAGCTGTCGGCTAATTGCCAGCTCTCTTCTCTTTCCACAGTTACCAGCTGTTCCCGTTGATGCTCGTCTGACCTGCCTATTTAAAGCCTTCCAGCTCACACTTTCCTTTGCCTTCTCGTTGGTCACATCACAAGGAATCATCTCCTGCTGTTTGTTTCTAGACTGGCTTGCTGACATCCCTCCTGGCTTCTTATTCTGCTTGCAGTTGCTCTCCTTGGATCCCTGACTTCTGTACTGGCTGATTATCCAATCTGGTTAATGAACTTTGGACTGGCTGACTACCAGATCTGGCTACTGGACTCTGGCTATGCTTGACTATGCTTTTTTCTATTTACCTTTTTATTTTTATTAATAAACAAGTGTGATTTGGCTGTACTTCTGTCTCAGTCTCAGTTTCATGGTTTCTGACACCTGTGCACTCTTTTTCCCTTTGTATCTTAACTGTAATTAGTGCCCACTGATTAGGAAAGCAGCAAGGTGGTGTCATAACTTAGATACTTAACCTCTCACTTTATGTCCAGTTCATAGAGGTCCCGACTAGGAATGATGCTCTGTTGGACCTGGTTATCTCAAACCTTGCAGAGCTTTTAATACTAATGTTCATATAAAGGTACATTTGGGTAGCAGCTTCCCATGACTAAGCTCCAACAGGCAGAGCTAAATGAGTTGGGGGTCTGGCCTGGTGAGAACCAAGGCTGAGGTTGTCTCTTCCGCTATCATACAACCCTGTGGATGTGTGGCATCGGGGATTCCCTCCTTCCTTCCTCTAGTAGCAGTGACCATAACATGATCTCATTTAATGTTAGCTGTAACAAATACATACTGGAAAGAAAAACACTTAATTTTAAGAGAGCAAATTTTCCATGGATGAGGGCTTCTCTCCAAGACTTAGACTGGGAAGGATAATTAGCATTGATGAACACACAACAGAAATGGGAATTCTTTAAAAAAAAAAAAAAACGTATGTGAAAACATTATAAAATACACTATATAACCAAAAGTATTAGGACACCTCCCTTCACATTCACATGAAATTTAATAGCATCCCAGTCTTAGTCCATAGGGTTCATAATTGAGTTGGCCCACCCTTTGCAGCTATAACAGCTTCAGCTCTTCTGGGAAGGCTGTCCACAAGGTTTAGGAATGTGTCTATGGAAATGTTTGACCATTATTCCAGAAGTGCATTTGTGAAGTCAGGAACTGATGTGGAAGAGAAGGCTGTATATTCCCATGGGCAATAAGTTTAAAAGGCTAAAAATAAAACCTACACTGAGCAAAATTATAAATGCAACACTTGCCCCTATTTATCATGAGATGAACTTAAAGATCTATGGCTTTTTTCTATTTACACAAAAGGCCTATTTATCTCAAATATTGTTCACAAATCTGTCTAAGGCTGGGTTCACACTGCTGTGGGGGGAGATCCGGATGTGATTCGCACCGCAAATCACATCCGATCTCCGTAGCGATGCGAGTTCAGCCATACAGATAGTATGGCTGAATTCGCATCGCTCCCGCAGCAAACTCGCACAGGACCCTTTTTTTGGTCCGCAACAGAATCGGATTGCATGGGGGTTCACACCATGCGATCTGATTCCTGTGCGAGTCGGCAGATCGCACTGCGATATGCGGACGGATCTGAGGGTGTCATTAACATATCATTGACACTCCCAGCCGTCCGCATAGGGCAGTGTGAACTGACGGCGGGAGTCATGCGATGCGGGAAAACGCCGCGGATTTGCGGCGTTCCCGCATCGCATCGGTGTGAACCCAGCCTTAATCTGTGTTACTGAGCACTTCTCCTTTGCCAAGATAATCCACCCACCTCATAGGTGTGGTATATCAAGATGTTGATTAGACAGCATAGTTATTGCACAGGTGTGCCTTAGGCTGGCCACAATAAAAGACCAGTCTAAAATGTACAGTTTATCACACCGCACAGTGCTACAGATGTTGCAAGTTTTGAGGGAGCATGTGATTGGCATTCTGACTGCAGGAATGTCCACCAGAGCTTTTACCCTTGAATTGCAAGGTTAACTACCATAAGCCGTCTCCAAAGGTGTTTCAGAGAATTTGGCAGTGCATCCAACCAGCCCAAGACCTCCACATCTAGCATCTTCACATTCAAGATCGTCTGAGACTAGCCACCCAGACAGCTGCTGCAACAATTGGTTTGTATGACCAAAGAATTTCTGCAAAAACTGTCAGAAACTGTCTCAGGGAAGCTCATCTGCATGCTCGTCATCCTCACCGGGGTCTTGACCTGACTGCAGTTCATCATTGTAACTGACTTGAGTGGGCAAATGCTCACATTCAGTGGCATCTGTCACTTTGGAGAGATGTTCTCTTCATGGATGAATCCCGGTTTTCACTGTACAGGGCAGATGGCAGACAGCATCTATTGCGTTGTGCGGGTGATTGGTTTGCTGATGTCAACGTTGTGAATTGAGTGGCCCATGGTGACAGTGGGGATATGGTATGGGCAGGCATATGCTATGGACAATGAACACAGGTGCATTTTATTGGTGGCATTTTGAATGCACAGAAATACCGTGATGAGATCCTGAGGCCCATTTTTGTGCCATTCATCCACAACCATCGCCCCATGTTGCAGCATGATAATGCACATCCCCATGTTGCAAGGATCTGTACACAATTCCTGGAAGCTGAAAATATCCCAGTTCTTGCATGGCCAGCATGCTCACTGGACACGTCACTCATTAAGCATGTTTGGGATGCTCTGGATCGGAGTATATGACAGCGTGTTCCAGTTCCTGCCAATATCCAGCAACTTCACACAGCCATTGAAGAGGAATGGATAAACATTCCACAGGCCACAATCAACAACCTGGTCAACTCTACGTGAAGGAAATGTTCAGCTCATGATAAATAGGGGCAAACACAAAAGTGTATGCGGCTCACGACCAGTTAGAAAAGCTATAATTAACAAGAAAAGAGCTTTTAAAAAATACAAAAATGAAGGAACACTATATTTGTTTAAATGTTACAAAGAATATAATAGAATATGTAAAATGGAAATGAAGGACGCAAAAATTCAAAACGAACGACAGATTGCAAAAGTTAGTAGAACAAGCCCACAAAAAGTCTTCAAATATAATAATAGTAAAAAGGTCAGGTCTGAGCATGTTGGCCCTTTACAAAATAAGGAGAGAACTAGAGTGGCTGACTGGGAACAAAGAGGGCAAATTTATGAAATACCTTCTCCAGATCTGTGTATACAAAGGAGAATGGGGAGCTCAAGGTGATAATGGACATGGTATTGACACAGCCCCAAATGATTCACTATGGCTCCAAATTGATGTGGTCCAGAAATATTTAGACAGCATAAAGGTGAATAAAGCACCAGGTTTAGATGGCATACACCAGTGATGGCAAACCTTGGCACCCCAGATGTTTTGGAACTACATTTCCCATGATGCTCATTCACTCTGCAGAGAAGTTGAGCATCATGGGAAATGTAGTTCCAAAACATCTGGGGTGCCAAGGTTCCCCGTCACTGGCATGCACCCATGAATCCTTAAAGAATTGAGCTCTTTCAAAGCCATCGTTTCTAATTTTTAGGCATTCTTTATGGACTGGAATAGTACTACTGGACTGGCGTAAGGCCAATGTGGTGCCTATATTTAAAAAGGGATCAAAGTCTTTACCAAGTAGGAAAACCTGACAGGGCTGGGCGGAGCGCCATGACGTAGGAGGCAGCCGTCCGGCCGAGCCTCCCGAGGACCTTGCGCTGTCTCCCCTCCTCCGTACACTCGAGGCTGTGTTGCGTGCCATCGGATTGGCTCGCCGAGAGTGTCAGCGACGCTGCGTTGTTTCGGGCCGGCTTCGGCTGTTATCGTGGCCCCAGCGTACGCTAGCCGGCTAGTCATCGCAGCCTGAGCCTCAGCACACGTTAGCGGCTCAGCCGCCTGGAAAAACGCCCACAGCCTGCCTCGAGACGCCACTGCATGCCGGTGAGTGGTCCTGCTGGTGTCCCCCTGTCAGCGGAGAAGATTCCTGCTTAAGTATATCAGAGCACAGAGGGAAGCCTGCTGATCCGGGGAGCTGCGACGGCGGTTGATCCAGGGAGCTGTGACGGCGGTAAGGCAAGCAGTCTGACGGGGATGTCGGGTGGCCTATTGCTGTTTGGAGGTGGGCACGGACATTATGCCAGATAGGGGAATATACCCCTGGGTAACTTGGAGCCCACCTCACCTCTCCCCTTCCCCCTGGAACAAGTAAGTGGACTTGAATGAGGATACCTTAAGGACAGTATCACTCTTGTAAACGCCCCATATCTGTTGTTATACTTAAGTACTGTTGGGAAAAAAAAAAATTGTTGCTGGAAGTTTGCTCCATCCGGTGGCCCCTCCTGACTACAAGGGACAGTTTTATATATATATATATAGAAAGGCCAGTATGGTGGCCTGAAATTATGGGTGGAGCCCGGTGGTATATAAGCAGCCGTTCGCCCATCCTTCCTCGTCGGTTCCAGTGCGCGATATCTGATACGTCAGATATCAAGGGCCGACTATCCAGACCAGACGCAGTGAGCCTGTTCGTCAGCTCCCGCGTTATTCGTCTCCAATTTTTTGACAAACCGTCTCTCATCCATCAGCACCCGTAGGTTTTCGCCGTCGGAGTGTCGTTGTACCCGTCGAATTTGTCGCTACGCCTCGGGCCGGCTGTCGCAGGTAGGGCTTCGGCACCCTCTTTTCATTATGTTTTCGATGTACCGTCATCATGCTTATACTCACGAGCCGCTCGGTCCTTTCATATCGAATGTTTTCGGTGGCCTCGTACGCATGTCACTATGTTCTACTTTCGATGTAGTCGTTATCATCATTCGACACGTTCGATTTTGCCACGTCAGGCGATTCATTCGCAGGTACGGCAGTCGAAATCGTTCGACTGCCCGAGCATTTCTATTTGTAGCGGTCGAATCGTTCGACTCACAGCCGACTGCTTGTTACGACAAGGCAAACAGTCCGCACGTTTCGCTTGGTCCACTCCAGTTCGAATATGTCTCTTCATTTATGCAATTGTGTTATGTGTCTCATTTGTCATCTCGTTTCATTCATTTCAGTCCCAGTCATTTCTACTGTCTCAAAATCATTTCTGTCACTAGTCGCGCTCCGGCGCGAATCCTGTCGCACCTCCGGTGCACCGATTCGCTTTGAAGTGCCCCAGGGTTCGGCCTCATTTCTGTACATGCTCCAGAGACTGAATCACTCGCAGGATCACGCACGGTCCCCGATTCTTGTCTTTGTCATGGCATACCATTTCTGTCACTTATTACGCTCCAAATCGAGTCTTGTCGCATTTCTCTATGCACTGATTCGTCCTGGTGCGCCCAGCTGCTACGCCTCATTTCGGTACATGCCCCAGAGACGGATTCTCTTGTAAACCTACAGATCAGTCCTTGAATCCTGTCTCTGTCATGGGACATCATTTCTGTCACTTATTACACTCCAATTTGAATCCTGTCGCATATTGTTATGCACCGATTCATTCTGGTGTGCCCAGCTGCTACGCCTCATTTCAGTACATGCGCCAGAGACGGATTCTTTGTTGCTACCATCAGTCCAGTCGTTGATTCCTGTCTCTGTCATGGGATATCATTTCTGTCACTTATTACGCTCCGATTCGAATCTTGTTGCATTTATTGGATGCACCGATTCGTCCCGGTGTGCCCAGCTGCTACGCCTCATTTCAGTACATGCTCCAAAGACAGGATTCATCTGTTAGGTGCATGGGCTCGTCTTCTGATTCCAGTCTTTGTCATGGGTTTCATTTCATTTCACCTATCACGTTCCGGTACGAATTAATCACATTTACGATCCAATTCGTCCCGGCGTGCCCCAGGATTGGCCTCATTTCAGTACATGCTCCAGTTTCCGTTTCGTGCTCGGTCGCAAGTCTGTGGCATGGCGATTCGGATCTCTGTCATGGCAGATTTACTCATTTCACGGTCACGTATCGCTTCCCGCTTCGAGTCCAGTTGATTCTTCAATGTTGGATTCCTATCGGGGGGCCCTTGCTCGTCAGCCTCATTTCACAAAAAAAAAAAAAAAAAAAAAGGGGAAAAGAGGGGGGAAAATATATATATAATAAAGGGGGTAGGGGGGAAGAGAAGAGAAATTTCATCTGTTTCTTTCATTGGTGTCATTTTCCATCTCATGTCTGAAGTCTCACCTCCACTGTTAGCTAGCCTTCATCAAGTGCGAGTCTCAAACAAAAAACTTCACCTTCATCTCCTCAGGTCAGTCGAGTTCAGTAGGTCCAGCCTGCACCTGGTCGGACGGTGCCTCCTTCGGTAAGCATAAATCATCTAGGGGGAAAAAACGCCCTTCAGCAAGCATCCTTCCTTAAAACAGGTATTTTTGTAGGAGTCTCCAACCAGTTATAATCCATGTCACCCCTTGTAGGTCCGTATTAGGAGAAAACCCGGATCAGAGGGCGTAGCCTCATCAGACCCACGTTCTGTTACCATGTCCCAGGCTGACAGCGAGGACCTCACGGCTCCATTATCCCCATCCGTTTCAGAAAACGGCAGTCAAAGGGCCTTCAGAGCATGGACCATTCCCAGGCTGACAGCCGAGCTGAGACGCAGGGGCGTCCCCTTTCCAGCAACAGCCAGAAAGGCAGAGCTTTTCCGGCTCCTGTTTCCTCCCCCCGCGGTGGTGGAGGCTTCGGCTCAGCAGGCCTCATTGGGCTCCATCGCCTCCTCTATCTCGCAGCTCCACACCCTGGTGTCGTCCCTCACTACCTCGATGTCTGATCTACAGGGCCGAGTGGCCCTCCTCGAGACCCACCCCTCTGTTTCTCCGCCAGAGCCAGCATCCCAGCCAGCTGTTAGTCTTCCCGCAGGTATCTCCGGAGGTGCACCAATAGTGTACCCATCTCATTTGGTGTCAGCAAACATCAGAAAAGATATATTAGAGGGCAAGGACGTCAACTTGGCTTCTCTTCTGATCTCGATTCACGAGCTGGCAGAGAATAAGGCATATACTTGGGGGGACGTATCAGTGGTCCTCAAGGCCAAGGATCCCAGACTAGACAGGAAACTCTCTATCACCGAGTTTTCCCTGGCCTTCGGCATGATGAGGGATATCATTTGCTCAGCCTCCCCTGGCAGAAGGGAGGAGCTAGATCGGTACCTCCATGTGGTAGTTGACCTGGGGTACAAGTACGGCGGGTTTTCATTCTATGACTATCACCGCTCCTTCTCCGCTAGAGCAGCTGCCAGGCTCTCCCAGTTCCAGACCCCTACGGACTGGAGCACCATGGACACCGAACTGTTTTGCCGCCACTTCGCGGGGCTACGGTCTCCTCTGTGTGCAATATGCCAGTCAGCAACACATACTGCGGCCTGGTGCGCTACCTCAGTGGCAGCCTCTCCCTTCGACGGTCCATCTACCTCGGGTACCGCTCAGAGCCTGCAAGCACCAACTCGCCCGCCACAGACCGATAAGCTAGGGCGCCCAGTTAAGACCATGGGCGGTGCTCCGATCTGCAACAACTACAACAGCGGGTCGTGTAACTTCAGTCAGTGTAGGCTGCTCCATGTGTGCACCCAGTGCCATAGAGCTCACCCCCGGCTCATGTGTGAGGTCAAGCAGCTCAAAAGGTCCTGACTGAGCCGGCTCAATGTCGCATGGCTTAGTGTCTACCTTTCCAGTCATCCTACCCCCTCACTGTCCACCTTCCTCGTCCAGGGCTTCACAGACGGCTTTCACACTGGACTTGTCTCTCTCCCTCACTGCACGCATGAATGCCAGAACCTACGGTCAGCAGCCACGGATGAACTAGCCATCGACCAACTACTGCAATCTGAGCTAGATCAGGACTTTGTCATCGGCCCTTTTGAACAGCCCCCTTTCAGCACCTGGCGAGTCAGCCCTATTGGGCTTGTCAAGGGCAAGTTCTCTAATAAACTCAGATTGGTTTATGATTTGTCAGCGCCTCATTCCTCCACGGTTCCCAGCCTCAATTCCCTTATTCCCTCCGAGGAATTCTCCCTTAAATATGCATCAGTAGACATGGCCATCCAGGCCATTCTTAAAACAGGCACAGGTACCTGGCTTTCCAAAGCCGACATCTCAAACGCTTTTAAACTTCTTCCCATCCATCCGTCCCTCTGGTGCTGGCATGGAATCAAGTGGAGGCAGCGGTACTACTTTGCCACTAAACTCACGTTCGGGTCCAAAAGTAGTCCTTGGCTCTTCGACACCTTCGCGCAGGCTCTTGCTTGGATCCTGTTACACGTAGCCCAGTGTCAGGAAGTCATTCATTATCTGGATGACTTCCTGCTGATAGAGCCACCCGGCTCTCCTCCACGAGATCTGGGTAAGTTGAGGGTAGTCTTCAATAATCTTAATGTCCCCATCGCCGAGCACAAGGTGGAGGGTCCGTCGCAGGCTATCACCTTCCTCGGGGTCAGCCTAGACACCAACACTATGCAGGCCAGCCTTCCCCCGGATAAACTGACCCGCATCAGGACGGTCCTGAGGGACTTCACTCATGCCAGAACTTGTACCAAGAGACAACTTCAGTCCCTTCTTGGTATGCTTAATTTTGCTATGCGCATCATCCCCCAGGGGCGCTCGTTCGTGTCACGCCTGTTAGCCTTGTTATCCCACTCTCAGGACCCGGAGCAAGTACTCAGCCTGGATTCCGCGGCTATGGCAGACCTAGCCATGTGGGAGGAATTCTTATCTTCTTGGAACGGAGTGTCCCTGTTCGTCCCCTCCGTGTCCGCCCTTTCACCTCGGGTGGTGACCGACGCGGCGGCCTCCACGGGCTTTGCAGCGATCTTTGGCAACCTCTGGCTCGCAGCCCCCTGGCCTCCACAGATACTGGCTATTCCTGGCTTCACTGAGACGTCCTCCCTGTTTGAGCTATATCCCATTGTAGCCGCTGCACACACCTGGGGCCGCAGCTGGTCGGGCCAGACGGTGGTCTTTTCTACAGATAACCTGGCCACTGCGGAGATTGTTAATAAAGGCAGGTCCAGGTCTCTACAGATTAAGTCCTTCCTGCGGCGACTGACTCAGCTCTCATTATTGTTTCAGTTCAACCTTCATTGTTCCTTTGTTCCCGGCAAATTTAATCAGGCGGCGGATGCTCTCTCCCGCTTTAACTTTGTTTCATTTTTTAATCAGGTACCCGGAGCCGAACTAACATCAGCAGCTATCCCGGACTGGTCTCAACTGATCTTGGATTAGCCCCACACTTGTCAGCAGCAACGCAACTCATCGATCACTCCCTCTCAGACAATACCCGCAAGGCCTATCAGTCGGCCTGGAGGGCCTTTAGTCGCTTCACATCATCTCACAATACAGAGTCCTCCCGGGTCAAACAAGTCCTTGCCTTCCTTTCCTACTGCCATTCGGACTTGGCATTATCCTTCAACACAATCCGGTTGTACTTGGCCGGGGTACAACACTTCACGTCCCTCCAGGACCCTACCAAACCCTCCTTATTTACCTTTCACGCCGTCCGGGCTCTCATGCGCGGCATTCAGAAACGTCGGCCAGTTTCCAGCGTCAAACGGCTGCCCATCACAGGCGAAGTGTTCAGGGACATGTCAGACATTTTGGCCTCTTCACCTTTCGGTCTCCATGTCAGTGTCGTCCTGCAAGCAGCCATACATCTGGCCTTCTACGGCTTCCTGCGCCCAGGCGAGTTTACCTGCAGTAGCCCCTCGGCACGTATGCTGTGCAAGCACCATCTAGTCAGGTTCGAGGACCACTTCATCTTGCACTTAGCGGTTTCCAAGACACAGCAGCTTGGCCCAGGGACGGACATACATTTCTATAAGACCTACAACCGCTGGTGTCCGGTTACTGTCCTCTCCCGCTTGTTGACCCTTTTGGCCGATCAACCAGGGACTGGCCCACTTCTACCCTTTCACTCAAAACCTCTCAACGCAGCCCAGTTCATGGAGCATGTCAGGATACTCCTGGGCATCCTTCACCTCAATCCTGTGCACTACTCAGGACATTCGTTTCGCATCGGGGCAGCTTCAACAGCCTCCCGCCAAGGGGTCCCGGTCCATGTTATTAAAAAGTTGGGTAGATGGAAGTCCTCCTGTTTTGCACGTTACGTACCCAATCCGCAGATTGAGATGGCCCAGGCCTTTGTAAAGCTTACCCAGTAACAGTCTGTGTTCAATAAAATGCTTCCCCTACCTGAGTGTTTTGCCCCCTTATTTTGGTATACCGTACGTTAGACCAAGGCACACTTTCAGGTCCATTTCAAGTAAGCGAGTTTATGTTATCCTTGTCTGTCATCCTTATCCGTATCGGTCAGAGGGCTCTACACCATAAATAGAAAGGCCAGTATGGTGGCCTGAAATTATGGGTGGAGCCCGGTGGTATATAAGCAGCCGTTCGCCCATCCTTCCTCGTCGGTTCCAGTGCGCGATACCCGCCCACCCGCCCCTTTTATCAGGCCTTTACTCTAGCACACTCCTCATATGAGTACTCATTTCACCCATTTCATATTTATTTCATTTTAAGGTATGCCCCCTTATTTTGGTATACCGTACGTTAGACCAAGGCACACTTTCAGGTCCATTTCAAGTAAGCGAGTTTATGTTATCCTTGTCTGTCATCCTTATCCGTATCGGTCAGAGGGCTCTACACCATAAATATATATATATATTGTGGTAGTTCGGAATCTCCAATCCTGGGACTGGGACAAAGCCAACACCATGGTTCTGGGCTCCACCCTCCCGAGGAGTCCAGGCGTGTAAGGGAGAAGTGTGCATGTCTGCACAGGTCGGTCGGTCGGTCGGTCGGTCGGTCGGTCGGTCGGTCGGTCGGTCTGTCAGAGCAGACAGAGGGTCCAAGCTTGTGGGCTGAAAGAGAAGCTGTTAAAGAGTGCTGAGGTACTGGGTGTACAGGAACTCTGTTAAAGAGCCAAGAGGGCTGCAGCAGAAGTCTGAGCAGCAGTGCTGCTAAAGAGAGCCAGGTGGCTTGGTATTTTTGGTTCTACATACATTACTGCTGTGGAAAGCTGAAACCCCTGTGTGGGCAACTATTTTGTTATCTGACTTTTCTTTCTTTAATAAAAGTGGGCCTACGAGCCCTTAAACGACATCTGGTGTGGATCCAGCTCACTGGTAAGCTCTACCTTTAAGCTAAAATAACCCCCAAATATTACAAGTGGTGTTCGAATGCGGGCATTAGATGGTGGAATCCGGGTCCTTGCTCCACAGTAAGTTCAAGTCAGGAACTATTGGCTGTGTGTGGAAGTGCAGCCAGGCAAAAGGCATTGCGTGTTGCAGGTGGTGTACCTGTGAATGAAAGTCAAATTTTTTATTTATTTTTTCTCTTGCTATGAACTGTGTTTGTGTGCATGAGACAGCATAATCCGTGTGTGCAATGTGCAGGTGAGAAAAGCTTGCATGAAGAGAAAAGCAACTTGCTTTAAAAGAGACACTTTCATTTTCCTGGACTGTTTAAAGTTGTTCTGGAGTCTCTAAGTATGGGGCGGTCAAAGCTCTTAAAAGAAGCCAGGTTTGCTGAAATGAGAGACAGAGCTCTGTGGTTGGAGGGGATGTTACCGCCTGAACGAGCCCCATACATACCTGATCAGAGTTTATCAAGGAGAAAAAGGGCTGGGGTTGTCCCTAGCAACCCTGGTGCAATGAGTGCACAGGTGACTGCTGTTATGGAGAGTCCACCAGCATTTGAATCTGCAGTGGATTGGTGCAAGCGGCATTTAGCAGCACTGAACCAAGCTACAGAGGAAAGGAAGCCAACCCTCAGTGCAAGGGAAAAGCCGCTGGATGTCCATAACTGGAAGAGGGCTGTTGTTGCCCCTGGCAAAGCTGCTGCAGTTAAAACAACAGCTATTGTGAAAGATGTGAATGTGTCACAGCATGAGATGGGATCCAGCAGAGCGAAGCCCATGCGATATGCAAGGAGAGAGGCTGATCAAAGGCTTAGGATGAGAGTGGTTGCCCATAGCAACGCAAAGGAAGCCAATCGGGCTGTCTCTGTACCATGGGCTATGTCTAATCAGGATCGTGGAAAGTGGCTTAAGGAGGAGCCAGTTTATCATGTTGGAGAGAGCCAGCAAAGTTCTGCTGGGAGAGTGCGGTCTCCCATGGCAACCGGAGTGAAATTTATGCCTGAAAGGAGCTGCAATAGAGGTTTGGTTCAGCGTCCCCATAAAGAGGCCTGTGCATTCCGGCCAGCTGGGAATCACCAGGAGAGAATCGCTTTGGGAAAAAGTCGTCCAGTACCATGCCTGGAATGTGGCCAGCTGGGGCATGGCATGTTTTCTTGCCCTAGGTTGTGGAATACGGCTGGAGATAATGTTGCTGAGAAAGTTTTGTCTGTAGGCCCAGAGTCCGGTGAAAATATGTTTGCAGTCACCCCTAGCAACAAGAAGTTTCCTGTTGTGCCTGCAGGGGGTGCTAAGCGGTGGGAGATGCCTGCTGTAGTTTCATCCCATGGCCACCAGGAGGTGTTGGCCAGTAAAAGTGCAGCAGAGGACTGGTGCATAAGACGACGTACTCAAATGAAGATGGTGACCCCAACTACTGCGGTGGGTAAGACTGTCTTTAACCACTTGGGATCCGCGCTATTGCAAAATGACGGCAACAGCGCGGACCCACATTTCCGGGACTACGTCTATTGACGTGGTCCCGGTTACGAGCGGCCTGCGCGCCCCCTGAGGGGCGCGCGCGGCGCGCTCTGTGATCGGCGAGTCCGTGAGACTCGCCTGATCACCGATCCGTGTAAGGGGTCGATCCCGACCCCTTATCACGTGATCAGCTGTCAGCCAATGACAGCTGATCATGTGATAAAACGGAGCCGGTAATCGGCTAGTATTCCTCCTCGCGCTGACAGCGCGAGGAGAAAAAAAAAAGCCGATCGCCGGCGGCCGTGTTCGGGACATCAGTCCCGATCACGGCCAGCAATTTAAACGGACACCTGCCCCCTGCCAGTGCCCACCTGCCACCCGCAGTGCCATCCTGAAATAAAGTAAGTGCCCCCCTGTCAGTGCCACCCAGCAGTGCCCATAGTGCCCACAGTGCCACCCAGCAGTGCCCACAGTGCCACCCAGCAGTGCCCACAGTGCCACCCACAGTGCCACCCAGCAGTGCCACCCAAAATCTGCCTCAAAGGTGCTGCACCCCAGTGCCGCCCATCAGTGCCCAGCAGTGCCGCCCATCAGTGCCCAGCAGTGCCGCCCATCAGTGCCCAGCAGTGCCACCTATCAGAGCCACCTATCAGTGCCACCTATCAGTGCCCATCAGTCCCATCTATCTGTGGTACCTATCAGTGCCCATCCGTGCCACCCATCCGTGCCACTTATCCGTGCCACCCATCCGTGCCATCTTATCTGTGCCCATCTTTGCCCATCAGTGCCGCCTTATCTGTGCCCATCGGTGCCGCCTGATCTGTGCCTATTAGTGCCGCCTTAACTATGCCTATCAGTGCCCACCAGTGCAGCCTATCAGTGCCCACCAATGCAGCCCATCAGTGCCCACCAATGCAGCCCATCAGTGCCCACCAATGCAGCCTATCAGTGCCGCCTAATCAGCGCACTTCAATGAAGGAGAAAAATGACCCGTTTGCAAAATTTTATAACAAACTATTAAAACATGATTTTTATTTTTATTTTTTTTGCATCTTTTTTTGTTTGTTTAGCAAAAAATAAAACTCCGAGCTGTAACTAAATACCACCAAAAGAAAGCTCTATTTGTGGGAAAAAAATGATAAAAATTTCATTTGGGTACAGTGTTGTATGACCGCGCAATTGTCACTCAAAGTGCATCAGCGCTGAAAGCTGAAAATTGGTCTGGGACTGAGGGGGGTTTAAGTGCCCAGTAAGCAAGTGGTTAATGAAATGATGGCTGGAACTGCTGATTTCATGTATAAAAGGACTGGTTACGAGACTGTCCATGATGATGTGAGAGTGACCCCAGTTAGTGGGGCCACTGAATGTGCACTTGAGAATGACTTTTCCCTATATAGTGGGAATGCAAGGGTTAAAATCCAAATAGAACCTGTGTTGATGTCTAAAAGTGTTGTGTCTAATGACTATCAGGCTCAAGTTGACCATGGGCTAGGACAGCCTACAAATGCGAAAAATGCTATAAGTGTTACTGTTAATGAAAAGTTTAATGCTGTTGGGAAAACTTTTGCTCTGAAAGAACCTGGGGTTATCAAAAATGGGCCGTTGCCTGTAGCAACTGGTGGTAAGACAGCACAGTTGTCCACAGGAATCTCCAGGGAACTTCATGTGTTGGAGTCAGAGGTTGCCCTGGACAACTGCGATGTCACTCTGGTGGGACAGAATGGAACTGTACCGTGTAATAGTAATGTGTTAGTGCAAGCTGCTAGTACTAAAAATGTGCAGGTAAATGGTGGATTAACACAACCTGTGAAAAATGCAAAGGTGTGTGAGGCTTATGAAATGCAAGCTGAGAAAGGTGGTGAATATGGTGTATTGCAACCTGTGCTACCACAGTCTGACATGATTTACAATGACTGTTGTAATGAGTCTGCAACTAAGCCGGTCTGTTCTTATGTGTCTCCTTGGGCAGATGGATTGGTGCTGAGGAGTACCGCAGAAGGGAGCGCACATACAACAGATTGGGATAGTTGGAGCAAAAATCTTATCTCCCTGATAGATAAGGCTTTTATGCACAAAGATAAGGTGGACACGGTTTCTGCTGGGCCAGCAGGAGGGGCTGCAGAACAGCCTGTACCTGAGGGCGCGGTGGCTGCTGCAGGGGGTAACCCTGGTGAGCAGGATGAACCAAATAAGGGCATAGCAGAGACATTGTCCGTGACCCACAAAACTGAGGTTGGCATGGAGTGTCAACGTGACGTCACTGGTAATGTTCTGGAGCAGTTCACTGATGCTGAGCCTGAGAAGTTGGGTATGAGTCCAGCAATTGGCAGCGCTCTGGTGGAGCACCAGGCTGTGTTTACCTCCAGCTGCGAGGAGGTTCCGTTAACCGTCGCAACTTTTCAAGTCTCAGCAAGTGAGTCTCTCTGCATCCCCAGTGTCATGAAAATCCCCAGGAAGGACTTAGGTCTGGAGTCAAGGGCCTGGTTTATAACCGAAGCATTAAAAGAGATGCTTGAACTTTGGGATGTACAGCCAATCTATACTAGTGTGTCTCCTCCCCAGTCTGATGGGCTGGTACTGCGCAGTACCACTAGGTGGAGCACTGTATGGCAGGCTGTACAGAGCAAAGCAAAACAGGACAGGAGTGGTTTATTCCTAAATTTGCTACTTTTGTTAAAAGTTGCCGCTACGTATGCTGCTAGATTAGATCCAGAAGAAATATTTGAGACAGATGTTGGAGAAGTTGAAAATAAGCCTAAATTGCCTGTGGTTACACCTCCTAACAGCCAGATGGGAAGCATTTCTGCTGCTATGGTCCAGTGTGGTGCTGGTCAGTTGGTGAAGGGCGTGTATACTGCACCAGTAGAAAAACCACATGAGGTGGAAGGGCCATGTGTGGACCTGAAAGCAACAGAGATCCTGACCAGGGCTCAAACAAAGGTGGTTAAAGAGACTGGGGTCCCCAGTCCAGTGGTTGGTCTAGGTGACAAACCTAATAAGGTCCCCAGGACAGGGGAATGGGCAAGGAGCGTGGATAAAAATACAGATGGCATCAGAACGGGTCAAGTGGTAGGACAGCTGCCTGCAGAGTGGGTGAACCCAGGGGAGGTGGCGTCCTGTGAAGTTCCTGTGGGTGATGGCGGCCCTCTGATATGTGTGCCCTCTGCAGACTCTGCCCTAGCAAATTTTGAAAAAAAAGGCATTGGTGACATGTGCAACATTGAGAGGTCTAATGTTGGTTTGAATATGTCTGTCAATGATGAACCAAATAATGTGTTAATGGTACATGATAATGTGGTGTCCAAAGGTACAGGTAAACCTGGTAATCAATTAGTGACTGCTGAGTCAGGTACCAGAAATAAGAGGTGGGTTTCCGTTCTAAACACTATAGAAATAGGCCCCCTACAGTCTCAGAACAGTACTGCTGAGAGAGTTTTGGGGAAACCTGGGAACCTGAAGCGTGGAGGCAGAAGGGTTGGTAGGAAGACCAACGGGAACCCATTAAGATTTCAGGAGAGGAAGTGCTTGTGGAAATGCACTCGGAAGAAAAGTTGGGAAGGTCGCATCAAAGCTCATAGCAGAGTGACAGTAAGGCTTAGAGGGAGACACCAAAGGAGGCATTGGGTGGAGTTCCCCGTTAGGAGAAGCGAGGTTGGACAGGAGGGTACTTCTGTAAATGGTATCTGGCACAGAGGTGCCAAAAGTAACTTGGGTGTTCTGCCCTCTGGGTCGAAACAAAGGGGGGGGATATGTGGTAGTTCGGAATCTCCAATCCTGGGACCGGGTTTTGGGAACAGCCAGCAGTCTGACTGGATGATTGCACAGGTGGGTCTTGGGCTTAAAACAAAGCCAACACCATGGTTCTGGGCTCCACCCTCCCGAGGAGTCCAGGCGTGTAAGGGAGAAGTGTGCATGTCTGCACAGGTCGGTCTGTCAGAGCAGACAGAGGGTCCAAGCTTGTGGGCTGAAAGAGAAGCTGTTAAAGAGTGCTGAGGTACTGGGTGTACAGGAACTCTGTTAAAGAGCCAAGAGGGCTGCAGCAGAAGTCTGAGCAGCAGTGCTGCTAAAGAGAGCCAGGTGGCTTGGTATTTTTGGTTCTACATACATTACTGCTGTGGAAAGCTGAAACCCCTGTGTGGGCAACTATTTTGTTATCTGACTTTTCTTTCTTTAATAAAAGTGGGCCTACGAGCCCTTAAACGACATCTGGTGTGGATCTAGCTCACTGGTAAGCTCTACCTTTAAGCTAAAATAACCCCCAAATATTACAATATATATATATATATATATATATATATATATATATATATAAATAAAAGCTGCAGGGGGAGGTGTGTTTTGCTCTGAATAGTGGCCGCTGGAGGACCCCCGAGGTTGACGCAATAGTTTCTGCTGTTGGAAAATGGACTGATGCTCTCCTTTCGTTTTGAAGACATTTTTGAGGATACCTAGCGGTCAAAGGAGTGTACATAACTGACACAATCCTCAGATATCAGCCATCAGCAACTTACTAATGTAGAAAGACGGATCCAACATAATAATTAAAAATGTCCCACCTAGTATACTCTGGTACAAGTAATATTAACTGTGGATATTTGGGAGTGAACAACGTCTGAGGAGCTAATATAGAGGACCTGTCTGTAATTGAATAACAACTGCCCTCTCCCCTTTTTTTTTTTTTTTCCCTCTCTCCCCTTTCTGCTTTGCTACTCCTTGGATATATCAGCGAATATTAATGAAAATTTTGTTAGTAGGTTATTGGACATTGCTAATTAAATTGGATAACATTGTGGTGGGTGCTGGAGGGGTAGAGGGTCTTAGCGGCAAGGGAGGGGAGGTATATTAGACCAGGGTGGGGTTAGCGGGGAGCAAGCTGGGAACCTGTCCTGTCAGGGTTAAAAATAAAGATCGGATAACATTCTGGTGGCATTTAGGTAGTGGGAGGGGAGCTTTGTCTCGTCAATATGAGAGGGAAAACAGGTAAAGCAAATAAACCAATCACCCCAGCTGCAAGCCCGGTCGGAATTCAAAAGTACATGGCCGCGAACTCTAGTATAAGAAAAGAAGAAGAGGCCGGGAGCCCCAGGATAGAAAAACCACTCCGCTCCGGACCAAGTAGACAGAAGGGGGAAGAGAGTAGGGGGGGCGAAGAATCCTGTCACAAAGTCAATCGAGTTAAAAAAATGGTGCAAATTCACAAAATAGTGATATAAGACAGAAGGGACCTCAAGGAAAGGGGGGGTAGTAAACATGGAGGAAGGAGAATGAGCTTTGGATGGACATGTGGAAACCTCACACCTAGAACAGCCCCCACAAATCAGGGAGATGCTTTCGGAGATGTTTTCGAGAATGGAGGTCTCTCTAAGGGCAGATGTTGTGATAATAAGGGGTGATATAGGCTTGGTCTTGGGGAGAGTGGAGGAGATAGAAAATAGAGTAGAGGCCCATGAGCAAAGGATAGATGAAATCCTAGAGCAGGTAACAGCTCTTCGGAAGGGAAATAGAACAATTAGTTACAATTATAAGTTAGAAGACCAGGAGAATAGAAGCAGAAGGAAGAACTTACGAATAAAGGGTCTCCCCGAGATACATAGCAGATCTGCCCTTGGAGAGATAGCCCAACAGATTTTCAATCCCTTATTGGATAAGGAAGTCACAGCTCCACTGAAAATAGATAGAATACACAGAATGACACGACCCTTTGGAGTAAGATCAGAAGCCCCGCGAGATGTCATAGTGAGATTTCACCATGTAGAAGAAAAAATGCAGGTAATGAGAAGAGTTAAAACAGAGCCAGGGGTGGTCTATGAGGGCGCGGAACTGCAGATTTACTCTGATTTAGCGGGGGAGACACTTGGAAGAAAGAGACAATTAAAACCGCTCACGGAATTGTTGAGGGCAGCCGATATCCCATACCAATGGGGATTTCCGGCATGCCCCAACGGGAAAGGGGGAGTCCTACCCAGTCTCATGAGACGTTCCGTTATAGGACAAAGGGGGGGAGGGGGGAGGGGAGGAGGTGGGGGGGAATTTTTTCTGTTGTTTCTTATTTTTGGGCTCTCACTCGGTTATCGGTTATTGATTATCAGCACAGCCCCCCCGAGGATACCCACACTGGACCACCAGGGACGCCACCAGACCACCAGGGATGCCAAGGATAAGGTATGCCACCCTAGACCACCAGGGATTCCAGTCAGTGCCACAATGGATGCCGATCAGTGCCCATAATGGATGCCAATCAGGGCCCACAATGGGCATCACTGATTTGCATGCATTATTGTTTGGCACTGATTGGCATCCATTAGTACAGTATATTATAATACAATGCCGCCTATCAGTTCCCATCCGTGTCGCCTATCAGTGCCCATCCATGCCCACCTGTGCCGCCTACCCATGCCCACCTGTGCCGCCTACCCATGCCCACCTGTGCCGCCTATCCATGCCCATCCATGCCGCCCATCCATGCCCATCCATGCCAGCTTTCAGTGCCAATTTGTGCCACCTATCAGTGCCCATCCGTGTCGCCCATCAGTGCCACCCATCAGTGCCGCCTATCAGTGCCCATCAGTGCCACCTATCAGTGCCAAATATCAGTGTCCATCAATGCCACCTCATCAGTGCCACTTCATTGGTGCCACCTCATCGGTGCCCATCAGTGCCGCCTTATCATTGCCCATCAGTGTATCCCCATCAGTGCCCATGAGTGAAGGAGAAAATTTACTTATTTACAAAGTTTTGAAACTAAAACCAAAAAAAAAATTTTTTTTTCAAAATTTTCGGTATTTTTTTATTTGTTTAGCAAAAAATAAAAACCGCAGAGGTGATCAAATACCACCAAAAGAAAGCTCTATTTGTGGGAAAAAAATGATAAAAATTTAATTTGGGTACAGTATAGCATGACCGCGCAATTGTCATTCAAAGTGCGACAGCGCTGAAAGCTTAAAATTGGTCTGGGCAGGAAGGTGTTTAAGTGCCCGGTATTGAAGTGGTTAAGTTCTATAGTTGAGAAGATACTGGAAAGTTTAATAAAAGACCACATAGATGAGTTCTTGTTGGGAAAAAAATAATATTTTAAGCAACAGACAGTATGGATTCATGAAAGACAGAAGTTGTCAGACAAATCTGATTTCTTCTTAGTGTTTGACACAGTTCCCCACACAGCTAACGTGTAAGGTAAAGTCTATACGCCTGGAAAAATCGGCGTGTAAATGGATAGAAAACTGGTTAAAAGACTGAATTCAGAGAGTAGTGGTTAATGATTCACACTCTGAATGGTTTAAGGTTGTTAGTGGTGTTCCCCAAGGTTCAGTGTTGGGACCCTTACCTTTTAATATATTTATAGATGATATAGGGTCTGGGATCAAAAGTAACAGTGTTCAAAAGTTCAGTCTTTGCAGATGACACCAAGCTATGCAGTGGAATGACGTCCTCACAGGATGTCACCAATTTACAAGCCAACCTCAATGCTCTGTTTAATTGGACAACTATTTGGAAAATGAGGTTTAATGTTCATAAATGTAAAGTTATGCACTTGGGGGCTAAGATTATGCATGCATCATACAGTATCTCACAAAAGTAAGTACACCCCATCACATTTTTGTAAATATTTTGTTATATCTTTTCTTGTGACAACACTGAAGAAATTACAGTTTGCTACAATGTAAAGTAGTTAGTGTACAGCTTGTATAACAGTGTAAATATGCTGTCTCACCCCCCACCCCCCCCCCCAGCTTGCACTGCGTGGACACATCCTCTGTGGGATCAAAAGTTATTAGTTCATGACAGACTGAAGAGGGTGAGGCAGGGCTGAGGAGGCCGAATGTCTAGAGAAGCGGAGACTTAAAGCTGGAGACCCAATAAAGCAGGGGTTCCCGATATTTACACTTAACATTTTAGATCTCAGGGAATGGAACCCCTGAAATAATGTTCAGTTCTATAGCTCACGGAACATTGATATGATCAGCAAGCTGTTGATATAATAATTATTTTTAGAAATAGCATATAAAATGGAGCACATATTAAAACTTACCCTTTCAATATAAAACTTGTGCTTGCATCATTCTGAGCAGACGGTCAATTATTGATTAAGCAGTCCACAGGTGGCAGCAAGGCACAGCATTGGGGGTCAAGCAGGCACAGTACACAGGGTGCAGCAGAGCATGGGGGGGTTAGGAGGGCACAATATATGAGGGGACGGGACACGTGGGCACACTACATGGGGAGCCACAGGGCATATTATGGGGTGAACCGGGACACATTGGGGGTGCAGCAGGGAACATTATGGGGCACAGAAGGGCACATTACTTGGCGGGCAGAGGGGCACAGCAGGGCACATTACGGGGGTAGCAGGGCACATTATGGGACGCAGCAGAGAACATTACATGGGGCAGGAGGGCACATCAGAGTATACTACATGAGGGCATGAGGACAAGTTATGGGGCACAGCAGAGCATATTAAGGGGGGAACTAAATTGCACATTATGGGGCACAACATGGCACATTAGAGTGGGGTACAGCAGGTCACATTATGGGCCTATTACATGGGGGGCAAGAGGGCACATTATGGGGCACAGCAGGGCATATTACGTGGGGGCATGAGGACACATTATGGGACACAGCAGAGCACATTAGGGGGGCAACATGGCATATTATGGGGCACAGCAGACCGCATTATGGGAGAGTACAACAGGGTACATTATGAGGCTCAACAGGACATATTACATTGGACAAGAGGGCACATTATGGGGAACAGTATGGTGGACACAGCAGGGCACATTATGGGGCACAGCATGGTGCATTATGGGACACACAGCAGGGCACATCATAGGGCACACTGCAGGTCACAGTGAACACAGTAGGGCACATCATGTGGCACATCATGGGCATACAGTAGGGCAAGGGGCACATAGGGCATGGGGGTCACAGGGCACATCCTGGCACACACTGCAGGGCACATGGTAGGGCACATCACAGGGCACACAGTAGGGCATGGGGCACATCACAGGGCACATCATGTGACACATAGTAGGCCATGGGGCACATCCCAGGGCACACAGCAGAGCTCTTCATGAGGCACACAGTAGGGCATAGGGCACATTATGGAGCACGCAGCAGGGCACAGGGCACATCATGGGGAACACAGCAGGGCACGTCATGGGGCACACAGTAGGGCACAACATGGGGTAAGCAGGGCACATCATGGGGCACTCAGCACATCATGGGGAACAGAGCAAATCATGGGACACACACCAGAGACCTAGAAATAGAACATGTTTAAATCTTTCCAACGGAATCAATTCCTATCGGGAAAACCGTTTGTCTTTATGCTAGTCTGACGGACCAAATACGACACAACTAGCTATTGCCTACTGGCTATTGAACTTCATTTTCTAGTCCCGTCGCACGTCATCGCATTCGAAATGAACAGACTTTGGTGTGATCATGTGTCGGCAAGTCCATTCGGTCGGAACTCCGTCGGAAAGACCGTCACAGTTTATTCTGATGGAAATTCCGGTCGTGTGTACACAGCATTACAGTGTGCAGAAGACTGAATGGATACTCTCCTGCAACAATGCCCTGAGAGGGGTAACCCCACCAGTCTCCCCTGCCCTGATAGCTTACTATATTTGTAACAACACCTATCCCAATAGTGTTCTGTAATGTTAGGGGTCTGCACAGTCCTCTCAAATTGTCTATGGTTAATTCAGCTCTTTGGAAATACCATCCTGGTATATGAAACCTACAGGAGACACACTTACCCAAAGACACTTTGCGATGCATTCATGGGCGTCCACAGCAGGGGGCAAGGGTGGTCAAGTGCCCCCCTGGAATCCCCAAGGTGTTGCAGCCGCCTATCACGGGGCCATCTGGGGTGGCGGGGCCGTGTTACAGAGCGGCCGCCGAACACAGAGCCAGCCAGTGCTGTGATCCAGAGGAGTAGATGCCCATCCGTACAGCCCGCCTGTGTGCCACAGTGCCTGGATAGGAGGATCGAGGTGGGGGGGCTGCAGTGCTCTCCTCCACCACCACACTCTCCTGCCCCCCCAGTGCTCTCCTCCACCACCACACTCTCCTGCCACTTCCCCCCCAGTGCTCTCCTCCACCACCACACTCTCCTGCCACCCCTCCAGTGCTCTCTTCCACCACCAAACTCTCCTGCCCCCCCCCCAGTGGTCTCCTCCACCACCACACTCTCCTGCCACCCCCTCCAGTGCTCTCCTCCACCACCACACTCTCCTGCCCCTCCACCACAGTGCTCTCCTCCACCACCACGCTCTCCTGCCCCCCCATGCTCTCCTCCACCACCACACTCTCCCGCCCTCCCGTGCTCTCCTCCACCACCACACTCTCCTGCCCCCCCAGTGCTCTCCTCCACCACCACACTCTCCTGCCCCCCCAGTGCTCTCCTCCACCACCACACTCTCCTGCCCCCCTCCCACAGTTCTCTCCTCCCCTGTTCTTGCTGCCCCCCCTGCTCTCCAGCTCTCCCCATCCTTCTCTAGCCACCATCCCAATGCTCTCCACATCCCCTGTTCACCCCTCAGTGCTCTCCCCCCTGCCCCCCCCCAGTGCTTTCCCCCCTGTTCTCCCCCCAGTGCTCTCCACTCCCCCCAGTGCTCTCCCCCTTGTCCCCCCGTGCTCTCCTTCACCACACTCTCCTGCCCCCCCCCCCACAGTTTTCTCCCCTATTCTTGCTGCCCCCCTGCTCTCCAGCTCTCCCCATCCTTCTCTAGCCACCATCCCAGTGCTCTCCCCCCTTGCCCCCCCCCAGTGCTCTCCCCCTCCTGTTCCCCCCCAGTGCTCTCCACTCCCCCCAGTCCTCTCCCCTCCATGCTCTCCCCCCGTTCTCCTCCACAGTGCTCTCACCCCTGTTCTCCCCCCAGTGCTCTCCCCCCCTGTTCTTTCCCCCCAGTGCTTTCCCCCCCATCCTTCTCTAGCCACCATCCCAGTGCTCTCCCCCCTTGCCCCCCCCCCCCCCAGTGCTCTCCCCCTCCTGTTCCCCCCCAGTGCTCTCCACTCCCCCCAGTCCTCTCCCCTCCATGCTCTCCCCCCGTTCTCCTCCACAGTGCTCTCACCCCTGTTCTCCCCCCAGTGCTCTCCCCCCCTGTTCTTTCCCCCCCAGTGCTCTCCACTCCCTCCAGTGCTCCCCCCCAGTGCTCTCCCCCCTGTTCTTTCTGCCCCACTGATGCTCTCCAGCCCCCCCAGTGCTCTCTACCCTCCGTGCTCTCCACCCCTGTTCTTTTTGGCTCCCCCCAGCACTCTCCACTCCCCACCCCTGTACTCTCCACTCCCCCTGCATTTTGCCCCCACCCATGTGCTCTCCACCCCCCATAGTGCTCTCCAGTCCCCCGTGCTTTCCACCCCTGTTCTTTCTGGCCCCCACTGGTGCTCTCAAGCTCCCCCCCATTGCTCTCCACCCCCCCTGCTCTTTGCCCCCCCCCCAGTACTCTCCAGCCCCCGTGCTCTCCACCCCTGTTTTTCTGCCCCCCCCAGTGCTCTTCACCACCCCACACTCTTAGCCCCCCAGTGCTCTCAGCCTACCATGCTCTCTACCCCTGTTCTTATTGCCCCCCCCCCCGTGCTCTCAAGTCCCCCCCCCAGCGCTCTCTCCGCTCCCCACCCCTGTGATCTCCACTCCCCCTCGCTCTTTGCCCCCACCCATGTGTTCTCCAACCCCGCCAGTACTATTTGCTCCCCCTTCTCTCCAACTCCCACCCAGTGCTCTCCACTTCCCCAGTACCAGAGGGCAGGCTGACTGGGGCCGGAAAATGAGGACGGCTGAAGGTGCAGGTGGCCAGGGACCACTCCATCTCACAGCAGACAGATCCTCTGGAAGGAGCACCGTCCCCATCCAAAACGAGAACAGACCCTGCCTGCTGCTGGCCGTCATGGATATCCTGCTGGCATGCAAGGTACCGTACCAAGCATCAACAACACACCTTCCCACAGACAGGGACTGCAGACTGGGACATGGGGCACAGGAGGGGCTGCAATGGTGGGCACAGTGAGACTGCATTCACGTCACAGTAAAGCTGCATTTGATGGACACAGTGAGGCTGCATTTGATGGACACAGTGAGGCTGCATTTGATGGGCACAGTCGGGCTGCATTTGATGGGCACAGTCGGGCTGCATTTGATGGGCACAGTCGGGCTGCATTTGATGGGCACAGTCAGGCTGCATTTGGTGGGTACAGTGAGGCTGCATTGGTGGGCACAGTGAGGCTGCATTTGATGGGCACTGGTGAGGCTGCATTGAGCTCTTGCATCAAGTCTGCAGTCTCTGACCATCTCCTGTAGCATGTCTGCAGTCTCTGAGGGAGTCTGGAGAGGAGTCAAGAGTGGAAGCACTGCCGGGATGGGGGTCATGGGAGAAGTCAGACTTGTGTGGACTGTGGACAGAAGACTATAGTATAAAATCAGAGCCACCAAGCTGGAGCCGACTGACTGAGCCCTGCACAGTGCACCTGAGAGGAGGTCAGTGAAAGCACCGCCAGGCCAGTCGGGGGGGGGGGGGGGGGTCACTGATGTAAGGGGGGAGTGAATACGATAATGTAATGAGCACTGATATAAAGGGTTTCCTCCTTATATTAGTAACCCACGACCCTTACCTTAGAGTATCCTTTCTGCAGAGGGTGGTCCCCCCCCCACGTTCTCGATTATATATATATATATATATATATATATATATATATATATATATATATATATATATATATATATATATATTTATGGTCCAGAGCCCTCTGACCGATACGGATAAGGATGACAAACAAGGTTAACATAAACTCGCTTACTTGAAATGGACCTGAAAGTGTGCCCTGGTCTAAGGTACGGTATACCAAAATAAGGGGGCATACCTTAGATAGAGAAGTGGGTGATAAATGAAATGAATATGAATGGAGTGAAATGAGTACTCTCATGAGGAGTATAATGCTTGAGAAATGCCCTGAAAAAGGGGATGGGTGGGTGGGTATCGCGCACCGGAACCGACGAGGAAGATAGGCGAACGGGCTGGTTATATACTCCACCGGGCTCCTCCCATAATTCCAGGCCACCATACTGGCCTTTCTATTTATGGTCCAGAGCCCTCTGACCGACACGGATAAGGATGACAAACAAGGATAACATAAACTCGCTTACTTGAAATGGACCTGAAAGTGTGCCCTGGTCTAAGGTACGGTATACCAAAATAAGGGGGCAAAAACATTCAGGTAGGGGTTGCATTTTATTGATTCAAGTTTGTTACTGGGTGAGCTCGACAAAGGCCTGGGCCATCTCCAGTTGCGGATTGGGTATGTAGCGGGCGAAACAGGTGGACCTCCATCTGCCCAACTTCTTGATAATGTGGTCCGGGACCCCTTGGCGGGATGCTGTTGAAGCTGCTCCGATACAGAATGAAAGTCCGGAGTAGTGAGTTGGATAGAGGTGAAGGATACCCAGGAGTATCCTGACATGTTCCATAAAGCGGGCAAAGTTTCAGAGGTTTAGTGTGAAATGGCAGAAGCGAACTAGTTCCTGGTTGATCAGCCAAAAGGGTCAACAAGCGGGTGAGAATGGCGACCGGGTACCAGCGGTTGTTGGACTTATAGAAGTGTATGTCCATACCCGAGCCAAGCTGCTGCGTCTTGGAGACTGCTAAGTGTAAGACGAAATGGTCTTCGTATCGGACCAGGTGGTGCTTGCACAGCATGCGTGCTGTGAGGCTACTACAAGTAAACTCGCTTGGCCATAAGAAGCCGTAGAAGGCCAGGTGTATGGCTGCTTGAAAATGACACTAATGTGGAGACCAAAAGGTGAAGTGGCCAGGATATCTGACATATTTCTAAAACGTCTCCTGTGATAGGCAGTCGTTTGGTGCCGGCCATCGGCTGGCGCTTCTGGATACCGCGCATAACAGCCCGAACGGCGTGGTAAGAAAATAAGGAGGGTACGGTAGGGTTCTGGAGGGACGTGAAATGTTGTACACCGGTCAGGTATAACCGGATCGTATTAAAGGATAACGCCAACTGCGAGTGGCAGTAGGAAATGAAGGCTATGACTTGCTTGACACGGGACGTCTCTGTGCTGTGATACGTGATGAAGCGGTTAAAGGCCCTCCAGGCTGATTGATAGGCCTTGAGGGTATTGCGGGAAAGGGAGTGATCGATGCGTTGGGTAGCCGCTAGGAGGTGAGGGGCTAATCCAGGGTCAGTTGAGACCAGTCCGGGATAGCTGCTGATGTTGGTCCGGCTCCGGGTACCTGATCGAAAACGAGACAAGGTTAAAGCGGGAGAGGGCGTCCGCTGCCTGATTGAATTTACCGGGGATAAAGGAACAATGGATGTTGAACTGAAACAACAACAAGAGCTGGACCAGTCGACGTAGGAAGGACATAATCAACAGAGAGGACGCCTTGGCGCAGCCAGGACTTGCCAGTAACTGGGGAGGCCAGGGAGCTGCGAGCCAGAGGTGGCCAAAAACAGCCGCAAGCCCGTGGAGGCCGCTGCGTCGGTCATCACCTGGGGAGAAAGGGAAGACACGGAGGGAATGAACAGGGAGACCCCATTCCCAGACGCTAGGAATTCCTCCCGCATAGCAAGGACTGCTATTGCCGCGGGATCCAGGCTGAGGACTTGCTCTGGATCCTGTGAGAGGGACAGTAAGACCAATAGGCGTGACACAAAGGCGCGACCCTGAGGGATGATGCGCATAGCGAAACTCGACATGCCGTGTAGGGACTGTAGGTGTCTTTTGGATGACTAGACTGGGGAATATGCAAGGATATTATATGCCCCTAAAGATGGCAGTTGTGATGGGCGAGCGTTTGCCGTTGGCTATGGGCTGATGCCTCTGGATGCCTTGTAGTGGGGATCTTGCTGTATAGGCCGTAACGACAGATGGCTCTCCGTGTACTGTAAGGATAAGAAATGCTGAACGCTGGCTAGAAATAGCCTGGGCGTGCTACAGGAAGAAGCCAGTTGCGTGTGTCAACATGATCCTAGTGCGGGACGGAAGTTTGACCTCAACTGTCCTAAGGAAGAGACGGGTAGGCAGACAACAGTGAGTGGTTTGTAAGAAAAGCCACAGGAGACGAGTGGCCAATTAAGTGCTGCTGAAAATGACGTGTAGCCAGTTTGTGTGCCACTGAGAACGTGCTTGCCAACGAATGATTGCAACAAGTTATGCTAAGTCGCGAGCCTTGGCATGACTAAAAGTTGTGTTAAACGTGTGCTTGCGACAATTGCCCGGGAGTTTGTCCCTGGAGACGTGTACGTAGTAACTGTGAGCAATTCGTGTTACCGCATGTGCACTGCGAAGACTGCAGGAGTTGTGCTTGAATGTATGTTTGGACGCGTGCTTGCGATGATTGCAAGATGTTACCCCGGATGCGTGCTTGCTATGATTGCAAGATGTTATGCTAGGATGCGTGCCTGCAACTAATGCAAGGAGTTATGCCAGGACTCGTGCCTGCAACGATTGCAAGAAATTATGGTAGGTTACATGGGTAGCCAGGCCGGAAAAGACAGAAGTCCATCCGGTCCCACCATAATACAACGTACCTTTAGGAAGGTATCCAGGCTTTTCCCCAAAGCAATCTATTGAGCAGCCAGAAGTGCCTGCCAGCAATGATTGCCATAAGTTGTGCCTGGACACCTGCTTGCAACGATTGCAAGAGGTCTATGCTCGAATGCGTGCTTGCAATGATCGCAAGAGGTCTATGCTCGAATGCGTGCTTGCAATGATTGCAAGAGGTCTATACTCGAGTGCGTGCTTGAAATTAGTGCAAGAGGTCTATGCTCGAATGCGTGCTTGCAATGATTGCAAGAGGTCTATGCTCGAATGCGTGCTTGCAACGATTGCAAGAGGTCTATGCTCGAATGCGTGCTTGCAACGATTGCAAGAGGTCTATGCTCGCATGCGTGCTTGCAATGAGTGCAAGAGGTCTATGCTCGAATGTGTGCTTGCAATGATTGCGAGAAGTCTATGTCTGGATGCGTGCTTGCAATGATTGTGAGCAGTCTACCCTTGGATGTGTGTTTGCAACGATTGCAAGAAGTCTACGTTTGTATGTGGAGAAAACAGCGAGACACGCCTAAACGAAGCTGTGTTTTTTTTTTTTCTTTCGAGGCAATTTATAATGAAATGAGGCCGAGGAGCGAGGCCCCCGGTAGGCATCCAAACATTGAAGAATCAACTGGACCCAAACCGGGAAGCGGTATGTGACAGTGAAATGAAAGAACCTGCCATGACAGAGATCCAGATCGCCATGCCACAACTTGCGACCGAGCACGAAACGGATTCTGGAGCATGTACTGAAATGAGGCCATTCCTGGGGCACGCCGAGACGAATTTGGTACACAGATGTGACTATTCGTACCGGAACGTGATAGGTGAAAATGAAATGAAAACCCATGACAAAGACAAGAATCAGAGGACGAGCCCATGAACCAAACAGATGAATCCTGTCTTTGGAGCATGTACTGAAATGAGGCGTAGCAGCTGGGCACACCAGAACGAATCAGTGCATAAAGAATGCGACAGGATTCGAATTGGAGCGTAATAAGTGACAGAAATGATATGCCATGACAGAGACAAGATTCAACGACTGGACTGATAGTTACAACAAAGAATCCGTCTCTGGAGCATGTACTGAAATGAGGCGTAGCAGCTGGGAACACCAGAACGAATCAGTGCATAAAAGAATGCGACAGGATTCGAATTGGAGCGTAATGAGTGACAGAAATGATATGCCATGACAGAGACAAGATTCAACGCCTGGACTGATGGTTACAACAAAGAATCCGTCTCTGGAGCATGTACTGAAATGAGGCGTAACAGCTGGGCACACCAGAACGAATCGGTGCATAAAAGAATGCGACAGGATTCGAATTGGAGCGTAATAAGTGACAGAAATGGTATGCCATGACAAAGACTAGAATCAGGGACTGTGCCTGAACCTGCGAGTGACTCAGTCTCTGGAGCATGTACAGAAATGAGGCCGAACCCTGGGGCACTTCGAAGCGAATCGGTGCATCGGAGATGCGACAGGATTCGCACCGGAGCGCGGTAAGTGACAGAAATGATGAAATGATTTAGAAATGGTAGAAATGAATCGATCTGACATAACAGACTGAAATGATTTGAAATGAGATGAAATGACAGGCATAAATCAAACGGCATGAAATGATTGAAATGGCATGAATTTATTCGAATTGGAACGGTCCGACCGGTTTACGGCTTGAAAACAACGTGAAATTGCCATTGTCCGGACTGCTTGATTTAACGAACGAGCAGTCGGCTATGATTTCTAAACGATTCGATCAATTCGAATATAGAGAAATGATCGGGGAGTCGTTCGGCTTAGAAATGACGTGCCTACGAAACGAAGTGCCTGATGTGGCACGATCGACATGTCCCGAAAAGGTGACAACGACTTCTTCCGAAAGAAAGGGGGTAGTGGCATGAGGTAACGAGTACGAGTGCCACAGTAAAAACGTTCGTGAAATGAAAGTGAGAGGTTCGTGAGTTCAGGGAATCTCGTTTACGTGACATTGTAACATATGAACTGAAAAGGGTGCCGAAGCCCTACCTGCGACAGCCGGCCCAGACGTGTTGTACGATAACAGAAAATTTGGTTGAGTATAGCGACACTCGGACGGCAAACACACGGACGCTAACAAATGACAAGACGGCTTGCAAATGCGAAGGCGAACGGACAACGTGGGAACTCACGAACACGGCTCACTACGTTTTGGTCTCGAGGATAGTCGGCCCTTGATTTCTGACGTATCAGATATCGCGCACCGGAACCGACGAGGAAGATAGGCGAACGGGCTGGTTATATACTCCACCGGGCTCCTCCCATAATTCCAGGCCACCATACTGGCCTTTCTATATATATATAAAAGCCCTGTGTGATTTCATATCTATATCTAATACTCTCTTCATCAACTGTGCTTTAAAATGTATGGTTTTCCCTTTCATGAACAAGAAAATAATGACGTTATGCTGTTGGGCTGGTATAATAATGCTGTGAGGCTGGTATGAAATTTTTTCCAGTGCTGGTTTTTGAAAGCATGGGCATCCGCAAGGTTACTCAGGTGGCTGCATACCATGCCCATATAGCCTAGAGAATGTACATCTTTTTACATTGCAATACATCTGTTTTTGCCATATTTTTATCTTGATGAAAACAGCCTATACAGTGACAGTATGAGATCAAAATATGGCCACAACAGATGTATTGCAATGTAAAAAGATGTACATTCTCTAGGCTATATGGGCATGGAACACAGCTGCCAGAGTAACTTCCAGTACAGAGTGAAGATGAACTATCTGTTATATAACACATATGTATTACCAGTGGAAAGATTTTCATGAGATTGTCGAAAAGGGGTGGAGCATTCGTGGCCTTATGCCCCCCCCCCCCCTGGAAAAAGTTATGCGGACGCCCATGGTAGTAGGTTTATACATTTTTTTCAATGTCATTTCACTGATAGTGTAGGCTAGGCAGGCCGTATAGTGAGACTCAGCTATCAGGGGCTTCCTTTTATTGTCCAGGTTGCTAATGTGACTTTCTGCTGCTGTAGTGTAATCCCGCATATTTTTGTAAGTGGCATAGTAAAGAAGTATCTTCTTTTAGACCACCCAATTAGTCTTTACCCAGATTAACATTAATTCATCTTTAACCAGATAATGCTGTATATTTATGCACTGCCTGCAGAATTTCTCCTAATGTAGGTTGCTCTTCCCCCTCTGTCATCTCGGCAGGCTCGTCTGTGTTCATATTCAGTGACCTGGATGGATGGCGTCTAGGTCTGGGCTCTGTATACTAGTGATATCAATCAGCATATCAGAACAGCCATCCCTGCTCTACCCTGATGTCTACAAGGAGGATGTCTGGCCATCAGGTTCCTTACTCTCCTGCCTCTGAGGGGGTCCCTCTACGGGAAAGCCCCCCGACTTAGTATTCACGGGTGGTTTTGGCTGCCTTAGAAGAACGGAGTCTGTCAGGTCTTCTGGCTAGGCAGACCATGTAAACCTATGTCCCAGTCAGGAGGCTTGCAGGATGCAAAGGGCGGAGATCAGGGTAGAGGCCCTAACCCTTCGGGGGGTGGACTAAAGCACACCCTTAAGTGTACTTTTTAGTGTGTGTTTCACATGCAATGTTTTGTTCACCTACAAGTTTTTTTTTGTTCGCGGACAAGAAAAAGAAAAAATCCCCTGCCTTTGTTTCAGCCTGTCCCTATGCTTGTGTGCCAAACACTTTCTGGGTATAAAATAGAATACCCAAAGTGCATTCCTTACCCGACTGGCGAGAAGCCTTCCCCCGGCCTGCAAGCTGCATCCTTGTTTTTATCTGAGCCACAAGGAGTTCTTTGAGGAAATGTCATGCCGGTGCCCTATTGGGACTTTTGAGCCATTGCCTCTTCCTTGGATTTTCTTCCCATCATGTGAACAATGTTGATTAAACAAGTTTCGACAGGATCCCGAGGGGCAGAGGAAGCGAATGGTGGCAGCTGGGAGCAATAAAGTTGCCAGGGAGAGGATCGATGTACAGATCAGCTCAGGGAGCTCCATGAAGCACATCTGCTCCCATTGCCTGGGCAGCCATGCCCCCTAATTTGTGTCTTTAATATCCTGTTGAAGAGTAGGTTTAAGTAGTAGGACTTTTCTATGCACAACCCAAGAAGGAAATTAACTAGCAGTTTAAACCAGTGGCTAACTAGGGAAAACCACACTCGGTGAAAGATAAAGTAAATTGACATTGATTTTATTGATATTCTTACGTTATGAATAATCTTATCAGTAAGTAAAATATGTGAAAGAAAATCTCAGTATCACAAGGTGAATCTGCAGGTAATTAGATGTAAGGATATAGATAAAGCTTTCACCTTACAGTGCAAGGTGATCTTCAGTATTTCCCACAGTATATATTATAACCTTTCACCAACACATCTAGCTTATTGTCTGTCAGTTCTCCGGCTGAACTTTCTGCTAATTTTGGCTTAGTTAGATGTGCTATGTAACTCTGCAAGTGACGGCATTTCTTAAGCAGCCAGGAAGCAGTGGGGGGTTAGGTTGGCAGCCAAAATAACTTTTCTCCCAATGTTTTCTCATATATCTATGCATTCCCAGTCTGACTACTATGCACTTTTTTGGCTGTGGACATTGAAATGTATATAAATACATAGATAGATGGACTGATACAAATCCGGGGGAGGGCATCAAAAGGAAATTTAGGAAAGTTAAAAGGCAATTTAAAAAGATAAGAAATCATATATTAGAACACATAGACGGCTGCACTTCACTTATATAAAGTGAGGCAGAGGATTAGGAATGCTAAAATGACACGTTTATGTTTAATTACACCTCATGCACATGTTAAGATATTTTATCGTAGACTACAAGTCTGGGTTTATTAATCTTGATAAAATTACCCCACTAAAAAATAAAGGTGCTGTTATCACTTAAACAGTTCAGTTGTATTTATTATCATGCTGCATCACACTAAAATATTTTACTTTCTAAGTGTATATTTTTTTTACATAAAATGACCAGTATATTTTAACAAAAGGCTAGATTGCCTTGTATCAAATCATACAAAATGATTAAAAAACCCTTCAGTGTTCTATAATAATGTCATACAGAACAAGCTTTTATTCAGCAGGAATGCAGTTTTGGCACCTCCAGCACTGAATGTTTCTACTGGCAAGGGGTGCTGAGGTGTGCTGGAGGGTCCATGGCTGCTGGCGGATCTATTGCTCCTGAAGATCTATTTTTGCATGACAGTCTAATTATTGTTGCTGGTGGGGGATCTATTGTTGGTGGGGGGCTTATGTTGCTGGGGGGTCAACTGTTGCTGGAAGAGATCTACTGTTTAGCAGAGAGGGGTCTATTGTTGCTGGCTGTTGGGAATCTATTGTTGCTGGGGGGGGGCATCAATTTTTGCATGGCAGTCTATCGTTGCTGGTTGGGCTTATGTTGCTGGGGGGGTCAATAGTTGCTAGAAGGGATCTACTTTTGAGGAAGCGATATATTGTAGCTGGCTGCTGGAAAGTCTATTGTTGCTGGCTGGCTGCTGGGAAATCTGTTGTTGCTGCCCTGTCTATTGTTGTTGGGGTCCCTTGTTGCTGGAAAGGGTCTATTGCTTCTGGCTGCAGGGGATCTACTTTACTGCTTTTCTTGTTATCATTAACAAATTCCATACAAATGACTATGCAGCACAAAATAATACTTTGTTCTGTATTCTCTAAAAAGGGCAGTACACTGGGAGGTGGGTATGAGATGGAAACAAGGGATGGTGCTTGGAGGTGGGTAGGGGGCGGAGACAAGAATTTACTTTTTTATATTCTGAGGAGGTGTCTGGCCCCCTGATCTAAGTAAAGCTGCTCACCTCTGACTGTCCTCTTGAGATGAATCTCCCTCCCTTCTCTGAGCTCTGCTGTATTGTAGACTTTTGGAGGCTGATTTCCAAGTCTACTTACACGGTTTACATTAAAAAAACAAAAAAGAAACAAAAACATTTTAACCACCTCAGCCTCAGATGGTTTTACCCCCTTCAGGACCAGGGCATTTTTTTCTATTCAGCACTGTGCTACTTTAATTGGCAATTTCGTGGTCATACAATACTATATGTAAATACAATTTTTATCTTTTTTTTTCCACACAAATTTTAGCGATATACTGTACTTTCACACTTTCTTTTAGTGATATAAATGAAAAAAGAACAGATATTTTGAAAAAAAATAAGATGTTTTTTACTTTCTGTAATGCCCTGTACACACGCTCAGGCATTCCGACCACAAAATCCGTCAGATTTTTTCCAACAGATTTTGTCCGAAACTTGTGTTGCATACACACAGTCGTTCAAAGTTGTCGAAAAATCTGATCGTTCTGAACAAGGTGACAGCAAACACGTACGTTGGGACTATAAATGAGCCATTAGCCAATAGCTTTCGTCTCTTAGTTTATTCTGAGCATGCGTGGCACTTTGAATTGTCTACACACAATCGAATTTATGCGATCGGATTTTGTTGTCGGAAAATTTTAGATCCTGCTCTCTAACTTTGTGCGTCGGAAAATCCGACAGAAAAAGTCAGATAGAGCCCACACACGATCAGATTTTCCGACAACATAACCCAATCGGACTTTTTCCATCTGAATTTCCGACCGTGTGTACAGGGCATTATAAAACATATCCAATTAAATAAAACTTTGTCATAAATGTAGCCCACAATGTATTCTGCTATGTGTCTTTGGTAAAAAAAAATTGCAATAAGAGTATATTAATTGGTTTGCATGAAGGTTATAACGTCTACAAACTATGGTACAGTATATGTATAGTAGATCTGAAAAATTATTAATTCTGATGAACAGCTTATCTCATTTGTTAAGGCCCTAAAATACTAGGACAGTACAGATTCGCCCCAAATAACCCCTTTTTGAAAACTAGAAAGTTTGAGGCATTTGATAAGAGGCATGGCACGTTTTTTGAAGTTGTAATTTTTTGGTCAGAATTATTTTTTTATTAAGTTAAGAAATAGAATAAAATTTGGTGTTTTTTTCACAATTTTGTTTTTACATACTGTGACCAGTGCAGTACAGCATCATAATATGACTGATGTGGTGGTGATCAGGGACACTGACTGGTGGCAGTATGTAAAAAAATCGTATATTCATATTATATATATATATATATATATATATATATATATATATATATATATATATATATATATATATATATATATATATATACACACACACACACACATATATAATAAATATAAATATATTTGTTAATATATATTTAACTTTTTTTTTTCCATTTTCTAATTTTTTTTTAATTTTTACTATTTAGTTTTTACATACTTTCATCAGAGTAATTCAGTTTCACCATTCTAACACTGTCGTACTCTGAGGGGGTGATCAGGTTTTTTGTTTTTTGTTTTATTAATTAATTTTTTTACACTTTGTTGTTAGAATGAAGATCATTGTAACAATAACCTTTTCAACTATTATGTATGGGGACATTCATGACAGTTGTGATCGCTAGTGATCATGATTGGCTACAGCAGGGTGTTGTGATTGGCTAAGGTACCATGTGATAGCTGTGGGCCAATTGCAGCATTGAGAACACAGCTGTTATGAATGAATGTTCATAACAGCTTTGATGTCATTGTGATCACCGGCCCCAAGTAGGGATCTTTGTTCTCCTGTGGCCCAAAATTAGCCAACAGAGGGCTAAATCCCACTGCAGGCTGATATCACAGACCCACTGTAGATTCTGGAGGGATACCGACAATAATCTTAAGATCCAGCCAAATGCCTTATAGGCAGCTCTCGGCATGCTAGCCAGTCACTCCTGCACCCTATCCTGCTCGGGCTCCAGTGAGCACTGGAGGGGCAGTGAAGCTAGGGAACTTAGTGATCAGATGATCGCTTAGTTCTCAGGCTTAGAGGCGGTGGTGGATAGCTTGCAGCATCGGACTGATACTGCAGCAGGTAGGCAAGTATGTAGTCCCATAAATGCAGCCTTACCAGTGCCCTAAATGCAGGCTTACCTAACGACATCACATCAGCCTGACAGAAGACAGAGCAGTCCCAGTGGCCACTATGGCTGTACTCCATTAGGCCACTCAGGCTGCTCTGTCTTCTCTCTCAGCAACAGTGCAGCAACAGTGTCAGGCCCAGCCAGGAAATCGCTTGGCACTCCCTCGGGTGTTTGGGATATCTTGCCTCTGCTCGCCTGCCTCAGTAACGGTACTAACATGGCGGTGGGGTCAACGGTGGCGGCGGGGGGGGGGGCAGTGCCGGGTGTATATTCGCTCCACAAGATGCAGAGACTTTTTCCCCCATATTTTTGGGGGAAAAAAATGTGTCTTATGAAGCGAAAAATACGGTATTTTCTTTTCTTTATTTTTTTAAATTGTTTATTTAAAGGATTTTTGTAAAGCATACAATGTAGAGATTTTGGAGGTGGACTCCCAAATACTCCCCCAATCCAACAAGAAGATATCATGCTGAAGGATCTGAGACCACTTTCTCATGAAATAATGACTATCTACCATTAAGAGGGTGGCTTCATGTAAGATTTTGTAAATGGTGAATATTAATTGGGGTTTGTAAGGACCCCTGGCGCATAGCATTTCAAATTCCGATGGTTTCTCTAGGGACAGGAAAAGAGATCTGGTGGAGAAGAAGTGTCTGATCTGCAGGTAAGAATAGAAAAGTGTATTGGGGAATTGGTGTTGTTTTTGCAAGTTAGAGAAGGTAAAAAGATGTTGCGTCACCGAATTGACAAGATGGCGCAACTGAAAAGTCCCTGCCTGAGTCCAAGGTAACATACATTCGTAAGACAAACTATCTGGGATGTCTGGATTGAAGAAGACATTAAGGAGTTGTGGGCATGGGGAGGAAAGAGAGTAATTGTAATGCTTCAGGTAGTGTGCTAGTAGTAATTGTAGTGGATCACAGCTTTGGACTTACATGCATACTATGTTGCTAATTGGTTACACCATATGGGCAAGTATAAGTTAAAGGTACAAAGGTATGTTGTGAGATTTGATTGGTTTTTATTTAGAGAGGTTAGATACAGCCATAACGTAGGTATCAGGAGAGACTGTTAGGCAGAAGCAGAAGCTGATGGGGACACTCAGTGCCATCTGGAGAGATGTACTGGTAGCCTTCGTGGGAGTGGTTGGTGAGGCATTCATCAGCCCAAAGAAGGGTAGTAAGGGGGGCTCTGTCCAGCCCAAACGAAGAGTAGAGAGTGGGGCTCTGTCTGGCCCAAAACGTACAGTAGTAAGCTGCAACGTGTGGATCATGCACTTCGCCTGGTAACAGGTTCCTAGCACAAACGATGAGTAATTAGCGGCAGCTGTTTAAATAGGAACAAGAGGAGGAATCAGGTGATGTGTCTCTGACATCATCAATGTGCTGCGGAGATAGTGGAGATGTCTGATCCATCCACTGGGGGATCAGTCATTACAGTAATGCTGTCAAGTATCAGATAAGACCAGAACTGTGTGGACTGCAACAGAGGAAACCCAAACGTGTATAAGTAAAATAGGATTTATTAAAGAAAGTGAATAATATAAATACAACCACACAGTGCAATAAACCAACCAACAAAGACCCCCAAACAACAACAGACAGATATGTACAATAAATGGGAAATGCTAGGACCGTAAACGATAGGCAGGCCAGGGTCATACACAGAGGATCAGCAAATAAACAAGGGCAGTCCAGAATAAGAGTCACAAGTCAGGCCAAGGTCATACACGGGGAGATCAGCAAATGGGGTAAGGAACACAGGACAGGGAGAGGATGGACGGATCAGACTGCAGGACAGGGATAATGGTAACAGGTGGGACAGGGTAGGGACCAGGACAGGGAAACAGGATCAGAACCACGGGTCACAGGTTCAGGGCACAGGAATAGGTACAGAATCAGGATCGCAAGCAGCAGGTCAGGGCACAAGGAACAATACCAAGGCGAGGTGTGTGTGCACCTGCCGGGTATTTATAATGGCTGCTGTCAGTCATGTGATGCCTGACTGCAGAAGGCAATACCTGCTCCATACTGCCAGGATCCCTCCGCTCGTGGACACCAGTACTGCGGACCAAAGATGACACAATTCCAGCAGGAGACACCTGCTGGTGGATCGCAGTACTGCATGGCAAATGATTGATATTACCAGCGGAGGGAACCTTTCCTGACAGTACCCCCCCCTCAAAGGAGCGACCTCCGGACGCTCCAACTAGCAGTTGCTGGGGAAAGTCCATTGCGTCAAGCTGGGCTATGAGCAAAGTCACATCAGGTTGGGTAACGGGCACTTCAAGCAGGGCAGCAGACAGAAGCACATCGGACCGGGAAGCTGGCACATCGGGCTGGAAGGCAGGCAACGACACGTCAGGCTGGAAGGTGGGCAGCGGCACGTCAGGCTGGAAGGCGGGCAGCGGCACGTCAGGCTGGAAGGCGGGCAGCGGCACGTCAGGCTGGAAGGCGGGCAGCGGCACGTCAGGCTGGAAGGCGGGAAGCGGGACGTCAAGCTGGAAGGCAGGCACATCAGACTGGAAGGCATCGGACTGCAAGGCCGGGACATCAGACTGGAAGGCGTCGGACTGAAAGGCCGGGACATCAGACTGGAAGGCCGGGACATCAGGCTGCAAGGCGTCAGACTGGAAGGCCGGGACATCAGGCTGGAAGGCGTCTGGCTGGAAGGCCGGGACATCAGGCTGGAAGGCGTCTGGCTGGAAGGCCGGGACATCAGGCTGGAAGGCGTCTGGCTGGAAGGCCGGGACATCAGGCTGGAAGGCGTCTGGCTGGAAGGCCGGGACATCAGGCTGGAAGGCGTCTGGCTGGAAGGCCGGGACATCAGGCTGGAAGGCGTCTGGCTGGAAGGCCGGGACATCAGGCTGGAAGGCGTCTGGCTGGAAGGCCGGGACATCAGGCTGGAAGGCATCTGGCTGGAAGGCCGGGACATCAGGCTGGAAGGCGTCTGGCTGGAAGGCCGGGACATCAGGCTGGAAGGCGTCTGGCTGGAAGGCCGGGACATCAGGCTGGAAGGCGTCTGGCTGGAAGGCCGGGACATCAGGCTGGAAGGCGTCTGGCTGGAAGGCCGGGACATCAGGCTGGAAGGCGTCTGGCTGGAAGGCCGGGACATCAGGCTGGAAGGCGTCTGGCTGGAAGGCCGGGACATCAGGCTGGAAGGCGTCTGGCTGGAAGGCCGGGACATCAGGCTGGAAGGCGTCTGGCTGGAAGGCCGGGACATCAGGCTGGAAGGCGTCTGGCTGGAAGGCCGGGACATCAGGCTGGAAGGCCGGGACATCAGGCTGGAAGGCGTCTGGCTGGAAGGCCGGGACATCAGGCTGGAAGGCGTCTGGCTGGAAGGCCGGGACATCAGGCTGGAAGGCGTCTGGCTGGAAGGCCGGGACATCAGGCTGGAAGGCGTCTGGCTGGAAGGCCGGGACATCAGGCTGGAAGGCGTCTGGCTGGAAGGCCGGGACATCAGGCTGGAAGGCGTCAGGCTGGAAGGCCGGGACATCAGGCTGGAAGGCGTCAGGCTGGAGCAGGTTGGTTGATGTGGAGGCAGGTTGCTTTACTGGCAGGATCAAATGGGTAGGAAAGAACTTCCGTCTCTTTTTAGATTTAGCTACTGAAGGCCTGTAGGTAGCTGCAGATCTATAGGTAGGGGATGAAGCAAACTGGAGAGAAGGGTTGTAATATGGCAGGGAAGAGGTAGCAGTGGCTGGGGGAAGTTCTTGAGGGATAGTGGGCCATGGGAAAGAGGCAGTTGGATTAAAGGCAGGATATGTGCAGCAGGAAGAAACAGGGTATTGATATTTGGTGGGGAGTAGAGTATATTGGGCTGAAACTGAGGTTGCCATAGGTGATGGAGGAAGAGTTTCTTGGGCAGGCAGGTGTTTGGTAGCAGAGATGGTTTGTTGTGGGCTGGCTGTGGCTGATTGCAAAATACCAGACCATGCTAAAAGTAGTGGTTGCACAAACTGCGGGTTACATACTGCCTGTCTGACAAGGGATTGTACGGAATCAACACATTCTATTATCATCTGTTGGGAACAGGCTGTGTAATGCTCAAAAAAGTAAGGGGAATCATCTTCCAGAAGCCATACCAGTGATGTGACTTGATTAATACTGAAAGGGGGAGAAAAATCATCCTGGCCCCCTGGGATGCAGGGCAGGGACAGCTCTGTGCAGATTTGAATTAACGACTGAACATCCCCAAACAACATACAGCCCTGATCAACCCAGGAGTGAGCTAAACAAATGGTTTCCAACAGCTGATCACTGGTCCACCCTTTCAGTGTCTGGCGGAGATAGTCACCACTCTCAGACGCCAACAAAGCATAATAACGAATCACTTCTAAATTCATTTCTGTAAGCAACCTGAACCAAGATGGTTCCTCTGTGTAGCCACTTATGGTCAGGGATGGCCTTGGTATTCTGTCAAGTATCAGATAAGACCAGAACTGTGTGGACTGCAACAGAGGAAACCCAAACGTGTATAAGTAAAATATGATTTATTAACCACTTGGGTACCGCGCTATTGCAAAATGACGGCAACAGCGCGGACCCACATTTCCGGGACGACGTCTATTGACGTCGTCCCGGAAACGAGCGGCCTGCGCGCCCCCTGAGGGGCGCGCGCGGCGCGCTCTGTGATCGGCGAGTCCGTGAGACTCGCCTGATCACCGATCCGTGTAAGGGGTCGATCCCGACCCCTTATCACGTGATCAGCTGTCAGCCAATGACAGCTGATCATGTGATAAAACGGAGCCGGTAATCGGCTAGTATTCCTCCTCGCGCTGACAGCGCGAGGAGAAAAAAAAAAAGCCGATCGCCGGCGGCCGTGTTCGGGACATCAGTCCCGATCACGGCCAGCAATTTAAGCGGACATCTGCCCCCTGCCAGTGCCCACCTGCCACCCGCAGTGCCATCCTGAAATAAAGTAAGTGCCCCCCTGTCAGTGCCACCCAGCAGTGCCCATAGTGCCCGCAGTGCCCACAGTGCCACCCAGCAGTGCCCACAGTGCCACCCACAGTGCCACCCAGCAGTGCCACCCACAGTGCCACCCACAGTGCCACCCAAAATCTGCCTCAAAGGTGCTGCACCCCAGTGCCGCCCATCAGTGCCCAGCAGTGCCGCCCATCAGTGCCCAGCAGTGCCGCCCATCAGTGCCCAGCAGTGCCACCTATCAGAGCCACCTATCAGTGCCACCTATCAGTGCCCATCAGTCCCATCTATCTGTGGTACCTATCAGTGCCCATCCGTGCCACCCATCCGTGCCACTTATCCGTGCCACCCATCCGTGCCATCTTATCTGTGCCCATCTTTGCCCATCAGTGCCGCCTTATCTGTGCCCATCGGTGCCGCCTTATCTGTGCCTATTAGTGCCGCCTTAACTATGCCTATCAGTGCCCACCAGTGCAGCCTATCAGTGCCCACCAATGCAGCCCATCAGTGCCCACCAATGCAGCCCATCAGTGCCCACCAATGCAGCCTATCAGTGCCGCCTAATCAGCGCACTTCAATGAAGGAGAAAAATGACCCGTTTGCAAAATTTTATAACAAACTATTAAAACATGATTTTTTATTTTATTTTTTTTGCATCTTTTTTTGTTTGTTTAGCAAAAAATAAAACTCCGAGCTGTAACTAAATACCACCAAAAGAAAGCTCTATTTGTGGGAAAAAAATGATAAAAATTTCATTTGGGTACAGTGTTGTATGACCGCGCAATTGTCATTCAAAGTGCATCAGCGCTGAAAGCTGAAAATTGGTCTGGGACTGAGGGGGGTTTAAGTGCCCAGTAAGCAAGTGGTTAAAGAAAGTGAATAATATAAATACAACCACACAGTGCAATAAACCAACCAACAAAGACCCCCAAACAACAACAGACAGATATGTACAATAAATGGGAAATGTTAGGACCGTAAACGATAGGCAGGCCAGGGTCATACACAGAGGATCAGCAAATAAACAAGGGCAGTCCAGAATAAGAGTCACAAGTCAGGCCAAGGTCATACACGGGGAGATCAGCAAATGGGGTAAGGAACACAGGACAGGGAGAGGATGGACGGATCAGACTGCAGGACAGGGATAATGGTAACAGGTGGGACAGGGTAGGGACCAGGACAGGGAAACAGGATCAGAACCACGGGTCACAGGTTCAGGGCACAGGAATAGGTACAGAATCAGGATCGCAAGCAGCAGGTCAGGGCACAAGGAACAATACCAAGGCGAGGTGTGTGTGCACCTGCCGGGTATTTATAATGGCTGCTGTCAGTCATGTGACGCCTGACTGCAGAAGGCAATACCTGCTCCATACTGCCAGGATCCCTCCGCTGGTGGACACCAGTACTGCGGACCAAAGATGACACAATTCCAGCAGGAGACACCTGCTGGTGGATCGTAGTACTGCATGCCAAATGATTGATATTACCAGCGGAGGGAACCTTTCCTGACAAATGCTCAGAGCATCTCTTCCATATTGACAAGATAAAAAGCATATGCTTGTCCTTAGATGGCCAGAGCATATAACATGGGTATACCGGTGCGGTAACACTAATTTCAATCTCTGCCCACCTACTCTATGCCCTCCTAGCAGTCCAGGAGGTGAGTGCTCTTAAGTGCAAAGCATAATAGTATTTAATAAAATCTGTAGCTCCTAGCACCAACGCCCCCCCTTAGTTTTACAAGCCATGACCACCGACCCCGTCAACCGGTGGGAGGCATTGTTCCAGATGAATCATAAACTTCTCCTCTGAAGAAAAATACAGTATTTTCTCTATTGTGCCTTCACATGGGTATTTCGATCTTCATCTCAAGGATTTCAATTTCTTGGTGGATTATCTTTCATTGAACTTTTATTTTGAAGTCATTGAATTTTATGCATTCATCATTTTTACATTATTGAACACAGCACGGAATTCACCATATTATTTTGTTATTGGACTTTTCTTTATGTGCATATTCACAGTTTTATGACTTGACATATGTAGGACTTATGCCCAGATCCCAGATAACCTTATCCCACTACCCAGGCCCAGCCCCTATCAACAAAAGACTCGACAAGGTGTGGAGTAAATGGCCGGCCAGCCAGCCTTTTATTAATAAAATATAAAATTTAATAAATAACTCTTAACTTTTTAACGATCATTTCAAACTTCTTTTTAACTGGGTCATTACTAGGAGAAACCACAAACCACTGGTCACTGTGACAACTAACTTGAACTTTGAACTCTTGCCTCCAATCGGAAAATCCCGGACTCGGAGGCGGTACCCAACCTGTCAACAGTGACCTACCCTTTTTACCCTTCCAGGTTAAACCCCTCTTAACCCGGAAGTACACTAACCACTCCCATCCAATGGCACTACATGTTCCATACATGTACTTCTTCTCCTCTTCCGGCGACCCAAAAGACTGCCCCTCGTCCTGGGAAACCATTGTAACCAGCCCTAATAAATACCGGGCGGGTGGGTGGGAATCGATTCCTCCACCACATGGAACTGACGTCACTTCCCCCTTCTTCCTAGTTCTTTTTGCCTGAGTGCAGCCCAGCCCCTGTGACCACTCCCCTTCTCTTAAAGCTCCAACATAACCCTTCTTAAAAACGGCAACTGTGCAGTCCAGCACTGTCATGCCGTCCCTATGCTAAAGTCTTTCATCCTATTGCTCCAGGACTCTTTATTGTCATACCTATTGATTTAATATTTGTTCATTGCATGGTATTATTTTTTTTTCACTTTATACACTATGAGCGTTGCACTATTTTTATATTTTACCTGTTTACATGATTTGTCTATTGAGTGTCAGCTGCTTTCTATTATCTCATAGTGCATTTATTTTATTTTATTTAAAGATATTGTATTTACCTGGACAGAAAACTGGTTGCAGGAGCGCATCCAGAAAGTAGTGATAAATGTTATTATTTCTGAATAGTCTAGAGTTTTAAACAGGGTACCCCAGGGCTCTGACCTGGGTCCAATTCTTTTTAACTTGTTCAGAAATTATATATAGATGGGAATCAACAGTTAAATCTCAGTGTTTCCTGACAATACAAGGCTAAGCAGGGCTATAACTTGAAAACAGGCTATAGCAACTTTACAAGAAGACCAACTTAGAATAAAGAGGTGAGCAATTATATGGCAGATGTGGTTTAATATTGAAATATGCAAAACCTTTTTTTTTATCAACCACATCTTGAGTGTGCTGTCTAGTTCTGGTCACTAATCCTTAGAAAGGATGTGCTTGAACTAAAAATAATCCAAAGAAGGGAGCTAATAAGGGAGCTGGAGAACCGTAGTTATGAGCAACACTACTGACACTACATGTATTCTCCATGAAGAAGAGACACTTAAAAGGGGATATGTAAAATACTAAATCTTTGAATGGTGACTCCAGCATCAGGAGGAAACTTGTAAACCTAAGTACTCTAAAGAAAAGACATGCAGCTACACAAATGAAGTTGGATGGGAAGTGGTTACATTTTAAACAGTGTAAGAGGCTTTTTATTGTTAGAGAAGCAAGGATGTGGAACTCCCTTCCTCAGTTGGAGATGTCGGCAGGGAGTGTAGATTAATTAAAAAAACTTTTTAGCAGAGAGAATGTCTGTAAGCCGCACATCAAAAAGCAGACTGTGTCCAGGAAAGAATGGCATGAATAGCAACCTCAGCCCTGGCCCATCCCCATGATTATGCTCAGAGGGGAGGTGCAAAACAAGTTGGGGTGTGGCCTGGTCGGAGCCTAGGCTGAGGCTGCCATTCATTCCTTCACATGGGTCTGCTTTTTGATGTGAGGCTTACGGACATTCTCTCTGGTATATTGAAGCCTGGAGCCGTGACAAGCTCCCATCCCAGACAGCACTCACTGCAGTTTAGCTTTGGACTATACCTCCCACCTGAGAGGCACCTAATTTTTACTTTTCGGTCAAATAACTTTTGTTTCCTTTTGTTGTGTATCCTAGTAAGCTCATTGTACAGAGATTTGGAAAACAAGCAAGGCTGTGCATACCCACATAAAGAATAAGCCACAGGTTTAAAACCAAACTTTTATTAGAGCTACTTAAAAAAGGGCATTATCCAACTGAAATTGTATGTGTTTAATACTTATAAGTAGAGGCTGGGGCTCCAACACACTCTTTAAATGAAGCCTCTCAGCATTGACTGTGGCTCATTATTCTGGTAAGTTTATTTATGTCTCTGCAAATTAAATCACAAAGCTGTAAGTCAGTGTTGCAGAGACATAAATAAAAGGAACTGAGGCTCTAACACACTCTTTAGATAAAGCCTCTCAGCATTCACTATGGTTCATATATCCCAGTCAGTTTATTTACACTAATGCTTACTCCCCTCAAGTACCAGATTAAAGCTCACTTATAGAGAGGCATAAAGTGTCTCCAGTCCTCCACTTGTATGTAGAGTCTGGGGCTCTAACACATTCTTTACGCCTCTCATCACTGTCTTTGATTCAAATATTCTGGTTAGTATATTTAAAAGTAACTTACAAAACTGTACATCAGTATTGTAGAGGCATAAACACAAAGGGCTGAGGCTCGAACACATTCTTTAGAAAAAGCCTTTCATCACTGACTGTAGTTCATATGTTCCAGTCAGTTTATCTAAATCTCTGCAGGTTAACTCACAAAGCTGTACATCTGTATTGCAGAGACAAAATACACAAAGGGCTTACCACATATCAGCTGTGTGTAATCAATAAGGCTTTTGGTTCCATCTAGGGCACAGAGAATAGCGAAGGGCTTAACTAGATTTATAAAGCCCAATATGTCAATTGGCCCAGACGCTGCCCAAATTTGCACTAATGCTTATTTTCCTCAGGAACCAATTAGAGCTCACATATAGAGAGGCATGAAGAGTCCCCAGTCATCCACTCAAAAAGCCATGTGTTTACCAAAATCAAAATCATGCCAGTGATAAATCAAAAAACTAGGCCCAAAGAACCCAACATGTTTCACTCCCAAAAGGGAGAGCTTCGTCTGGGGTGCAGCAAAGTGAAACAAAATAATTCAGGGGTATGTGTGTGCCATCACCATATGGGCAAACAGCAAAATGGCTTGTAGCCAAAGAAGCATGATAACTGCCAGGGCCGCCATCTTGTGGACAAAAAGGAAACAGCTGTCTATCAGCAGTGTTAATTTCGTCAATGAAAACTTTTTCATCATCATTTTTGTCAGTGACGAAAACTAAACTAAAAGTCAACTGACGAAAACTATGACTAAAATCAAATCCATTTTCGTCAAGGAACGAAAAAGGGACTTTAATGGTAAGGAGGGACATTTAACCTCATGAACTACTGTATTTATCAGCGTATAACACAGTGTGTGCCTGTTATATGCCGGTATTTGTTTTTTTATTTAACACAAGGAGACCAGTACACAGGGATCAAAACAAACAGTATAGATAACAATACAATGGTAGTTAAACAAATGGCTATACATCTATACCGACTCAGGCGGGTTTCTCCTCTCCAAGACTTCACCATGAGGTGGACCTAGAGCGTAAGGTCACCTAAACACGGGTTACTTCCACGGCCGACACTATCCCCTCCGGGAAGGGGTATGGCTCGTCTAGGCGAGGAGAGCGGTGGCGTGTCTGACCCTGTAGGTGTGGTCTTGTCTCTTTTTTTCTCTAGGGTTTTCTCTAAGGTTAGGATTCTAACAGGTTGGTGGACCTGGGTGGGTCCGGGGGGAGGGGTGTGACAGAGTAATATGGGTTGGATCATGAGAAAGGGAAGATAAAAAAAGGGGGGGGTTGGGAGGGGGGTCCAGGAGGGGAGTACTGAGTAATTATCATGAGAGGGTTGTCAGTCAACCCTCCTGAGAGTACGGCCTTCATTAGAGTATCTGAAGGCATTCCATGCCTGACACGTTTTAGAGTATGTTTCCTGCCGGTGTTGGCTGGTGAGGATCAAGTCCTCCAGTCGGCTAATATCATCTACTTTATGAAGCCATTGGGCGGTGGTTGGTGGGTTTGGGTATTTCCAGTTAAGAGGTATGCATGTCTTAGCTGCATCCAGAAGGTGTCGTATCACAGATCTTCCATATTTCCGGGGTGGTATATCCATCACGTGTAAGAGAAAATAGGCCAGTTAGAACGGCACCACACGCTCAGGGAATGTCTGAGTGATACGCCACACTTCTCTCCAGAAATTATGCAAACGGGGGCAGGACAAAAATATATGCAGGAGAGTGCCCTCGTCCGAGTGGCACCGCCAGCAACGGTCCGAGGTCGTTGGGAAGATCTTATGTTAAAGAGCGGGGGTTTTGTACCAGCGTGTGAGAATTTTGAAGTTTGTTTCCTGTTGCCTGGTGCATAATGAGGATTTGTGGGTGAAACTGAGTATTTATTGTTTCTGATTGTCTGTGAAGTTACTAGCTAGGTCTCTCTCCCACTTAGTAAGATATGGGGGTTGGAAATCTTTCGGGGGTTCAATCAGCATCGTGTACGTTATGGACAATTTTGCTTCTGCCTGTAAACTTTGTCCAGATCACCTTTTCTCTGTCCTAAGCAGAATAGTTGGATTATCCAGAACTTCATGCAATTGATTTTGCCATTATGTTCATGCCATAGGTGTCTGGCAATCAGCCTGTCCTTTAATGTCACATCATTGACATGCTCCAGTACATGATACCTAAACTGTCAAATAGTTCACCCACATATAACAGCAGGCATTATCCCATATAAATAACCCCTTCTGAGCTACAATTGTAAAACAATGAAATATTACCCATCTCACCATTCATAGGGTTCATAAACTCCATAAATGCTGGGATATACACTATGTGCATGCTTTACAGTGTCCATGTGTTAAACTGCCCCAAAGTATTTCATGTAGCCATGTTGGGGTGGCCAGTGGCTGAAATTTTCTTTCAAAATTTGTAATAAAGGGTTAGACTTTATTACTTGAAAGTTTCTATGTTTAACCTTTCAGATATGTGGATATGGTACAATAATTTCAGTCAACTCGAGAGTATAATAATAGAAGGAATTTATTTAGCTTGGTTTAACCAGTTCCCAACCAGTGCACGCCGATGTACGTCGGCAGAATGGCACGAGCAGGCATATTGGCGTATAGGTACGTACATTTTTAAATGCCGCCCTGCCATCGCATGCGCGCTGCCGGCGGCGCGCTCGCGTGTCGGTCGGGACCCCGTGAGTCCGGTCGCAGGTCCCGCGGACTCAATCGCCGCAGGCATACCCACGATTGTCTCACGGGGCGGCTGAACGGGGAGATGCCGTTGTAAACAGCATCTCCCCATTCTGCCTAGCAACAAGTGACGCTGATCTCTGCTCCATGTGATTGGAGCAGAGATCAGTGTTCACTAACACAAAACCCAGCCCGCCACAGTTAGTAACACGCCCCTAGGAACACTTAACCCCTTCACTGCCAGTGTCATTTACACAGGAATCAATGCATTTGCATAGCATTGATTCCTAGCCATTACTAGTAAAAAAAAAATTATTAATAAAAATGCCATAAAACTATCCCCTATTTTGTAAACGCTATAACTTTTGCACAAACAATAAATAATCGCTTATTGCGTTTTTTTTTTACCAAAAATATGTAGAAGAATACGTATCGGCCTAAACTGAGGGAATTTTTTATATATATATATATTTTTGGGGGATATTTATTATAACAAAATAAAAAATTATGCGTTTTTTTCAAAATTGATCACCCCTGTATTTTTTTTTTTTTGCACTATAAACAAAAATAAAGCGACAAATACCACCAAAAGATAGCTCTATTTGTGGGGAAAAAAAGGATGCCAATTTTGTTTGGGAGCCAGTTCGCATGACCGCACAATTGTCAGTTAAAGCGACGCAGTGCCGAATCGCAAAAAGTGGTCTGGTCACTGGCCTGCACTGGCCTGCAAAATGGTCGGGTCTGAAAGTGGTTAAAGAGGTATTACAGATGATAAAAATGGGTAAATCCAGGGGGAGTTCCGCAACTTCATCTGAAGCCCCTGGAATTGATGGTCCCATCATGATTCAATCTTGTCTTCAGCAATCCTGAATCCAACTGCCTATGTCTGGAAAACGACCTTATGTTTTCCAGACATATATGTAGCACCCTCTACTTAGGTAGGTACTAGAATAGGATTTTTTGTGTGATAGGTAAGGTAAACTTAGGCAGGCCTGGCTGTTAGGAGTGCTAGGCTGTTGGAGCCTTGGAGGGATCACCCAAGTCTGGGGGGTGACCTTGGGCCCACTTCTAGACAGGAGGCACAGAAGGACCAAAGGAGGACAGCAGGAGCTAGCATTGCTGGGCAAGTCTTCAAAGAAAGGACACTGGTTGCAGTCAAGAGGGCTAGTGAGTGTCAAGCACAGTCAGGAGGACTGGGGAAGCATGTCTGAGAGGACTGGGAGCATGCAGTCTGGGATGGGTGCAGAGCCAGTGGAGTAGACTGTGTTGTCAGGGGCAGTGGAGAAAGGCTGCAGCCAGGAGGGCTGGCAGGGCCTGAAGATGGGTACTGGGCTTAGTAACCAAAGATAGGACAGCTAGTACCAGAACTTCTATTTTCTTGTTACACTATAAAGACCCACGGTCCCTGCCTGCAAAAGGCGGTTGCTGAGGCCTGGCTGAGACAGAGTCAGGCCTAACCATTTTAAGTTAGCTGATCCTGAGATCTAAGAGTTGTGCAGGAGGAAGGAAGAGGAATAGTCTGCAATCAAGGAAAGTGCTGGAGGAGACTGAAATAGTAATATGTACAGGGAGTGTACATAGTTTGTCTCAATTGATTGTTCTAAAATTCACTGGGCATCCCATATACTCCTTTACCCATCCAAGTTCTATTACCTCAATAACACACAAAAAACCAAAGCTCATGGACTGTTCATTGTCTTGGAGTGTCTGGGAAATGAATGCCAGGCTGGGATGGGTGACAGGTGGGCCAGCACTTGGCAGACCCTATGGGGGTACCGCTATATATATATATATATATATATAGCGGCTAGATTATTCCACACCTCCACTCCCTCTTTTGCCTACATGACATGGTATATATGTGAGTTATCGGGGGGGGGGGGGTTATGGGGGATCTCAGTGTAGGGGGAATGGATAGAGGAGGCACACTGCACAAGATTTCAGGGGGAAGTAATGGGTAGAGGGGTCACAGTGGGGGTATCGGGTGTCAGGGAAATGGGTAGAGGGGTCACAGTGCATGGGGTATTGGGGTGGGGGTAAATGGGAAGAGGGATCACAATGTAGGAGGTATTGGGGTGGGGGGTTAATGGGTAGATGGGTCACAGTGCAAGGGGTATTGAGGTGGGGGGGTAAATGGGAAGAGGCATCACAGTGTAGGAGGTATTGGGGTGGGGGTAAATGGGAAGAGGGACCACAGTGCAGGGTGTATTGGGGAGGAATGGGTAGAGGGGTCACAGTGCAGGGGGTATTGGGGTGGGGGTAAAATGAAGAAGGATCACAGTGCAAAGTGTTTTGGGGAGGAATGGGTATAGGGGTCACAGTGCAAGGGCTATCAAGGGGAAATGGGTAGAGGGGTTACAGTGGGAGATATTGGGTAGAGGGGTCACAGTGCAGGGTGTATTGAGGTGGGAGGGGGAGTAAATGGGAAGAGGGATCACAGTGCAGGCTCTAATGAGTAAGAAAGGGTAGCAGTGTCAGAGTGCAGGGGATATGAGGGAAAACGGGTAGAGGGGTCATACATGGGCGTCCGCAGCAGGGGGCAAGGGGGGTCAAGTGCCCCCCCCTGGAATCCCCAAGGTGTTGCATGCCGTCATGCTGCATTTTCTTTTTACTGAGTCCGCTGGCGGCTGCATCCTCGCTCTCTCCTCTGGATCACACAACACTGGCTGGCTCTGTGTTCAGCGGCCGCTCTGTAACACGGTCCCGCCCCCCCAGACCTGCTCGCGTGATAGTAGAGAGAATCAATTTTCCGCCTATCACACAAGCCGGTCTGGGGGGGCGGGACTGTGTTACAGAGAGGCCGCCGAACACAGAGCCAGCGTTGTGTGGCTCTGTGTTCGGCAGCCACTCTGTAAGGAGGAGGAGATGCCCATCTATGCCACAGTCCCTGGATAGGAGGATCGAGGGGGGATGGGGGCTGCAGTGCTCTCATCCACCACCACACTCTCCTGCCCCCCGTGCTCTCCTCCACCACCACACTCTCCTGGCCCCCCCAGTGCTCTCCTCCACAACCACACTCTCCTGCCCCCCCAGTGCTCTCCTCCACCACCACACTCTCCTGACCCCCCCCCAGTGCTCTCCTCCACCATCACACTCTCCTGCCCCCCCAGTGCTCTCCTCCACCACCACACTCTCCTGCCCCCCCAGTGCTCTCCTCCACCACCACACTCTCCTGACCCCCCCCCCAGTGCTCTCCTCCACCACCACACTCTCCTGCCCCCCCCCCCCAGTGCTCTCCTCCACCATCACACTCTCCTGCCCCCCCAGTGCTCTCCTCCACCACCACACTCTCCTGCCCCCCCAGTGCCCTCCTCCACCACCACACTCTCCGCCCCCCCCCAGTGCTCTCCTCCACCACCACACTCTCCTGCCCCCCCAGTGCTCTCCTCCACCACCACACTCTCCTGCCCCCCCAGTGCTCTCCTCCACCACCACACTCTCCTGCCCCCCCAGTGCTCTCCTCAACCACCACACTCTCCTGCCCCCCCAGTGCTCTCCTCCACCAGCACACTGTCCTGCCCCCCCCAGTGCTCTCCTCCACCATCACACTCTCCTGCCACCCCCCCAGTGCTCCCCTCCACCACCACACTCTCCTGTCCCCCTCCCAGTGCTCTCCTCCACCACCACACTCTCCTGTCCCCCCAGTGCTCTCCTCCACCACCACACTCTCCTGCCACCCCCCCCAGTGCTCCCCTCCACCACCACACTCTCCTGTCCCCCTCCCAGTGCTCTCCTCCACCACCACACTCTCCTGTCCCCCCAGTGCTCTCCTCCACCACCACACTCTCCTGCCCCCCCAGTGCTCTCCTCCACCACCACACTCTCCTGCCCCCCCAGTGCTCTCCTCAACCACCACACTCTCCTGCCCCCCAGTGCTCTCCTCCACCAGCACACTGTCCTGCCCCCCCCCCCAGTGCTCTCCTCCACCATCACACTCTCCTGCCACCCCCCCAGTGCTCCCCTCCACCACCACACTCTCCTGTCCCCCTCCCAGTGCTCTCCTCCACCACCACACTCTCCTGTCCCCCCAGTGCTCTCCTCCACCACCACACTCTCCTGCCACCCCCCCAGTGCTCCCCTCCACCACCACACTCTCCTGTCCCCCTCCCAGTGCTCTCCTCCACCACCACACTCTCCTGTCCCCCCAGTGCTCTCCTCCACCACCACACTCTCCTGCCTCCCTCCCAGTGCTCTCCTCCACCACCACACTCTCCTCCCCCTTCCCCAGCGCTCCCCTCCGCCACCACACTCTCCTGCCCCCCAGTGCTCTCCTCCACCACCACACTCTCCTGCCCCCCTCCACCACCACACTCTCCTACCACGCCCAGTGTTCTCCTCCCCTACCACACTCTCCTGCCACTCCCCCAGTGCTCTCCTCCACAACCACACTCTCCTGCCCCCCCCAGTGCTCTCCTCCACAACCACACTCTCCTGCCCCCCAGTGCTCTCCTCCACCACCACACTCTCCTGCCCCCCCCCAGTGCTCTCCTCCACCACCACACTCTCCTGCCCCCCCCCCCCAGTGCTCTCCTCCACCACCACACTCTCCTGCCCCCCCAGTGCTCTCTCCTCCCCTGTTCTTGCGCCCCCCTGCTCTCCAGCTCTCCCCATACTTCTCTAGCCACCATCCCAGTGCTCTCCACCCCCCCCCCGTTCACCCCCCAGTGCTCCCCTGCCCCCCCCCCCAGTGCTTTCCCCCCTGTTCTCCCCCCAGTGCTCTCCACTCCCCCCAGTGCTCTCCTCCACCACACTCTCCTGCCCCCCCCCCCCCCCGACAGTTTTCTCCTCCCCTGTTCTTGCTGCCCCCCCTGCTCTCCAGCTTTCCCCATCCTTCTCTAGCCACCATCCCAGTGCTGCCCCCCAGTGCTCTCCCCCCTGTTCCCCCAGTGCTCTCCACTCCGCCCAGTGTTCCGCCCCCTGTCCCCCCCCACAGTCCTCTCCGCTCCCCCCAGTCCTCTCCCATCCACGCTCTCCCCCCGTGTTCTCCCCCCTGTTCTTCCCCCCCAGTGCTCTCCACTCCCTCCAGTGCTCACCCCCCTGCTCTCCCCCAAAGTGCCCTGCTCTCCCCCCTGTTCTTTCCCCCCCCCAGTGCTCTCCCCCTGTTTCCCCCCCCCCCCCAGTGCTCTCCCCCTGTTCTTTCCCCCCCAGTGCTCTCCCCCTGTTCTTTCCCCCCCAGTGCTCTCCCCCTGTTCTTTCCCCCCCAGTGCTCTCCCCCTGTTCTTTCCCCCCCAGTGCTCTCCCCCTGTTCTTTCCCCCCCAGTGCTCTCCCCCTGTTCTTTCTCCCCCCCCAGGGCTCTTCAGCTCTCCCCATCACTCTCCAGCCCCCACCCCAGTGCTCTCCAGCCCCCTATTCTCCCCACCCCTGTTCTTTCTGCCCCCCTGGTGCTCTCCAGCCCCCCCCCCCCAGTGCTCTCTACCCTCCGTGCTCTCCACCCCAGTTCTTTTTGGCTCCCCTCAGCACTCTACACTCCCCACCCCTGTACTCTCCACTCCCCCTGCATTTTGCCCCCACCCATGTGCTCTCCACCCCCCATAGTGCTCTCCAGTCCCCCGTGCTTTCCACCCCTGTTCTTTCTGGCCCCCACTGGTGCTCTCAAGCTCCCCCCATTGCTCTCCACTCCCCCTGTTTTTCTGCCCCCCCAGCGCTCTTCACCACCCCACACTCTTAGCCCCCCCCCAGTGCTCTCTGCTCCCCACCCCTGTGATCTCCACTCCCCCTCGCTCTTTGCCCCCACCCATGTGTTCTCCAACCCCACTAGTACTCTTTGCTCCCCCTTCTCTCCTACTCCCACCATGGGCGTCCGCAGCAGTGGGCAAGGTGGGTCAAGTGCCCCCCCCTGGAATCCCCAAGGTGTTGCATGCAGTCATGCTGCATTTTTTTATTTACTGAGTCCGCTGGCGGCTGCATCCTCGCTCTCTCCTCTGGATCACACAACACTGGCTGGCTCTGTGTTCAGCGGCCGCTCTGTAACACAGTCCCGCCCCCCCCCAGACCTGCTCGCGTGATAGTAGAGAGAATCAATTTTCCGCCTATCACACAAGCCGGTCTGGGGGGGGCGGGACTGTGTTACAGAGCGGCCGCCAAACACAGAGCCAGCGTTGTGTGGCTCTGTGTTCGGCGGCCACTCTGTAAGGAGGAGGAGATGCCCATCTGTGCCACAGTCCCTGGATAGGAGGATCGAGGGGGGATGGGGGCTGCAGTGCTCTCATCCACCACCACACTCTCCTGCCCCCCGTGCTCTCCTCCACCACCACACTCTCCTGCCCCCCCAGTGCTCTCCTCCACCACCACACTCTCCTGCCCCCCCCAGTGCTCTCCTCCACAACCACACTCTCCTGCCCCCCCCCAGTGCTCTCCTCCACCACCACACTCTCCTGACCCCCCCCCCCCCAGTGCTCTCCTCCACCACCACACTCTCCTGCCCCCCCCAGTGCTCTCCTCCACCATCACACTCTCCTGCCCCCCCAGTGCTCTCCTCCCACCACCACACTCTCCTGCCCCCCCCCCCAGTGCCCTCCTCCACCACCACACTCTCCGACCCCCCCAGTGCTCTCCTCCACCACCACACTCTCCGCCCCCCCCCCCCAGTGCTCTCCTCCACCACCACACTCTCCTGCCCCCCCAGTGCTCTCCTCCACCACCACACTCTCCGCCCCCCCCCAGTGCTCTCCTCCACCACCACACTCTCCGCCCCCCCCCCAGTGCTTTCCTCCACCACCACACTCTCCGCCCCCCCCCCAGTGCTCTCCTCCACCACCACACTCTCCTGCCCCCCCAGTGCTCTCCTCCACCACCACACTCTCCTGCCCCCCCAGTGCTCTCCTCCACCACCACACTCTCCTGCCCCCCCAGTGCTCTCCTCCACCATCACACTCTCCTGCCACCCCCCCAGTGCTCTCCTCCACCACCACACTCTCCTGCCCCCCTCCCAGTGCTCTCCTCCACCACCACACTCTCCTGTCCCCCCAGTGCTCTCCTCCACCACCACACTCTCCTGCCTCCCTCCCAGTGCTCTCCTCCACCACCACACTCTCCTGCCCCCTCCCCAGTGCTCTCCTCCACCACCACACTCTCCTGCCCCCTCCCCAGTGCTCTCCTCCACCACCACACTCTCCTGCCCCCCCAGTGCTCTCCTCCACCACCACACTCTCCTGCCCCCCTCCACCACCACACTCTCCTACCACGCCCAGTGTTCTCCTCCCCTACCACACTCTCCTGCTACTCCCCCAGTGCTCTCCTCCACAACCACACTCTCCTGCCCCCCCAGTGCTCTCCTCCACCACCACACTCTCCTGCCCCCCCCAGTGCTCTCCTCCACCAGCACACTCTCCTGCCCCCCCCCCCCAGTGCTCTCCTCCACCACCACACTCTCCTGCCCCCCCCAGTGCTCTCTCCTCCCCTGTTCTTGCCGCCCCCCTGCTCTCCAGCTCTCCCCATACTTCTCTAGCCACCATCCCAGTGCTCTCCACCCCCCGTTCACCCCCCAGTGCTCCCCCTGCCCCCCCAGTGCTTTCCCCCCCTGTTCTCCCCCCAGTGCTCTCCACTCCCCCCAGTGCTCTCCCCCCTGTTCTCGCCTCCCCGTGCTCTCCACTCCCCCCAGTGCTCTCCCCCTTGTCCCCCCCAGTGCTCTCCTCCACCACACTCTCCTGCCCCCCCAACAGTTTTCTTCTCCCCTGTTCTTGCTGCCCCCCTGCTCTCCAGCTTTCCCATCCTTCTCTAGCCACCATCCCAGTGCTGCCCCCCCAGTGCTCTCCCCCCTGTTCCCCCAGTGCTCTCCACTCCGCCCAGTGCTCCGCCCCCTGTCCCCCCCCACAGTCCTCTCCGCTCCCCCCAGTCCTCTCCCATCCACGCTCTCCCCCCGTGTTCTCCCCCCTGTTCTTCCCCCCCAGTGCTCTTCACTCCCTCCAGTGCTCTCCCCCCTGCTCTCCCCCAAAGTGCCCTGCTCTCCCCCCTGTTCTTTCTCCCCCCCAGTGCTCTCCCCCCTGTTCTTTCTCCCCCCCCCCAGGGCTCTTCAGCTCTCCCTATCACTCTCCAGCCCCCACCCCAGTGCTCTCCAGCCCCCTATTCTCCCCACCCCTGTTCTTTCTGCCCCCCTGGTGCTCTCCAGCCCCCCCCCCAGTGCTCTCTACCCTCCGTGCTCTCCACCCCAGTTCTTTTTGGCTCCCCTCAGCACTCTCCACTCCCCACCCCTGTACTCTCCACTCCCCCTGCATTTTGCCCCCACCCATGTGCTCTCCACCGCCCATAGTGCTCTCCAGTCCCCTGTGCTTTCCACCCCTGTTCTTTCTGACCCCCACTGGTGCTCTCAAGCTCCCCTCCATTGCTCTCCACTCCCCCTGTTTTTCTGCCCCCCCCAGCGCTCTTCACCACCCCACACTCTTAGCCCCCCCTTAGTGCTCTCTGCTCCCCACCCCTGTGATCTCCACTCCCCCTCGCTCTTTGCCCCCACCCATGTGTTCTCCAACCCCACTAGTACTCTTTGCTCCCCCTTCTCTCCTACTCCCACCCAGTGCTCTCCACTTCCCCAGGACCAGAGGGCAGGCTGACTGGGGCCGGAAAATGAGGACCACTCCAACTCACAGCAGACAGATCCTCTGGAAGGAGCACCGTCCCCATCCAAAACGAGAACAGACCCTGCCTGCTGCTGGCCATCATGGATATCCTGCTGGCATGCAAGGTACCGTACCAAGCATCAACAACACACCTTCCCACAGACAGGGCCTGCAGACTGGGACATGGGGCACAGGAGGGGCTGCAATGATGGGCACAGTGAGACTGCATTCACGGCATAGTAAAGCTGCATTTGATGGACACGGTGAGGCTGCATTTGATGGACATGGGTAAGTCTGCATTTGATAGACACGGTGAGGCTGCATTTGATGGACACGGTGAGGCTGCATTTGATGGACACGGTGAGGCTGCATTTGATGGACACGGTGAGGCTGCATTTGATGGACACGGTGAGGCTGCATTTGATGGGCACAGTGAGGCTGCATTTGATGGGCACAGTGAGGCTGCATTTGGTGGGCACAGTGAGGCTGCATTTGGTGGGCACAGTGAGGCTGCATTTGGTGGGCACAGTGAGGCTGCATTTGATGGGCACTGATGAGGCTGCATTGAGCTCTTGCATCAAGTCTGCAGTCTCTGACCATCTCCTGTAGCATGTCTGCAGTCTCTGAGCGAGTCTGGAGAGGAGTCAAGAGTGGGAGCACCGCCAGGATGGGGGTCATGGGAGAAGTCAGACTTGTGTGGATTGAGACTATAGGATAAAACCAGAGCCACCAAGCTGGAGCCGACTGACTGAGCACCACACAGTGCACCTAAGAGGAGGTCAGTGAAAGCACCGCCAGGCCAGTCGGGGGTCACTGATGTAAGGGGGGAGTGAATACGATAATGTAAGGGGCACTGATATAAAGGGTTTCCTCCTTAAATTAGTAACCCACTTCCCTTACCTTAGAGTATTCTTTCTGCAGTTTCTGGGGTCCCCCTTGATGATTGATCACTTACCACTATTAACTGGAATTTGTATATATGTGTGTGTGTATATATATGCCCTATGTGATTTCATATCTATATCTAATACTCTCTTCATTAAATGTGCTTTAAAATGTATGGTTTTCCCTTTCATGAACAAGAAAATAATGACGTTATGCTGTTGGGCTGGTATAATAATGCTGTGAGGCTGGTATGAAATTTTTTCCAGGACTGGTTTTTGAAAGCATGGGCGTCCGCAAGGTTACTCAGGTGGCTGCGTACCATGCCCATATAGCCTAGAGAATGTACATCTTTCTACATTGCAATTCATCTGTTGTGGCCATATTTTTATCTTGATGAAAACAGCCTATACAGTGACAGTATGAGATCAAAATATGGCCACAACAGATGTTTTGCGATGTAAAAAGATGTACATTCTCTAGGCTATATGGGCATGGAACACAGCCGCCAGAGTAACTTCCAATACAAAGTGAAGATGAATTATCTGTTATATAACACATATGTATTACCAGTGGAAAGATTTTCATTAAATTGTCGAAAAGGGGCGGAGCATGAGAGGCCTTAAAATGATGCCCCCCCCTGGAAAAAGTTCTGCGGACGCCCATGGGGTCATAGTGGGAGGTATCGGGTATGGGGAGAATGGGTAGAGGGGTTACAGTGCTAGGGGTATTGGGGTGGGGGTAAATGGGAAGAGGGATCACAGTGCAGGTGATATGGGTGTAAAATGGGTCTCAGTGTGGAGGGTATCAGGGGAATGGGTAGAGGGATCACAGTGCTGGGGATATTTGGGAGATAGAGAGGTGGCAGTGCTGAGGGTATCTGGGGTGTAGAGGGGTCACAGTGCTGAGGGTATCTGGGATGTAGTGAGGCAACAGTTATGGGGTATCTGGGTGTAAAGAGCTTACAGTGGGGAGGGTATCAGGGGAAAGGGGTAGAGGGGTCACTGTGCTGGGGATATTTGGGAGGTAGAGAGGTTATAGTTCCGGGGGTATTTGGGGTGTAGAGGGGTCACAGTGATACTAGAGGTATTTAGCTTAAATATGCTAACAGCACAGGTGGTATTTGGGATTTAAATAGGTCACAGTGCTGGGTAATTATTGGGGGGTGGGTGACACCATGTTTTACTGCAATAGGTGACACCAACTCTAGTGATTCCACTGATCGACTGGTGTCTATATTTAACCTCATCCACCATGCAACTATATATTTACACAAAAATAAAAATGTATTAATAATTTCAAAAGTTATACACAGCTATTCTCTGAAAAGCAAGCACTTAATAAGTACCTGACTTTCTGTTTATGCTCACAAATTCCTCCATGTTGATGAGGTAATATTTATTAAAGATCTTCAGAATCCAGAAGATATCAGGTATGCTAGATACCTCATTCCTCACCTTAGGTGTGGGTATATGGGAAAATAGGAATGAACCTAAGGTTCGGTTCAAACCAAAGTTTGGACTGAACATTGGCTGTCTAAACATTTGGCCGGAACTGAACGTTATGTGTAATATTGTTTTACTACTGCTGTTATACAGGACAGCCTCCTGATGTCAATAGTTGTTAAAGGACCTTAACAACTAGTGACGTCACATGGCTCCACTCAATTACATGACTATCATGAAAGCAAAAGTCAGGGATAGTTAAAAATAAACAAAAAGATGTGGGGGTTCTCCCCCAATTCATACCAATGCAATGCCTTCAGGTCTGGTAATAATTTTAAGGGGGGGCCCATTCAGGTTTTTTTATTTTTATGGAATAGGCTCCTCTCTAAATTCAATAGCAGACCCTTATCTGACCATACCAGGTTTCCTCTCCTAACACATAACAGGCCACATGCCCTAAAGTGCTGTTATACATTATGGGGCAAATGCCCACATCTTTTTTTGGTGAATGAGTAGGGGTACAATGCAATGTACCCGATATCCATTGCTTCCAGATTCCGATAAGCCCCCCCCCCCCCCCCCAGATCCTCATATAGAAGGGTTTGGTATGAATAAAGGGAATCGCTGGTTGAATTTATTATGAACAAAACGAAGTGGCCAGGAGCTGTCATTTTTCTAGCAATTTAAACACACTTTTTACTGTAAATGTCAGTGTTGCTGTAATAGGTTTTATACGTCTCATACACAAATCGCTGCTTCTTGCCAAACTGAATTCCATTTTGTGCTTTGGCAAAAGTCCCCAGGGGCAGTACTCAACCCCCCCCCCCCCCCCCCAAGCCATTTATTTGACAATCCCTTGCCTGTTTGCCTAGAAACTTTCCAGAACTGGTTTTTAACATTAGGCTCCCATTGACTTCAATTGGGTTTGGATTTAGCACCTGAATCTTAGACTGGGTTCACACTATTGCGAAGTGGATGCAGCTTTCCCTGCATCCAATTCGCATGTCAGGAGCCTGTGACCGGCTCTCAGTGGAGCCATTTCACACAGCTCCGGGACAGCTGTGGAACTAATTGCACAGGAGTCCTGTGTGTTATCTGGTTCATTATTGATCAGAATTCAGCTAAAAATTCAGACCGAAATCAGACCTGAAACAGTGAACAGGGACCCACTGGACCCCTGCTGTAAGCTGCTCCACACGGAGATGTGAACCTAGCCTTACTCATGTTAGCCAAAACCTGCTTGAAGTATTGAATTGACCTCTCTTGCTTGCCACCTGTCTTGACCCCTGCCTGGACCTAATGATTTTCCTGCCTACTGCCTAGTGTACAGTCTCCACCTTGTAGCCTTTATTTTCACCTTATGAGCTGGTGACACTTTGCAGCAAAGTGACAAGTAGGTCCCTGGCTTATCTCTACCTTCATGATCTTTGGGTAAGTCTGTGTCACCGGCCACTGGGTACCATAACAGGTTTTACATCTACTGTAGTACCATAGAGCTCTTAAAGAGGGGTTCCACCCTAAAGTGGAACTTCCGCTCATCTGAACCCTCCCCCCCCTCCGGTGTCACATTTGGCACCTTTCAGGGGGGAGGGGGGTGCAGATACCTGTCTAAGACAGTTATTTTCACCCACTTCCGGGCATAGACTCCCACGGGAGTCTATCCCGTTTCCTGTCCCGCCGCACTGTCTGCTGGGACACACATGGGTCCCAGAGACAGCGCGGACCCCTCCTAGTGTGCTGCGTGACTCACGCATGCGCAGTAGGGAACTGGGAAGTGAAGCCGCAACGCTTCACTTCCTGATTCCCTAGAATGGCGGCGGCAGCAGCCGAGACCTGAGCGAGCGATCGGTCTCGGCTGCCGACATCGCTGGACCCTGGGACAGGTAAGTGTCTATTTATTAAAAGTCAGCAGCTGTAGTATTTATAGATGCTGGCTTTTAATATTTTTTTGCAGGTGGAATCCCTCTTTAAGCTATATTTTCAGGGCTGCTCACGCTTTCTGGCATGACTATGTAAATCTCAAGAATTGAACAGAAATACAAATCATTTAGCAGGTAAAATGCTCTCCTCAATATATTCATCTGTGTATTAGCTGTTTGCCTGAAGTTAAAGAGGAAGTAAACCCTGATGAGTTTACTTCCTCTTTTTTTCCCTGCAAAGGTAAAGCATAATGGACTACTATGCATCGCATAGTAGCCCATTATGTGTCACTTACCTGACACAGGAGCCAGCGAAGTCGCCGCTGTCCCCTGTAGTCCGCCGCATCCATCTTGCTTGTGGCGTCTCGCAGCTCCGCCGAATGACAGCGGCGAAGCCGCGATGACGTCACTCCCGCGCATGCGCACGGGAGTCGACAAATGCGGCAGCTCCATTCTTGGAACTGCCGCCTCTAGTGCGCCTGAGCGCCGCTGTCTACGGCGCATGCGCCGTAGACAGCGGTGCCCGTTTTCGGGCAAATATCTCCTAAACCATATAGGTTTAGGAGATATTTCTTGGACCTACAGGTAAGCCTTAATCTAGGCTTACCTGTAGGTCAAAGTGGTTTGTAAGGGTTTACTTCCTCTTTAACCACTTCCCGACCGCCGCACGACGATGTACGTCGACAGAATGGCACGGGCAGGCATATGGGCATATGGGCGGTCGGTATTCGTTCGGGAGCGATCCCGGACGAGGGGACGGCCATTCATTCATGGCCACCCCCTCGCGATCGCTCCCGACGAATAGAAAGTCTTTGTGACATCACTTCCTCTCCTGTAATGTAAACACAGGAGAGGAAGTGATGTAATCTCTCCTCCGTGTCGGTATTTTTCGTTCCGACACCGAGGAGAGAGGATCGGTGAGTTGCACCAACACGACACTACACAGTAGAACATGCCAGGCACACTCACACCCCCCCGATCACCCCCCCCCCCCCCCAATTACCCCTGTCCCCCAGTCACAGTGACACCAATGTCATTTTTTTTTTTGCATTGGTGTCATTTGTGACTGTAATAACTGTTAGGGCAGTTAGGGTTAGCCCCCTTTAGTTCTAATGTACCCCCCTAACCCCCCCCCCGTCGCCAGTGTCACTAAGGCTGGGTTCACATTGCAGCGGTTTATGAGAACGAATGTGATTCGCACCGCACTGCAGTGCAAATCACATCCGATCTCTGTGCGATTCGAGTTCAGCCATTCGCCGCACCCGCCGCACCCGCCGCAAATTCGCACGGGACCCTTTTTTTGGTCCGCAGCAGAATCGGATCGCATGGGTGTTCACACCATGCGATCCGAGTTTGCAGATCGCACTGTGATATGCGAACTGATCTGGGGGTGTCATTAACATTTCACTGACACTCCCAGCAGTTCGCATAGGGCAGTGTGAACTGCCGCCGGGAGGCATGCGATGCGGGAACCCGCCGCGGATTCGTGGCGTTCCCGCATCACTCCAGTGTGAACCCAGCCTAATAAGCGATCGTTTTTCTGATCGCTGTATTAGTGTCACAGGTGACGCTAGTTAGGCAGGTAGGTATTTAGGTTCGCCGCAGCTTTTTATAGCGCCAGGGACCCCCATATACTACCGCATAAAGCCCCCTGATTGCCCCCTAGTTAACCCTTTCACCAGTGATCACCATATAACTGTTACAGGTGACGCTGGTTGGTTAGTTATTTTTTTATAGTTTCAGGGCACCCGCCATTTATTACCTAGTCTCACTAGTGTACCCCTAAATTTAGGGGTGTCTACTTTCCAAAATGGGGTCATTTGGGGGGGGTTTGTGCCATCTTGGCATTTTATGGCCTTCAAAACTGTAACGCCCTTAGAAAGCCTGAAGGCGGTGCTTGGTTTTCGGGGCCCCGTACGCGGCTAGGCTCCCAAAAAATCCCACACATGTGGTATCCCCGTACTCAGGAGAAGCAGCAGAATTTATTTTGGGGTGTCATTTCACATATGCCCATGGCATGCGTGAGCAATATATCATTTAGTAACAACTTTGTGTAAAAAAAAAAAAAAAAAATCTTTTTTTTGTCATTATTCAATCGCTTGAGGCAAAAAAATAAAATATTCAATGGGCTCAACATGCCACTTATCAATTTCCTTAGGGGGTCTACTTTCCAAAATGGGGTCATTTGGGGGGGTTTTGTACTGCCCTGCCATTTTAGCACCTCAAGAAATGAGATAGGCAGTCGTAACTTAAAAGCTGCGTAAATTCCAGAAAACGTACCTTAGTTTGTAGATGTGACAACTTTTGCGCAAACCAATAAATATACAATTATTGACTTTTTTTTTACCAAAGACATGTGGCTGAATACATTTTGGCCTAAATGTATGACTAAAATTGAGTTTATTGGATTTTTCTAATAACAAAAAGTAGAAAATATCATTTTTTTTCAAAATTTGCGGTCTTTTTACGTTTATATCGCAAAAAATAAAAATCGCAGAGGCAATCAAATACCATGTAAAGAAAGCTCTATTTGTGGGAAGAAAAGGACGCAAATTTTGTTTGGGTACAACATTGCATGACCGCGCAATTACCAGTTAAAGCAGCGCAGTGCCAAATTGTAAAAAGACCTCTGGTCATTTACCAGCAAAATGGTCCGGTCTGAAAGTGGTTAAGCTTTATTTAACATCATTGTTTAATTGTAATATGCCCTATAACACAGCCATAAACATATTACCTTCATCATGATAATATATTTAATTAAAATGAGGGAGCAAATTCATAAGGAAACACTTAACCAACTGAATACTGTAGATCATGGTGAGAAAGCAATATCAATCATGCAATAGTGATAAATGTGTTCCATTCTACAGCTTTGATGACCATATAAGATATCAGTGAGGGTATCTTCATCCAAGGGCATGTAAGCAATACACCATGGGCAGAAGGAATCTTTCAGTGGGATATGAGCGCTGCATGTGCATAAAGTCCACGTTCAGGCAGCTCTTGGCCACAAACATGATAGTTTGGCTTGGCCAAGTGTCATACTTATTATTACAGAGAGTGATGGGAAAAGAGACAGCTGCTATACAGCCACTTTTCACATGAACAATTGAGATGCTGACAATTTTTCTGTTCTGTCTGATCACTTGTTCTTTCTGAAAACAGTTGACCTACAATCCTGCACAGGGTCCATAGATATGAGGTTTCTGCCCTATTTGTATTCTGTAGGTCAGTGGTCATTAGTGATGGACGAACTTCCGACGGGACGTTTCGCGAACGCGAAATGCGAACGGACCCAAACGTTCGCGAAACCGACCGTTCGCCGCGGGCCCCATTGACTTCAATGGGAGGCGAACTTTGCAAACCTTCATGTCGAATTTGCGGCCACGTGGTAATTATTAGGGGGTAAAACGTAGTCCCACCATCTGGACAATGACATAATACATGTATGAGGTGAATTTGGGATCGATAACTACAAGCATTTTTATTTTATTTGGGAAATTGTTCTAACAATTCAGGACTATGGAGCTAATGAAGGCAATGGAGGAGAGGGAAGGTCAGGGACCAGGGTAGGCAAAGAAGAGGGTGCAGGAGATGATCACCAGCAGCGTGACATACCGGAATGACACATGCACCGTGATAGAGGCATCTGACAGCAGCACCGTAATACAGAGCACTGACAGCAGCACCGTGACATACAGCGCTGACAGCAGCACCGTGACATACAGCGCTGACAGCAGCACCGTGACATACAGCGCTGACAGCAGCACCGTGACATACAGCGCTGACAGCAGCACCGTGACATACAGCGCTGACAGCAGCACCGTGACATACAGCGCTGACAGCAGCACCGTGACATACAGCGCTGACAGCAGCACCGTGACATACAGCGCTGACAGCAGCACCGTGACATACAGCGCTGACAGCAGCACCGTGACATACAGCGCTGACAGCAGCACCGTGACATACAGCACTGACAGCAGCACCGTAAGCAGCCCCAGGAGGAAGTCAGCACAGCACAGGGATGGTGTGATCCCCTCATAATAAGAACCCCCAGGAGGAAGTCAGCACAGCACAGGGATAGTGTGATCCCTTCATAATAAGAACCCCCAGGAGGAAGTCAGCACAGCACAGGGATATCATAAGCAGCCCCAGTAGAAATATGACACCGCTCAACCTCTTCAAAGAGGAGGGTAGGGGCATATAGTACGGTGTGCTTTTTTGGGTCAAGGAAGTGAGCCAAATGAATTAAGAAGGTCTGTGTGCTTGATTAAAAAAATAGTTTATAGACATATACATGGTCTACTGGTCACATGTGTTGAATTCCTCCGAGATCCATGCCTCATTCATTTTTAGAAATGTGAGGTAGTTAACACTGTGGTGAGCTAGGCGAGTACGCTTATCGGTCACAATCCCCCCTGCTGCGCTGAACGTCCTTTCGGACAGGACACTGGATGAGGGGCAAGCCAACAGTTCGATTGCAAATTGGGCAAGCTCTGGCCAGAGGTCAAGCCTGCCCACCCAGTAGTCTAGGGGTTCATCACTCCTCAGAGCGTCCACATCGGCCGTTAACCCAATGTAGTCGGACACCTGACGGTCTAGGCGTTCCCTGATGCTGGATCCGGATGACACCTGTCGATGGGTCGGCTGAAAGAATGACCTCATATCCGAAGTCACCAACACATCTTCAAACCGGCCTCTTCTTGCAGGCGCTGTTGGATTGGTACCCGCAAATCCTTCTCTGGGAGTGGGAATTGCTCCTCTGCCAGCGCACGCAAAAGCAGAATGCAGCATTTCTCGAAGCAAGGCCTGGAAGTGCTGCATTCTGACAGCCCTCTGCGACGGCGGTAACATTTCCGCCATTTTGTGTTTGTACCGGGGGTCTAAGTACGTTGCCACCCAGTACTGGTCCTTGACCCTCATGCTTTTTATACGGGGGTCCCTATTAAAACACTGGAGCATGAAGGCCCCCATTTGCACTAAAGTGGAAGCGGTGTGGTGGCCTGGCTCCTGCTCATCATCCAGGATAATGTCGTCCTCTTCATTCTCCTCTCCCCATCCTCGCACAACAGGGATCCCAGAAAGGTTTAAAGCATGCTCTTCTTGCTCCTGCTCATCCGCCCCGGCACCATCCTCCTCTGACTCCTCATCAGACTCCTGTTGTTGACTTGTCTCAGATAGAGTAGCCCCCCCTGGGAATTCATCCAGCATTGCGACTTCCTCATCTTCCCGCTCCTGCTCCTCCACAGCCTGATCAATGACACGACGCAATGCACGCTCCAGAAAGAAGGCATAAGGTACCATGTCACTGATGGCGCCATGGCTGCGACTGACCAGTTTGGTGATCTCCTCAAATGGCCGCAGAAGTCTGCATGTGTCGCGCATGAGCAGCCACTGGCGCGGTGAAAAAAAACCCAGCTCCCCAGAACCGTTTCTTTCGCAGAGTTCATACAGGTAGACGTTAACTGCACGTTTCTGCTGGAGCAGCCTATCAAGCATATAGAAGGTTGAGTTCCATCGCGTCGGGCAATCGCAAATAAGACGTCTGACCGGCAGATGGTGTCGCCGCTGAATGTCAGCAAGGCGAGCCATGGCCGTGTAAGATCTTCTGAAATGGGCCGAGATTTTCCTTGCCTGCCGCAAGATGTCCTGGACCCCAGGGTATTTGACAAGGAATCGCTGCACGACCAAGTTTAAGACGTGTGCCATGCACGGCACGTGCGTGATTTTGCCCTGTTTCAATGCGCTAAGCAGATTGGCACCGTTGTCACACACCACTTTACCAACTGTCAAATTGAGCGGTGTTAGCCACTCATCTGCCTGTGAACGCAAAGCTGAAAGGAGTGCCGGGCCAGTGTGGCTCTTTGCTTCCAGGCACAACAGACGCAGCACGGCATGGCAACGTCTCACCTGGCATGTGGAATAGGTTCTGGGGAGCTTGGGCGGTGCAGTGGAAGAGACGCTAGCAGCGGAAAAGGAGGAGGCAGCTGAGGAGGAGAGGGAGGAGGATGGAGTAGGAGGAGGAGAAGAAGAGTCAGGCCTGCATGCAATCCGTGGCGGTAAAACCAAATCTACACGGGTGCCACGGGTTACATGCTTGACGGCCGTCAGAAGGTTCACCCAGTGGGCAGTAAAACTGATATACCTTCCCTGCCCGTGTTTGCTAGACCACGTGTCTGTGGTCAGATGTATCTTGGCACCGACACTGTGTGCCAGAGATACATTCACTTGCCGCTGAACATGGCCATATAGCTCTGGGATGCCCTTCTCTGAGAAATACTTCCTTCCTGGGACCTTCCATTGTGGTGTTCCAATGGCCACAAATTTGCGAAAGGCCTCCGAGTCCACCAGTTTATATGGCAGTAGTTGGCGGGCTATGAGTTCTGACAAGCCAGCCGCCAACCGTTGGGCAAGAGGGTTATCCGGCATCATCATTTTTTTACGCTCAAACATTAGGCCCACGGAAGCCTGCCTTTTTGCAGAAAAATGTGAGCTTGGAGTGATGGAAGGTGGAGTGGAGGACAATTGTGAGGAGAGAGGAGAAGGAGAAGTAGAAGACGAGGCTGGACGGTGAGAGCCTGCAGTGTGGCTTTGTGTGTTCCGTTGCTCCCACTGGGCTCGGTGATGGCTGCTCATGTGCCTTCTTAAGGCGGTCGTCCCTAGGTGAGTATTGGGCTTACCGCGACTAACGCGTTGACTGCAAAGATTGCAGATGGCAACGCTATTGTCAGCAGCGGACACGTTAAAAAAAGCCCACACTGCGGAGCCATGTGCCGGTGTCCTGGGAGCGCCAGATGTGACCGTACATGGTCGATGACTCGCTCCTGATACATTTGCAGTCTGCTTTGTCCCTGCTGTGCAATGTAAGTCATTGCTGCTTCTCCTCCCTATCTGCTGGTCCATATCTCCCTCTGAACTCCCCTCCTCTTCCTCTCTTGTGGGCACCCACGTGACATCACTAGACACGTCATCATCAACGTCACCTTCCCCACCGCTATAAGTAGAGATCTCGGAGTAGGCAGCAACACCGGGGACCAACCTCCTCCTTGGGCTGATCTGGGTACTGGCGTCAGACTGCTGAGTAGCGCTTGTTGCTACCTCCTCTTCCTGATCCAATACCAAGAGTGGCTGCGCATCAGAAATGTCCTCTTGATATGGATCGGAAAATAATTCCAGTGACTCAAGCGGAAGGTATGTGGTGGTGGTGGTGGTGGTCGTGTTGTTGGTGGTAGTGTCTTTGGGGGTGCACATAGCAGAGAGTGAAGAAGAGGGTGCAGATCGAGAGGATGAGGAGGGTGCAGAAGAGTAAGGCTGAGCGAGCCACTCAACCAAGTCTGGTGCATCCTTTAAAGTAATTGAACGCACCTTCTGCAACTTCCCACTTTGGCTCAAGCCTGTTGCTCCTGCCCTACCCCTACCACCCCTGCGGAAGGGCCTGCCTCTTCCTCTGCATGTCATTTTTTAAATGACCCTGTGACAAAACTCTTAGTCCCTATACCGCTGAAGGACTGCTGCAGTATAGGTGAGCGGTCAGCAGTGGTGCACGTCAACCCTATCTATTGTGGACCTATAGCGGTCCTTACAGAACAGCAGACTGTACCGCACTCAAGCCTATGTACCGTAGCACCCTATACCAAGTTACCAGTCCTTATAAGAACTTTTGTGGACCAAGCAGGTTGTGTATTAGTGTTTAGCAGACTGTACGTCAGTCCCTATACCGCTGAAGGACTGCTGCAGTATAGGGCAGCGGTCAGCAGTGGTGCACGTCAACCCTATCTATTGTGGACCGATAGCGGTCCTTACAGAACAGCAGACTGTACCGCACTCAAGCCTATGTACCGTAGCACCCTATACCAAGTTACCAGTCCTTATAAGAACTTTTGTGGACCAAGCAGGTTGTGTATTAGTGTTTAGCAGACTGTACGTCAGTCCCTATACCGCTGAAGGACTGCTGCAGTATAGGGCAGCGGTCAGCAGTGGTGCACGTCAACCCTATCTATTGTGGACCGATAGCGGTCCTTACAGAACAGCAGACTGTACCGCACTCAAGCCTATGTACCGTAGCACCCTATACCAAGTTACCAGTCCTTATAAGAACTTTTGTGGACCAAGCAGGTTGTGTATTAGTGTTTAGCAGACTGTACGTCAGTCCCTATACCGCTGAAGGACTGCTGCAGTATAGGTGAGCGGTCAGCAGTGGTGCACGTCAACCCTATCTATTGTGGACCGATAGCGGTCCTTACAGAACAGCAGACTGTACCGCACTCAAGCCTATGTACCGTAGCACCCTATACCAAGTTACCAGTCCTTATAAGAACTTTTGTGGAACAAGCAGGTTGTGTGTTAGTGATTAGCAGACTGTACGTCAGTCCCTATACCGCTGAAGGACTGCTGCAGTATAGGTGAGCGGTCAGCAGTGGTGCACGTCAACCCTATCTATTGTGGACCGATAGCGGTCCTTACAGAACAGCAGACTGTACCGCACTCAAGCCTATGTACCGTAGCACCCTATACCAAGTTACCAGTCCTTATAAGAACTTTTGTGGACCAAGCAGGTTGTGTATTAGTGTTTAGCAGACTGTACGTCAGTCCCTATACCGCTGAAGGACTGCTGCAGTATAGGGCAGCGGTCAGCAGTGGTGCACGTCAACCCTATCTATTGTGGACCGATAGCGGTCCTTACAGAACAGCAGACTGTACCGCACTCAAGCCTATGTACCGTAGCACCCTATACCAAGTTACCAGTCCTTATAAGAACTTTTGTGGAACAAGCAGGTTGTGTGTTAGTGATTAGCAGACTGTACGTCAGTCCCTATACCGCTGAAGGACTGCTGCAGTATAGGGCAGCGGTCAGCAGTGGTGCACGTCAACCCTATCTATTGTGGACCGATAGCGGTCCTTACAGAACAGCAGACTGTACCGCACTCAAGCCTATGTACCGTAGCACCCTATACCAAGTTACCAGTCCTTATAAGAACTTTTGTGGAACAAGTGAGTTGTGAATGTTTAGCAGACTGCAGCAGAAGGGCAGCAGTCAAGTATAATATCCTTTCTATATTTGGAAGAAAGAATATTATACATGTACAAGCCTATTACTGTACCACTGATACCAGTCCTGAAAAGAACCTTTGTGGAACTAATAATAACAGCAAGTCTTTAAAATTACCCTCACTGCCTGACAACACTGCTTCCTTCCTGTCCCTATACAAATTGGCAAAAAAAGAGAACGATTAGTGGTTACTGGAACAGCTCTTTTGTGGACCTTGATAGTAACAGCTAATGATGATGATGATGATGATGATGATGAAAGACTAATCTGGCTGTCCCTGTAGCATACACCGTCCTTTCCCTTTCTCTAAACTAACAAAAGACACTCAGGCTGCTGCAAGAATCAGCAGCACAGCAAACCTATCAACACCTAACACCTATACCAGTCCTGAAAAGAACTTTTGTGTACCAAATAGCTAGTGGTTTATCTCTCCCTACTCCACACAGGAACCTGTCCCTATCTTAACAGAAGAAAGAATGTAAAATGGCCACCGGATCGGGTGTATTTATAGGTTAGGGGGAATGTACAAGTGTCCATGTGCTGTCATGTCTCAATTGGCTGTCCTGTATCACATGATAAACGTGTCACCAAAGGTTAAAGTTCTTGTATACATTAAACACGTAAGTCCGCCGCGGCGAACGACGGAAAAAGGCGTTCGAACGTGCGGACCGCGAATGTCGGAAATTCGCCGCGAAACGACCGCCGGGCGAACCGTTCGGCCATCACTAGTGGTCATCAACCCTGTCGTCAGAGCCCACTAACAGGCCAGGTTTTATGTATTATCTTGGGGAGATGCAGACTAGAATACTGCAATCACTGAGCAGCAAATGATATCACCTGTGATATATTTCAGTTATCTTGCAAACCTGGCCTGTTGGTGGGCCCTGAGGACAGGGTTGATGACCACTGCTGTGGGTGACTGTTCACATTAGGGTTGCCACATCATCCCTTTAATCCAGGACACATATTAAATACACAGGTTCTGAGGCTGATTTAATGCAGATAAGGCACCAAGTGAGTTTAATTATCACCTTAATCAGCCACAGAAACTGTGTAATTAATGCGTGTCCTGGATTAAAGGGATGCTGTGGCAATCCTAGTTCACATGTCTGTCAATAGCTTTAAAAACATACCTCTATACCCCACAGGATAAACTCATATAATTAATTTACCTTTTGTATTGTGTTACTATTTTAATGCAAATTTCTGTACAAATTCGCTATAGCGTTGTCTGTTACATTGTGTGTTTGATTGTTGTGTTATCCCTTCTGTCTACACCTCTCCTAGCTTTTCCCACGCTGGCTGTATGTCTCCTTTTTATCGGTTTGTGTACTCACCCTGCTCCATACCTCTTTAACCTCTTTGTACCAGCAATGCCTAAGGCTATGCATGTGCATGAATTATTAGCTGCCAATACTTAGAATGTCAGTCTAGATCTGTGTAATGTAACCTTTCAATTAGGTTCAGCCTATGTACTTGTGTTTGTGAGATTTCCAGTTCTGTCCTGGCAATCTTATCTCCCCTCTTACCCCTTTCATAGTTTCATAGTTAGTAAGGTTGAATAAAGACACCAGTCCATCCAGTTCAACCTGAGTGAGTGTCCACAATTGTCTCTATCCCTGTACATTGCACACTCACATCGGTCCCTACCCTCAAGGAGCCCACTTGTTTGGTTGCTTCCTACCGCTGTATGGTCACTCCATATGACAATGCAATGTCACAACCATATCACAATGTGTGCATCTTAGGAGCTTGTCAGCTTTGAAGTATAGAACTCTGGAGGAGGTTAGATTTGGCAGGAGAAATATATTTTCCTTCTACACTCATTACTGGTTGTAAAATTCCATTAATAAAGGTAAATATTCATACAATCTTTATACCATATTGGGATAAAGGACTGAAACTCCTTGTCAGCAACTGGTCAGTAGAGTAACCTATCTGAGCAATTAGACAAGGCTGATAATCACATGTGCTGTGGGCAACGTATTGGGCATGATCAGATCAGGACTCACAAAGCATGGCAGAATCTCCAGTGAAAACAGGAAGTTTGAATTCATTTAATCACTTTTTATAACAAGGGATAAGAAATACAAAGCAGCCATATACCCAAGTTCCTATATACTGGGCAAATTTTTATTCTTTCTGAATGTGTTACCATTCCTGCAGGACAGACATACAGTTCTGTGTCCACCTAGTAAGTGGACTGCAAACATGTGGGCCTGACCCTCTACTAAGGTGATGTAAGCCTATATATACAAGCCTTAAGATACTATTATAGGAGGAAGCAGTAAAAATAAATCATGTAAGCCATCCCTTCATTATACTAGTATTGTTGCTGAAGGACACCTGGCTGTATGTAGTATGTTTCCCTAAAAATGGGATATGTGAATGTGTGGTGAGAAGGTTTATATGCAAATGACTAGTCTTTGACAGTAACTCTACATGTTACAGACGTTTCTTTTAACTAATTAATTAACTTAAAGTGGTTGTAAACCCTTACAACACACTTTGACCTACAGGTAAGCCTAGATTAAGGCTTACCTGTAGGTCCAAGAAATATCTCCTAAACCTACACGGTTTAGGAGATATTTGCCGAAAGACAGGCACCGCTGTCTACGGCGCATGTGCCATAGACAGCGGTGCGCAGGCGCACTGAGCGCGCCGCCATCAACATGCCGTGTGGGGCGGCTCCCGTGCGTGGGAGCGACGTCATTGCGGCTTCGCCGAATGACAGCGGCGGAGCAGAAGATGGATGCGCCGGACTACAGGGGACAGCGGTGACTTCGCTGGCTCCTGTGTCAGGTAAGTGACACATAATGGACTACTATGCGATGCATAGTAGTCCATTATGCTTTACCTTTGCAGGGAATGAAAGAGGAAGTAAACTCATCAGGGTTTACTTCCTCTTTAAAGCTCTATTAAACCCCAAATCAAACACTGAATGTATTGCAGCTTATCAATCCTTAAATGTAATGCTTGTCTTCTTTTTTAAGGCTTTTTCTCCCTTATTTTCCCCTGGTGATCCAACCAGTAACACACTTCCTGTCTATGGGTGGCTACAGAAAGCAGAATTGTTAACCTTGGCAGACGATGCACTAGACGATGTTAGAGGGACATGACTAACAAATTAAGGCTACTTTCACACTGAGACGCTTTACAGGCATTTTAATGATAAAAATAGTGTCTGCAAAGCACACGTAAAGCGTCTCTCCTGTCACTCAAGTGTGAAAGCCTGAGTGCTTTCACACTGGAGCATAGCTCCCAACTGTCCCTGATTTGCAGCAATGTCCCTCTGACCCTCATTTTGATCTGATCTATATAGTTGTATATAAAATGCACTTTTTATCTTTCAAAAAGTGTTTCCCAGTGCTAAACCTTTCATCTAAATTCTAAATTGCTGCATTTGTAAATTTTAAAAGCCTATATAAAGGAATAGTAGTGGTAAAAAATAGCCCTTATGGATTTAATTAACCTTTTGTTTTTGGTTAATTCTCCTTTAAGGGGGGTGTGGCAGGGGGCGTGTCCTACACCTACATATATTTGCTAGTAGTTGGCCCTCATTCCCATCTCTTGGGAGGTATGCTGGAGTGGTTCCCTTGCTTGTGGGACGTTAAAAAAAAGTCCTGCAAGCAGCATCTTTAGGAGCGCCCTGCCAATTAAAATCAATGGGCAGCGCCGCCGAAGCACCTGCAAAGCACTTCGGCAGCAGCACTTTGCGGACACTGTTAAGTCCTTCATCGGCTGCTAGCGGAGATTAAAAGTGCCCTGCTAGAGCCCGAAAAGTGCTGCTAAAACGAGCGTAAACTACTTTATCACTGGTTTCTCTCCCCCCAGTGTGACAGTGTCCTAAAGGTAAACATCTGCTAACACTTTTATAAACAGTTGCAGCAACAGTTTTTTTTTTTTTTTTTATTTCTTTTTTTGGGATAAAGGGTTTTATATAAATGAATAAAATGTAATAATTGTAAGCACCCCAGTGAGCGTTGAAAGGTTTTTATAAACCCTCTAACTGTCACTTTAGCTGGACAGCTTGGATTGTTAAAGGAAGTTGAGAAATAATAGACGAATTGCCCAGATGATATTAAAGTGAAAAAAGCCTTAAAAAATAAAAAAAATAATGCAGCTGCAACGGATGATATTTGGTAAGCTGCAATATTATACATTGTTTTTAATACAGCTTTACCTTGGAGAGTGAAAAAAGCACATTATACCTCTCTACAATAGGACAATATAGTACATTTCAACAAGATCCACTGTAGACTGTGGCTGTTAGAAACTCAAGATAGATAGGTGGGGCTATTCCACGTTGTTTAATCACTTGATCTCTGAATGATTTACCCACTTTCATGACCAGGCCATTTTTTGTGATATAACACTGTGTTAATTTAATTGACAATTGGGGGACAATTTCCCATAAAGAGAGCTTTCTTTTGGGGATCTTTGATCACCACTGCATTTTTTGTTTGTGCTATAAACAACGGAAAAAAAAGGCTGACAAGTTTTTGAAAAAAAAATAAAAAATAATAATATTTTTTACTTACTGCTATGAAACATATCCAATAAAAAAATCTAATTTCTTCATAAATTTAGCCCAATATACACAATATGCTATATATTTTTGGTAGAAAAAATTCAAAATAAGCGTATATAGATTGCTTTGTGCAAACGTTATAGTGTATACAAAGGGGATATATACTGAAACGTTTATTTATTTTTTAAGACTAATAATGGTGGCGATCAGCGACTTATAGCGCGACTGCGATATTACGATGGACATTCTGACACTTACTATTACTTTTGACACTCTGTGGGAGCCAGTGACACTAATAGTGATCGGTGCTAAAAAATATGTACTGTCACTGTACTGAGACTGGTTGGGAAGGGGTTAAACATCTAGGGTAATCAAAAGGTAAAATGAGTGCCTAGTAAGGATGAGCTCAGGCGTTTTTGCATACGCCACGTGCTGAGCCCGCCAGGAAGTCAGCTCAGCACTGCGCTAATCACAGGCAGTGAGACATTGCCCTGATGTGCGGCTGCAGAGATCGGGCAATGTCTCACTGCCTGTGATTAGCGTAGCGCTGTGCCGACTTCCTGGCGGGCTCTACACGTGGCGTATGCAAACACACCTGAGCTCATCCTTAGTGCCTAGCCAGGGTTTGTGTGTACTATGTGTGGTGCTTTTACTAAAGGATGTGATGGATTTTATTCCCTGAAAAAGAAAATTCATCACTTCCCCCATATCAAGATAGAGCTCTGCCTTGTTTACATAGGCAGACCTCCACCCGTGCCTCTCCTCGCCGCCACCCCCTGATCGGCTTCTGCTTTGACAAATCACATGAGAAATGGTGCACCGGTGGTGCACGCATGCGGCCCCTACCTGGGAGTGCAGAATCGTGTGTGTGTGTGTGTGTGTGTGTGTGTGTGTGTGTGTGTGTGTGTGTGTGTGTGTGTGTGTGTGTGTGTGTGTGTGTGTGTGTGTGTATATATATATATATATATATATATATATATATATATATATATATATATATATATATATACTGTATACGTGGTTCTACACATTGCATCCACCCTGTAGCAGTACATTTGCTATAAGGTAGTCAGCAAGCGCTTAGCATCAGATAGACTTTCTTATAGGGGTAAACTTGTATAAGAGACTAAAGCCAGAAAATGCATTTTATCTATTTTTTTTGTTTCAAATTTTTGAATGTTGTAAAATGGTATTTATTTCAAATAAACCTTAAAGAAAAAATGAAAGAGAATGCTTGCTTACTTTTCTTTATGTCATAGTGAGCGTGTAGGGAATCCAAAAGGCAGCTTAATCAATCAATCAATCAAGATGCCCACCCTGCACAGCCAGGCACATGAATTTTCCATGCACACTGGAATCAGAAATCAGTCCTTGCAGCTTTGTTTTTGTATTTTATTTAGGAGGATTGAACTTGGATGGGGATAGGGTTATTATGGGATGCCCAATTGATCAACAAGTAATTCTTCAGGGGCACAACTACTGTATATGCATCCAGTATATACACACTTCTCCTCTTCTACCTCCAGCACAATCTTGCTTGTAGAACTACATCACCCAGGACCAGCTAGCACTAACAAATTGATTCAGCACAGACTCTGTCAGATCCAGAGAAAATGCCCTTTGCAGGCAGGGACTGTGGGCCCCTTTGATAGTGCAGCAGAAAAGAGGTCTTAAGTGTCCTATTAATGTGTTTACTGATCCCATCCCAGTACCACCACTTTAGGCACTGCCAGCCTGCCTAGCTGCAGCTGCTCCTTTCAATAGACCTCTTGGCTACTTCTCCACAGTCCTCCCAGATTGACTCTGCATCCATCCTAGACTGCTTGCACCCAGTCCATTCAAGCATGTCTCTCAGTCTTCTAAATGTAACACTCACCAGCACTCCTGGCTGTCTTTCTCTCTGGAGATTTGCCCATCAGTGTTCTCCTGCTGTCCTCTCCTTGCTCCTGGGCCTCCTGGTCAGGATCCCTCCGTGTGCTATGAAAAGGGACCCCAGCCCAGGCCTGAGTTCATCCCCCCTAGACTAGGGGACTACTCTCAAAAGCCTCCGACAGTATAAGACTCCATCTCCATCTTCCACTCAAACTCACACTACCCGAGCTGGGCTGACCTTGAGTATTTGAGGGGGCCGGCTCATAGAATACTCCAGGCAGCTCCTCCTTCCCACCATGCCCATCCTTCTGGAATCTTCTGCTAGTTTCCAGAAGTAGGGGTGGGTATCAGAGATACTGCCTATGTGTTATACCAGCCTCGCTGAGTCACTCAACCCTGACCCAGAAAAACACATAGGCTTGGCTGCCAGCCAAGCCTGAATTTACCTACACTAACAACTAAAACTAACACTAGCACTATAACAACGTTAGGGGTGCTACAGTGGTCAAGGGCACACATTATAATGTTGTTTTAATACAACTGACTTTTTGAAGGGGTGAATTTTACTCATACAATTTATAGCTGTTACAGACTTTATAGCATCATAGTGATTGGATAACTTAATTAAAGCTGCGTGATTTAACAAACCTTTCCACCGTCCATCTTGTTTTTAGGCAATATCTTTTTGGGAACATTCTATGTGCATTGGATCAAAACGTCCTGTGTCCATGAGGCCTAATTACCATTAAATGTGCCAGTTTAAGCAATAATAACCCTTTGAATCAGTGCCAGTTTCTGCAATAATATGGCTATAAATGGCAGGGTATGTTTATGACGCTCACTAGAACTAAGAAAGTTAAATGCCTAACTCACAAGAGAAGCTACAGTATATAGAGTCAGTATGGTTGCATCAGGGCAAAGGAAGGGAGTTTAGAGCAGGGCCAGGGGGCATGTACAACCCAGAGGCCCATGGGGCAGTGACTCGGTCCCCATCTTGCTCTCCGTCTTCCCTGCCTCCTCCCGACTCCCAACCCAGGATGAAACTTTGCTCCAGGTACTCTCTGCTCACCATGCAGTTTGGGATGAACAGCGCTTGCTGCAGCAACTATGGATTTCCTGAACTGACTGGCAGGGAGCTGCAGGGGGAGCCAGAGTGGGCCGGATTGAGAACATCATAGGTCTAGTGCTGAGGATTTTGCTGGGCCTTTTTGTGCAAATAAATACAATTAAAACACAAACACATTTTTGTAAAAACAAATGAAATATTTTAGGGCCTCATGCACACATAACATTTAGATTGCCGCTTTTAGGGGCGTCAGGTGTTTTTTTTTCCTGCTTCAAAACTCCCCTGCATGTTAGCCTGTGTCCATGCACACAGGATTTTAGCAGTGTATAGTGGCAGTAGAGTTTAGGCCCCATGCACACGAGACGCTGTTAAACGCGCGTTCAGAGGCAGATGGACGCTTTTTTCAACTGCCCCTGAATGCATGCAATGTTATCCTATGTGCCCATGTACACAGTCTCGTTTTTTCCCGTTTTTATGCAGTTGCGTTTAAGCTCGTTTTTCCAGAAGCAAAAAAATGGGTTCAGACACTTTGCTTTTCCACGTTTCAGATGCAAAACGTGGCTAAACACAGCACCTGCGTTTAGCCACATTTGCGTTTATAAGCGTTTTTAAAGGAACCCAAATTTTTTGGACCAGAAAACTCAGAAATAGGATGGTAAACCATAAAAAATACTAAAAAATTGTAATTCCTTTGGATTCATAGAGCATATATGCCTTGCCTTATAAAAGTCTAGTTTTTTAGGTAGTTTAGACAATGAGGAATGCCTCCACTTCTTTGCTCCAACCCTTCATCCAATTTCTAATCTAATCAGTGACTCCACCTAGTCTGACCAAAGCATAGCAATGTCTTTTTTTCACAAAGAAAAACCTGCATACCAATGTCTAGTCAGCCCCAATCCCCAACGGACATTCGCTGTGCCATCAACGGATGGGTCCAATATCGACGAGCTCTGACTCTGGACCTCTCACGCAATTTGCGATGACGTTGCTGCCTCATCAAGAGCAACATCAGGAGCATTTCCTGACATATATACAATATGGGATCCATTTCCCCCCAAAAAAAAACACAGAAAGAGAGGCAAATGGAAGTGCACAACTGCTCTCTCTGCTGCTGCTCACTCTAATCAAAATTGCAGAAATAGTTAATAATACATGCTTTCTGAGCTTGGGGAGGGTCTATATGATGTTATCTTTACAAACGCTTATAGATGCAAATGCAGTAAAACGCGGCTAAACGCAGTAAGAAAATGCGGCAAAACACTTGTTTTTAAATGCAGGTTTCTGCTTTTTAAAACATGCATTCAGCAGAGTTTGCATCGGCATCTCGTGTGCATGGGGCCTTAGAGGCAGGAGAAAAAAATATATAAAAACGCTGCCAGTGCATCCAGAAGCATCAGAGTTTTGACATAAAAAATGTTTGCCGCTTGTAAACGTGTCTGAACGCATGTTAATGCTAGGCGTGTTTAGCACTTGTGTGTTAATTCAATTTAATGGCTAGAATAAATGATGGTAAGTGAAGGCCTGTAAATGCACCTAAACGTTGGTAAAAAAACATATGTTTTTCTGCCAAAATGCTGCTGCCAGGAGTGTTCTCAAAACATCCTGTGTGCATGAGGCCGAATTACCATTAAAAGTGCCAGTTTAAGCAATAATAACCCCTGGCATCAGTGCCAGTTTCTGCAACAGTAATCCCCAACGGTGGTGCCAGTTTATGTAATAATCCCCAGTATTGATGGCAATTTACATAATAACCAACAGCATAAATACTAGTTTATGCAATAACCTACCACATTGGTGTCAGTAGCAGCAATAATAACCTGTACCATCAATGCCAGTTTCTGCAATTATATCCCCCAGCATCAGTGCCAGTTTAAAAATAACCCCCAACATAAATGTCAATGTTGATAATAATAACTGCCAGCATACGTGCCAGTTTACACAATTACAACCCAGATCATTGGTGTCAGTAGCAGTAATAATAATCCCCGAACATCAATACCAGTTTCTGCAACAATAATACCCAGCAATTGTGCCAGTTTATGTAATAACCCCCAACATTGATGCCAGTTTCTGTAATAATAATCCCCATGTGAACTGGTTAATTCTTTGGGGGGGGGGGGGGGCTTAATTGATTAAAAATACTATTTGTAATGTGCAGCATAAAGGGGTTAATTAACACTGCCACTGGTGTCACTAATGCAGCACAAAGGGGTTGATTAACTGCCACTTGTCACTAATGCACGAATGACTAGTGGCAGTACATTAAAGAATAAGTTCACCTTTTATGGAAAAATATGGTGGTGCTAAAAAAATACATGCGCCACTCCACTCAGCAGGGCCAGCACCCAGGTACTCCTCTGCCACTCTATACACCTTGGCTGACTGGGGGTTCTCTCTTACCAAAGAAACTTTAGCGTGTGTGCCACTCAACTCAGCAGGACTACCAGGTACCCCAGAGTCCACCATTCCCAACCGCCACAGTTGCCACCATGTCAGTACAGGTTGTCTCTCTGCACAACTCCGCCCTTGCCATTTATAAAGTGCGCCAATGCTGGGATAAGGCAATCCAGTGCGCCCCAAATCCCTCCCCCCCATATTCCCCATTCCGGTATAAATTCCACTCAAACCCCTCCTTCTTACACTAAGGGGGTTATTTATGAAAGGCAAATCCACTTTGCACTGCAAGTGCACTTGAAAGTGCAGTCGCTCTAAATCTGAGGGGTAGGTCTGAAATGAGTGGAAGCTCTGCTGATTGTATCATCCAATCATGTGGAAGCTAAAATGCTGTTTTTTATTACCTTGCATGTCCCCCTCTGATCTAAAGCGACTTTACTTCCAAGTGCACTTGCATTGCATAGTGGATTTTCCTTTAGTAAATAACCCCCTAATTATCTTACTCTTCCAAATCCTCCTACAAGCCCAAATCCTTAACACCCCCTCCGAATTCTCTTCAGAAAAAAATCCTCTTAATTCCACCAAGCATAAATCCCTCCCCTCCTCCTTCTAGCACAACTCCTCTTATTTCTGTCCCCAGCACAGACTTCAGACACTAGAACCTCAGTGCAGAGAGATCTCCTTCTTCCCAAGCTCCTTCTCCTGTTCTATCAGAGCAGCCTGCTATGCTGTGACTTGTAGTGCCCTAGACTACAGGGACTGAAGAATGGCAGTCCACTATGCTGGGACTTGTAGTGCCCTCTGTGGGGGACTGATGATTCCTCAGCCCCCCCCCCCCCAGTCTAGGGCACTACAAGTCCCAGTATAGGAGGCTGTTATATCTTAGTCCACCACAGAGGGCACTACAAGTCCCAGCATAGCGGGCTGCCATCAGTCCCCCAAGCACAGCAGGAAAAGACTGCAGCGGCAGCCTTCCATCCCCATACACTCACACTCTGGCTGCCATACACCATGCCCCTCCCCACCTCCCCTTTTAGAGTCCTCCTAGTGGTCCTCCTCCAGAGTCTGGGTGGCATGTCTCACTGCAGGTCGGAAAGAAAGCAGAGCAAGTCTAGACAGGAGGAGGAAGTTACATCCTCCTCCTTTGATGCAGGGTCTGTGCAAGCACGTAAATGATTGCTAGGACACTAAGTGGCCCTAGCAACCAATAATTTGGCAGGGTGGGTAGCGGGAGGGATTTCCCAGTGTAATCTGCCGTGAACACTATGGTCAGTCCACCCCTGGTCAGAAGACACGACTCGGTGCAGCACACAAAGCTGCAGATCACTCTGCCATGTGCACAATAACAGAAAAAGTCCCCAAAGCCATGTATACACTGTAGGGACCCATCAGTAAATAGTTTTTGGTGAGTTTCTTTCCAAATTAGGGTGAAGGTTGCACACTGTCAGCACTCAGAACCAGTGAGGCTTTTTTTGCAGGATATCAGAGCAGCCTGAGGAGCAATTGTCTCCCTGCCCCTGGCCCAGTCCGGCCTAGTCCGCCACTGGTTTAGAGTGAAGGAAAAGCCAGACAGGTTTTCCAAAGATGAAGTAGTCAGAAAAAGATGCAAGAGGAAGAAAGAAGTACACAGAAAGGACAGGAGGAACAGCAACTAGAGCAACTTGTGGATGGCAATACCCAGGATACAAAGAAGGAATGACAGCAGGGAACAGCATTAAGCTCATCAGCAGGTCCCACCTCTGACCAAGTGTCCAGTATCCACTAATGCTACAGGTGAAGATACCTATTGCAAATGGTCAGTGGTTGCCTGGCTGGCAGAGGCAACCATAGGGTCTTGATATATCACAGTCTGTGTATAACTTTCTGTAAACAAATTCACCAGTAGGACAGTATCAAAGTAAACAACCTTCACCCTAATTTGGAAAGAAACTCACCAAAAACAATTACATCACTACTGTATAAGAGGTCAATAAGGACTTCAAGGGGTTCTGATGAGGTCCCTTACGCAGTTCTATTGGATAATATATGTAGGGTGAAACTCAATGTTCTGATATTATATGGTTTTAAAGTGGATGTAAACTCAATTCATGAAATTTGAGCTGGACACATATCTGTAGTGTTTTCTTATCTCTCTTCAAAGCACTATGTCCAGTAGCTGTCTGCTGCTCTGTTCTTCTGTTATCCGCCAGGTAACTAAATAGATTAGCAGACAGCTTGCCATTTCGTAGAACCCCTCTGAGAGTCTCGGCCTATGTGGAGAGGGTGTGTGTGCCTTTCCTTCAATCAGCTGTCTTGGCTGTGTGCCCAGACTTCACACTCCATGTTAAACAGGAAGAGAAAATCTCCTAACACAATGTGCACTTTCTAAACAGTATATAAAGTTGAAGACAGCAGCTATACATGTAAAACTTACTGTATGTAGGGAGATTTGTTTCATCTATGTGTATCATCTGAGCCTGTTCACTTCACTGGGTATATGTGAGGGTGCACTTTAATGTTTATGGGAGATTTTATGGATATTAAGAATGTATTTTCCGCATTATACAACTTTTATTCCTAAATAACGTGGTGTCTTTGTAAAAGTATACAACTTGATTGAGTAGGTCTGCTACAGATTGCTGCATACAGTGTAAAACCATAGAAATTTGCAGGAGAAGATTGAGATGTACTGAACTGCTGCCAGGCCTGAGTCCAGGGTAAATTAAACTGGGATCTGCTTGCTATTTCTTTGTATGTGTCAGCTCAACCACATCTTCCACCTTTAAGTGAAACTGTGTTAAGTGAAATTGCTCTCGTTCTACCGATTGTGGCAATACCTCACATGTGTGGTTTGAACGCCGTTTTCATATGTTGGCGCTGCTCATGTATGCGTTTGCTTCTGCACGTGAGCTCGGCGGGACGAGGCACATTTAGAAAAAAAATAATTTCTAATTTATTTTATGTTTTAATTTATATTTTTACACTGTTCTTTTAACAAAAAATGGTGTCACTTTTATTCCTATTACAAGGGATATAAAGATCCGTTGTAATAGAAAAAAAAGCATGACAGGACCTCTTAAATAGGAGATATGGGGTCAAATAGACCTCAGATCTCATATTTACACTAAAATGCAATAAAAATAAAAATAAAAAATGAAATGTCATTAAAAAAATTGTTGCTTTAAGAGCTATGGGTGGAAGTGACGTTTTGACGCCACTTCCGCCCTGCAATGTATGGAGACAGGTGGGGGCCATCTTCCCCTCACTCATCTCCATACCAAGCCAGGGAGAGGACCCGATTGCCTCCGCCGCTACCTGAAAGCTCCAGTAAGCAGTGGCAGGCACCAGAGAGTGGCGGGCCCTCTCCCGCCACCGATAAAAGTGATCTTGCAGCGAATCTGCTGCAGAGACCACTATTATCGGAAACCGGACCGCTCAATGAAGAAGAGGATACCGGAGTTATGGCAGCTAGCTGCTGCCATAACAAAGATATCCCTCTTCAAAGTGCCGATGTATATCAATGTGAGCCATCCGGAAGTGGTTAAATTCTGTCTCCTTCACCCATTTTCTCCACCCACAGCCTATATATATATATATATATATATATATATATATATATATATATATATATATATCACCCTCACTCCTGTCTTCACCTTATTACTGCACGCATCAGCTCCTGCTAATTCTGAACCCACATACCAGTAACACCTCCAGGACACTGGGATTCCCCCCCCACATAAGTCACACTCCCATATCACCTGCTGAGCCTAACCTCCTCTTTTGACTTAAAACAATAGACACATGCCTCTACTCACTCTGTTGGTACCTGCCTTGATCCCATAGTCTCCTACCTATGCACTCCGCACAACCTCTGCAACATTCCTTTTCACCACCTTATCAGTTTCTCTCTCTTCTTATCTTTCTCCTCCTTGCCTTTCAACTAGCAAACTATTACCCATAGAAACCTTTGCCATCTTAAAACCCTTCTCTTCCTTTTTCTGCTACAGATTGTCTCTTCAACAAAATCTCATCCTTGTCCTGCCCCAGAATGGGCCACTTCTGTCTACAACAGTTCACTGTCTTTCACCCTGGATACCTTGGCCTCCCTCACTACACACAGAATCAGACCTGACCACTACAACCCTGGCAGACAAACAATACCAGAAGCCTCAAAAAAGTAGCTGCACTCTTGAGCGTCTGTGGCGTAAGACTCAGCAAGATTTCAGCCAATATAAATCTGCCCTCCAAAAATACAATTTCTACCTCCACACTGCCAAACAGACCTACTTAATCACTCTCATTAACACCCTCTCACGCAGTCCCTGTCAACCTTTTTCTACCTTTACCAATGTACTTCGTCCTCCATTACCTCCACCCACTAACTTACTCACTGCCCAGGAGATTGCTAATCACTTCAAAAATAAGATTGAGACAATTTGTCTCGAGATCTCCACTCTACAGATATCTCCCTCACTTTACACTTCCCTCTTTTAACCCAGAAACTATAGAGGAGGTCACTAAACTTTTTTCTAACGCCCAGCTAACCTCCTACCCCCTAGAACCGGTTCCTTCTCAAATACTGTACTATAGTCACCCTCTGGCTCTTATCTTCAATCCCTCCCTCTCTACGACATCTTCTCCAACCCTCAAAAACATGCGCTAGTCAGTGCCATACCAAAAAAGGTCTCCCTGGACCCCACCAATCTTAACAACCTAAGACCCATCTCTTTACTCCCCTTTGCCTCCAAACTCCTTGAACGTTTAGTCTACAACCGACTGAGCAAATACCTCATTGAGAATAACCTTCTTGATCCCCTTCAGTCTGGATTTCGCCAACAGCACTCCACGGAAACGGCCTTCCTAAAATTCAAAAATGACTTAACAGCTAAAACCAGCGTTTATTATCCCATACCCTTAGTCTTGGACCTTTCCGCTGCCTTTGATACAGTTGACCACCCCCTCCTCCTCAAAAAAATCAATTTGCTTGGTCTCCATTGTTGCGCTCTCCGTTGGTTCGAATCTTACCTATCTCACTGCACCTTTAATGTCATTATAACCCCACTTCCTCCTATTCTCGATCTACACATCCTCTCTGGGTCAGCTAATAGCCTCCCATTGCTTCTGCTACCATTTATATGCCGATGACACTCAAATCTATCTCTCTGCACCTCAGCTCACCCCATCAATCTCCTCACGTGTCACAGATTTACTAACAGACATATCAGCCTAGATGTTAAACCACTTCCTCAAACTGAATCTATCTAAACCCAAACTCTTAATATTTCCTCCCCCACGTGTCCCTTCCCCTGACTTCTCTGTCAAGATTAATGGCACATCGATCAGTCCGTCCCCACATGCCAGGGTGCTAGGGGTAACCTAAGACTCTGAACTGTCCTTCCAAAATACCAACCAAGCCTCTCTCTTCGGTCATCCTAAGACCTCCTGCTCTAGATCCCTTATCACTTCCTCCCATGCTTGCTTCCAGGATTTCTCCAAAGCTTCTCCCATCCTTAGGAACTCCCTACCCCAATCTGTCCGACTGTCCCCAAATCTATCCATCTTTAGACGATCCCTGAAAACCCTTCTCTTTAAGGAAGCCTATCCTGCTTCTAACTAATACACTGTTTTACTTCCCCTATCAGCTCATCTCCCACAGCTATTACATTTTGTATCAATTGGCCCTCCCTTTTAGATTGAAAGCTTTAATGAGCAGGGTCCTCTGATTACTCTTGTACCAAACTGTAATGTCTGCCTTCATTTTGTTAAGCGTTGCGCAAACTGTTTGCACTATACAAAATCCTGTATAATAGTAAAAAGAGAATCCCCTAAAATGCTTCTTGACCTCCTGCATTAAGGTTTCTGTTTTTGACAGGCAGTTGTGGTTCTTACACTTATGGTTGTTATATATCACTACTGGAACTAGCTTGTGCCCAACTACTGTGTGTTTAACTACTCACTACATGGTATGTATTTACAAGACGAAATACAAGAATTGAGCACCCTTTGAAATGTAAACAGAATGTATAACTATAATATTGTGAGTTAATATAACAAATCATTATTCCATAGTTGGGTACATACAAGATTGCATTATAATATTTGTTTAATTGCCTTTATGTACCTTAGCAAGCAACCCATGAACAGTGTTTTATATCATATGAAGCATGTAGGGCAAGATTGGGTCTTTAATCTCCACAATCATTACTCAAACAAGAGCATTGTGTGAGGTTTGCATGATGGATTTCTGTTGGGTTCCCAGCCATAGGTCCTACCCTGTATGTAAATCAGGGCATATTATGAGCTTACCAGAGGTTTAGATACTAAACAGAGTGTTTTGTGTAATTCCTTGGGCTCCGAAACTCCAATGTAAACAGACTTGTGTTTGTATTTGTTTTTCTTGTGCCTCTGGTCCCTGCGGGGAAGGAGAGGGGAGGGGTAGTCTTAGATTCACATCCCTTTAATAAAAATAGCAGACAAAACAGTTTTCCCTACTTCTGAAAAAAAGTATTGGGATAAAAAACATTCAAATCCAGCTGTTAGCTTTACTATGTGAAATTATTTTTGTTTGCCATAGTTGCCAATACGTCTGTATGGTGTAGAGAGATTTTGAGCAAGATTCTGAAATATGGGTAAAACAAAAATAGGGACAATTTGGCATCAAAAGACATATTATTAATTTAAAGTTATAGAAAGTTGGGCCTGCCAGTTTTTTTTATAAACTTTAAAGAAAATGCTATTATTACTATCGTTACTATCACTTGCTATCATTACATATACTGGTCAAGTCAGCATTTGCTTCTTTTTCATAAAATAAGTGATTATACTGTATGTTAATCAGCACAACACTGCAACTTTGATTCTTATAAAAGGGGACCATTCTTTTTTTTTTTCTTGAAAATTGAAGTACTATTTCTAAAGTCGTATATACGGAGGTCTGGTTTGTATTTTAATCTTGTAGTGGCTTAGTTGGAATGGACATCACACTGACATTTCACGTACTGACCATAAAAAAACGAACCCTTTTTATTAGGATCTATGTTGAGGGCATGTGGCCTGGTATGGTTCAGAAGTCAGGGGGCGTTTGCTCACCCCCTCCTCTTTCCTGGCCTGCCAGGCTGCATTATTGGTATAGATTTTGGGGGGTACCATTTTTTTGAAATCTTGGTGTGGGATTTCCCCTTAAAATCCATACCAGACCGGGGCTGGTATGGATTTTGGGAGGGCACATTCTGTTTTTTTTAATTTATGGCGTGGGGGCTCCCCTTAATAATTCATATGAGGCCTGTCTGGTATGGATTTTCGGGGGGGGGGGGGGGCATACCATTTTTGAAAAACATTTTGGCGTTTCTTTAACATTTTTCTATCGCCGGCAATGTTTTTTTTCTCTCAGCTGTCAGCGGGAAGACAGTTGACAGCTGATGACTTGTCCATTGTTAGGGATGCCACGGCCAGCTTCCCAGCCTGCTCCTTAACAACCAGCTATTCACTGTGGCCTGAGTGGGCAGAGCTTTGCCCAATCAGGGCTTAGAATGCATTGTGCATTCTAAAGGCATTGTGGGACGCTCGGGGGATGAACATATGCTTGGTCTGAACCAGAAGAGGAAAGGTTACCACTCCATGTAGGTGTGTTGAGAATTACACTCTCCTCGGGGTAGAAGCAGCAGGTGGAGGCTAAGCATGTAGCAATGAGGAAGTGCTTACTCATAGCTATACAACCACAAAGTTTTGCCACAAATATATACTAATTAGGGATGAGCCGAACACCCCCCGGTTCGGTTCGCACCAAAAGTTTCGAACGGACCCCAAATTCGTACGAACCTTAGAACCCCATTGAAGTCTATGGGACTTGAACGTTCGAAATTAAAAGTGCTCATTTTAACGACTAATATGCAAGATACTGTCCTAAAAAGGGTTTGGGGACCTGGCTCCTTCCCCAGGGGACATGGGTCAATGCAAAAAAAAGTTTTAAAAACGGACGTTTTGGTGGGAGCACTGATTTTAATGACGATTAAAGTGAAAAAAAAGTGAAATATTCCTTTAAATATCATGCCTGGGGGGTGTCTATAGTATGCCTGTGAAGTGCCACGTGTTTCCCGTGTTTAGAACAGTCCCTGCACAAAATGACATTTAACGGAAATAACATCATTTCAAACTGCTTGCGGTTTTAATGTTATATCTGGTTCCTGCAATATGGTTGAAAATCATTGAGAAAAATGGCATGGGTAGCCCTCCCTGCCCATTACCAGCCCCTTTGGGTCTTGTACGGATATTAAGGGGAACCCCGTACCCATATTAAAAAAATTTAATACGTGTGGCCACCAGGCCCTATATACTCAGAACAGCAGTATACAGGCGGTGCAAACAAGACAGGGACTGTGTACATTTGTTGTGTTAAGTTGAATCTGTTTGTAATTTTCAACTGGTACATTTTTAAAGTGTAGCTCCAGTCAAAAAAAACTATTTTTAAGCTTTTTAGAAAACATAGGGAAGGGTTATCACCCCTGTATAATTTGTTTTGTCGTACATCTTTTTTCATCTCACTTGCTGTTGTCTCCTTCCATTTGCAAGTAGGAGATGTTTGTAAGTTGGATGTTTGAAAGTAGGGGCCTGCCCTATATGCTCTGCTCAGAACAAGGTGTTGGTTTTGCCACAACATTGTAAGCCCTCAAAGTGACTCTTGGTGGGCGCTGGAGCGTCCTGCTGTGAACAATTATATCAAGAATTGTAATTACATGCCATTGTTGAACAGTGGTAGAAAAATTGACCTTTGGTGGTTGTGGTGCTGGTGCCACAACACTATAAGTCCTCACCGTTACTCTGGGTGGGCACAGGAAGGGGCCCTCCTGTGAAATATTATATCAAGAATTGTAATTACATGTCCCTGTTAAACAGGGGCAGAAAAATTGGGCCTTAGGCACTAGTGCTGGTGCCACCACACTGCAACCTCTGCCATATACTCTAGTTTTATTGCAGGAATTAGCCCTGCTGCAAAGCATTGCATCAAAAATTGTAATTAAACGCCCCTGTTAAACAGGGGCAGAAAAATTGGGCCTTAGGCACTGGTGCTGGTGCCACCACACTGCAACCTCTCCCATATACTCTTGTTTGATTGCAGGAATTAGCCCTGCTGCAAAGCATTGCATCAAAAATTGTAATTAAACGCCCCTGTTAAACAGGGGCAGAAAAATTGGGCCTTAGGCACTGGTGCTGGTGCCACCACACTGCAACCTCTCCCATATACTCTTGTTTGATTGCAGGAATTAGCCCTGCTGCAAAGCATTGCATCAAAAATTGTACTTAAACGCCCCTGTTAAACAGGGGCAGAAAAATTGGGCTGATGGCATCAACCAGAACCAGAAATGTTCTTCCAACATATCAGCGGAGGAGGAAGAGGATAGACAATCAACATAACAGGACACTCACTCAGCATCAGCATAGGCAGTCTTGAAGGGATGTGGTATTTCAAAAAAAATTATTCGGTTACATCAGCTTCAGGTGCTTGGTAGCTGTGGGTGATCCAAGACTGATTCATCTTGATGAAGGTCAGTCGATCAACTGATTCGGTGGACAGGCGCACCCTGTGATCGGTAACAAAGCCACCAGCAGCACTGAAGGTGCGTTCCGAAAGAACGCTGGATGCAGGACAGGCCAGTAGCTCAATTGCATACTGTGCAAGCTCTGGCCAGTGATCCATCCTCAAGACCCAGTAAGCCAGAGGATTGGTGGGAAAGGTGTCCAAGTCTGACCTTGCCCCTAGGTATTCCTGCACCATGTAAATCAGACGCTGGCGATGGGTGCTGGAACCGATCATACCTTGGGGCTACGGACTAAAAAATTGTCTGAAAGCTTCAGTCAGACGGCCACCTTCTCCACCGCTCCTTCTGACCGATGCCTCAGCAACACGTTGTCCAGGACCAGGAGTTTGTAACCTCCCAGTCTCTGGGAACGCGTTGCACAGACCTTTCTGCAAGGCCTCCCGGAGATGTCTCATCCTCTGCTCCCTCTGCGATGGCAAGATAAGGTCGGCAACCTTACCCTTGTACCGTGGATCAAGGAGAGTGGCCAGCCAGTAATGGTCCCTCTCCTTGATCCGAAGAATACGAGGATCCTTCCGCAGGCTTTGCAGGATCAGGGAGGCCATGCAGCGTAGGTTAGCTGAGGCATTCGGTCCGGAGTCCTCTGGGTCACTAAGGACAACATGATCCGCAGCTACCTCCTCCCAGCCACGTACAAGTCCACGTGTTTCTTGGGACTGTAAATCATCCCTACAGGACTGCTGATGCTGATGCTGAGTGCCAGCCTCCACCTCCATGCTGACACAATCATCCTCCTCCTCCTCTTCCTCCTCCTCATCCTCTTCCTGTGTGATGGGTGGCACAGCAGGAACACTGTCTGGATAAAGGGGGCCTTGAGAGGCAAGGAAGTCCTCCTCTTCCTGCCTCTGTTCTGCCTCAAGTGCCCTGTCCATTATTCCACGCAGCATATGCTCCAAGAGGTGTTCAAGAGGTACAGTGTCACTGATGCATGCACTGTCACTGCTCACCATCCTTGTGGCCTCCTCAAACGGTGACAGGACAGTGCATGCATCCCTGATCATGCCCCACTGGCGTGGTGAGAAAAAACCAAGCTCCCCTGACCCTGTCCTGGTGCCGTAGTCGCACAGGTACTCATTGATGGCCCTCTGCTGCATGTGCAGCCGCTGCAGCATGGCCAATGTTGAGTTCCATCTGGTGGGCATGTCACATATAAGGCGGTTCTTGGGCAGGTTCAACTCCTTTTGGAGCTCAGCCAGCCGAGCACAGGCATTAAATGATCGGCGGAAATGCACACAGACTTTCCTGGCCTGCTTCAGGACATCCTGTAAGCCGGGGTACCTGCCCAAGAACCGCTGCACCACCAGGTTAAGGACGTGAGTTACACAGGGCACATGGGTCAGTTGTCCCTGTCGGAGGGCAGAGAGGAGGTTGGTGCCATTGTCGCAAACCACCATTCCTGGCTTAAGCTGGCGTGGCGTCAACCACCTCTCGGCCTGCCCCTGCAGAGCTGACAAAACATCCGCCCCAGTGTGGCTCCTGTCCCCCAAACAAACCAGCGCAAGCACGGCATGGCATCGTTTTGCCTGCGTACTTGTGTAGCCCCTGGAACGCCTACGGAGCACCGCTGGTTCTGAGGACAGAGCACTGGAAGAGGCCATGGAGGAAGAAGAAGAGGAGGGGGTGGAGAAGAGAGGTGTGTCACAACCAATAGTAGCATTTTGGAGGCGTGGTGGCGGAACAACCTCCAACACTACTGCACCTTGTCCTGCATCCTTCCCAGCTGCCAGAAGAATGACCCAATGGGCCGTGAAAGACAGGTAACGTCCCTGTCCATGCCTGCTGGACCATGAGTCAGCGGTAATATGCACCTTACCGCTGACCGCCCTGTCCAGCGAGGCAAGGACATTGCCTTCCACATGCCGGTAGAGAGCCGGAATCGCCTTCCGTGAGAAAAAGTGGCGTTTGGGGACCTGCCACTGAGGAACCGCACATTGTACAAACTCACGGAAGGGGGCCGAGTCTACCAACTGAAAAGGCAGCAGTTGAAGTGCTAGCAATTTAGCCAAGCTAGCATTCAACCGCTGGGCATGTGGATGGCTGGGAGTGAACTTCTTCCGCCGGTCCAGCAGCTGGGGCAGGGACATTTGCCTGCTATAATCGGACGTGGGTATACCGCTAGCAGAGTTCCCGGAAGCACTTGGCTGTGACACACCTAATTCTACACCTTCATTCCTCTCAGAGCAGGTTTCAGAGAGGACTGAAGGTCTAGTGGGGTTGGAGATGCCAGCTGATGAGGAGCAAGGAGAGGTCCGCTTTGTTCTTTGGAGTGGGTCTTTGAGGTACGCTTGCCAACGAGCTGCATGGCAGGTCAACATATGTCTGGTCAAGCATGTGGTGCCCAAGCGGCTGATGTTTTGGCCGCGTGAGATACGCTTGAGACATATGTTGCAAATAGCAGCGGTGCGATCTGATGCACTCGTCTCAAAAAAGGCCCACACCAAAGAACTTTTAGAATAACGCGCAGAGGCAGCGCTCTGCACAGGCGGAGCTCTGCGGTGTGATTCAGTCGGTGTGCTGCCCCTAAGCTGGCCCCCGGAGGGCATCCTGCCTCGTTGGACATGTGCCTCCTCCTCCTCCTCCTCCTCCTCCTCCTCCTCCCTCCTTCCAGGCACCCACGTGGAGTCAGTGCCCTCATCATCCCCTCCCTCTTCATCGCTGTAGCAAACCTGGCAGTATGCTGCAGCTTGTGGAACATGACTGCCAGGTTGCTGTCCTTCTTGAGCATCCCCTCTGTCTGCGCTCACGCTACTGCCTTCCTCTAGCTGAGTGTCATCATCAGAGCCCACAAAACACTGGGCATCCTCCTGGAGCATGTACCCAACACTGTGCTCAAAGAGTTCAGGAGACTCCTCAGGAGGACGTGATGGGTCTAGGGAAGGAGTCACTGATAATGACATTGAGAGGAGGGAAGAGGATGCGTTGGCAGCTGCTTTGCTACTACCCTGAGACTGGGTGAGAGAGGATGAGGAGGATGAAGAGGGCTTGGTCATCCACTCTACCAAGTCGTTGGCATGTTGCGGTTCAACATGTCCAGCTGCCGAAAAGAAGGACAAGCATGTCCCATGGCCACGTGCTGATGACAATGCACCGCGTCCACGACCAGCACTGTTGTCTCTAGACACAGAGCCTGCTTGCCCTCTTTTATCGGCTCGCCCCTGTCTGCCTCTCCTTGCTGGCCTTCCAGACATGGTAATGGCCTGAAGGGAGTTGGGTAAAACAGCAGTTGGGTAGTGTATATTGTGCTGGAGGCACACAACACCCACTAACTCCTGCAGATGCCTTTATTATAGAACACCAGAGATAAAGGGGTATATACAGGAGGCACACACAACTTCCAATAACTCCTGCAGATGGCAAGTGGGCTCAAATAGAGAACAGCTATGTAGGTGGATATAGCGGTATGTACTGGGTACAGAGCACGCAGACAGCACGCACTATCTCCTAACACTACTGACTGCAAGCTCTATTATAAAAGATAGATCACTAGCTATATAGGTGAAGTGAATATAGCGGTGTATACTGTGTTGAAGGTACACAGAACACCCACTGCTTCAGACGCCAACACACTACACGAGGCCGCCGCGATGGCGGCCTTATATAGTGTGGGGCGTGCACTACACAGCCTGAGCTATGATTGGCCACAGGCATCCTGCCTGTGGCCAATCATGGCTCTCCTCGCTGCTGGCGCTGCGATTAGCCAAGCATGCGGGGTCACAGTGTATGCTTGGCCAATCATGAGCGGGCCGTGAGCGCCACGCGAATTTGACGCGAACGGACCAAAATGTTCGGATTTCGCCGAACGGACGAACAGCCAATGTTCGAGTCGAACGTACATTCGACTCGAACACGAAGCTCATCCCTAATCCTCATGAGATAGTATGCCCCTCCCAAATCAAGCTTTGTGAAAACTGTTGCTCCTATGAGGCGGTCAAATAACTCCGTAATCAATGGAATCGGATAGGCATTCTTAATCATGAAACTATTGAGACTCCTATAATCAATACAAGGTCTCAGTTCACCACTCTTCTTCTTCACAAAGAAGAAACCAACACCTGCAGGAGACGAGGATTTGTGGATGAAACCTCCAGAAAGTGTGTTTGCAACGTACTCCTCCATGGCCTTATCCTCCAAGACTGAAAAAGGGTAAACCCGGCCACGAGGGGGTATGGCACCAGGTTGAAGGTCAATTGTGCAACCTACGGCTGGTGTGGAGGCAAACTACCGGCTTGACCTTTGTCAAAGGCATTGCTAAAATTGCGGTACTCCTCCGGCAGGGAGGAGAGTGAAGAGGTGCACAGGACCTTGGATACCTTCTGGAAGCATGTCTCACTGCATTGTGGTGACCAGGAAAGAACCTCAGCACGGAGCCAAGCAAAAGAGGGGTTGTGCCTCTGTAACCAAGGAGAAGTACTGGTTTCAGCCAATAACTTCTTACATGGGAAGTGACCTCACAGGAAATTACAAACAGTAAAGGGGAGGGCACTCACAGGAAGGGAAAGGGGAGAGGACGTGCACACGCCCCCTCTTAGTCAGCCTGCAGCCCAACCAATACTGTTCAAAGTAAACATTATCTAGTAAGCTCATTCTACTGGTTCTTACAGGCTTGATACAATCTGTGGGGACATTGCTACTGGTGTTGTCAATATACGGTACGAGTACACTGACAAGGCAGATACCAATGTCCTCTTATTAAAGCAGATATGTATCCAAAGGGGATAGCGTAGCTACACAGAGATAAAATAATATGTTTCTCTCGTTATGCAGACTTTGCTTCTCTAATGCGCATAGTCATTTGAAGGCAAGAAGCCAGCACATTGCGCTTGGTACCTACAAACCGACAAACATCCACAGACACAGAGAACACGTCTCAAATCCCATGAGAAGGTTTTCATACTGACCATTTTTACCACTGGTCTCGATTCAACCCAAGTGCACTCTGCTAGAGCGCTCCTTGATTAGATCAGACACAGGGAGACAGATGACAATCTATAAAACACACATCCTAGAATAAAATGTTCACATAAATTTTATATAATAACATTTCCATAACATAACCAATAGCCAGCGAAAACTTAGGTGAGGAAATAACTTGGAATTGGACTATCTCATGATGAAGAGCCCCTACGGCCATGCACAACAGAACTGTCTCATGAGTCACATGGGCAGGCGGTAGAGGTCTCCCATCAAGAGCCTCAATGGCAAGTGGAGTGTCACGCAGCTACAGCGGAATCGAGTAGGACAAGACTTCAAAAAGTGACCTGCCTGGCCACAATAAAGGCACAATCTCTCGCTCCTCCTAAAGGTTCTCTCATCCGCAGAGAGACGCGTGAAACCCAAGTGCATGGGTTCACCTTCACTGACTGACTCGGTACCAAGAGGCATGGGAGGTGAAGGAGGCACTGGTGGGTGGCAAACATGATCAACCTCTTCAGCTCAGTGGGTATATCTAGAAAAGGCAGCCACGGGGGACTCATTGTTCCATACAACCTCTGCTGCCAGAGTACGGTATTCAATGGCTTAATCTGCAACAGTTCTCGTACTCTGTTCAATTGACATGAGGCACTTGGCAGCAGAAGCAGAGTGTGCAGGAACGTCAAATACCCTTTTAAACGCAGCCACAAACTCAGGGTAGCTCAAACTCTCTCTGTGGGAAAGGCCTGGAGCAGCATCTCAAAGTATATCTCGACTTGGTTGAGAAATCCTCTGCATTGGACTGGATTGCCCCCAAATCGCTGGGGAAGCGGAGCGGAACCAGACATAACTCTTATAGAGGTAATACTTGGGGCATGTGCCTGCACAGAGACTGGAGCAGCGGCTGGGTTGGCCTGCAACATAGTTTGTACCGGGGCAGCCACAGTGGGAGATTCCGTGCAATTCAGGAGCATTTGTTACGCCATGGCAAACTGATTCATGCGGTGATCCAGTTCATCCAATCTGGAAAAAATATTACCAACAAGTGGATTGACTGCATCTTCTGAATTCATGGCCTGAATTCAGAAGTACAGTTAAATCACACTTGTTTAATAATAAAAGTAAAAAGAACAAACATAGTCAAAACATAGCCAAAGTTCAGTAACTGGAATGGATAGTCAGCCAAGCCAGAAGTCAGGGATGGATGTAGTGGAACAGCAAGTAGGATCTGGAGCCAGAAGGGATGTCAGCAAAGCAAGTCTTTACATTGCTTTACATTCATGCATCATGTGAACTTATTTTAGAACAACATTGTACAGATTTCCATAAGTTTTGTTCAGATTCACACTATACAGTTACATAATAAGAATTATATTACATCGTGTGTGAAAGATATCTTTGGGACATGTACTATTTTACATTTTTGTAAAATGTTAAAAAATTTTGCAGGTGCGGGCATCATCCCGGTATACCCCCCGGAAGCCGAGTACGCAGATCTGCGTACGCTCGGCGGGAAGGGGTTAAAAAAGGAACATTTTAGGTACCCAGCTAAGCATTGAATACATCAAAATTGCCTATATAATGTAACAAAAAATTTAATTTGAAATTATTCAAAATGTTGTGGTTAAAAAATAAAAACAGGAATTCTGACCCGTCCCAATCCCACCTTAGCAATATTGAATGTGGGTATTGAAATTTTTCTCCCTGATTTCACAACAGTGTTAACGCATATCCTATTAGCTGCTAAGATGCTAATTGCAAGAAACTGGAAGACTGATAAAGCACTGAATGTATCAGAAGTACTGAATATCACACTATGTGTATGAATCTTTGTTGGCCAGTAAGAACGGCAACAAACAAAAATTTGATATACAATGGGTAATCTGGTCAACCTGGTATAAAAGCAACACATGATGTATTCATACATGGTACTACTTGCTACTCCCTCTAACTGAATTCTCATCCCCCATCTATGCTTCACTCAATAGATAATCTCAAATCGGTTCACAGGCCGACCCCCTCCCCCTCCTATTCTTACCCCTCCTCTTCCCCCCCCTCTACCCTTTTCTAAACTTTATTTCTTCCTTCTCCTTTGGTTATACTAGTGGGTAATGCTACCACGCTCTGCTAAACGGTGGCTAGAGGCTTAGCTCGGTGTCCCTCTGGACTATCCTGACGTAGATATGTTCATTGTATACATTTCCTGATTTATGTAACCAATGCATTGCTTACCTGCTTTGTTATTCCTATGTTATTGATTTATTTGTATTATCTTGCTTGACATTTTTTCAATAAAAACCAAAAAAAAACATGTTATACTTATCTGCACTGTGCAATGGTTTTGCACAGAGCAGCCTCCATCCTCTTTTTTTGGGTCCCCCACCAGTGGTCCTGGCTCCTCCCTCCTGCCAAGTGCCCCACAATAGAGTGCCCCTTATGCCACACTCTTGCTATGGGGGCATTCAAGTAAGCTCACTCCCAAGCCATGCTCCTGTGAATGGACATTGTCCATTCACAAACAGAGTGTGGTTCGGCCCCCGCTCCCTCATTCTATCCTCATTGGCTCACTGGTTGAGATAGACAGCAGCAGGAGCCAATGGCCCCTGCTGCTGTGTGAGCCAATGAGAAGTGAGAGACCCAGGAGAACCGCTGCTTTCATGCACATTGCTGGATCAAGATGGCATTCAGTTAAGTATAAGGGGAGGCTTGGGGGGGGGGGGGGACTGCACCCAGAATGTTTTTTACCTTAATGCATAGAATGGTCCTGGTTTGGAGAAAGCTGACCACTTTTGCCTCTATATTAACTGGTGCTCAGCTCTCTCTTACCCAAACTCATTGTCTATTATTTTCTCCAGTTTTAGAAGCTACCACATTACAGATGAGACCAATCCCCTCAATCTGTGTAGCTGTTCATTGAGTGGTCGCTGTACATTGGAGATCTTCCTCGTTTCCACTCCCCCAGATTAAACTATGAGTAGAATTCATAGATAGAGTGGAAATATTCTTTCACACCTTATACCCCACTATGGGGTTTTATTGTGGGAGACAGGTCTGCTTTGCGCTATGGGTGTGCTTGGGGGTGTGCTTGGAGGTGCAGTCACTTTGGGTCTGGGGGGTGGATCTGGGGTGTGGGGAGGCTCTGCTGGTTTTGTTGTCCAATCATGTTCAAGCTGGAATGCTGTTTTTTGTTTTCCTTGCTTGTCCCCCTCAGACCCTCAGATCTGTGGCGGCTTTGCTTCCGAGTGCACTTTTGGTGCACTGTCGGGTGCGCTTGCAGTGCGGGGTGGATTTTCCTTTGGTAAATAACACCCTATGCCTTACTATGAGCGTAAATGGTCATCTTGGTTTGATCATTGAACTATCTTTGGGTGATTTATTCCTAAGGTTTATAAATGTATATATATTGATCTATTAATGTTGATGTCTTCTCTTTTTCCGTTTCTGAAATAATGGCATTATTAGTATCATTATTCACATTTGTGCCTCGATAATTTCAAACTTTTCTGGATTGGGCTATTTAGCCATGTATTATATTTCTTGCCATTTTCTGTAATGATATGATTTTTTGATATTTCAAGAAGCTTGTATCTTTTGTACCGCCTATTGAAACATTCTAATAAAAGTTTGTAAAAAATAAAAATAAAAAAGAGGCTAATCCAATTCAAGCGTTTGCATAGAATTTATCTTACGCCACAACGGCTACACGGTATCTACCCCAATACTCCCTCCCGCTGTTGGAGGTGCCCAAGTGATCCTGCAAGATTTACCCATATCTTCTTGGAATATTCACAGATTCAAATTTATTGGCAGGAGGTGACCCAATTTAAATCCACTCTGACTACCAAACCTGTCCCCAAAAGTTAGTTTGTGCCTACTGGGGTTAGTGAACTCTCTTGCCTTTGCCAGGGCTGTGGGCACCCTAATGGGTCTTTTATTATTCTATGCCAGAAAGGCTATTGTGCTCAGATGGAAGTCAGACAGGGCCCCTACTCTGTCCTTTTGGAAGCACTTTGTCATCTCAGCTGTTCCTTTCTAAAAAGCAACCTATTTATCCCAGGGCTGCCCCAAAAAATGTAAGAAGGTATGAAATCTGTGGATGAATTCAGACTCCACTATTGATGATCAAGGTGATGGTGGATCAGAGTCCCCATCTCATGGTAATAGTTGATCAAACCCCGGTTTGAGCTTGGCCTCCGAAGGAGGCAGCGGAATTTCTGTATAGATGCGAGAGCAGCTGAGGAACTGCTAGCACTATTGTAGACTGTCCTATATGAGGGGGCATTATATTACTAGGATTTATTGGTCCTATGGTATTTTCTTTTATTGGTGTGGACCTGAGCAACGGGTTTATGTTTAACAGTAATAGCTGTGTTTTGTAAGCTATTGGTGTTGTATGATGTGTTTGTATACCTGTTAGCTGGCGAATGCCCCAAGGCTATGTTTTGTATTTAATATTAAAAGTTCTCAATAAAGAGAAGTTAAATAAAAAAAGAAAAAAAAGCCTTCAACAGGATCGCAGGAGATAGTTTCTGTTTTGTTGACCAAGGCGAAGGCAGAGATCCACTGGGCTGAACAGCTTAAGTAGGCAGGACTGATGAGCAGAATATCATCAACAACTGAGTAACTGTAGAGAGATAGGAGCTGACAAGTAACCGACAGCTGAGTGGCCAGCTCTGAGAAGGAAGGGATGAGCACAGCCCTGACAAAAGGGCTCCCCAGCCAGCATCACTGGCATCGGTCGTGACCGTGACCTATGAGACAGGGGCAATGTAATTACAGGTGAGCAGATTTCTTCATTGGAGCCACCATAAGAGACTGTTCCTCATCACTGAGGATATGTGAATGGACTGACTGACATCCCCTGAATTCCATTGTTGAAGGAACCCTTTCTGAAAAGGGCATAGCCTCCACAGAGACCATTTGACCATGGGTGTCATAGAGACCATCGTGCCAATAATTCTTAGGCACGGTGAGGCCTTTAGACATGAGGAGCTCGGAGCATGTGAGATTCTTCTTCGGATGACTGGGATATTTTCCAGTGGGAGAGAGACTGGGCTCCTAAGTATATCAGGGGCTGGGCTGGTTCCAGGGTTTTGGAGCCACCCGAACTCAGACAGTGTGGAGATAACCTGCCCCTTATGGATCAACAGCCACTCCTTGTCCTGGGACAGTAACAGGAGGTTGTCGAGATAGTGGTACAAGCTTATCCCTTTTGTAATCTGAGTTTGAGGCCACCTAGACATGCCAGAAGAAAAGCAGATGTGCCCCCCAACCCGCCTGGGTGGGCCCAAACTCAAACGACTTAGCTGGCTCTTGTCCATTGGACAACTGGCTTTTAGCAGATTTTTGGAAGGATGTCTGACCTCTGCTCCAATTTCTTTTGAAATCCCGTCCGAGCCTATAGGAGCGCGCTTCCCTTGAACGCTCAGTACTTTGTCTTCTGCGCTGGAGCTTCTTCTAACCAAACAGTCGCCTATCCTGGGGTAGGAAATCAAACTTCCCACCCGTGGCTCGAGCTATAGCACTATCCAGCCTGTTACCAAACAAGGAGGACCCTTCAAAGGGAATCCTGCTTAGATGCTGGATCAGAGAGCCAAGGGCGCAACCATAAGGCCTGATTAGCCATGCCTGAGGATAGCATAGTCCGGGCCAACAGGCGGATAAGATCGACTGAAGCCTCCCCCAGGAGGCCGTTGCCAGCTTCAATTCCTGAACTGCCGAGGCCCCTGGCCAGTTCTTCTGAGTACAGTGTCCACATTTTCTGTCCAGGCTTCCATAGCCTTGGACAAGGCTGCGGGGGCCAAGGCAGTTTGCAAGCTATACCAACTAGCCTGTAAATTCTCTTGAGATCTTGGTCTATTCTCCTCTCAAGCCCATCCTTGAAGGAAACAGCATCCTCTAAAGGAAAAGTCGCGTATTTAGCCAGTCGTATCAGTGCTGCCTCTATGAGGGGAGCGTTTTCCAGATGTTTCACTTCCTCTGATATGAAGGGGTATAATCTGGAAGTTTTGCTTGACATAGAAGTCTTCTTATCTACCTTGCTCCACTCATCATCAATGATATCCTTTCATTCAGAAAGGAGCGGAAAACTGGAATGTTGCTTTCCCAGGTGTTTGAAGAACTTCCTCTGCTTAGCCGGAGGAGTGGAAGGATTTTCCCACTTAAGGACCTCTTTGACCACCTTGATTTGGGGGGAAACCATGGTGAAGTTGAAGGCACCCACAAATTCATCTCCCTCTAATCCGCTGTCTGAAGAGTCAGGGGACATTGTAAGCATAGAATGGGCTCGGATTCTCCTGGGCCTAGTCAGCCAGGGAGCCATCAATGATATCCTTCCATTCAGAAAGGGCCGGAAAACTGGAACGTTCCTTTCCCAGGTGTTTAAAAAACGTCCTCTGCTTAGCCGGAGGAGTGGAAGGATTTTCCCACTTAAGGACCTCTTTGACCACCTTGATTTGGGGGGAAACTATGGTGAAGTTGAAAGCACCTACAAATTCATCTCCCTCTAATTCGCTGTCTGAAGAGTCAGGGGACATTGTAAGGCTGGAATGGGCCCGGATCCTCCCTGGCCTCGTCAGCCAGGGAGCCAGATAAAGAGATGGACTGGCTCTGCATGCAGGTTGTACCCCACTCCTTTAGGGATTGCTGCATCTCATGCTTAACAAGAGACTCCATCTGTTGATTTTCCATCTCTTTCTCCCCAACCGCCCAGGCATAACATGGATCACACAGTAATTTGCCCTCCGGGACTCATGTCACACATCCCCAGCAGGCTCTGCAATTAGATCGGCTGTCATGGCGGCGGGTGTGGTGTCTGGAGGAGGAATGGGAGCATCTCCCCTGTTGATGTGTCCTAGACAGAGAGTCACATCTGGACCTAGATGAGGAAGGTTGATGTTGTGGCCTGGCAAGGTTCCTGTTGATTTGGGCAATAATAATAACCTGGAAGGGCTAAAAAGAAGAAGGGCAGAAAACACATCATGTTAGGGGATATGTCCATACCAATGTGGACCTGGCCTCCCCCTCACACTCCATGTACCTAGAGCATGAGGGCTGGCCACACGGAGGTGGTGACTTGTCCATGGCACCCTGGCAGATTATTAAGTGATGATCCTGCAGCCTTGTAGGAACACACACACATCCTGGGAGAAGGAAAACAAGCAGCATGCAACTTGCCCTTTAAGAGCCATCTCCGCCCCCCCACCCTGCACCATAACCCCAGGCCGGGGCTTACCTCAACCTGGAAGCCTGGTGCAAGGAGGAGCTGTCGCAAGGTGTCCGCAGTGATCCCCAGTATGACAGGGGCTCACATGGATTTAAATAGCCCCGCCGTAATGATGTCACCACCATATTAGCGCTTCTGCATGGCCGCTGGGATCATGCATGCGCAAAACCAAGCTTCCTCCGAGGATCGCACAGGAGGGAGCCCCAGCCACGACCCAGAATAGGGAGCCGTGTCCTGGAACACACCTGAGTTTCAGGCACCATAGTGGGGGAAAAAAATAGAAGGGAAGGATAAGGCACACAAGGGGAGACACAAGCAAATAACAAAAACTTGCTGCCATGGAGGAGTCTTCAGACCTGCCAGCCGATACACCCTGCCTGGGCATAGAGGGGCCATCCCCACCATTGGACACAGAGGCTTGGAGCCATGCACCCGCCCATGGCCGGGCCCTGGACTATCCTGACACCGCTAGAAGGCATGCCCGGCATCAACCTCGATTGATTGGACATCTGTAAACGTAAGTGCATTGTTTGTAGGTCCAAATGAGGAGGACAAAAAAGGAAGGCCGTCTCTCATGGTGAGCTTAAATTTATGGGAGTGGGGTCCTACAGCAGTGATGGCGAACCTTGGCACCCCAGCCTCGGCCAGCTTAAGAACATCATGGGCCTGGTACTGGATTTTGGTGGGGCTTTAAAAAAAAGAAAAATGCAACAAATTTAATTAAATAGAGAGAGGGAGGATGAGTGGGACAGGGTATGGGAGAGGGGTGAGGGGTAAGGGAAGGAGGATGAGAGAGAGAGGGATGAGAGAGAGAGAGGATGCGCATGAGCATGCGTGGGAGTGACAGCAACACAGCCCGGCCAAGGCGCCTAGAGGTGATTCAGTTCGCATTGTGCGCTATACAAGTATTTAATTCATTCATTCAAGGCAAGTGACTGAAGGCACAGAACTTGGAAGGAAGACTGGGTGAAGTTGGAAGCGCCCAGGACCCGCCAGATTGATCACAACGCATCACTGGAGGGCTCAGTCTGACAGGTATGTCTACCCTGATGTGCTGATATGCTGTACATACTAGTACATTATGGGATAACCTACCTCAGGGCCTCCAAAAAGTAGTAATGTTAGCGAAGTTTACTAACTCTTTAATATCACAGGATCCCAGGAGCCTCTCGTGGGGCCCCCTACTGACCCGGTGGCCCTTGGGCAGTGCCCAAATGCATAGTTGCCAACATTTCAAAAATATTTTCAGGGACACTTTTTTACCAGTGGTATATTTAGAGTAGCTGACATCCCCTATGTTCCTCTATACATGACAGTAGTAATTATAAAATTAAATGAGTTCTAACAATGGGCAGAACAAATATGAGGACTGAGAAGATTATCTTTAGTTGAATTAACAAAAGTGTGCTCATTCTATAGCTGGTAACATTGAGGATATTCAATATAATTTTAAAGAACTGTTTTTGTGGGAAAGAGGCATAAGGGAGGAGTATGGATGGTATAAAAGTGGGAAGTATGTGCAGTTGAGGGAGAAGAATGTGGAGGGTATAACGGTGGACACTGTGTACAGGAGAGGAGTGTGGAGGGTATGGCAGTGAGCACAATGTACAGAAGAGGAGTGTGGGGGGTAGGACAGTGGGCAGTATGCACAGCAGAGGAGTGTGGAGGGTTGTCAGTGGGCACTATGTACAGGAGAGGAGTGGGGAGGGTATGCCAGTGGGCAGTATGTACAAGAGAGAAGTGTGGAGTGTATGATGTGGGCAGTATGTACAGGAGAGGAGTCCGGAGGGTATGATAGGGGCAGTATGTACAAGAGATAAGTGTGGACGGTATGATACTGAGCAGTATGTACAGGAGACGAGTATGGAGGGTAAGACAGTGAGCAGTATGTACAGGAGACGGGTGTGGAGGGTAAGTCAGTGGGCAGTATGTACAGGAGAAGAGTGTGGAGGATATGACATTGGGTAGTATGTACAGGAGAGGAGTGTGGAGGGTATGACAGTGAGCAGTATGTACAGGAGAGGAATGTGGAGTGGGCACTATGTACAGGAGAGGAGTGGGGAGGGTATGCCAGTGGGCAGTATGGACAAGAGAGGAGTGTGGAGGGTATGATGTGGGCAGTGTGTACAGTAGAGGAGTGTGGAGGGTATGATAGGGACAGTATGTACAGGAGATAAGTGTGGAATGTATTATGGGGGCAGTATGTACAGAAGAGGAGTGTGGAGAGAAAAGCAGTTGGTGGTATGTACAGGAGAGGAGTGTGGAGAGAAAAGCAGTTGGCAGTATGTACAGGAGAGGAGTGTGGAGGGTATGATGAGGCAGTATGTACAGGAAAGGGATGTGGTGGGTATCACAGTGGGCATATGTACAGGAGAGGAGTGTGGATGGTATGACAGCTGGCACTATGTACAGTAGAGGAGTTTATGAAAGTGGGCAGTATGTACAGGAGAGGAGTGTGGACGGTATGATACTGAGCAGTATGTACATGAGACGAGTATGGAGGGTAAGACAGTGAGCAGTATGTACAGGAGACTGGTGTGGAGGGTAAGTCAGTGGGCAGTGTGTACAGGAAAAGAGTGTGGAGGATATGACATTGGCTAGTACGTACAGGAGAGGAATTTGGAGGGTATTACATTGAGCAGTATGTACAGGAGAAGAGTGTGAAGGGTATGACAATGGGCAGTATGTACAGGAGAGGAGTGTAGAGGGTATGACAGTGGGCAGTATGTACAGGAGTAGAGTGTGGAGGGTATGACATTGGGCAGTATGTAAAGGGGAGAAGTGTGGAGGGTATGACAGTGAGCAGTATGTACTGGAGAGGAAAGTGGAGGGTATGACAATGGGCTGTATGTACAGGAGAGGAGTGTGGAGGGTATGACAGTGAGCATTATGTACAGGAGAGAGGTGTGGAGGGTATGACAGTGAGCAGTATGTACAGGAGAGGAATGTGGAGGATATGAAAGCGGGCACTATCTACAAGAGAGAAGTGTATGACAGTGGGTCGGATGTACAGAAGAGGATTGTAGGGGGTACGACGGGGGGGCACTATGTATAAAAGAGACGTGTGGAGGGTATGACAGTGGGAACTATATATAGGAGAGAAGTGTGGAGGGTATAACAGAAAGCAGTATGTACAGGAAAGGAGTGTGGAGGTATGACAGTGGGCATTATGTACAGGAGAAGAGTGTGGAGGGTATGACGGTGGACAGCATGTACAGGGGAGGAGTGTATGACAGTGGGCAGTATGTACAGGAGAGGAGTGTGGAGGGTATGGCAGTGGGCAGTATGTAAAGGGGAGGAGTGTGGAGGATATAACAGTAAGTAGTATATACAGGAGAGGAATGTGGAGGGTATGACAGCGAGCAGTATGTATAGGAGAGGAATGTGGAGGGTATAACAGTGGGTGTATGGACAGGAGAGAAGTGTATGACAGTGAGCATTATGTACAGGAGAGAAGTGTGGAGGGTATGACAGTGAGCAGTATGTACAGGAGAGGAATGTGGAGGGTATGAAAGCGGGCACTATCTACAGGAGAGACGTGTATGACAAAGGGCCGGATGTACAGGAGAGGATTTCAGGGGGTAGGAAAGGGGGCACTATGTATAGAAGAGAAGTGTGGAGGGTATGACAGTGGGAATTATATTTAGGAGAGAAGCATGGAGGGTATGACAGTGGGCACTATGTATAGGAAAGGAGTGTGGAGGATATGACAGTGAGCAGTATGTACAGGAGAGGAGTGTGGAGGGTTTGACAGTGAGCAGTATGTACAGGAGAGGAGTGTGGAGGGCATGACAGAAAGCAGTATGTACAGGAAAGGAGTGTGGAGGTATGACAGTGAGCAGTGTGTACATGAGAAAAGTGTGGAGTGTATGACGGTGGGCAGTATGTACAGGGGAGGAAGGTGGAGAGTATGACAGTGGGCAGTATGTACAGGAGAGGAGTGTGGAGGGTATAACAGTGTGTGTATGTACAGGAGAGAAGTGTATGACAGTGGGCAGTATGTACAGGAAAGGATTGTGGGGGGTATGACTATGTATAGGAGAGAAGTGTAGAGCATATGAAAGTGGGAACTATATATAGGAGAGAAATGTGGAAAGTATGACAGAGGGCAGTATGTACAGATTAGGAGGATGACAGAATATGGGAAGGAAATATGTTAAGGTTTGTGGAAGGATGTTTAGGGACTGCGTAGTGGTTAAGTGGGCCATATATGAATTGATATTAAGCCAATTAACCACTTTCAGACCGGACCAATTTGCTGGTCAAAGACCAGACCACTTTTTGCGATTCGGCACTCCGTCGCTTTAACTGACAATTGCGCGGTCGTGCGACGTGGCTCCCAAACAAAATTGACGTCCTTTTTTTCCCACAAATAGAGCTTTCTTTTGGTGGTATTTGATCACCCCTGCGGTTTTTATTTTTTGCGCTATAAACAAAAATAGAGCGACAATTTTGAAAAAAACGCATTATTTTTTACTTTATGTTATAATAAATATCCCCCAAAAATATAAAAAAAAACGTTTTTTTTCCCTCGGTTTAGGCCGATACGTATTCTTCTACATATTTTTGGTTAAAAAAATCGCAATAAGCGATTATTGAGTGGTTTACGCAAAAGTTATAGCATTTACAAAATAGGGATAGTTTTATAGCATTTTTATTAATATATTTGTTTTTTTTTTTTTTTTTACTAGTAATGGCGGCAATCAGCAATTTTTATTGTGACTGCAACATTGTGGGGGACCCATCGGACATTTTTGACACATTTTTGGGACCATTGTCATTTATACAGTAATCACTGCTATATAAATGCAGTGATTCCTGTGTAAATGACACTGGCAGTGAAGGGGTTAACCAGTGGGTGGCAGTGTAGGGGTTAAGTGTTCCTAGGGGTGTGTTACTAACTGTGGGGGGGTTGGGCTTTCATTTAGTGAACACTGATCTCTGCTCCAATCACATGGTGCAGAGATCAGCGTCACTAGTTGCTAGGCAGAATGGAGAAATGCTGTTTACTCGGCATTTCCTCCATTCGACCGCTCCGTGAGACGATCGCGGGGATGCCCGCGGCGATCGAGTCCGCGGGTCCCGCGACCGGACTCACGGGGGTCCCGACCAGCGCGGGAGCGCGCCGCCGGCGGCGCGCTCCCGATGGCAGGGCGGCATTGAATATTGGACGTACCTGTACGCCAATATGCCTGCCCTTGCCATTCTGTCGACGTACATCGTCGTGCGCTGGTCGGGAAGTGGTTAAGCAGAGATCAGCCATAGTCGATCTATGATCATTGTATTGTGTGGGTAGGGAAGGCTCCCCACTGGTAGAACACAATAACACTGCGGGAATGATTCCCCCATCCACAGGTCAACATGTGAGAGGGTGTGTGAGGACAGACTGGGGAGAGAGGTCTGTCAGCAGGGAGGTGTGAGGTGGTCATGGAGGGATATCAACAAGTGGGTGGGGGGAGTAACTGGGTGTGATATTTTTTGGAGTAGGGTCTGTCATCTGCAAGTTGAGAAATGGTCATCTGTGATATAAGTTGAAGGGAGGTGGCTAACAAGGGAAGTGGCTGGGGAGTGTAAAATGCATGATGTGTTTCAAGTTTCTTTCCCATTTGCAGTAATGCTTACTGCTCTCTGAAAAGTGATTTGTGGTAGATTGCTTTTCAACAAATGGTATAGCAGCAGCTGACAGGAGTTCATGAGGTGCTACTGCCGCCGCCTTGTTTTTTTTCTTACATTGCTGAATAATAGTTTACATTGTTGGATTATGCTGCTGCTGCGAGTGAGTTTAGCTTGCAGTTGCAGAGTGGCCCCATTGAAATCAATAGGCGAGTTTGACAGGTGGTGCTGCCTTTCAAACTCTTCAGGCTTCAAGCTGTCCATTGAGTTCAGTGCCTCTGACAAGAAGTGAGGAGAGGCACTGTGAACTCATCCTCTCAGTCTGCTGCAAATAGTGTGCCAGTTTGTATTTAAACTGGCTGCTCTGTATGTAGCTTCTAACAGGCTGTGCAAGGAGCCCTGTGTCTCCGCAACCATAGATGATAGGAGCCCCAAATTTTGAACAGTGTTGGGGTAGGTCTTCAGCTATATAACCCCCAAATCGCCAAGCCATGACCCTTAAAGTCTTTCAAGACCCTTTTTTGGGGAAAATGGGCCTATCTTAAGGTAAGGGGCCTGGAGCTGCTGCTCCAATAGCCTCTATCTTAATCCGGTCCTGAGAAATACATTTCCCATGCTGCTCATGCTCCCTGCAGTGTAATTTAGCATCATGGGAAATGTAGTTCCAAAACATCTGGGGAGCTAAAGTTTGCCATCACTGTCCTATAGCATTGGAGAGGAGGTGGGGTTGTTAACCCACACGTAGGCTGCCATGGAGGCTGCCATGTCAGGAAAATAATTATTTTAGTTTCATTGAATTGTCTTCAGTGTTCCGTTCAATGATATTTTGGGATCCAGCCAGCACACTAGTAGAGCGTAAAACATTTACATTGTACAAAGCCCAGATTTCCCCAACAATACCACATCCCCAGAGGATAGAGGATCTGGCCCTCACAATCATGCTGTTGCTGTTGATGGTTTGTCCACAGAATCTTTTAACTTTATCCCTTCTGGGTCGTGTGATGAATACATACTCTTCTGTGACCACTGCCTACTGAAAGGCTACAAATAACAATGACTAACTGTAAAATTTTAAACATATTATTCATGATAAAAGAGCACGCAAGCTCATCTCAGCAGAAATCACAATAATTAGGATACATATTAACTTCAGTTTGAGATTTTGTTCCTCAGCAGTATCTCATTTGCACATTCCTGTGGTTGTCCTGCATTTATTCCCTCTAAACCTGCCTACAGACTTCCAGGTGAAAAAACAGAGTTGAAGGATGGTTTTGCACCGTTGAAGCCCAGATTTTGAGTCTACGGCTTTTCTCTAGTACAGCAGTCCAATTTTCTTCATAGGGTGGTCTACAACTTTTTTCACTCTTCTTGTCTGGACTGCATTAGAAAATAATGAATTCTATACAATCTGTGGTTTCTAAGCAAGGTACTTGCTGTGCAAAGGACACAAGTCATCCAGATCCAACAACGCTGACTGCAATAAAAATACATACATTAGGTGTTAAACATATATACACACACTGAGCAGGCTTGGTACTGGTAAAGATTAATATTTATTGAGTAAAGTTGTCTGGTTTCTCATTGCAATATATATAATGTGTGAGTTATGGATATGGGATGAACACTCTACTAAAATGGAAACCATGTCTATTATCTGGATCTCCAATAAATCTCTGTTGAGCATGATTTTAAACTTAAAAAATCATTGCTGCCTCTATTATTGTTTTTTATTTCTATAGCATAGGAAAAACACACAATAAACATACAGTGCAATAGTAACCATCATACTAAGCAATGGAATCAGAGGTAGAATAAAACCAAACAATAGTGTGGCACTAATAACTCCTTAACACTACAATAAATATATCACATGCACATAAATATTATACATTCATTGTCAATTTGCATCAAAGTCTCTTGTGTGAATTTTTCACACAAGAGACACATAAGCACATAAGCTCACCACCACCAGTTATTGTTGAAATACATATTTTATGTATTTTGTGCAATAGATAGAAATATGTGTACGTTTTTAGCTGCATCTACGACTATACTCTATGGGGCTGATTTACAAAAGGTTTGCGCCATGAGTTGCGGTGCACGCCAACGCGCAACGGCCGTTCCTATTCACAAAGCATTTGTACCTGTAACATAGCGCAATTCCCCATTTACTATTAGCATGACGGCGCACGGGCGGCCATGATCTGTGTGCTGCTATAGACCTGGCCCACGCCATCTTCAACTCAGAATTAAAAGAAGCTGGAAGTGCCAATATTATGGGGGTGATGTGGGGTGATGTGAGGAAGTATAGATATAACTGTCCAAGTAACAAATATGTCTAAAATAGAACAGAAAAGTAACTTTCTCTGAGCAAGTTTGCTGCGCCTGCAAATACACTTGGAACTGCACTAGGTCAATTTATGCACTGCGCAGGCGCAAGCGGCATTTGTGCCCGTTCAAGTGCTCTGGTTCACTGTGCCGGCAAAATCTTAGTAAATGTCTAGCCATGTAGATTCGTTTCAGTTGAACAGGCGCACCTCTCAACTTGACTTTTTTGCGCTGGTTCACTTCTATGGCTTTTTTTAAGGCTATTTGCACACAGGTCATCTTAACATTAAGAAAAAAAAATGGGGGGGCGCATGCGCGAAGCTCGACATGGCAGACGTCCTTCCTTAGAGCTCCGCGCTCCCCGCTGCATGATCGGATCAATTTTGACCATCTGAACCTGCATTCTGCCACGATTTATCAAGGATCACCCTTGGGCACACTCCTGTATTCCTCGGTATGGTACTCACGGGACCGAAGGGCAAAAATAAGCCAAAACCCATCAAAGAAGCTCTGGCCCGGGCTTCCTCCAAAATGGCGGCGAAGGCCTTAGCCAAACACCACGTTGTATCTCCGGCCGCCTCGGACCAGGCGGACAGCGGTGATGAGGACGAATCGGATTCTAACCTTGGCGGTTCCTCACCTCTACCCTCCTCAGGTATGTCTCAAGCTGCCTTTTTAAAAACCATGGAGTCCATGCTCCAGAAAGCCCTCAAGAATACCTCGGAGCAGATAACGGACAGACTATCACGGGAAATCCGCGAAATAGGCCAGCGCACTGCTGACCTGGAGACGAGAGTGGATGATATGGAGCTCACCCTCCAAGAACACACTCAGGACTTTTCCGTGCTCAGGGAGGAGAATGCCACTTTACTATCCCGTTTAGAGGACGCTGAAAACCGCTCCCGCAGGTCCAATCTGCGCCTACGCGGTATCCCCAAAGCCATTGATGACATACAATCATTCACTACCGCACTATTCCAGGAGCTCTCACCCTCCATCCCAATAGAACGCTAGAATTCGACAGGATACACCGAGCCCTTACACGCTGCCAAATAGATGGTCCCCCTCGGGATATTATTGTGAAGTTACATTTCTTCCGCACGAAGGAACAGTTGCTGAATGCTGCCCGCAAGAAGGAAGAGCTGCTCTTCCAAACAGATAAATACCAGCTTTTTTCTGACTTGGCCCCACTGACCATAGCCAAACGCTGCGCTATGAAACCCCAGCTTCAAATTTTAATGCAACATCAGCTCAAATACACCTGGAGATTTCCCTTCGTCCTGCAATTCACGCATCAGGGCCAACAGCATTCATGCTCATCCCCGGAATCCTTACATCTCCTGGAAACACTTCACCTGACCTCGCCGAGTCAACTTTCTGAGACTACATTGCCCCGCACCCCGGCCCGGTCCACGGCTCATCCATACTCAGCCACGCCGAAACGCAACCCACTGGATCCGGCATCTGTTCGTAAGGGAACCCCTTCACGCCGATACGAGGACACCTTCCTCAGCCCGAAGTCCCGCACACCGCGCTGACATGTCTACGAGAGCTTCCTCCTTTCCTCTCTCAGTACTCTCGTAGTACTCCTTCGTGGCCCTGGCCTCTTGGTTCTCATCACAACCCCGCCGTCGCAGCATTAACACTAACGGTTTATCCATACTTCAATTTTTATATTTCTATTTTAAATTTTTGTTTTTTCCTTTTACTCTACGAACCCTTTTTTTTTCACTATGCTGACGCCCGGGGGACGGCAACTGGGTATATATAGAATACCCTTTCTAAGGTGACCTCTGAGGTTTATATGCCCCCCAGTGGGGATATAGTAAAGGTTCAGTCATTTTTTGTTGTATATTCTGTTATATACTTCGTTAACCTGATCTAAATCTCTAGCTGTTCCCCTCCTCCCCCCCATCCTTCTTGTCCCCACCCTTTCCCCTCTCCTTGCTCCTCTTTCCTCTCCTCCTATTCCCCCTGCTCCCCCCCCTTCCTCCCCTTGTCCCCCCCTTTTTCTCCCCCCACCCATCCCTTCCCTCTGCCTCCCTCCCCCTTGCTCCTTCTTGTGTCCCCGCTTTACCCAACGGGATAGATGTGCAACCCCTATGTTCAGGAGGCCCTGAACTCTACCGTTCACTTTTTTTTTCCTGTTAATGTTACTCTTACTCAAGATATTGTTCTGTATACTATTGAATTGATTTAAATGTTTGATCCGCTTGCAGTGGGGAGTTGTCACTGCTCCCCCACCCTTCAGTGCTCTCTCTCTCCGGTCAGTTCTTCTGGCCGCGGAGCTAGCGCGCTATTTAGTTGGGCAACACAGATACTTTTCTCCACTTCTCAATTTTAATGAGGTGCCCTACGTTTTGCACACCACACTCCCTCCTTTATCCCCCTTTTTCTTCTCCTTGCTTCTTCCTTGCCTTTTCTTTCTCTTTTTTTTCTCATACTGGCCGGGTGGCTCTCCTGCCTCACTTCCCTTTTTTGTATTGCTCCTATATGTTCGCTTAGATGGCTCCCTTAAACATAATCTCCCTTAATGTTAAGGGACTTAATTCCCCGAATAAGAGGGTTAAGGCCTTCCGCACCTTTGTTGCCCTTCAGGAGACTCACTTTTCCACCTGCAATACCCCCAAATATTTCAATTCCCGCTATCCCCTGGTATACACCGCCTCTGCCGATTCAAAACACAGAGGGGTTCTACTTGCCTTCCACCACACCTTGCCCTTTAAGTTGCTAACAGAGATCAAGGATCCTTCGGGTCGGTATATTATATTGGTAGGCCTTTTACAAGACGTGGAAACAACCTTTGTCTCCTACTATGCCCCAAATGTCAACCCGATCCCCTTCTTCACCCATCTCTTGCAGGTAGTTAAAACGCACTCCAAAGGTACACTATTCATGTGTGGCGATTAAAATTTAGTACTCCACCCACATCTTGATAAGTCCCCCTACTCACCAGACTATTACTCCCCTTCTTCACAATTTCGTAGATTGCTTCAACAAAACTCCCTCTTGGATTCCTGGAGAGAGTGTAACCCACTGAAGAAAAACTATACCTACTATTCCCACCTGCATAACTCGTTTTTCAGAATTGACCATATCCTTATACCAATCGCATCCTCCCCAATTCTATTACAATCCTTTATACAACCCATCACATGGTCGGATCATTGTGCTGTGATCACTATGGTCTCGTCATTAATACCCCGCCCTGATAACAAATCTTGGTGCATGAATGAAGCTCACCTTACTAATCAGTCCTATTGTCTTGATATCCAAACAGCCCTTAATGATTATCACCAATTTAACGTTACTCCTGATATCTCACCAACTCTGCTTTGGGAAGCACACAAACCGGTGATAAGAGGTACTTGTATCTCCGTTGCCACCCATCTTAAACGGGATAAGAAACTCAAACTACAACAATTAGAAGCTGACTTTCAACGTCAGTTCCTACAATTTCAGGAGACCCCCTCCAATGCTAATAAAAAGCAGCTTGAAACGACCAAGTTGGAGCTAGATCTGCTTTTGGCCGAATCTGCAGAGAAGGCCATCCGTCGGTCCGGCCATAAGATTTATACAAAAGCCAATAAGCCAGATACTTTTTTGGCACTGAGCCTCCGGCGACCAGACCATACTCACAACCCAATTAAACTCCGGCTGGCCAATGGCACTCATACAAGTAACCCTGTCAGGGTACTCTCTGAATTCCGCAAGCGTCTTGCTAATTTATATGAAGGGAGGGGATCTCTTCCTTCTAATGAGGAAGAGACACTCTTTCAGGACTTGTCTATACCTAAATTGCCTGATGCTAGCCGGGAGTCTATAGATAAACCAGTCTCGGTAGAAGAGGTCCTCGGCGCCATCAGAACACTCAAACCCCATAGACGTCCTGGCCCGGATGGTCTTCCTGCTATATACTATAAGAAATTTGCGGCCACCCTTGCCCCGCTTCTTGCTAATTCTTTCAATGCCCTACTACATCAACAATCCCTTGGTCGCGACACGCTGACTGCTATCATTGCCATGCTCCCTAAACCCAATACTGACCACACCCTCTGGTCAAATTATAGGCCCATCTCCCTCCTAAATTTAGATGTAAAAATCCTAGCTAAAATCCTCGCCCTGAGACTTAACCCAATTATTGGAGGCCTGATCCATAAGGACCAGGTGGGCTTCATTCCCGTCAGCAGGCTGGCGATAACATCCGTCGGGTTGTCCTTCTACAACACATAGCTAAATCTCGTAAGATCCCTATGCATCTCTTATCACTCGATATTAGGAAGGCATTTGATACGGTTTCATGGCCCTATCTCCACTACATTTTGGGACGCTGGGGTTTCGGCCCCAATTTCTTACAATGGGTGAGTGCCTTGTATGCCCATCCACAGGCATATGTAAGGTACTCTGGCTTTAGTTCAGAGTGTTTCCCAATACGTAGAGGTACGTTAATATTTGCTCTAGTAATTAAACCCCTTGCTGCTTTAATTAGAACAAATCCAAATATTCATGGCCTAGAAATTGCTTCTACATCTCATAAACTTTGCCTCTTCGCTGATGACGCTTTGTTATTTGTTACCTCTCCGCATATCACTCTGCCCAACCTTTTACAACTTTTAGCTAAATTTGCAAGGGTATCTGGATTAGAGGTCAATCAGGCGAAATCTAAGGCCCTTAATGTGTCCCTCCCCTCAGATGAACTTGATCTTGTACAGAAGAATTTTCCTTTTCAATGGTCCTCTTCTTCAATCCCTTACTTAGGAATCAAACTGACTAACGACCCCGCCCACCTATTCTAATCTAATTATCTCCCAATGTTAAAACACCTGTCCTCACTGCTTGACACCTGGCTGCCCCTACACGTTTCATGGCTTGGGCGAATCGCAGCTGTGAAAATGTCCTTGTTGCCTAAGTTGCTGTACCTATATAGGGTCCTTCCGGTCACAATCCCACCTTACTTTCATAGGGCATTCCAGAGCCGAGTGAATAGGTATAGTTGGGGTACTAAGACCCCCCGTATTGCAAGATCGACATTTCTTCGTAGTAAACCCAACAGGGGGTCTTGGTGTTCCCAACTTTCTCCGTTACTTTCATGCCGCTCAGTTAGCCCAACTAACTCTTTACCACGCGAAAACAGAGATTCCTCTCTGGGTGACCCTGGAGGCAATAGACCTACACCCTATATCCATCACCAATCTTCTGTGGCTCCCCGCCACTGCTCGGGGCCCTATCTCTAATCCAATAACCCAACACTCCATAAAAATTTGGGACAAACTATGTGGACCATTTAAATTGATCTCTCCGCACTTACCCCTACTTTCCCTTTTTGGCCACCCACTGTTCTACCCGGCCTTCACCCAGCCTGCCTCCTTCCAGGCCTGGACCCGAGTCGGCCTGGAACGCGTGCGAGACTTCATTTCGAACGGTGTCATTAAATCCTTTCCGTCCCTACAAGCCCAATCGCAACTCCCTTCTCGAGAGTGCTTTAGATACCTCCAAATTTCCCACTTTGTCCAAACACTAATGGGCCCCCAAAGGGTGTTGAACACACTGTCTATATTCGAAGATATATGCGATTCAGACCCCCATGCTCCAGGCATAATCTCCAGCCTCTATGCATATCTCACATCCCCCTCATCCTCACTCCCCTCGTATGCCTCTGCTTGGTCCGAGGACCTAGTCATGGATCTTGATATCAGCGATTGGTCAACGATATGGGCAACTACCAAACTTTCTTCACAGAATGTTGTCGCGCTAGAAGCCAGTTATAAAGTCCTCATGAGGTGGTACCTGGTTCCGACCAGGATCGCTAGATACTTACCATCTTATCCTCCTAACTGCTTCCGAGGTTGTGATACTGGTGGCACTAACCTCCATATATGGTGGACATGCCCAGTGGTACAGCGCTTCTGGACGACAATATTCCGAATGGCCTCAACCCTGTTTAACATAGCCCTTGCTCCTGACCCAGCCCTTGCCTTACTTAACCTCCCCCCACAAGACTTTACTAAGATGCAGTTGCGTCTCTCTTTGCAACTCACCACAGCTGGCAAGCAGACAATAGCGAGAGCTTGGAAGACCCCGTGTCTGAACATTACGGAAGTTAAAAGTAGGGTTACCCAGGCCATGATACATAGTAAAATAGAGGCCACAATAATGGATAGGATCCCCCGACATCTTAAAATTTGGCGCCCATGGTCAGATAATTTCCTTCCCCCTGGCTTCGATAGACATCTCCTGGAGCCCTGAGCCCTCTTCATGGGGGCTCGGAGAGGTCCCTACCCCTTCGTGGCACGCTTGAGACACCTGGCCAGTACTCTTTTCCTCCCTAACTCTATTCTTTCTTTCCTTCCTTTCCTACCTTTACTGTCTATCTTTAGTTTTGGTTTTCCTTTTCTCCTTTCCTTTTTCACCTCTTTCTGCCTCACCCTCCCTTTTTACCCATTAAGCTCTTTTGGTAATGAAGCTCAAACTGCGCAGTACGTATCTGTTCACTGTTGCCCCAGTTGTCTGGGCAGAGTTCCCCCCTATTATTTACTTTGCTATACTTACTGGGCTTATGCCCTCACGTTGCTAATATTACTGTGGATTATATGCTTAAGTTCTACCTTGTGCTACAATGCGATGTACACTATGTAAGTCTGAATATAGTCCGCCTTTTTCTTTCTGTGCGAATGCTCTGCTGGAAAATGTTTTACTGAGCATATGTTTGTAACAGTGACTGTTTGCTTTCTTTGCTTGTTATCAATAAAATATTTGAAAGTAAAGAAAAAAAAATGAAGAAAAAAATGCATGGGGGTCCCCCGAAATTCCATACCAGGCCCTTCAGGTGGGGCCCTCTCCCACCCTGATAACAGTGATTTTGCAGTGAATCCGCAGCAGAGACCACTATTATCAGAAAGAGGACCGTCCTTCATTTAAGTATATACCAAGGTTATGGCAGCTATCTGCCACTATAAACCCAGTATTCTACATCAAAGTACCAACGTACATTGATGGCTGGCAGTCTGGAAGTAGTTAAGGGCAAGCTTGTGGATGAATATAAGCGTAAAACCGAAAGTATTAATAGTTGTGGTACTTCTGTCGCAGAGTCTGCTTTAAGATGAGATGAGAAATAGGAATAAAAACAGTAACACGCAACAAAACTGTTTTCTTTACTGTGCTATTTTCCAGTGTCACCAAAAAGATACCTGTGAAAAATTGCCTCTATGTCCCTGCTCTTGAAACTAATCTTTTCTCATTGAAGAAGCTCACAAAACAAGGCAATGTATTGACTTTCCAAGATGACAGTTGTGCCATCCCAAAAGGAAATATCTTACTTGCAAATGCTAAAATTATAGATGAACTGTATCAGCTGGAATGCAATGAGGTGGTTAATATGCCAAGGAGGAAAAAACATTCAAACTGCATTCACACATAGTTACATAGTTACATATAGTTACATAGTTAGTCAGGTTGAAAAAAGACACAAGTCCATCCAGTTCAACCTTAAAAACAAATAAAATAAAAAATAATCGTACAATCCAAATACCCAATTTTATGCCCACAATTGATCCAGAGGAAGGCAAAAAAAAACCCCAGCAGAGCATGCTCCAATTTGCTACAGCAGTGGAAAACAATTCCTTCCTGATCCCCCAAGAGGCAATCGGATTTTCCCTGGATCAACTTTACCTATTTTAGTACCCAGTTATATTATGTACGTTCAGGAAAGTATCCAGGCCTTTCTTAAAGCAATCTACTGAGCTGGCCAGAACCACCTCTGGCGGGAGTCTATTCCACATTTTCACAGCTCTAACTGTGAAGAAACCTTTCCGTACTTGAACATTAAATCTCTTTTCCTCTAGACGTAAAGAGTGCCCCCTTATCCTCTGGGTTGACCGTACAGAGAACAACTCAACACCAAGTTCACTATATGGACCCCTAATATATTTGAACATGTTGATCATATCCCCCCTTATTCTCCTCTTCTCAAGAGTGAATAAATTCAGTTCCTCTAATCTTTCCTCATAGCTGAGTTCCTTCATGCCTCTTATCTTTCTCCAGTTCCCCGCTTGTAAATTGGAGACATCCTGTAAGGATGTTATTCCACTGCATATCTTGGTGTCATCTGCAAAGACAGAAATTTTACTTTTGATCCCAGACCCAATATCATTTATAAAGATGTTAAAAAGTAAGGGTCCCAGCACTGAACCTTGGGGTACACCACTGATAACCTTAGACCATTCAGAGTAAGAATCATTAACCACGACTCTCTGAATTCTGTCTTTTAGCCAATTTTCTATCCATTTACAAACTGATATTTCCAAACCTGTAGACTTTACCTTACCAATGAGCCGTGTGTGGGGAACTGTATCGAACGCTTTTGCAAAATCCAAGTATACCATGTCCACCGCCACCCCTCTGTCCAAGGTTTTACTTACCTCCTCATAGAAAGAAATCAGATTTGTCTGACAACTTCTGTCTTTCATGAATCCATGTTGTCTGTTGCTTAAAGTGTTTTTGTTCAGCAAGAACTCGTCGATGTGGTCTTTTATTAAACGCTCCAGTATCTTCCCAGCTATAGAAGTTAAGCTAACAGGTCTATAGTTACTTGATAAAGACTTTGATCCCTTTTTAAATATAGGCACCACGTTCGCCCTGCGCCAATCCAGTGGGACTATTCCCGTCATTAATGAGTCCGAAATTACAGAGCTCAATTCTTTTAGGATCCGTGGGTGGATGCCATCAGGGCCAGGTGCTTTATCCACCTTTATTCTGTCCAAATATTTCTGGACCATATCACTTTTGAGCCATTGTGGATCATTTGGGGCTGTGTCACTATCACCCCCATTATGGACATGAGCTCCCCCATGCTCTTTTGTGTACACAGAGCTGAAGAAAGTATTTAATAAATTAGCCTTCTCTTTGTCCCCAGTCACCCACTCTAGATTATTTTGTAAAGGGCCTACATGCTCAGACTTGACCTTTTTACTATTAATATATTCTAAGAATTTTTTGGGGTTTGTCCTACTATCTTTTGCAATCTGTCGTTCGTTTTGAATTTTTGCATCCTTCATTTTTATATTTTTTAAAAGCTCTTCTCTTATAGTTTATAGCTTTTTTAACTTTGGCTGTGAGCCACATAGGTTTTGTTTTTAGCCTTTTAAACATATTGCCCATGGGAATATACTTTGCAGTGAGGTCCCAAACAGTCTTTTTGAAGAATTCCCATTTCTGTTCTGTGCCCATTGATGCCAATATTCTCTCCCAGTCTAAGTCCTGGAGAGCAGCCCTCATCCTTGGAAAATTTGCTCTCTTGAAGTATTTCTTGTTTAGCGCTAACATCAAAGGAAATCATGTTATGATCACTGCTACCCAGGTGTTCCTTTATCTGGACATTAGTAATAAGCTCTGCATGGTTTGAGATTACCAGGTCCAACAGAGCTTCATTCCTAGTTGGGGCCTCAATAAACGGGACCATAAAATTGTCCTGTAATAGGTTTATCATTTTTTGCCCTTTAACTGTCCCAGCAGTGCCATTACTCCAGTCAATTTCTGGGTAGTTAAAATCCCCCATTATTATCACTGTCCCAGCCCTTGCAGCCCTTTCCATCTGTGCAAGGAGCTGAGTCTCCACCTCCTCATTAACATTGGGTGGTCTATAACAAACTCCAATGATTAACTTTGAACTACACCCATCTAAATGCAGTTCCACCCATAATGCTTTAGACTCATCACACTCTCCATCCACCAGGTCCTCTTTCACACTTGCTTTGAGATCACTTCTCACATAGAGACAGACCCCGCCACCTTTCCTTTTTACCCTGTCTCTCCGAAAGAGTGCATAGCCAGGAATATTAATAGCCCAGTCATGTGAGGATTGAAGCCAAGTTTCAGCAATGACGATTACATCATAGCTCTCCTCATGCACCACAGCTTCCAACTCACCTATTTTGCTTGGCAGACTTCTGGCATTGGTGTACAAACACTTTAATGCATTATTACATTTTGCTCTGGTGTTTTTCATATTATTTTTAGTAGTACAAATTGCCCTATAGTTTTCAATGGCTGTTTGCAACATGGGAAATTTCTTGTCACCTGCCATATCCCACCCCCCATCTATCCCCATTCCACCCTCCATTAATGTCTGACCCCTAACTGACCTGTCTGCCCAATGTAATTCTGGTTCACCCTCCCCCCTCAAACCCAGTTTAAATACTCCTCAAGCCTTCCCATAAACCTCTCCCCCAGCACAGCAGACCCCCTTCCATTCAAGCGCAAACCATTGTTAGCATATAGGTTGCACCCCAATGAAAAGTCACACATGGCACAGATGACTTGGGCAAAGAAGTTCTGACATAATAAAGAAATAAACTGAGAATGACTATAAAAGTGGAATAAAAATGAGCCACGGGCCAATGGAAAAATTGGCTCCAGGAAAGACGAGGTATTTTCTCACTTTTATAGATATTACTCCAGGTATACTACACTATGGGGGTGATTTACTAAGAAGAAAGCCCAGCACCAGTTCATACATTAATTGGTGCGTGGGAAAAGTCATTAATTGAACGTGCGAACCGGCGCACATTTAAGTGCAAATAACAATAATAAATACCCACATATGTAAACTGCAAATGGCGCTAGGGTAACTGGGGTTTTCTCATTGATAATAGCGCACTCCCAATACAACTGATTAATTTCATCTCATTGGATGCGTCTTGTTAGGCAATTAGTAGGTGTACTCAGTTAATTAACCCTTTTGATGCTAATCTCATTCCTATCACTTGTAATATATCTTTGAAATGTGTGTTTTTTTTGTTTTGTTTTTAACCCAAATCTTTCAATACAAAGAACAGAGAAGTGTTTCTTAGATCTTAAATAAATTAGATTTAGTGCAAGGGCCTGTTTGATTTCCTATATTTTGAATTAATTGTTCAAATGCGTCTTCCTATTACCTATTTTACCTAAATATCGAGGTGTAGAGAGATTGGCCAATCAGATTGCATAGTGCATGACCATCTTAAGTGCTAAATTTGGAATGTATATGTGCAATGACCCACTTGTATTTCCCTAACGATATTTCTTGGGCATTGTACAAGGCACATGAAAAAATGCCTTTTTTCAAGATATGCTAGAGTGATCAGGATTCTGCAAACTACGGCTCTCCAGCTGTTGCGGAACTACACATCCCATGAGGCATTGTAAAACTCTGACATTCACATACATGATTCGGCATGATGGGAATTGTAGTTCCTGAACAACTGGAGGGCCTTACTTTGAAGAAACCCTAGACCATTATTACTCCCACTCCAGAATTGGGAGTGTGGCATCTACCCAACTTCTCTATGCTGCCTCAAAAATGTACGGCTTTAGAGGAAACCTACAAATCGTACAAATTTTAACCCAAAACAAGAAATAGCCTGCCCCCCAATACCTACAAGGCCATTTGGGTCTGTTAAGGCTTAAAATGAGAACCGACATGTAAAAAATACCACCCCAAATGAAAAAAATATTGTGCCCCTCCCACAACTAACAAACCCCTAGCCAAACACACAGAAAGCCAGCCCATGAAAGGGGGAGTATGCTTGGGGACAGGAGGCTTTCGTAAATCACCCCCTAATTCTGTTACACAGCAAAAGTGAAGTACTAGAGAAACTTAACAGTATATTGCTCACGTAAGCAACAAATGTAGCAAAATTCTGAGTGTATTGGGCACAGACAATGGAACTGAATCTACAATACTGAAGAAAGAATGAACCATACTATGTGAAAGTGGAGGAACCATGCTTTTGGATGCAGATAAGCCAATAACATACTGGGAGGAGTCAATTATGACCACATGCTATGTCCAAAATTGACTACTAGTAAATTCAACTGAGAAAACTCCATATGAACTGTGGAATGGAAATGTCCAGAATTTGAACCATCTAAAAAAAAATTGGTGTGCACATCCCAAAAGAAAAACTTACAAAATGGGATGTTTGCACAAAGGAAGGTGTACTTGTGGGGTGCAGGAGACATGCACAATTAGTTTAGTTCTGAATTGAAATTCAGACAAATTTAAATTTTTCGGTAAATCGGATTTATTCATTCTTTCGGAATTACAATAGTACCAAATTTCAACAAATCCGAAATAACGGAAAAAATATTCAGACGGAATTCAAATTCAAATCACTTTTAATAGTTTTCAAAGCAATTCGAATAGTTTTCTGGTACAATTTTTTTATTGAAATATATGAGAAGTAAGAATAACTGTAATGATCCTGCACAGGAGATATGAGCAGTAAGCATAAAAAGGTACAACTTAATAATACACATTGGGAATATGTTTGGTAGAAAGAACTGTCAAACATCAATAACCCTCCAGCCAACAAAACAAACTGGATCAAGGTCATACGGGCAAGCAAATAAAAAAAAAAGGGGGGGGGGGCAGATGGCCAAGGAGGGACACATGAGATGAGAAGGAAAGACAGAGAAGGAAAAGGAGATGCAGAATAGGTAGGAAATAGGTCTGGGGGGGCAGAGGAGGTCAGTTAGAGAGGCCGAGGCTGGTCGAATGCAAAGTAGGAAGAGCCTAGGACCACCACGTGTCCCATACCTTGAGGAATTTGGCGTGGGAGTCATGGAGAATACTAGACATATTCTCATTAATCATGAGAGTTGTTAAGATGCTCTTCACCTCCGCAAACGAGACAGCCGGCCTCTTCCAGGAACGCTTTGCAGCGATAAACAAATAGGTGGCCAATTTCTGCTGATAGGAGAATAGGCCCAGGATCAGGCAGTGGAGTAAGGCCAACTTGGAAGAAAGTAAACAGAAGACCAAATACCGTTGACCAGAATCCCACTAAATGGGGGCAGGACCACCAGATATGAAGTTCATCTCCACGCTGTTCACAACCCTTGAAGCATCTATCACTGTAGGATGGGTTTGATTTGGCAATACTGGTTTGAACCCAGTACCAACATAGGAGTACCTTATAGGCTACCTCTAGGGTAGCCGTGTTAAAAGAGCATTTCACAATATTAGACCAGGCTTTGCTCCAATCCGCCAAATCAATAGGGGATAAGTCCCGCTCCCATTTGGGGACATAAGTCCCACTCAAGTTAAGGGAGGAGTAAATCAATGGTACCAGGAGATCCTGGAGAGTGTTGACATGTTTGCTCAAAGGCCATTTTCATTGCATCTGAGAGAGGAAATCCAGTGTCTTAATTGGAGATTTTTTTTATTATATTCTTTTCTATTCTATTCTTTTCTATTTGAATTTTTGATGACGGTTATATTCTTTAGTTTATGCTATTCTTTTTTGGTCTAATATATTTGTTTCTATTCTATTCTGTTCTTTTATTTACTATTCTATTTTGTTCTTTTTTACTCTATTATATTATTTTATTTTCTGTTATATTATTTTCTATTCTATTATTTTCTATTCTATTACTTTATTTTCTATTCTACTTCACTCTCTTTGGAAATTGGAAAACTATTAGAATTTGCAAACTATTCCAAAACTATTCAAATTTGAAAATTTGTTGAATTAGAATTTGCAAACTATTCGAATTCAAAAACTAAAACTATAACTTGAAATTGATTTGAAAAATATTAGAATTTTTGAAATTCGAATCTGAATTGATTCAAACATAAATAAACAAAAAAAAATCCAAAAATTTATTAAACGGGTTAAACTAATTTAACCACTTTCAGACTGGACCATTTTGCTGGTCAAAGACCAGACCACTTTTTGTGATTCGGCACTGCGTCGCTTTAACTGACAATTGCGTGGTCGTGCGACGTGGCTCCCAAACAAAATTGACGTCCTTTTTTTCCCACAAATAGAGCTTTATTTTGGTGATATTTGATCACCCCTGCGTTTTTTATTTTTTGCACTATAAACAAAAATAGAGTGACAATTTTGAAAAAAACGCATTATTTTTTACTTTTTGTTATAATAAATATCCCCCAAAAATATATAAAAAAACTTTTTTTTTCCCTCAGTTTAGGCCGATACGTATTCTTCTACATATTTTTGGTAAAAAAATTTGCAAGAAGCGATTATTGATTGGTTTGCGCAAAAGTTATAGCGTTTACAAAATAGGGATAGTTTTATAGCATTTTTATTAATAATTTTTTATTATTTATTTTTTTACTAGTAATGGCGGCGATCAGCGATTTTTATTGTGACTGCAACATTGTGGGGGACCCATTGGACATTTTTGACACATTTATGGGACCATTGTCATTTATACAGTAATCACTGCTATATAAATGCAGTGATTCCTGTGTAAATGACACTGGCAGTGAAGGGGTTAACCAGTGGGTGGCAGTGTAGGGGTTAACTGTTCCTAGGAATGTGTTACTAACTGTGGGGGGGTTGGGCTTTCCTTTAGTGAACACTGATCTCTGCTCCAATCACATGGAGCAGAGATCAGCGTCACTAGTTGCTAGGCAGAATGGAGAAATGTTGTTTACAACGGCACTTCTCCATTCGGCCGCTCCGTGAGACGATCGCGGGGATGCCCGCGGCGATCGAGTCCGCGGGTCCCAGCTAGGTCTTCCTCCCACCGCTGTAAGAAGGGCAGGGTCTGAGGGGTCTTGACTTCGATCAGTTAACTATATAAGTGAGAAAATGCGTGTCTCACCGGTTCTCCCTTTAAGCATAACTGTTCAAAGATCGATAAGTCCCGTAAAACCTCTGAACTTTTCATCTTAGACCGAATATACGTACTCCACTGGTTCCTATGCATGCAATCTAACTCACCTGAAAAGTTTCTTTTAATCTCTCTTATAGACATAACTCACCCTTCTGTAGAGAAATGAAACAGCCTACTGATACCCCTACTTGCCAGAGCCCTGAAGCAGGGATCCATCATTCCTGGTGAAATGTTGGTGTTCCCAGGACCGGAGTCATTGGGGTTGGATCTGGTGAGAAGACAGTAGTTTTAAACAATCTTTTAACCGTTCGTATAGTTCCACCCACTACTGGGTGCCTCTTCGCCAACTGAGGGATATCTCTTTCTGGGATCCATACAATTCCCTCCAGTAGGATGTCAATGGTTGCCTGTTCCATATCAATCCATGTTTTGTTTTTTTTGGACACACCAATCCACCACCCTTGACAACTGAGGGGCCTGATAGTATTTCACTGGATCTGAGACCCCAACTCCCCCTTTCTCCTTTGGTAAAGATAGAATATTTCTGTCAGGGCTGGCTTAGCCCTTCCTTCTCTGGGCTGGATGCTCAGATGTCGGCTAATTGCCAGCTCTCTTCTCTCTCCACAGTTACCAGCTGTTCCTGATGATGCTTGTCTGACCTGCCTACTTAAAGCCTTCCAGCTCACTTCACCTCTGCCTTCGCCTTGGTCACATCACTAGAAACCATCTCCTGCTGTTTGTTTAAGGACTGGCTTGCTGACATCCCTTCTGGCTCCTTATCCTGCTTGCTGTTGCTCTACTTGGATCCCTGACTTCTGGCCTGTCTGACTACCTGATCTGGTTACTGGACTCTAGCTATGCTTGACTACACTTTTTCTATTTACCTTTTTATTTTTATTAATAAACAAGTGTGATTTAATTGTACTTCTGTCTCAGTCTGATTCATGGTTTCTGACAATTTCTACTTAATCTCGCTGATTTTCCAGCCCAAATAAAACTCATAATCTCTGATCTAATATCCCTCAAGAATTTTATTGGAATTTTTATGGGAATTGTTTGAAAAAGATACAACAACCTTGGCATGACATTCATTTTGATGATATTAATCCTGTCAAACCAGGTAAAAGTCTCTCTTTTCCAACATTGGAAATCCAATCTGAATTGTCGAGCTATTGGAACATAGTTCAACTAGAAAATTCTAGATAACTTCTTTGGTAACTTTATTCCCTAATAACCAAGATGTGGTTCTGACCACTTAAAGGAGAATGTGATCTGATATTGTAGGGCAGTATCCAATTCCACCCCCATCGCCTCCGATTTTTCATAGTTCACCTTAAAGTTGGACAGTTCTCCATACCTCCGTATTTCCTCTAGCAATAATGGAAGAGAGGTCAGGGGGGACGTGATAAGAAACATCAAATCGTCCACATAAGCAGCAACTTTAAGTTCTCTGTTCTTCATCCATATCACTCTGATATACCAGTTAGCTCTAATCATTCTGAGGAGTGGCTCAAGGGTCAAGATAAAAATAATGGGTAAAAGTGGACAACCCTCATGGGTCCCATTTAGTATAGAGAAGGGCTCCGACAATATTTCATTGATCTTAACTCGGGCTGATGGTTTAGAATATACATTTAATATCCAACTCTGCATCCCTTCCCCCAGTCCAATATGTTGGATTATAGCCTTTAAAAATCTCCAGTCAACTCTATCCAAAGCTTTCTCCGCATCAGTGGAGATCAGCACTAGAGGTCTATGCTGAGTTTGAGATAAATGAATAGTACTCATCACCTGCTGGGTTTTTTCTCTACCCTCTCTGTCTGGTGTAAGACCCACCTGATCCGGGTCTATCAAATTAGAAATATGACTCAGTAGTCTAGAAGCAATAATCTTTGTAAAAATCTTTAGGTCCACATTGAGCACGGATATTGGGCCATAACTGGGACATACCGATTGGTCCTTTTCCTTCTTTGGCTATGACTGCTATATGAGCTAATAGTGTTTCTGCTGGTATCATTTGCCCTTCTGGTAGAGAGTTAAATGCGGTCACAAACCTCTGTGCCAGCTTCTCTGCAAACACCCTAAAATATAACAAAGTGTATCCATCCGGTCCAGGGGCCTTACCTGGTTCCAGAGATTTGAGAGCCGCCTGAAACTCCACTGTCAAAGGTGCATCTAATGTCTTAATTGTTTCTTCTGGAAGCCTCGGTATCCCTGATGCTTGAAAATACTTCTTTGCCTCCTCCAACCTGTTATTATTTAAGTCATGTGCAATCTTCTGCAATGAATCTACTAGCACGTCTCCCTGTGTTTTAATATGGGGAATGTAATTTAATATGGGAAATGTAATTTCTTACCCTTGTCTCTCTCAGTGCATTGGCCAGAATCCTACTTGGTTTATTCCCATATTCATAAAATGTGCATCTACATCGTGCTAATTTAGCCTTCGCCTTTTCTATAAGTAATGAATTTAACTCTTTCCTAAGTCGCATGAATTTTTCCTCCATCTGGGGCGTCTAATTGTTTATGCTTACTTTCCCCCTTCTTAATCTCCCCAAGTAGCCAATCTATCCGTGCTGCATAAGGTGTTTCCTCCTTGTCCCTAGAGATATCAAGGTCTCTCTAATAATGCATTTATGTGTTTCCCAAAGACTGAAGGGTGAAACTTCCCCTGTGTCATTGGCTTCAAAAAAGAAATCCAGTTCTTTTTCTCACACTCTGGATCTTTCAACAATGTCTCATTCACTTTCCAGTGCCACTCTCGAGGCATTGGTTTTCCTATCTCTATTAAACAGCTAGTTGGTGCATGATCCGAGAGAGTGAATGATCCTATAAAGGCCTCCAATAAATCAATTAAGACTTTCTGAGAGACAAAGAAATAATCAATTCTCGTATATGTCATGTGCTTGGTTGAAAAAAACGTGTAGTCTCTATCATGGACATGTAGAGTTCTCCACGTATCCACCAACTGCAGCTCCTGTAGGCTTCGTTTAGCTCTCCTCAACTTAGTATTTTATAAATGGGACGTCCCCCTCAATACATCCAATATAGGATTAAATGCGATATTAAAATCTCCTCCTACCAATAAAGGACCCTCCTTATGTTGCTGTATTACTTGCAGATATGACTCTATTACACAAATCTGATCTTCGTTTGGCAGGTATAAGTTTACCAAGGTAACTTTTTGGTCCCCGAGGACCCCTTTGATAATAAGGAGATGCCCTTTTTCTTCTGTGATTACTTTTACTTCCTTCCATGGAATTTGTTTTGAAATCAAAATTGAGATCCAACTTGATTTAGTAGACTGTGAGGCACCATGATACACTATTGGATATCTATAATTTCCCAGTTTTGGGATCTTATCTTTTTTAAAATGTGTCTCCTGGAGAAAAATAATTAGCGAATTTCCATAATTCATCCAGTAATCTAGAACGTTTTACTAGGCTATTTAGCCCTTTCACATTATATGATGTCAAAGTTATTCTAGTCATTTTATCCCTCTCCCACAACCTGGATCTTGACAGGGAAAAAAGGGGGGAGGAGAAGAGCGAGAAGAGGAAAAAAAATAAAAAATAAAAGTAAAAAAACTTTTAAATGTTTTTTTTTTAATGGGGAGAATGACACGTCAAAACTGAGATTTTAGAGATTTTAGATGCAACATTTAACATCGGTGCATTCCCATTCTACTTATTACTTTCATTTTAAATCCACAATCATCTATTCTACTATACATATTATACATACTATAGTCTTTAATCCGCAAAAGAAAAAAAAAACTTTACTTTAAGACCCCCAGCCTCCTCAAGAAAAAAAGAGAGGATATACCAATTCCCCTGGTCCAGAACCCCCCCCCCCCCCTCACACACACACAAAAACGAAAAAAAAAATGTATCCTTATATATGCCCACCCGTACAATATACGCATGCACATATATAGACATATATATTTTACCCCAACCTACAAAACCTACCGCAACCTACAAAAAAAACAAAAACATTCTTCACTTGTGAGAAAACCCCACCCTAGTATATGAGGTCCTCTTATCCTAACTCAGACCAAATTATCCAACTCCACCAAGTGTATCCCATTCCACATACCGTGTAACCGTGAACACACCCCTCAGCCCTTTAATTATATCCCCCTATCTATGAGGGCATCTGTGTATTATATAAAAAATGATAATTTGAGAAAAAAAAAGAAAAAAAAAAGACACTACTATCTCACCAGTGTAAAATTAAATGTTCCACAGTCATCTAATTGCATCATAATATTTTTTTTTTCATAGTGAACCCCCTCCTCCCCCCAAAAGAAACAATGGGGGGAAAAAAAACTCCTCCCCTGACCTATACCCCTCCCCCTCCCCCCACAACCCTCTACCCAAAGGATGGGGGTAATCATATCCCAAGCAAAAAATAAATAAAAATATATACACCTAATACCACAATACCACCTTACCCAAATTCCAGTCCCTGTTTTACCCCTTTTTACTTTTCCCCTTTAAGATGTCCCTTTAGAAAAACTCATCCCTCCCATATGGACATTAAGCATTAGACATAGTTTCATAGTTTTTCCGCAAGAAAAGAAAAAAAAATTGATAAATAATATAATGCAAAAAAATACAAAAATAGAGGGACCATGAGGAAACCTAGGAAAGACCCCCCCCCCCTTTTTTTAGAAAATATAAGGTCTCCAAAATACTGCCCATATATAAATGGCTGGGTGTCCAAAAAAAAATATCTGTGCGCAAGTCTGTCAGTCCATTCTATCCTTCATGATCTCTTTTGAAGGCTTATATGCAAGTAACTGGGCATACAATGGTTATAGGGGTCCGGGTCCTGCTCTGTATCAATAAAAAAAAAAAGTTTGTGAAAACTTCATTTTTATATAAGCAGTGATTTTTTTGATTTTTAAAGTGAAAGGATAAAAATGAAAAATTCCTTCCAATATAGTGCCTGGGGGGCCCCCTGAGTCTACCTGTAAAGTGGAAGATCTGTACCATGTCTAGAATATGCTGCAGCAATAATTGCATTTTTAAAGCCAAAAAAAAAAGAAATTTCCCTGCAATCTGCCTTTATTTTGCTCACCAACAGCTGGTGAGCCAGGGTGTATGATGAGGCCACAATGCAGTGCACTGAGAACAAGATTAGAGATTTAGATTAGAGATACATTCTGGTGTCACTTTGACTTTGGATAGAAGTAACGGGTGCATAAAAATTGGTCTTCTCACGGTAACCCTATAGAGGTACTGTTGATGAAAGCAAGAATTGGCCTTGCTGAAAAAATTGAAATGATATGCACCTGTCAAACAGGTGCAGAAAAATTGGTCTTTGGGTGTCAGGGGCACCTTCCCACCGTAACCCTATAGAGGTGCTCTTGAAGAAGGTAAAAAAAATTGCAGGGCGTGGCCTAGCCGGGGACAGAGATGGACGCTTGAATCCATTCCTCCGGCAGACAGGGAGCTTCAAATAAGCACACAGGGCTCAATCCTCGACATCCAGCGATGGGAAAGGGGGATCGCACCGCCTCGGGCCACCGGGACCCCGCCGAGACAGGTCAGTCTCCACAAGCGAGCATCCCCGCGATGTTTCGCCCGACGCAGGGAGAAGGCCTCAAAGCCGCGGCCTTGCTTAAGCCACCCGCCCCGCTCGGCACCTCCGGAGGTGCGGCGGCCGGCGCGAACGGCCCCCAGAGCCTCAACAGTGATTTTACCCTCACACATCCTCAGGCTGTATCCCCCCAAGCCTCCCCAGCCCCAGAAGCATTAAGTTTGGCAGACCTACAAGCTGTGGCCTGGGACATTAAAGCTACACTAACAGCAGCCATCACTGACCTAAAGGCAGACATACAGCACATGGCAGTGAGAGTAGGAGCAGCAGAACAAACTGCAGCACGTCATTCTGATGCCTTGAGACAAATACAGAAATCCTCTGATAATCACCTATGTCATCTAATAGAAATGCAACGCCATATCGAGGATCTCAATAATAGAGGAAGACGCCACAACATCAGAATCCGTGGAGTCCCCGAGGCATCAGACCAGACCCCCGTAATACAAACGGCAACCGCCATTTTCAATGATTTGCTGGAGAGACCCCCCGATTCTCCAATTGATTTTGAACGAATTCACCGCGCCCTCAGACCAAGGGGAAGAGACACAGACCCACCGAGAGACATTGTTTGTTGCTTGGTGAACTTTCCCTTGAAAGAAGCCGTTCTTAAAAAAGCTAGAGAAAGGAACAGAGTGCTTTTTAATGGTCACAAAATCAAATTGTATCAAGATCTCTCCAACATCACTTTACAGCAACGTAGGGCCCTGCGCCCGCTGCTAGACCAACTCCGGACCAGAGGGATTCCGTACAGATGGAAATTCCCGTTTTGTCTGTCTGCTACATGGAGAGGCCACACCGCTCTATTGCGCACTCCGGACGATTTGCAATCATTCTGTGAATCGCTCAACCTTCCCTTAACAGAAGTGCCTGAGTGGTACAATTCCTTCCAGATCCATGACAACTGGATAGAAGTGACAAACAACATGACTCCCAGAACACAGAGAAACAGAGACCGCCGCCGGAGATCTCCGTCTGCTCCCCACCATGGAAGGGGTGCTGAACATGGAAGTCCAGGCATCTCCCCACCCAGAAGAAGAGATCGGGTCGACAGGCAAGACTTGATGGACACCTAGATTACCGAAACATGCATCCTCATAGAGTGAACTCAGGGATACTTGCACCGCAATTCATCCTCACAACCCTCTTTGGACTTTTTTCTTCCTCACCCCACCACAGTTTTACCTCATTCTCCATCCCCCCATAAGCTGGCCTATTTTTTTTTGCAAGCCAATACCCCTTGATCAACGTGTGATCGCATCAAACGCTCCAACAACACTCCTGAACTTTATTGGGTAAGAAAGTTTGTTCCCAAGAGGTAAGCCCCTTATGGGGTTACATGTGTTCTCTTTTGATGCCCAGACTATAGATATTATACATAACAGGGCGCTATAAAAGCTCTATGGAAGAGCTTGGATTTGCGACTGCGCAGATTGTTAGGCACCCATTCCAAGCAGACTCACAAGGGAAAGACTGTTCTAGTTATTCTACATTATAGGTTTTTTTTTCTTATTAATTTTTTCTTCTCACAGGTGAACTCTAAAACACTAGTCATATATCTCTTTTCTCCACTCCGGTATTCGCTTTGCTGACTGGTTATTTGAGGGTAACGGTGTGAACCCAATATTGTTTTGTAAGTTATGTCATGCTATTAACTGATAGTTACAGGACGGGTAGAAAGCTTCTATTGGCTAGCAAGCAGGTGAACAAAGTTATTTTCACTAATGGTTAACTTATGCTAAGCAAACAAGGGAGAGTTTCTACCCCCCTCCAGCTTCGTTAAAAATTTCTTCTTGTTCTGGTTTTGTAATTTCTTATTTTTTTTTGGACGCCTTCTCTAACGTTGTTGTGTCCTTCGACTATACACAAACTAAATGTTTCTGGTCGGTAATAGTTTATAATAGCACTTTGGTAAGAGATGTCCGTATGGAGGAAAACACCCTCAGACCGCCTCATGCCGTTAACTAAATGCATTAGTTGAGAATCCTGTCGGGACACACAGCTTTCGGTTCCAAGAAATTCACTGCATTCACGACCTCCAAGACATAAAGAATCATTCTTTTATCTGGAGAAGAGCCCCCTAGACCCCAATATTGGAAACTTTAATAGCTAAAGGCTCACTTTTAGCATTGTTTCTTTTGCGGTCCGACAGGATTATCAATGTGCTCCGACATCTCTCAAAACCTTGTTTAAGTTAAAGTGATTAAGAATGTTCCTCTGCTGATTCTGTCCCCAAACAAATATGACAAACATCGCACCTCGATAGCCAATCTCCTGAGGGTGTTGGGATATTATCTTTGGGTCATATTAATACACACCTTAGACAAAACGCTCTAAATGTCTCTCTCCCAGTGGTCAAACTGGGAAAGATACTTACACACACTACACGGGAGGTCACTGCTTTACACATCACGTGTGTACAGCGCGATAAAATGATACCACTAATCGACTATACTCATAAGACGATACTCTGCTCCTTTTTACTCCCCCCTCTTCTGCTTCCCGACATTAAAACCCTGTCCTGTTTGCATGTATAACTCCCACAATTGCTCCCTGGATGCCGGATCCAAACACCACATATTTAAAACTTTATATCGTGGAAAAACAATTGTTAATTGCTAGTCCCCCACTGGACCTCAAACTCGCTCAAGGAGTGAACCCTTGTTTCACTCCTTGACCCCACCGGCATATACATATAGGTTGGGTTAGCTGGTCTAATCCGTCCTCCGGTTTCAATACCCCTAACCTATCTTAGGTATTACCTATACCCCCCTCAATTCCCTCCCCACCTCTATCCCCCCCACCCCCCCCTTTTTTTTTTTTTTTATCTGACACTCACTGCAGTTTGTCGAAATGCCATCTCAGGGCCCAAACTCCACAACTCTTTCACTTAAACTTTTATCGATTAACGCTAAAGGTCTTAACATTCCAACCAAACGTTCCAAATTCCTTTCTGAGTTTCATAAACACAGAGCAAACATAGTCTGTATTCAAGAGACTCACAAGAGTCCAACAATGTTCCAAAATTCTCTGATAAACGTTTCCCCACAGTATTCCACTCCACAAACCCGGAGGGGAAGACGAAAGGGGTTTCTATCCTTATTTCTAAAAATACCCCCTTACAGATACATGATACAATGGTTGACCCGGAGGGGAGATATGCGTTCCTGAAGGGCAGATTGGCCTCCTATCCAATCACGATTGCCAATATCTACGCTCCCAACTCGAAACAGGTACCCTTCTTTCGTAAAGTCAAGGACCTACTAACGAACTTCGCTTCAGGTATTTTAATACTAGGAGGTGACTTTAACGTCCCCCTTAACCCCATTGCTGACACATCAAATGGCTCCTCGAACCTTCCCTACAGAGCCTTGAAACAAATTAAATTACAACTGCAATCATTGACATTGCACGATACGTGGAGAACTCTCAACTCTCAATCCAAAGATTTCACCTTTTTCTCACCAATTCACCAAAAGTATTCTAGAATAGATTACTTTTATATTACGCAAATAGATTTGCCACTCCTGAAGAACGCATCTATAGAGCCTATGACCTTATCTGACCACCACCCAATCTCATTAACCCTGACTTTCCCGTAAAAAATTACTACAACTTAAACCTGGAGACTAAATACCACAATACTGAAGGACCCCATAGACGTTCTCCACTTTAGGGACATACTCAACGACTATTTTGCTCGTAATGACAATACAGACACATCTAGCATCATTCAATGGGAAGCACATAAAAGCGTCATTAGAGGCGAATTCATTAAAAAACTGACATTAATCAAAAAGGAAAAACAAGCTAGAATTAAATCCCTAATAGAACATATCCACAAACTTGAACTCCAACATAAAAAAAATGTGGCTGCCTCCACGTTTGAGGAATTGACAAAAGCAAGAGATCTACTCACTGAGGAACTGAACCTTAAAGCTAAAAGACAATATATACTGAGACATAAAATATATTACGAGCAAGGTAACAAAAGTGGAAAACTTCTAGCTAGAGCGGTTCAAAGCAAGAAAGCCGCCTCCACTATACATCAAATAAAAGACAACCGAGGCAAGTCATATTCCTCGAACGAGGAGATAGCCACCCAGTTTGAATTGTACTATCAATCACTATATAATATTCCTCCTAATCCCCAATATCCCTTTGATTCAGAGGCCAGAGCAAAACTCATCCAAGACTATCTTGAGAACCACAGCCCCCCGAAAATAGCAAAAAATATAGCCCAGGAACTCGAATCCCCCATAAATGGAGAAGAATTTGACAGGGCCTTAAAGGATATGAAAATAGGCAAAGCCCCAGGTCCAGATGGTCTCCCCCTGCAATATTACAAAACCTTTCTCGACATTCTAAAACCCAAATTTTTGAAAACTTTTCAGTCACTGCACTCCGAACAAAACCCCCCAAAACAAGTCCTGGAAGCACACATAACTGTTATTCCCAAGGAAGGAAAAGACCCTACCCTTGTCACAAACTATCGCCCAATTTCTTTAATAAACGTGGACGTTAAAATATACGCTAAAATCCTGGCCAACAGATTATTACCCTTACTTCCATCTCTAATTTCCTTAGACCAAGTTGGGTTCATCCCCGGCAGAGAGGGTCGTGACAATACAATTAAAGCTCTTAACATAAATAATTGGCTTATTTCCAAAAAAAAACAGGGTTTCTTCCTTTCTCTTGACGCGGAGAAGGCATTCGACAGAGTGGCCTGGGATTACATCGACGCAGTACTTAAAAATATCGGCATAATGTCTCGAATGAGAGCTTACATTGCCGCACTGTATTCAAATCCAACTGCACGAGTCTGCACAAATGGCCACCTGTCGAATGCCTTCAACTTAAAAAACGGCACGAGACAGGGATGTCCCTTGTCCCCGCTCCTATTTGTTCTTACTTTGGAACCACTCCTGAACAAATTTAGATCCAACCCAGATATAAAAGGCATTGAAATACAAGATCACTCTTATAAAGTCGCTGCTTTCGCAGATGATATGCTACTATTTCTATCACAGCCACACGTTTCATTGCCCAACATAATCCGAGATCTTGAATCTTTCCAACTAATTTCCAACTTAAAAATTAACCACTCCAAATCTGTTGCGCTAAATATCTCGTTGCCCCCTAAAGATGTTGACTTATGTAAGCAAAACTTCCTATTTACGTGGTCCACACAACATATTACCTACTTAGGGATAGAGATTCCCTCAAATCTAAAAGACCTCTTCAAACTTAATTTTACACCCTTGTTAAAAGAATCACAAGAAGACCTCAAAAGATGGAACTCTCTCAACATTTCATGGTTTGGCAGGGCCTCACTGATAAAGATGACTATCCTGCCTAGATTCCTTCACGCTATGCAAACAATCCCGATCAGATTACCTTCTTCTTTTTTTACCTCCTTCCGCAAGGCGTGCTCTGCCTTTATATGGAGAAGTAAATCTCCTAGAATCAAATTCGCAAGACTAATCCTCCCTAAAAGTAAAGGCGGAATAGCCTTTCCGGACTTAAGAAAGTATCACCAGGCTGCTATACTAACACGTATAGTAGATTGGAACATTCACCAGTCAATCAAGGACTGGGTGTCACTAGAACAGGCCCAATTTACCTACCCCATCAACCACCTTCCATGGATAAACCCCAAGTTTCACCCAAAAGAGATCAAATCTCACCCCCTAATTGTCCCCACGCTGGCAATATTTCATGACACATTTAGGAAAAGGGACCCCACCCCCTGGATCAGTCCCCTAACGCCTCTCAGAAAAAACCCAGATTTCCCTCCAGGAAACCAACAAAATTCTTTCCTAATTAATTGGCCCCACAAAGCAGTGCTAACTAAGCACTTCTTCAGGAGTGGGAAATTTCTATCCTTTGAAGAAATAAATAAGGACAACGACCCTGGACTAATATCACACTTTACTTATCTCCAAATCAAACATTATCTCTCCACAGCGGATATGGCAAATCTAAGGTCCAAAACCCACACGACCCTAGAAATCTTATGCTCAGAAACAAGTCCACAAAGACACAATATTTCAACTCTGTACAACTCTTTATTTGAAGAGGGTTTAGAGTTCTCCACCACATCCTGTCTAGCATGGGAAAATGATCTCAACCTATCGCTTACCAAAGAAAACTGGGAAACCATTTTCACGTACGCCCATAAAGGCTCACTTAATGTCGCTACTCAGGAGTGCGGGTTTAAGATTTTAACAAGATGGTATAGAACACCTGACATCCTACACAAATTTTACCCCCAAATCTCCAACAGATGCTGGCGCTGTAATAGTGAGGAGGGCACGTTATTACATATCTGGTGGTCATGTCCGAATATTCAACCTTTCTGGAAGATGGTCCATGAAACCATCTCATCCATCACCCCAGAGAAGTTGAACCTTGACCCAGCCCACTTTCTATTACATCACAACAATGTCCCTAAAAAAAATACTTGAAATCCCTGACCATGATCATGGTAAATGCCGCAAGACTTTGCATCCCCCGCCATTGGCGGTCCACCTCACTCCCAACGAAAACAGAATGGTTCAGAAAAATTAACTCTATTGAAACCATTGAGGAACTTATAAGCATCTCACAGGAAAGAATGTCAAACTTTACCTCAACCTGGCTCAAATGGATAGAATACAAAGATACCCAGGAATACAAATCTTCCAGTGTGTAACAATTATTGTTGAATTTATGTCAGATAACTTTTCTATTGATCCTTAGATATTTAAAGAGCGCAGGCCCGCTAAACAAATACCTCCTTGCCTACTCTTCCCATCTGGTAATATGTTTAACCAACTCTCTGCCTTCTCCCCTCACATCAGGGGTGTGGTTTATTTTTATTTTTTTTTCCTCTCTCCCCTTTCCTTCCCTATCCCACTTCCTCCCCCTCTATTAATGGTAGCGACTTGTTCTTAGCCTTATATTTGCCCAGATACTCTAAATGTCCTTTTTTTGGATAATTCTGATTATATACTTGACATTAGCAAACTACATCTATTTACTCTCTACCAGTTGTTGTAACATTCTCTGTATTCCTTTAACATGTAAAAATATGTTCAAATGTAAACGATTTTACATGTTGCATTGTTGATTATAATGCTCTGTTCTCTTTCAATAAAAACTTTTGTGAAATAAAAAAAAAAAAAATTGCAATGTTATGCACCTGTCACACAGGTGATGAAAAATTGGTCTTTGGGTGTTAACCGATACCAAAAACATTCTTCCAGATGAAATGATTGAACACCCTCAAAACTAGGCAGCCTCAAAGTCCTGCAGAGATTCCACATCCCAAAAAGAATTAATCAGTGACATCGACATAAGGGGCTTCGTAGCTGATAATCCAGGACTGATTCATTTTTATAAAAGTCTAACGGTCCATGGTGTCTGCAGACAGATGTGTTCTATGATAAGTAATAAAACCTCCCGCAGCAATGAATGCCCGTTCTGAAAGCACACTGGATGCAGGGCATCCCAACAACTCAATAGCATACTGGGCAAATTCTGGCCAGTGGTCTAGTCTCATGACCCAGTAAGTCAGTAGATCATCAGCTGGAAAGCTGTTTTGGCCCAGAGGTAATCGTGCATCATGTGATGCTGATGCTGATGGGATGTGGAAGCTGAGAGCCCTGGAGCGGCGAGGACTAAAGAATTCTGAAATGCCTCTCTTAGGCGGATGCCTTCTCCAACGCTCCTTTCTTGACCAACAGAAGACTCAAAACTATGTTTTCCATGACACTGTAACCTACTGGAGTCAGGAAAAACATTCAATAAAACCCTCTTTAACATGTCCTCAAGAGATTTTATCTTCTGCACTCTCTGTGGGGACAGGATGAGTTCTGAGACCTTCCCTTTATAATGGTGGTCAATGAGGGTTGCCAGGAGGGGGTAAAGCTCACAGGTCTGGCATCATCACCATCAGCTGTATGGAGACGTGGGGGCACAACAAGCTGCAGCACCGAGCCCTGTCCTTCATCCTTTTGAGTTGCAAGCAGCGTTACCCAGTGTGCTGTGAACAAAATATGTCATCCCTGCCTATGCTTGCTAGACCATGTGTCAGCAGTAAGGTGGATTTTACGGCTGACTGCCTTGCCCAACGATGCTAGAACATTTCCTTCCACTTGATGGTAGAGAGATGGAACGGCCTTACATGAAAAGTATTAGCGACTGGGAACCTGCCATTGTGGTTAGGGATGAGCCGAACACCCCCCGGTTCGGTTCGCACCAGAACTTTCGAACGGACCCCAAATTCGAACGAACTTTAGAACCCCATTGACATCTATGGGACTCGAACGTTCGAAATTAAAAGTGCTAATTTTAACGGCTAATATGCAAGATACTGTCCTAAAAAGGGTTTGGGGACCTGGCTCTTGCCCCAGGGGACATGGGTCAATGCCTAAAATGTTTTTAAAAATGGCCGTTTTGGCAGGCGCACTGATTTTAATGATGATTAAAGTGAAAAAAAAAGTGAAATATTCCTTTAAATATGGTGCCTGGGGGGTGTCTGTAGTATGCCTGTGAAGTGCCACGTGTTTCCCGTGTTTAGAACAGTCCCTGCACAAAATGACATTAAATGGAAATAACATCATTGAAAACTGCTTGCGGTTTTAATGTTATATCTGGTTCCTGCAATATGGTTGAAAACCATTGAGAAAAATGGCATGGGTAGCCCTCCCTGCCCATTACCAGCCCCTTTGGGTCTTGTACGCATATCAAGGGGAACCCTGTACCCATATTAAAAAAAGGAAATGCGTGTGGCCCCCAGGCCCTATATACTCAGAACAGCAGTATACAGGCGGTGCAAACAAGACAGGGACTGTGTAGGTTTGTTGTGTTAAGTTAAATCTGTTTGTAATTTTCAACTGGTACATTTTTAAAGTGTAGCTCCAGTCAAAAAAACTATTTTTAAGCTTTTTGGAAAACATAGGGAAGGGTTATCACCCCTGTATAATTTGTTTTGTCGTCCATCTTTTTTCATCTCACTTGCTGTTGTCTCCTTCCGTTTACAAGTAGGAGATGTTTGTAAGTTGGATGTTTGAAAGTAGGGGCCTGCCCTATATGCTCTGCAGAAATGGCGGAACAAGGTGTTGGTTTTGCCACAACATTGTAAGCCCTCAAAGTGACTCTTACTGGGCGCTGGAGCGCCCTGCTGTAAACGATTATATCAAGAATTGTAATTACATGCCATTGTTGAACAGTGGTAGAAAAATTTACCTTTGGTGGTTGTGGTGCTGGTGCCACAACACTATAAGTCCTCACAGTTACTCTGGGTGGGCACAGGAACGGGCCCTCCTGTGAAATATTATATCAAGAATTGTAATTACATGTCCCTGTTAAACAAGGGCAGAAAAATTGGGCCTTAGGCACTAGTGCTGATGCCACCACACTGCAACCTCTGCCATATACTTTAGTTTTATTGCAGGAATTAGCCCTGCTGCAAAGCATTGCATCAAAAATTGTACTTAAACGCCCCTGTTAAACAGGGGCAGAAAAATTGGGCCTTAGGCACTGGTGCTGGTGCCACCACACTGCAACCTCTGCCATATACTCTAGTTTTAGTGCAGGAATTAGCCCTGCTGCAAAGCATTGCATCAAAAATTGTACTTAAACGCCCCTGTTAAACAGGGGCAGAAAAATTGGGCTGATGGCATCAACCAGAACCAGAAATGTTCTTCCAACATATCAGCGGAGGAGGAAGAGGATAGACAATCAACATAACAGGACATTCACTCAGCATCAGCATAGGCAGTCTTGAAGGGATGTGATATTTCAAAAAAAATTATTCTGTTACATCAGCTTCAGGTGCTTGGTAGCTGTGGGTGATCCAAGACTGATAGAGGTCAGTCGATCAACTGATTCGGTGGACAGGCGCACCCTGTGATCGGTAACAAAGCCACCAGCAGCACTGAAGGTGCGTTCCGAAAGAACGCTGGATGCAGGACAGGCCAGTAGCTCAATTGCATACTGTGCAAGCTCTGGCCAGTGATCCATCCTCAAGACCCAGTAAGCCAGAGGATTTTCGGTGGGAAAGGTGTCCAAGTCTGACCTTGCCCCTAGGTATTCCTGCACCATGTAAATCAGACGCTGGCGATGGGTGCTGGAACCGATCATACCTTGGGGCTGCGGACGAAAAAATTGTCTGAAAGCATCAGTCAGACGGCCACCTTCTCCACCGCTCCTTCTGACCGATGCCTCAGCAACACGTTGTCCAGGACCAGGAGTTTGTAACCTCCCAGTCTCTGGGAACGCGTTGCACAGACCTTTCTGCAAGGCCTCCCGGAGATGTCTCATCCTCTGCTCCCTCTGCGATGGCAAGATAAGGTCGGCAACCTTACCCTTGTACCATGGATCAAGGAGAGTGGCCAGCCAGTAATGGTCCCTCTCCTTGATCCGAAGAATACGAGGATCCTTCCGCAGGCTTTGCAGGATCAGGGAGGCCATGCAGCGTAGGTTAGCTGAGGCATTCGGTCCGGAGTCCTCTGGGTCACTAAGGACAACATGATCCGCAGCTACCTCCTCCCAGCCACGTACAAGTCCACGTGTTTCTTGGGACTGTAAATCATCCCTACAAGACTGCTGCTGCTGCTGCTGCTGATGCTGAGTGCCAGCCTCCACCTCCATGCTGACACAATCATCCTCCTCCTCCTCTTCCTCCTCCTCATCCTCTTCCTGTGTGATGGGTGGCACAGCAGGAACACTGTCTGGATAAAGGGGGCCTTGAGAGGCAAGGAAGTCCTCCTCTTCCTGCCTCTGTTCTGCCTCAAGTGCCCTGTCCATTATTCCACGCAGCGTATGCTCCAAGAGGTGGACAAGAGGTACAGTGTCACTGATGCATGCACTGTCACTGCTCACCATCCTTGTGGCCTCCTCAAACGGTGACAGGACAGTGCATGCATCCCTGATTATGCCCCACTGATGTGGTGAGAAAAAACCGAGCTCCCCTGACCCTGTCCTGGTGCCGTAGTCGCACAGGTACTCATTGATGGCCCTCTGCTGCATGTGCAGCCGCTGCAGCATGGCCAACGTTGAGTTCCATCTGGTGGGCATGTCACATATAAGGCGGTTCTTGGGCAGGTTCAACTCCTTTTGGAGCTCAGCCAGCCGAGCACAGGCATTAAATGATTGGCGGAAATGCACACAGACTTTCCTGGCCTGCTTCAGGACATCCTATAAGCCGGGGTACCTGCCCAAGAACCGCTGCACCACCAGGTTAAGGATGTGAGCTACACAGGGCACATGGGTCAGTTGTCCCTGTCGGAGGGCGGAGAGGAGGTTGGTGCCATTGTCACAAACCCCCATTCCTGGCTTAAGCTGGCGTGGCGTCAACCACCTCTCGGCCTGCCCCTGCAGAGCTGACAAAACATCCGCCTCAGTGTGGCTCCTGTCCCCCAAACAAACCAGCGCAAGCACGGCATGGCATCGTTTTGCCTGCGTACTTGCGTAGCCCCTGGAACGCCTACGGAGCACCGCTGGTTCTGAGGACAGAGCACTGGAAGAGGCCATGGAGGAAGAAGAAGAGGAGGGGGTGGAGGAGAGAGGTGTGTCACAACCAATAGTAGCATTTTGGAGGCGTGGTGGTGGAACAACCTCCAACACTACTGCACCTTGTCCTGCATCCTTCCCAGCTGCCAGAAGAGTGACCCAATGGGCCGTGAAAGACAGGTAACGTCCCTGTCCATGCCTGCTGGACCATGAGTCAGCGGTAATATGCACCTTACCGCTGAACGCCCTGTCCAGCGAGGCAAGGACATTGCCTTCCACATTCCGGTAGAGAGCCGGAATCGCCTTCCGTGAGAAAAAGTGGCGTTTGGGGACCTGCCACTGAGGAACCGCACATTGTACAAACTCACGGAAGGGGGCCGAGTCTACCAACTGAAAAGGCAGCAGTTGAAGTGCTAGCAATTTAGCCAAGCTAGCATTCAACCGCTGGGCATGTGGATGGCTGGGAGTGAACTTCTTTCGCCGGTCCAGCAGCTGGGGCAGCGACATTTGCCTGCTATAGTTGGACGTTGGTGTACTGCTAGCAGAGTGCCCGGAAGCACTTGGCTGTGACACACCTAATTCTACACCTTCATTCCTCTCAGAGCAGGTTTCAGAGAGGACTGAAGGTCTAGTGGGGTTGGAGATCCCAGCTGATGAGGAGCAAGGAGAGGTCCGCTTTGTTCTTTGGTGTGGGTCTTTGAGGTACGCTTGTCAACGAGCTGCATGGCAGGTCAACATATGTCTGGTCAAGCATGTGGTGCCCAAGCGGCTGATGTTTTGGCCATGCAAGATACGCTTGCGACATATGTTGCAAATAGCAGCGTTGCGATCTGATGCACTCGTCTCAAAAAAGGCCCACACCAAAGAACTTTTAGAATAACACGCAGAGGCAGCGCCCTGCACAGGCGGAGCTCTGCGGTGTGATTCAGTCGGTGTGCTGCCCCTAAGCTGGCCCCCGGAGGGCATCCTGCCTCGTTGGACATGTGCCTCCTCCTCCTCCTCCTCCTCTCTCCTTCCAGGCACCCACGTGGAGTCAGTGCCCTCATCATCCCCTCCCTCTTCATCGCTGTAGCAAACCTGGCAGTATGCTGCAGCTTGTGGAACATGACTGCCAGATTGCTGTCCTTCTTGAGCATCCCCTCTCTCTGCGCTCACGCTACTGCCTTCCTCTAGCTGAGTGTCATCATCAGAGCCCACAAAACACTGGGCATCCTCCTGGAGCATGTACCCAACACTGTGCTCAAAGAGTTCAGGAGACTCCTCAGGAGGACGTGGTGGGTCTAGGGAAGGAGTCACTGATGATGACATTGAGAGGAGGGAAGACGATGCGTTGGCAGCTGCTTTGCTAGTACCCTGAGACTGGGTGAGAGAGGATGAGGAGGATGAAGAGGGCTTGGTCATCCACTCTACCAAGTCGTTGGCATGTTGCGGCTCAACATGTCCAGCTGCCGAAAAGAAGGACCAGCGTGTCCCTTGGCTACGTGCTGATGACAATGCACCGCGTCCACGACCAGCACTGTTGTCTCTAGACACAGAGCCTGCTTGCCCTCTTTTATCGGCTCGCGCCTGTCTGCCTCTCCTTGCTGGCCTTCCAGACATGGTAATGGCCTGAAGGGAGTTGGGTAAAAAAGCAGTTGGGTAGTGTATATTGTGCTAGAGGCACACAACACCCACTAACTCCTGCAGATGCCTTTATTATAGAACACCAGAGATAAAGGGGTATATACAGATGTATACTGTGCTGTGCTGGAGGCACACACAACTTCCAATAACTCCTGCAGATGGCAAGTGGTCTCAAATAGAGAAGAGCTATGTAGGTGGATATAGCGGTATGTACTGGGTACAGAGCACGCAGACAGCACGCACTAGCTCCTAACACTACTGACTGCAAGCTCTATTATAAAAGATAGATCACTAGCTATATAGGTGAGGTGAATATAGCGGTGTATACTGCGGTCAGGGCATGCAGACAACAACCACTACACAACAGCAAGATCGAAAATCGTCCGAAAACGATCGGTGTGTACTGTGTTGAAGGTACACAGAACACCCACTAACTCCTGCAGATGCCTTTATTATAGAACACCAGAGATAAAGGGGTATATACAGATGTATACTGTGCTGTGCTGGAGGCACACACAACTTCCAATAACTCCTGCAGATGGCAAGTGGGCTCAAATAGAGAAGAGCTATGTAGGTGGATATAGCGGTATGTACTGGGTACAGAGCACGCAGACAGCACGCACTAGCTCCTAACACTACTGACTGCAAGCTCTATTATAAAAGATAGATCACTAGCTATATAGGTGAGGTGAATATAGCGGTGTATACTGCGGTCAGGGCACGCAGACAACAACCACTACACAACAGCAAGATCGAAAATCGGCCGAAAACGATCGGTGTGTACTGTGTTGAAGGTACACAGAACACCCACTGCTTCAGATGCCAACACACTACACAAGGCCGCCGCGCTGGCGGCCTTATATAGTGTGGGGGGTGCACTACGCAGCCTGAGCTATGATTGGCCACAGGCATCCTGCCTGTGGCCAATCATGGCTCTCCTCGCTGCTGGCGCTGCAATTGGCCAAGCATGCGGGGTCACAGTGCATGCTTGGCCAATCATGAGCCAGCAATGCACTGCGCCATCGCAGTGCATTGTGGGCCGTGAGCGCCACACGAATTTGGCGCGAACGGACCAAAATGTTCGGACTTCGCCGAACGGACGAACAGCCGATGTTCGAGTCGAACGTATGTTCGACTCGAACACGAAGCTCATCCCTACTACACAACAGCAAGATCGAAAATCGGCCGAAAACGATTGGTGTGTACTGTGTTGAAGGTACACAGAACACCCACTAACTGCTTTAGACCCCAACACACTGCACTAGGCCGCCGCGCTGGCGGCCTTATATAGTGTGGGGCGTGTACTACACAGCCTAAGCTATGATTGGCCACAGGCATCCTGCCTGTGGCCAATCATGGTTCTCCTCGCTGCTGGTGCTGTGATTGGCCAAGCATGCGGGGTCACAGTGCATGCTTGGCCAATCATGAGCCAGCAATGCACTGCGATGACGCAGTGCATTGTGGGCTGTGAGCGCCACAGGAATTTGGCGGTAACGGCCCATAAGGTTCGGAATTCGCCGAACGGGCGAACAGCCGATGTTCAAGTCGAACGTATGTTCGACTCGAACACGAAGCTCATCCCTAATTGTGGTATAGCACATTGTGTGAGTTCACTGAAGGGTGCAGAATCCACCAGGCTGAAAGGCAGAAGTTGAAGAGCCAACAGCTTTGACAAGCTTACATTTAGACACTAGGCATGTGGGTGGCAGGGACTGTATTTTTTTTTCTGCTGCAACAGATAAGGCAGAGAAATATGCCAGCTACAGTCTATAGCTGGTGATGTGCTGCTGGCAGATGTGCTGCTAGGATCTGAGACACCCTGTGCTATACCATCATGCCTGTCAGTGGACGCTGCTGAGAGGTAATGACTCGGTATAGCAGGGGCAGACCGAGGTGGGTAAGGAGAAGGAGGAGGGACAGATTTGTGCCCCTTTTGTGTGGCTTTTAGGTGCTCTTGCCAACGAGCTGAGTGGTTGAACGTTAAATGCCTTGTTAAGCATGTGGTACCCAAATGGCTGGTGTTTTTGCCACTTTTGATGTGCCTGAGACACAGTTTGCAGATAGCAACAGTGTGATCTGCTTCAGTTGTGTTGAAAAATGCCCAGACAGCTGAGCTTTGGGAATTGAGTCGGAAGATTACAGCTGCAGAATATGATGGAATGGGGTGGCTGCTCTTTACTCTTTCTTGATGTTGGCCTCCTTGGGGATGTGCCGCCTCACCTTCAGTTTCCTCCTCTGCTCTATCTGGCGCCTAAATCACATCAGTAACCTCATCATCATCATCATCTCCATCTCCTCCATCTTCATCATCATCATTACTACTGGAGACAACTTGGCAATACGCTGCGGCTGTGGGAACATAAATGCCAATTTGTCTACCAGTGTTCTCCCCTCTCTCTAGGCTCATGTTCCTGTCCGTAGAAGAATAGGTATCGGCCTAAAAAGTGTTTTATTTTTATTTTTTGGGGGATAGTTATTATACCAAAATGTAAAAAATAATGCATTTTTTTCAAAATTGTCGCTCTTTTTTTGTCTATAGCGCAAAAAATAAAAACCGCAGGGGTGTTCAACCACCAAAAGAAAGCTCTATTTGTGGGGAAAAAAGGACGTCAATTTTGAAAAAAAGGACGTCAATAAAAATCGCAGGGGTGAACAACCACATCGCACAACCGCGCAATTGTCAGTTAAAGCGACACAGTGCCGAATTGCAAAGCGTGCTCTGGTCAGGAAGGGGGTAAAATCTTCCGAGGCCAAAGCGGATAACAAATCCTCCATCCTATTAACCTCTCCAATTCCTGTGACCCATGTAAGAATTGTGGGAGGGCTCGTATCTCTCCACTGCCGTGCGATACATGATCTAGCAGCGTTGATAAGATGGCGCAAAATTAATTTACTATATGTTTTCCCAGGTATGTTTGAGACATGTAACAAAAATAGGGCTGGATCCTCTGGGAGGTTATATTCAGTAAATTTCTGTGCTATCCACCGTATCTCCCTCCAGAAGTACTCCAGTACTTTGGGCAGGACCAAAGAGCATGGAGTAGAGTCCCTCTTTCCTCCTGACACCTCCAACATTTGTCCAGGATCTTCGGAAAGAATTTATTAAGTAATGAGGGTGTATGGTACCATCTTGTCATTATTTAAAAATGTGTTTCTTGAATTCTTGTGGATACTGAAGATTTCAACGCAAGATTTACTATCTGCCTATGTTGTGCCTGGGTGAACGTCCTGTCTAATGTCATTTCCCACTTTATAAATATATAGAGGGAAATAATCCTCTTGGAGGGCAACTAGTAGTGCATACATTTGCAAGATTAAGTGAGAGCAAGGCCCCGCCCCCTCACATATTTTTTCTAAGGGTGTCAATGTTCATTGAAATCTGTCCGGAGGTGGGAGAGTGATAAGGAAATGTCGCAACTGAGCTCCACTTCATAAATCAAGACAGAAACAGTTGTTGGATAATGTTGGTTCAGGTAATGAGGGCCATGTCCCGGTCGCTATTTGTATAAAATGCAAGGCCTGAAAACACTGTAAGTCTGAAAGTTTCCTGAAGGGTCCCTCCTGTAGTCCCGGAGGGAAACAAGGATTACCTAAAATAGGGTATAGGGGGAGTTGACAGATGATAATAAAGTGGTGGAACATATTCAAGAGCAAATACGCAGGGTTGGGCCAAAGGTTGGGTGCTTTTTGAGAACTGAACTCAGGTCTCCAAAGCACCAAACTGCATGACGCAATGGGACCTCACACTGCGATTGCTCGATCTTTGGCCATATTTTAGAGCTTGCATGCATACACTAGTCTACTAGTCATGCCATATGAGCCACCTGATAATATTTCTGCATATCTGGTACTGCTACCTCCCATATTGTTTAGGTATTGTCATTAAACAGGATTGAATTCTGGGCCTTTTATGGGCCCAAATGAATTCAGTTATCATCTTATTCATCTGTTTTAAGAATTCTGGGGGTATATGAATGGGTAGAGTTTGAAAGAGATAGGAAAATTTAGGCGATACTCACATTTTTTTATGTTACATCTACCGAACCAAGAGAAAAGGCCCTGATGCAATTTAGAAAGTAAGATTTTTTACTCAGTAGAGGTGGAAAATTCAGCTCAGTGGTTTGGTCCAATTTAACCAACGTGCCCAGGTATTTGATGCCCGTATAGGTCCATCTAAACTTAAAATTAATTTTTAGATTGTTAATTTGAGTCGTAGATATATATATATATTCCCATTGCCTCTGACTTAAACATATTGATTTTTAAATTGGACAGTGCACCATATTGGTCCAATTCTCTTAGTAGGTTCGGCATATATATAACAGGCTTAGTAAGGCAGAATAAAAGATCATTCACATATGCTTTATGGTGTAAATCTCCGGTTTCCCTGCTTCAGCCAATCAGGGCTTGCAATGCACTGTTCAGAGCTCCAATTGTGGTCGGTTTGGGGGGCCAAACAAAAGGTCGAACTACCCGTTTGTTCGGCTGTTCGTCGAATACCCAAACAGCTAAATTAGGCCCGAACTTTTGCTCAGGCCAAACCGTTCACCCATCCCTAATAACAATCAATAGAAGTGTAATTGTTGATGAAACTTCAGTGCATTCAAAATCTCATGAACGAACACAAAAGTTCAAACTGAGGGACATTGCACAACATTGTCACATGAAGATAGGCAACAAAGTGACACAGAAATAGAAATTAAGGCAGACAATCAAAATCTATAAACCAGGCTACAAGAGGCTTCAATCAGGAAATCCACCAGAGGCAATAAATACATCCCAGCCAAACATCTATCCTATGTTGCTCACATAGCATTAAAACCAGAGCCAGATTCATGGGATAAGATGCAGACTTCCAACTCATGAGAAACAAAACTGGATCAATGCTGCTAATGAAGATTGCACATGCTTTCACAAAACCACTTACAAGAAACAGATTTATAGAACTACTATCTGTAATGGAACTAATGTAAGGAGTAGTTGTTGAGTGGGGGTGTTGGAAGACACTGTTCATGTATTTTTGTGCAACAACTACATGAGCCAGTAGAGAGCAGTGTTTAGCTATGACTATACGCTACTATGCTGTTGTTATTATTATTATTCAGGCTTTATATAGCGCCAAAAGTTTGCACAATGCTTCACAATCTAAAGGGAGACAGTACGGTCACAGTACAAGAGGGTTAAGAGGACCCTCCTCATAAGAGCTTACAGTCATTGATAGTACTTTGAATTTTATTTGCTGTGCAATCAGAAACCAGTGGAGGGATTGGCAGAGAGACACTGAGTGGTTGACAAGGTAAATGAGTCAGTGGTTCTCTTATCTCATGTTTATGACCACCATACATAATGTAAAGTCATAAAAAGCATGTGTCTCCTTTAAATGGTATCCTCTATACGCCAGAACATTTGCTCCTTCACCATGCCACAGAAGTGTTCGGTCCCTTTATATCAAGCCCTATATCACCTCACCAGCAAGCTTCCTTATTACTTTGTTCCTTTAGGATATGGGCATACATTCAAGAGATAAATGAATAATTATACCCCTTTATAAAACACTGGATCGGGCTTATGTGGAATACGCAGTTCAATTTTGGTCACCAATCCTCAGGAAAGACATTTTTGAGATATAAAGTGTTCAGCAATGTGTACAAGATTAACCACTTCAATACCAGGCACTTTTACCCCCTTCCTACCCAGGACAATTTTCAGATGTCAGCACCGTCGCACTTTAATGACAATTACGCAGTCATGCAATATTGTACTAAAATTAAATTTTTATCATTTTTTTAGACCGACAGAGCTTTCTTTTGGTGGTATTTAATCACCATTAGGTTTTTGTTTTTGCTAGACAAATGAAACATTTTGAAAAAAAATAAAAAACAAAACATTTCTTAGTTTCCGTCCTAAAATTTAAAATAAAATAAAATGATGAGGCTGCACTGATGGACGCTGATACGCTGCACTGAAGGGCACTGATGAGGCTGTACTGATGGGCACTGGTACTTGGAAATTATGGGCACTGATGAGCTGCACTGATAGGCAGTGATTGTCACTGATGAGGCTGTAAACAATATACTCACTGTGCCCTGTCAAAATTGTCAGTTATCTGCTCTCCTTTTCTCAAACAGAGACAGCATCTGAGGAAAGGAATGCCGATAAATGGCACGTCTGTTTACATGTAACCAGCTGTCATTTGACACAGCTGATAACATGGTAAAGGGCCGCTGTGATTGGCCCCTTACTGAGATTTGTGATAAGCGGTATCCAAAAGAAACAGAGGTCACAGAGCATACCTGATGTGCACTTCAGGGGGCATGTGGGAGGTGCGCATGTGACGTCTTAGAAAATCCTCCCAGAACTGAAGAGCTGTTCAGTAGCCATCTTTTGGAAATAGCTTGGGAGGGGGGTTAATAAGGTAGCTGGAGGACCACAGCTATGTGGATCTGTTACATAGATTAACCACTTAAGGACCGCCACATGGCAATGTACGTCGGTGCAATGGCACCGACAGGCACAAGCACGTACATGTACGTGCTCGCCTTCCAGCGGGTGGGGGGTCCGATCGGACCCCCTCCCGCTGGATGCGGCGGTCCGTTTCGCTTCAGGAGCGATCCGGGATGAGGGGATGGCCGTTGGTTTCTGGCCATCCCCTCTCGATCGCTCCTGGCGAATGAGAAGCTTCCTCCCACTGTGTATAGTAAACACAGGCAGGGAGGAAGTGATGTCATTCTCCTCGGGGCGGTCTTATTGACCGGACTACGAGGAGAGGACACAGTAAGTCTGCACCAACACTACACTAACACATAGGCACACACAGGTACACAACCACAACCCCCCCGATCACCCCCCCGATCGCCCCCCGATCCCCCCACCCCCCCCAGTCACAGTGTCACTGATTGCAGTGATCATTTATTTACTGATCACTGCATTCAGTGTCAGTTGTGACAGTAAAAAGTGTCAGGGCAGTTAGTGTTAGGTCCAGGGTAGCCCCCTACCACCCCCCAATAAAGATTTAACCCCCTGATTGCCCCTAGAGTTAACCCTTTCACCCCCTTTTGCCAGTGTCACTAAGCGATCATTTTTGTGATCGCTGCATTAGTGTCGCTAGTGTCGCTAGGTAGCTAGTTATTTTTGTAGGTTCACCGCCAGGTTTTTATAGCGCTAGGTACCCCGATATGCTACCCAATAATGGTTTTAACCCCCTGATTGCCCCTAGTTAACCCTTTCACCCCCTTTTGCCAGTGTCACTAAGCGTTCATTTTTCTGATCGCTGCATTAGTGTCGCTAGTGTCACTAGGTAGCTAGTTCTTTTTTTAGGTTCACCGCCAGGTTTTTATAGCGCTAGATACCCGATATACTACCCAATAATGGTTTTAACCCCCTGATTGCCCCTAGTTGACCCTTTCACCCCCTTTTGCCAGTGTCACTAAGCGATCATTTTTCTGATCGCTGCATTAGTGTCACTGGTGCCGCTAAATAGCTAGTTATTTTTTTAGGTTCACCGCCAGATTTTTATAGCGATAGGTACCCCCATATACTACTCAATAACGGTTTTAACCCCCTGATTGCCCCTAGTTAACCCTTCCACCCCCTTTTGCCAGTATCACTAAGCAATCGTTTTTCTGATCGCTGCATTAGTGTCACTGATGCCGCTAGTTAGCTAGTTATTTTTTTAGGTTCACCGCCAGGTTTTTATAGCGCTAGGTACCCCGATATACTACCCAATAATGGTTTTAACCCCCTGATTGCCCCTAGTTAACCCTTTCACCCCCTTTTGCCAGCGTCACTAAGCGATCATTTTTCTGATCGCTGCATTAGTGTCACTGGTGTCGCTAGGTAGCTAGTTATTTTTTTAGGTTCACTGCCAGGTTTTTATAGCGCTAGGTACCCCCATATACTACCCAATAATGGTTTTAACCCCCTGATTGCCCCTAGTTAACCCTTTCACCAGCGATCACCGTATAAGTGTCACTGGTGACGCTGGTTAGCCAGTTAGTTATTTAGCTTCCCCGTCAGGTTTTTATATAGCGCCAGGGACCCCCATATACTACGTAATAAAAATTTGAACCCCCTGATTGCCCCTAGTTAACCCTTTCACCAGTGATCACCGTATAAGTGTTACGGGTGACTCTGGTTAGTTAGTTTGCTTTTTATAGCATCAGGGCACCCGCCATTTATTACCCAATAAAGGTTTAACCTCCTGATCACCCGGCGGGTGATATCAATTAGGTTTTAAGGTCAGGGTCTGCGTCGCCCCAGGCAGCGCTAGGTTAGTGCCAGTACCGCTAACACCCACGCGCAAAGCATACACCTCCCGTAGTGGTATAGAATCTGAACAGATCAATATCTGATCTGATCAGATCTATACTAGCGTCCCCAGCAGTTTAGGGTTCCAAAAAAAAACATTGTTAGCAGGATCAGCCCAGATACCTGCTAGCACCTGCGTTTTGCCCCTCCGCCCAGCCCACCCAAGTGCAGTATCGATCGATCACTGTCACTTACAAAACACTAAACACATAACTGCAGCGATCGCAGAGTCAGGCCTGATCCCTGCGATTGCTAACAGTTTTTTTTGGTAGTGCTTGGTTTCGGGGTCCCGTATGTGGCTAGGCTCCCAAAAAGTCCCCCACATGTGGTATCCCCGTACTCGGGAGAAGCAGCAGAATTTATTTTGGGGTGTAATTTGACTTATGCCCATAGCATGTGTGAGCAATATATCATTTACTGACAACTTTGTGCAAAAAAAAAAAAAAATTTGTAATATTCCTGCAACTTGTGGCAAAATATTAAATATTTCATGGACTCAACATGCCTCTCAGTAAATAGCTTGGGGTGTCTACTTTCCAAAATGGGGTCATTTGGGGGGGGGGGGGTTTGTGCTATTTTGGCATTTTATGGCCTTCGAAACTGTGATAGGTAGTGAGGAGTGAAATCAAAAATTTGCACCCTTAGAAACCCTGAAGGCAGTGATTGGTTTTCGGGGTGCCGTACGCGGCTAGACTCCCAAAAAGTCCCACATATGTGGTATCCCCGTACTTAGGAGAAGCAGCAGAATGTATTTTGGGGTGCAATTCCACATATAACTATGGCATGTGTGAGTAATATATCATTTAGTGACAACTTTTTGTAAACTTTTTTTTTTGTGTCATTATTCAATCACTTGGGACAAAAAAAAAAATATTCAATGGGCTCAACATACCCTTCAGCAATTTCTTTGGGGTGTCTACTTTCCAAAATTGGGTCATTTGGGGGGGGGGGGGGGTTTGTACTGTCCTTCCATTTTAGCACCTCAAGAAATTAGATAGGCAGTCGTAAATTAAAAGCTGTGTAAATTCCAGAAAATGTACTCTAGTTTGTAGACGCTATAACTTTTGCGCAAACCAATAAATATACGCTTATTGACATTTTTTTTTACTAAAGACATGTGGCTGAATAAATTTTGCCCTAAATGTATGACTAAAATTGAGTTTATTCTATTTTTCTTATAACAAAAAGTAGAAAATATATTTTTTTCTCAAAATTTTCGGCTTATATCGCAAAAAAAAAAAATCGCAGAGACAATCAAATACCATCAAAAGAAAGCTCTATTTGTGGGAAGAAAAGGACGCAAATTTCGTTTGGGTACAACATTGCAGGGTACAACAATTACCAGTTAAAGCAGTGCAGTGCGAAATTGTAAAAAGGTCCTTAGGCTGAAAATTGGTCTGGGGCTGAAGTGGTTAAAGTCATTCACTTTGGAGAAGAGGCGCTTAAGTGGGTATATGAATACAATGTATAAATCGATTGATTATCACTAATGAAAAATACAAATATAATAAAGTACCGTCGTCCTGTAAATTTAGAAAAAAATAGCAGATCTGAGGCAACTATGGACTTTCATGGTACAGTAAGGACTCACATACATGAATTATAAAATATATAAATTTATTTAGAACAAGACATTGCTAAAAAAAAAAACGTTTAGGGAAATATACAGTACACATAAACTGGAATCTCTGAAAAAGAACTGAAAAGTAAATGTTTATCCATCTGTGAAGGGGATCAGATAGTCATCTTGAATCAGTTCAGCCTCTACATGTTTCGCAGGAAAAATTGCTTCTTCAGGAGTATACTTCAGAGTTTATTTATATATGTGTGAATATCTCTAGATAACAAACATATATATGAGCAAACCTTAAAAAAAATACATTGAAATAAGTACATTTATAATTGCAGGAATTTGGACACATGTGGAATCCAACTCTATCTGCCACAGAGGCGAATTCCGCAACCCAAATTTATAATAAACAAAATACAATTCCACCCAGAAAATGTGACCCCAAATGGAATGGATATATGTAGCTTACCAATGCAGGACTGACACAAGCCAGTAGGGTCCCTAAGGCCCCAAAGGGCAATTACCCGAGCGAGTGTGGAAGCCAGGTCACAGTATAAGAAATACAGAAAAAACTCAAAAATAAACAAAAGATTATATGTAACTGGTATTGCTACACCTATTTGACAAGTGTGCTTGCAATTCGGATAGTCAATATGCAAGATAAACCACACTCAGATAAATGTAAGAAATAAATATCTCAGATGATACACACTGATTGAAAGGTTATCAAAAACAAAGTAGATGGCAGTCTGGCCTGACCGATGGTACACCAGAGTTGAAAGCAGGTAAGGGATAACTGTAGGATATATATCAACAAAGGGATTATCTAAACACTGTGTATTAACAACACATGCATATCACTAATACTGCCATCCAGGTCATAAAATCAGAGATGGAAAATATAGACACTCACCCTACTCGGATGGCTAGAATTAAAAACAGCATTTCATAATTTGGACCGAAGGTCCCATCAAACATAGGTGAGGTCAATTGAAATATGTTGTGACAGACTTAACCATGGTAAAATAACCCTAGGGATTATAACAGAGGACAAGACGAGATAAGTACAATAACATCACAGTAGGACATTACTGCAAATTGCAAATAGCCCAGGCCTCCACAACAACCTTTACCTCAATCCAAGCTTGGGTTCGGATACAGCTCCATTCTCAGCACTGACATCTAGCTAAACGATGGGAGGAAACTCCCATTATATAGACCTAGATTCTATCAGGTGGTGTCACAGCACAGTGCGCTGGCACCGCTCGCCACTGGATACGATCCCGGACTGCGCATGCGAAGTACTGCAAAAACGACAAATAGATCTAGAGAGACATTCTCTCAGGGATGCCATTCACCTGTCCATACCCAGTGTCCAACAGCACCATCTGGTGGATGCAACAAGTACAAAAATGGACAGAAGATCACACACTCGCCCAAAGTACAGAGAACGCCCAATGGCATGATACAGCAACGCAGGCAGCCTAATACCCCAAGCCACATAATGACACAGGGAGAAATAAAGTAAACAGAACCAATAAACAACTATTTAAAGACAAAAAATGCCAATGGTATAAATTGAAAAACAAGTTAAATAAACTAGTGCCAATAAATCTTATCCATTATTATTATTATTATTATTATTTAGTCCTGTGCACATTTTGGTATTACAGCTCGGATTAGGGTTCTGTCCTGCGCTATTAATATATCCAAAACCGTCAAAGATCTATATCTACTTGCATGTAGACTAACTTACAAATATATTTTTGATTCTGAATGCAATCAGAAAAAAATGGAAAAAGATCTCATGGAACAAATAAAACCATGGACAAGTTGAGAGCGCTCAGGGACCTTATACTTTTATATGAGGAAAGCTCCAATGCTCCTCCTGCTCCCTCTCTTGAGACAGCCACTAGGGATTTGAGACAGACGAACACTGAGACTTGTTTTGAACCCAAGTCTCGTAATTTTCCTGATCTTTTGACTTGCCCTAATGTGTGGGCATTCCTTCAACTCACAAAATATATGAAGCTGCGCTAAACATAATAAAAATTAAAATGAAATATATGAGGTAGCTATATTGAGCAATAAAGCCAATTCTAATACAGAGCAACACAATTTACCATATCAAAAATGGCAAATACATCCATAAATATGCCAAGTTGTACATAAAAATAGACAAAAATATATATTGAAAGTGGCAGTGAAAGTTAAAATATAATTAGTGCGTTAAGTCCTAAAAGGAAAAGTCCATATAGTGTATCCAAAAGGGGACTGAAATAGTTCATGCAAAAATGTCAGCAGGATCTCAGTGATTAAATACCACCACCAATAAGCTCACTAGCCGCTTACCGGAGATGTATGGTCCCTAAATTATAGGACCCAGAAGCGCAAATAGTTAACAGCAGAACTTGACGGTCAGAATGGCGAACAGGAAACTCCTTACTCCCAGCATTGCAATTACCAAAGGCAAATGGCAGTATGCCATATACATAAAAAAGAAAGTGCTTGCATAGCATAAAACCTTAAGATTTATTAATAAAGATGAAGGCAATAAAACACTCACATGTTTCCAAATAAGAATAGCCACAAAAAACAAACAAGCGGGCCGGCTCCCAACTACCACCCGTTACTTCCGGGACCAGCGTAGAACACGGTGACGTCAGTACACCGCTCCTCCCTCATCACTCAAAGGACGTGGCCACGGGAAGCCTTAAAGTCACTCCAATCTCACAGCGACATTGTTATTAAGCCCTCTGATAAGGGTGGGAACATAGTCATTATGCCCAACCCTCAATATCAGAAAATGTGTCTGAATATCCATGGGAACAGTGACTGGTATTGTTGTATAGGGAATGATCAAATCCGTCTTTATGTAAATTAATTACAATCACTTTGTACGGATGCCTACCTGAGGGTTTTAATCAATCTTAAAACTTTTCATTATATTAATCCGAAGTGTACACGTTTGGCAACATTCTATGTACTCCCAAAGGTGCATAAGGATCTTTCCAACCGACCAGGTAGACCGATCATCTCAAATCCCTCACAGAGAAGGCCAGCAGATATGTTGACTCCATGTTAATGCCTCATGTTACTTGTCTTCCTTTCAATATTCGAGACACTCTGATCTCCTGCGACATGTGGAGGGAACTCATGCTCCCCCGGGTGCCTTGCTTATGGCAGTGGATATAGAGGCTCTGTACTCTAGTATCCCATATGAGCGGGGCATACAGGTGATCTGGTCCGTCCTCATGGAGCAGGATGGGACCACTTGGCCACATAATCTTTTTGTTTTGGATTTACCTATTTTGACTCGCAATCATTTAACCTTTATGGATCAGATGTACTTACAAAGACAGGGAGTTGCAATGGGCACTTCCTGTGCGCCTTCTTATGCGAATCTCCATTTGGGAGGCTGGGAGAGATGGATCTTTACTGATGAGCGATTTGATCGGTGGCTAACTAAAATACTTCACTGGTTTTGTTATATTGATGATCTGCTCATTATTTGTATAGGATCTAGGGATGAATTATTATCCCTTTTGGACGCCTTGAATACTAATGAATTCAATTTGAAATTCACTCATAGCTTCAGCCCAACTCAACTCTCTTTCCTTGACCTTAATATTAGGATCAACGATCAGGGCAACTTAGTTACTAATCTATACCGGAAACTCAGCTCTGGTAACACAATTTTACACGCCTCCAGTTTACATCCGGCTTCCCTTATCCGCAGTATGCCCTATGCGCAATATCTGCGGTTGCATAGAAATTGCTCAACAAATGATGATTTTTTCAAACAGGCTGATCTTCTACAAAATAGACTATTGGCAAGGGGCTATTCAAGATCACTCTTAAAGAAGGCTTTCAATAAAGCAAGATTAAGATCCAGGTTTGATCTTCTGTACAAATTCTCTGTCAAATCAACTGACACGGTTGAATTTGTCACATGTTTCTCTGCTCATCAGTCATTCCTACAGGCATCTATCTCCCGTCATTGGCATCTCTTGGCAGAAAACTTTTCACTTTCAAAATATGTACATTCAACGCCTGAATTGGTGTTTAGATGAGCAACCTCCCTACGAGATACCTTAAAATCTAGCCCCTATTCGAAAACATTGGATTGTTCCCCTAGATCCACCTGGGGCACCTACTGGTGTGGGAAATATAGTCATTGCCTTTGGGTCACTAAGGGTAGGGACATCCTTTTACCCAATGGACAATGGCATTAATCCTGATGCCATGCCAATTGCGCTACCCGGGGTGTCATTTATTTAATGACATGCAAATTCAATGTGTTTTACATTGGTAAGAGGTGACAAAGAGGCACAGAAATTGTGACTTTATAGGTGCAAATAAATTGAAAGAAATATCAAATATAATGTATAAAACATTCCTTTATTTTGAAAAAGATAAAATAGATAAAAATGTATTCATTAGAAATCTTCATATTCAGATGTTTAAATAATCATATACAACAAAACAAAAAACTTTGTTGCCCCTTGTGTGATTTGATGAACTATTAATGAGGTATTATTAATTATCATATTTTTTACTTGAATTATTACTAAAATGATCTTATACGTTACTTATTATATCATTTGTTGTTCTAATTTTTTTTTTTTTCTTTTTGTGATTCATTATTGCCTTGGTTATATTTATTTTTAACAAAAATTACTATTGAAGTCATGTTCTGTAAGTACAATTGCACCTCCAAGTCCGTGTTTATGCACCACTTCCCTGTGTTCATCTCTCTCCTAGTTTCATCAAATTGACCACGCTGCCTATCTGGGATATTCCGGACGCAATTGGGTGACTGTATGGATGCCCAGGGTGTCCTTGCTAACAAAGCCGGGCACCCGATTCACTGTGCTTTTATATGTGTGCGTCGCTCGCTGTTTGAAGTCTCTCTGATAGTTTGGTTCTGAGATATTTCCTCCCTCCACCACCAGAGGGAGTTTTGCCTCCAAATATCTGACCGAGCCTTAGGACCCGGCGGAAGTGGATGAGCGAGTTGGAATGGCGAGGGTCCCGCATGCGCAGAGCAGTCCTTATGTACGCATCTGGTGTCCACACTGGATGGATGGTATTTAAAGCCGCTCTCAGCAGCATGGAGACGCTGCTGGAACCAGGGGACACATGCACGCTGCTCTCTGTCACAGAGATAATTGTAGCCAGCTTACACCTTGTTAATGGTTTTTTATAATGGTGATTGCGATTCTTAGACTATTGAAGATATTTTATCTTGTTTTGCTGACATTGCACAGCAAGTTATAAGTGTTGTTTTAACCGTGTTTATTAGATATTTCAAAGTGATCAGAATACCTGGTGGTGTGTGGCTCCTGGCATTAGCCTGCTGCAGAACCTGCCTTTGTAAGTTGATCTTATTTTAGTTTTTTGTCCCTTTGATATCTGGAAGGCTATTCCATCTTTCGTTGATATTTTTTTTTGTTTTTAGTTGGTCTTTATCTACCATCTATGTTCACTTTTGGCGCATGTTTTTTTCTGACGCAGCAAAACATCTAGCTATCCCGGCAGTTCCTGGTCCCTTTGCTTTTAGGAGATATAGGTAAGCGGTGGCACCCTGACAGTGGAGACGGCAACAATGGCAAAATAAAAATATAAAGATAAAAACAAAAAGTGGAGCCTGAAACCCAATGCCTGGTAATAATGAAGTTTTAATTAGACCACCCATTCGTCCATAGGATGGGGCACCTCTACAACTGATCAATATCAACAAGAAACAATGTAATAGGAAACCACATTGGTAATCCTAGTAAAAAGTTACATAAGAAGGACCAGCCACAGTGTGCAAATATAGAAAAACTTTAATTGAAAAAATACTCACAATTGGAATAAATTATGTCCAACAGATGGACAGTAACCCCCAAGAAAACCCCCACAAATTTAAAAACACAATAATGACAACTTTGTCACAATAGACGCCACAAATGAGGCCCCATGCACACACTCATGCACACACAGATCAAATTGAACTGAACAGGCCTGTTGTAGCCCCTTTTACGATGTGGTGCTGTCTCTGAGCGGGGGAACGTTTTAAACCTTTGTTTTAGAGATCATGGTGGTCTTCTATCAGCAAAAGACTTTTATACATTTTTCTTTTTTCTGGGACTGACTGTACCTGTAGTTTAATACTCTTGGAGAACCCCAGTAAATTTAAAAGTAAGGATCACCTCAACCTCACTAATCACTTTCCTAACCAAGATTATGAAATATCTTCAATCTTCCCTGTCCTTGACTGTATGCCAAGGTCCATATCACTATCCCCCGCTCATATACACACGTCTACTCCGCCCATATTAGGGAATAAAAACGCCAAAAGCTCCTGATGAAGCATTTGTATAACGCGTAACATGTAGGGCAATTTCGAGCTGAGTCATCTATGATACACTGTCTATACTATTGTGTTTTTTTTCTTATGTTAATTATCTGCTATAGCAAAATGGAATTGGTTGAGTCTCTGATCAATACATGATTTAAATAAATTATATTGACAGTGTAATCTTTATGCTCTGAGGCAATAAGTGTTTATGCAAATCTCTGTATGTTTTGCATTAAGTATCTTTATTTTAGGGGGGCGTGGACTGGCTGGCGAAGGAGTGAGACGCGTGTGAGCTGAGCTCCGTACCTTCCGACATCCTTCACGACTATCCTGCAAGCCCACAAGCCTACCCGTGTAGCCATATCGTACCAGACGGTCTCCGGAGTGTGCGCGGACATGTCCCCGCCGAAAAGAAGCGCGACAGCTTGATAAATACCGGAGGCAGGAACGGGACCACGAGGACCAACATGGCGGCCCGGCCGCTTCACCAGCGGAGCCTGCTGCGACGGAGACGGCGAAGGTGCTAGAGGCAATCTCCTCGTGCCAGTCTGCCCTTACCTGCAAGATAGAGGAAGTCAAAGTAGACATCTCCCTGATCCGCCAAGATCTATCTAAATTGCGGGACAGGGTCACGGAGACGGAGACCAGGATTGGCCAGGCCGAGGATGTCCTGTTCCCGCTACGGAACGCTCAGGAAGAGATCCAGCGGAGATTGCAGCAATTGGCCCAGAAACAGGACGATTTAGAAAACAGGGCCCGTCGGTCCAACTTACGGTTCGTGGGCCTGCCGGAGGGCTCGGAGGGCGCAGACCCGGCTACGTTTCTGGAGAATCTCCTTATTAAGTCCTACGGGAGGGAGGCCTTTTCTGCCTCGTTTGTAGTGGAAAGGGCGCACAGGATGCCGGCGCGCCCACCGCCTGATGGTGCCCCACCGCGTACTTTCATCGCAAAGCTTCTAAATTACCGGGACCGAGACACCATCCTGCGACTCACCCGGGAGCGGGGGAATATCCCCTTCCAGAATGGTCACATTTCGGTCTTTCCAGACTTCTCGGCGGAGGTCCAGAGGCGGCGTTCCCGGTTTGTGGAGATCAAGAGACGTCTCCGGGCCCATAATGTGAAGTATGCGATGCTTTTTCCAGCCAGGCTTCGTGTGGTGGGGGAAGATCGTGCACACTTTTTTGAAGATCCGGCGGAGGCGGTGGCCTGGCTGGATCAGAGGGACGCGGCCCGTAACCGACCTCCGCGGGACTGAACGCTCTGTGAGCCTGTGAGTACGTACTTTCTTTGTGACTTACCTCTTGTGTCCCCTGTCGTCCTGGCTGATGGGGTGTCATGGACTGGGCCCTGCTACTACGGAGCTATTCATGGCCTATCTAGCCACGGGTGTCCCCCTTTCCTTTGTTTGCCCCTGTTCCGCCAGTGGTTGTGAGGAGGACATGTGTGGAGTCTTCATTCATTTATTTTGTTATCTGCTCCCCCTTGAACTTTTTCCCCACACCGCCTCCTCTGCCACACGGAGGCCACCTGTCTGTGAATGTCTGTTCCATCGCAAGTGGCTGGACTTTCCTGACTGTCACCTGGATCAGCACTTGGTTTGCAGCTCCTCGGAACTCCTATGTTTGGGCACCGGCCATGGTCTCCCCCTCTCGTATTCTTCCCCTTCTGTATCTCTGTTTCCATTGCTGTTTCCCTCCTCGCTCTTTTTCCTCTTCCCCTCCTTCCCGGCCTACCTCGGCCATCTTCTTTCTGGGGGGTTTTGCAACTTTTCTCTCCCCCTCTCCCTACCCTTCCCTTCCTTCTCTGCCCTTCACCTTCTCTTCTTTTCCCTACCTCTCTCTTTTCTCTTTTAGCCCCCATCGGGGCCAAGGTTGTGTGGTATCGGGTTTATTACCTATATAATGTCTGGTAGGCAATATGTTAATATACTAACGTGGGGGGGGGACTGGGTCGGTGCCGGACTCTTTCTGAGACCCTGGGGACATGGGTCTGGTTCTTGCACCTCTAGGACTATAAAGTTTACATTTTTGATGTTAGGCTTATATGGGCACTTCATGGCTGTGGTACGGAGGGTGCGGCTCGGCCGGTTCTTCAGCCGCTGGTTGTTGTGCCAGAGGGCGGTGTGTAGGCGTTTTGCTCCATCGCTGGGACTACACCCAGCGGATTTTTCGCCCCCATAGTTTACCGGGGTTGAACCTGGTTGAGTTTTGTTCAGGGATGTATGCTCCGGCTTGGTTGGGGGGGCCGAGAGCTGGGAGGGGGGGGTTGGGTTGTTTTGGTTTTAAATTTGGTTGCAGGTTTTCTTTGTATGGTGGGGATTTCACTATGTGTTTAACTACAGGCAATGTATATTTACCAGATTTGTTTGGTATGCTTTTCCATTATGTCTATGACCATTATGTGTTGGGGAGAGTCACTGCTTTGGGGATTGTCCGCCTCCCTCCTTTCGCAGCATTTACGAGATATTTCTCGCGGGTGAGTTGAAGTTTCTGTCCTGGAATGTCAGGGGAATGCGTGACAAATTAAAACGCACGACAGTGTTTGACCGCCTTAAATTGTACAGGGCTAATATTATAGTATTGGTGGAAACGCATGTTACCGGACAATTGCAGTTGGCGTTGAAACGCCCCTGGATTGGCTGGGCGTATCATGCCTCCTATACCCCTTATTCCCGGGGGGTCGCTGTCCTGGTGACTAAGTCTACTCAGTTTGAATTGATTTCATTGCGGACTGATCCCCAAGGCAGGTACTTATTTATGCATTGTGTGTTGTATGGGGCTCAATACCTAGTGTTGGCATGTTATGTTCCCCCGCCATATAACTCTACCGTTATTAACGAGGGGCTCTCCTACATGGCCATGCACCCCACTACCCCTGCCATTTGGCTTGGGGATTTTAACATGGTCCTGGACCGGGAACTGGATAGGATGCGTCTGACTGAGGGGGATCGTGTCCATGGTGAAACCAGATTGGGTCGCACCCTGCGGGAGTTCTCCCTTATTGACCCATGGCGTCACCGATACCCAGGGAGGCGGGAGTACTCGTGTTTCTCGGCTGCCCACTCCTCTATGTCCCGCATCGATTACATTTTGGTTGCTAGAGGCCTTCTGCCCAGACTGTTGGACGCCGGGTACTGCGCCCGGTCGCTTTCGGACCACGCTCCTTGCTGGGCTACATTTGAGATGGCGGGTCAGGCGGGTCCGAGGCGATGGAGGCTACACCCCTTTTGGCTGTCGAGGTTGGGCGAATGCGAGGACATAGAGGAGGAATGGCGGTTCTATTTTGATACCAATCGAGATACGGCCAGGATAGATCACGTATGGGAGGCCTTCAAGCTGCATGTCAGCTCCACTCTTTCACGGCGGATAGGCCGGTTGAAGAAAGCTTCCCTGACCCAATTGACACAAGCTACAGAGGCACTGGATGCGGTTACAGCCGACTTCAGTGCACACCCTACTCAGGCTAAGGCGCAATCGCTCAGGCACCATACCCGTGCGTTGGAGCACCTACAATACGAACACGCTAGGCGAAAGCTCTTCTTCACTAGGCAACGTGTATTCGAGCAGGGGGAGCGGGCGGGGCGGCTTCTGGCATATCTGGCGCACCAAGACTCCAGACCCCCGGTGGTTGTTTCCTTAACTGATCACCGGGGGGTGGTGGTGTCTGATCCGCCGGTGGTGGCGGAGATGTTCCGGGAGTTTTATAAGACGACCTATGCTTCCCAGGTGGCTACTCCGAGATCAGAGACCAGGACCTATCTGGAGGATATTCCTCTCCCTAGATTGTCACCAACACAGGTTGCGGAGATGGACGCCCCCCTAACCAGCGATGAGGTTGCACTGGCGATCTCGTCCCTGGCTTCCGCTAAGGCCCCCGGACAGGATGGTATACCCTTAGATTTTTATGCCCAATATTCCCATGTACTGGTTCCGGAACTGTTGAAATTGTACAAGCATATGTTTGACTCAGAAACGATTCCTGAGATGCTCCGGCAGGCCACCATTGTTGTATTACCTAAGCCGGGCAAGGACCCCCTCCTTCCTGAGTCTTACCGTCCCATATCTCTACTTCAAACCGATATTAAAGTATTAGCGAAAATTTTGGCCATCAGACTAAATACGATTATATTGTCCCTTGTACACCCTGACCAAACAGGCTTCATGCCGGGGAAAAATACGGCTATGAATATTCGGCGTGTATACATGAATGTGCAGGCGAGGCATGGCTCGGTGGGGTCGAGGGCGGTAGTGTCTTTGGACGCTGCCAAGGCCTTCGACTCCATTGAATGGGGTTATCTCTGGGAGTGCCTGGGACGGTTCGGATTTGGCCCCAATTTTATAAAATGGGTTACCTTGCTTTATTTTCGACCGATGGCTAGGGTCGCGGTCAATGGCTGGGTATCGGATCCCTTCCCCGTGGGGCGAGGCACGCGTCAGGGGTGCCCGCTCTCCCCCCTTTTATATGCCTTAGCGGCGGAACCCCTGGCGGCCAAGCTCCGACATCATCCGGGGATAGTTGGCCTCTGCAGTGGTACCCTGGTGGAATCCGTGAGTATGTATGCGGACGATACCCTTTTGTTCCTCGAAGACGAGGGTCCTTCGTTGCGGAGTGCGCTGGAGGTGGTGGGGGAATTTGGCAGGCACTCGGGTCTGGCCATAAATTGGTCCAAGTCCCAGGTCTTACCCCTGGATGTGTCGGTGCCGGACCGCTGTGCTGCCTCCCTTCCACTCGCCAGGGTCTCCCTAATTAAGTACCTGGGGATATATGTCACTAGAGAACCGCGGGAGTATTTATTACTTAATGTCGAACCCTTATTTTTGTTTCTTAAAACACGTACCCAGGCCTGGTCCCGTCTCCCTCTTGGGGTGATGGGCAGGGTTAATTTGACCAAAATGATTCTACTCCCTAAGATTCTTTACGCGCTCTGGCATTCCCCGGTCCTGATCCCTCTCCGCTACTTCAAAACGATTGATAAAATATTGAATACGTTTATTTGGGGCTCCTCTAGGCACAAGCTGGCGTGGGCCACGCTTAAGAACCCGTTGAACTCGGGAGGAGTGGCACTCCCGGACTTTCGGAGTTACTATTTGGCGGCACAGCTGTCGCATTTCTATCACCTGCATAGATTGGATGGGACTAGATACCAGACATTGGTGGGTGGCGGAGAGGGTTTACACACACATACCCCCCTGCAGACGCTCTTTCGAGCTGGGAGGGCGGGTGCTGTCCAGACCCCCATGCTGTCCTACCATAGGAAGATCTGGAGGTCGGCATTGGGTGTTGTTGGAGCTGATTATTTCCATTCGCACACCCCCCTGTGGTGCAACACTGATTTGAAGGAATTATTAGCAGTCCCAGGGGCCGCACTATGGGCCGCTAGGGGCGTTATCTTTTTATACCAAGTTATGTCCCCTCTTGGCATCCGCGATTTTCCTGCGTTACAGGCGGAATTTGACCTACCCCAATCCATGTATTTCCGGTATTTGCAATTATGACACGCACTCAGAGCCCAATTCACTGACGGCCCCCCTAATGTTCAGACCCTTTCTTTGGTTGACCTGCTGCTTGGTGACACCTCGGCCCAGTTGATTTCCACATTCTACAATTTATTGAGGGCAAGAGAGTCGGCTCTGATCTCGGAGAGGGCTAGGCTTAGATGGGAGGAGGATATGGGACCATTGGAGGGGTCAGACTGGGAGGACTTACTTGAAAATGTTAAACAGGTATCATTGAAAATTCCAGACCGCCTTACACAACTATACGTAATTCATAGGTCGTACCTGACCCCTGTCAGGTTGGCAAAATTCCGGCCTGACCTTGGTCTGGGGTGCCCTATGTGCTCGTGCATCTCTGGAACATTTTATCACCTGATGTGGTTATGTCCTAAGATTCAATCCTATTGGATACACATCATTAATTTTTTGCACGACCACATGGGGTCACCTTTGCAACTTGACCCGAGAGTATGTATATTGGGAATGTTTCCGGACGTGGCTATGGATACGTACCTTACTATATTCCTACAGTCTACTTTATTTACCGCTAGGAAGTTGATAGCGAAACATTGGATGCGATCCGCTCCTCCTCAGGTCCGGGACTGGATTGTAGACATTAATAATACATTACCGTATATTAAATTGGTGTATAGTCATCGTGGTTGTCCTGCCAAATATAACAAAGTGTGGGATAGATGGTTGAATGCAGTTGAGACTTGCGTCAGTTGATGCGGTGACACGTGGTGCTCGTGTCTTGGGACGGTGGGGGGGGGTGGTCGGGTAGTTCCCCTGTTTGTACTATTGGGTTGTTTGGATGTTCTCTCCTCACTGCGTTGGGGATAAACACATGCTGTTATTTGACTACTTTACAAATTGTGTGGTTGCACCCACTAATTCTTTTCTATAACATTTCTGCAAGATTAATAAACCTGCGTTTGTTTAAAAAAAAAGTATCTTTATTTTATAAATACATTTTGTTAAAAATCTTTTTTTTAAAGAAACTTGTGTGTTATGCCTATAGAGTCCATGATTTTCAACAACATGTTTCTGTCCAATAAAGTCTAGAAAGGAGATATTACAAGGGCCCACCACATGTTTTGAGTATTTTGGCCTAGTTTCTCCATAAACTGTAACAAGTCTGCCCTGGAGCCATCCCATACCATCAATATATCGTCAATGAACCTTAACCACTTGCAAGTGTGGCCAGGGTACATTGATGAGGCATTCACCATTTCCTCCTTCCACTATCCAAGGTGGAAGCAGATGTATGCTGGTGCCCACAGGGTACACATTGAGGCCTTTTATCTGTTGGTATTTGGAGCCTGTAAATTGGAAAATGTTGTTCTTAAGTGCCAGTTCAAGAAGCTCTATGACAGACTCATTCTGTGTCACCATTGCGGGGAACTCAGCAACCAGAAAATGAAACACTGCAGCTATATCTCATTCATGGGGTATAGAAGTGTAGAGTGACTCTACATCTATTACCATGAGAAGTATATCCCCAGGGAAAGTCAAGACATCTGTTTTATTCAGGACATCTCTGTGTCTCTAATGTAGGACAGCAGGTCCCAGACTAATTCCTTGATATATTTCCCTACCCTTTCATGCTAAAGCAATTGGCCTTCCTGGGGGTTTCTCTCATCCTTATGTATCTTCAAGATGAAATAAAATGTAGGAATATTAAAATCCTCCACCCTCAGGAATAGGGATGAGCTTCGTGTTCGAGTCGAACGTACGTTCGACTCGAACATTGGCCGTTCGGCCGTTCGGCGAATTCCGAACGTTTTGGCCGTTCGCGTCAAAATTCGAGTGACGCGCGCGCGGACCACAATGCACTGCGTTGGCGCAGTGCATTGCTGCCCGATGATTGGCCAAGCATGCACTGTGACCCCGCATGCTTGGCCAATTGCAGCGCCGGCAGCGAGGAGAGCCATGATTGGCCACAGGCATCCTGCCTGTGGCCAATCATAGCTCAGGCTGTGTAGTGCACGCCCCACACTATATAAGGCCGCCTTTAAGGCGGCCTCCTGTAGTGTGTTACTTTGCATCTGAAGCAGTGGGTGTTCTGTGTACCTTCAACACAGTACACACCAATCGTTTTTGGCTGATTTCCTATCTTGCTGCTGTGTAGTGGTTGTTGTCTGTGCCCTGACTGCAGTATACACCACTATATTCACCTCACCTATATAGCTAGTGATCTAGCTTTAACCACTTAACAACTGCCCATTGCCGATTAACGGCTTCAGGGCGGTTGTTTAACTCAGAGAGGCCGTTAATTAACGGCCTCCCAGAATTCTGCTCTCGCGTGCCCCGAGGTGTGCGCACTCGAGAGCATCCGTGACCGCCGGGTCCATAGGACCCGGCGCATCACGGTAAACGGCCGCTCATAGCGGCCGTTTACTACGTGATTGCTCCGTCAAATGACGGAGTGATCACTTGGAAACAAACCGGCGTCATGTTATGACGCCTGTTCCTCCCTCCCCTTTCTGTACCGATCGGTACAGCGGAGGGGAAAGAGATCGGTGTCAGCAGCGATGTGGGCTGCATCTGCAGTGCCCACATCGCTGCTCACCGAATTTAACCCCTCAATTCCCTGCCAATACTCTGCAATACCAGTGCATACTCTGCAGTACCCTGCCATTACTCTGCAGTACCCCGCCATTACTCTGCAGTACCCCGCCATTACTCTGCAGTGCAGTACCCCGCCATTACTCTGCAGTGCAGTACCCTGCCATTACTCTGCAGTGCAGTACCCTGCCATTACTCTGTAGTACCCCGCCATTACTCTGCAGTGCAGTACCCCGCCATTACTCTGCAGTGCAGTACCCTGCCATTACTCTGCAGTGCAGTACCCCGCCATTACTCTGCAGTACCCCGCCATTACTCTGCAGTGCAGTACCCCGCCATTACTCTGCAGTGCAGTACCCCGCCATTACTCTGCAGTGCAGTACCCTGCCATTACTCTGCAGTGCAGTACCCTGCTATTACTCTGTAGTACCCCGCCAATACCCCGCCAATACTCTGTAATACCCTGCCATAAATTGCCATACCCAGACATACTCAGAGATACCCAGCCATACTCGGTGATACCCTGAAATACCCAGCCATAGACGCCCCCCACCCCTCACCGCCCTCCGGTGCTTCTACCAACTCGCCAGTACGATCAAAGCCAGAATCTTTTTTTTATTTTTTATTTCAGGCTTCCCAGCCTAGAGGTGAGATGTGGGGTCATATTGACCCCCCAGATTTCACTGTAAAGAGGACCTGTCACCCCATATTCCTATTACAAGGGATGTTTACATTTCTTGTAATAGGAATAAAAGTGATCAAAAATATATTTTTGGGGAAAAAAATGTCAAACTAAAATAAATAAAGTAAAATGAACAATAAAAAAATAAAATAAAAATTAAAGCGCCCATGTCCCCATGTGCTCGCATGTGCCACACATGTGAGGTATCGCCGAGAATGTTAGAGCGAGAGCAATAATTCTAGTCCTAGACCTCCTCTGCAACTCAAAACATGTAACCAGTAAAAAAATATTTAAAGCGTCGCCTATGGGGATTTTTTAAGTAGCGACGTTTGGCGCCATTCCACGGGCATGTGCAATTTTGAAGAGTGACATGTTTGATATCTATTTACTCAGCATAACTTCATCTTTCACTTTATGCAAACATTGGGCTAACAAGTGGTTAATAATAGAGCTTGCAGTCAGTAGTGTTAGGAGATAGTGCGTGCTGTCTGCGTGCTCTGTACCCAGTACATACCGCTATAATATAGGGCAGGCCCCTACTTTCAAACATCCAACTTACAAACATCTCCTACTTGCAAACGCAAGGAGACAGCAGCAAGTGAGATGAAAAAAGATGGACGAAAAAACAAATTATACAGGGGTGATAACCCTTCCCTATGTTTTCCAAAAAGCTTAAAGATCGTTTTTTTGACTGGAGCTACACTTTAAAAATGTACCGGTTGAAAATGACAAACAGATTCAACTTAACACAACAAACCTACACAGTCCCTGTCTTGTTTGCACCGCCTGTATACTGCTGTTCTGAGTATATAGGGCCTGGGGGCCACACGCATTTCCTTTTTTTAATATGGGTACGGGGTTCCCCTTAATATGCGTACAAGACCCAAATAGGCTGGTAATGGGCAGGGAGGGCTACCCATGCCATGTTTCTCAATGATTTTCAACCATATTGCAGGAACCAGATATAACATTAAAACCGCAAGCAGTTTTAAATGGTGTTATTTCCGTTTAATGTCATTTTGTGCAGGGACTGTTCTAAACACGGGAAACACGTGGCACTTCACAGGCATACTACAGACACCCCGCAGGCACCATATTTAAAGGAATATTTCACTTTTTTTTTTTCACTTTAATCGTCATTAAAATCAGTGCTCCCGCCAAAACGGTAGTTTTTAAAACTTTTTTTTGCAGTGACCCATGTCCCCTGAGGCAGGAGGCAGGTCGCCAAACCCTTTTTAGGACACTATCTTGCATATTAGCCGTTAAAATGAGCACTTTCCAATTCGAACGTTCGAGTCCCATAGACTTCAATGGGGTTCTAACGTTCGTACCGAACGCGGGGGTCGTTCGCAAGTTCTGGTGCGAACCGAACCGGGGGGTTTTCGGCTCATCCCTACTCAGGAATCACAGTTCTTTCTTAGTTAGAAGGTTAGCATCAGAATTGACTATAATTTTCTAGATCATCAGCTCCTAGATGGGTTGAGGGAAGTAGAAGTGAAATCAATAACCCTATCGGATCATGCTCCCGTTATGGCCACACTGGATTTAGAGGACATACCAGTTAGGCAAAGATTGGATGAGTCTCTCTTACATGACCATAAAATATTCGAGGCTCTAGAAATGGATTTGAATTTATTTTTTAAAGAGAATAATGTAGAGAATATTACACCAACTGTCTTGTGGGAGACTCATAAGGTATATATGAGAGGGAGATTGATAGCGGAAGCAGTTAAGAGAAGGAAAATATGGACAGCGCAAAAATTATTAATCTTACAGGAAATCCAGGAGCTGGAACAGCTACATAAAGGGTTAAACGACCATAAAATAATGGTTGAATTAACAGGAAAATGGGAAGCACTGAGAGAGCTATTAGAGCAGGAAACTAGGCAGGTCTTTTTGAAGTCTGCCAAAAGGCAATATGAATTTGGTAACAAACAGGGGAGAATTCTGGCAGGGGTAATTAAACCTAGAAGAAACGATAGAGACATCTCAAGGGCAATTAAGGATAGCAAGAATAGGAAGAGTCCAGGGCCCGATGGATATACTTCACAATACTTTAAAAAGTTTATAGGACCCTTGACATCTTATTTCCACCAGTACATGAATTCAATTGGAGGAGGAAGGAAGATACATAAGGAAGCTCTGGGAGCTTACATAACTATATTAGCAAAGGAAGGGAAAGACCCAACATTATGCTCCAGCTTTAGACCCATTTCTCTGATCAATGAGGATATAAAAATCTATGCAAGGATCCTGGCTGAAAGATTGAAACAGTATATGCCAGATTGCATAGAAGGGTATTAGGCAGGTTTTGTCCCAGGGAGGGAGGTGAGGGACAATATATTGAGGACAACCCTTTTAATGCATGAAGCCAAAAGGAGGAAGCGGTCTTCCCTTTTTCTATCGGTAGATGCCGAAAAGGCCTTTGATAGATTATATTGGGAATATATGTTGCAGACATTACAGAAATGTGGTTTCGGTCCAAGAATGTTAAGGTGGATAGAGGCTTTATATTCTAATCCCACAGCTCAGATTCAGGTGAATGGAACTTTATCGGATGCTTTTGGGCTCTACAATGGGACACGCCAGGGATGCCCGCTTTCTCTCTTACTCTTTGTATTCTCTCTGGAACCTTTATTGGTATCCATAAGAGTGAATTACGAAATTGAAGGAATAAAGGTCTTGGGCACGAGCATAAGATATCTGCGTTTGCAGATGATGTTATGCTTTATATAACAAATCCTAAGCAGTCCCTCCCTAGGATCCTGCAGGAGTTAGATGAATATGGGAGAGTTTCGAATTTTAAGATCAATAGGGAGAAAACTGAGATATTAAATGTGTACACCTCCCCAAGGGAGTGAAGAGCACTTAGAGCTCCTTTCCCCTTTGTGTGGAAAGAAAAAGGTCTAAAATATTTGGGAGTGTATCTATCGGCATCAGTCGTGGGCTTATACCAGGATAACTATCTCCCTCTCCTCAATAGAATTAAACACGATCTTAAAGGATACCCCGTACATAGATTGTCGTGGTTTGGTAGGATAAGCGTAGTTAAAATGATGATCCTCCCAAAAGCCCTGTACATTTTCCAGAGTCTCCCGATTAATGTTCCAGGGGCTTATTTTAAAATTATTAAATCCTTGATTCAGAAATGTATATGGAACAGAAGAGGAAGTTGTATTTCTTATAAGACAATGAGTAGACCTAAGGATAAGGGGGGGATATCCCTCCCAGACTTTCAGAAATATCACATAGCAGCAGTAGTGAGGAGAATTTTGGATTGGGTCTATAACGCCCCATATAAAAAATGGGTTTCACTGGAAGATAATATAAGTAAAGTTGCCCTGAGTCAGACCATCTGGATCCCAATGAAGTTCAGAGGTCTCCCTAGAGGAATATCCCCGATTACAATGGAAACATTAAGAGCATGGGATGGGGTTCTTAAAGGTACAGCAGGGCAAAATAATAGCCCTCTAATGCCCTTGTCAGGAAATAACTTCTTCCCTCCGGGGAAAGAAAATAAAATGTACTTAAAATGGACCCACACGGATCAATTGAGATTAAAGGATATGATAAAAGTAAATAGCTTGTGTTCTCTAGCAGAGCTACGAGAGAAATATGGCATAACACCGTGGGATGGATGGAGATATAGACAACTCCAACACTTTGTAGAGTCCCTCCCTAAACCCCTCCGTTCAGGTGATAGCTTAAACCCTTCTTTTTTTTTTTTTTTTATATTTACTTGGAGTTATGGAAGAAGGGAGTGGGGATAGAGGGAGAGGAACCCCTAACTTATACATATTATATATTGAAATTAAGAAATCACGGGGAAGAGGAAATAGTAAGGTCAAGATAGGTCTTATAAGGTGATAATTTAGGGCACAGGGGTGCAGGGGGTCTTTCTCCCCCCCCCCCTTCCCCCCCCCCCCTTTTTTTTTCTCTTTCTCTCTCCTCTTGATTATAGAGGTATGTTAAGGATCGATCCATTCGGGCACCCAATGTAAATTCTTTCTCTCCTTGTTTTTATATAAATATTGAATATCATTATGAATGCTATTTTTAATTGTCTTTGTAAATGTGGAAAATGAAATAAAAATATTTAAATACAGAAGGTTAGCATCAATATGCAAAATATAGTTTGTCATTGATAAAATTGACAAGTTAGGAAAATGGGTTAAAATGTAACTTTTTATAGGTAGATTTATCAGCCAAGAGCGCTGAGCTCTCATCTGTGGAAAGATTATCTGTGGTGCTTCCTTTCCAGTTAATATCATCCTGCACCAAGTATAGAAACACACCCAGCCACTTGTTCTTCCTGAATTGAGGCATTGATGTCGATCTGATCTTAAGATTGGACTTCCTTCTCCAGTAGTCACCTGGATTTGGTTCCACCTCCTCTGAGGTTTCTCCACCCTCCTCCAACAGCTGGTCTAGTGACTCTTCATCAGGCTCATCAATTTCTTCCATAGGAATGTCTTTTACTTGCCCTATTAAAGAGGAAGTAAACCCTTCCAAACAACTTGGACCTACAGGTAAGCCTAGATTAAGGCTTACCTGTAGGTCCAAGCAATATCTCCTAAACCTATATGGTTTAGGAGATATTTGCCCGAAAATAGGCACAGCGGCGCGCAGGCGCACTAAATGCGGCAAATCCATGAATGGATTTGCCTAATTTGTCGACTCCCGTGCGCATGCGCGGGAGTGACGTCATCGCGGCTTCGCCGAGTGGCAGCGGCGGAGCTGCGAGACGCGACTCCCGTGCGCATGCGCGGGAGTGACGTCATCGCGGCTTCGCCGCTGTGATTCGTCGGAGCTGCGAGACGCCACCAGCAACATGGATGCGGCGGACTACAGGGATCAGCGGCGACTTCGCTGGCTCCTGTGTCAGGTAAGTGACACATAATGAGCTACTATGCGATGCATAGTAGTCCATTATGCTTTACCTTTGCAGGGAAAAAAAGAGGAAGTAAACCCATCAGGGTTTACTTCCTCTTTAAGTATAGGAGCTTATAATAGACTTGCCTGATTTTTATTTGTTAGGTAAGCAGACACTGAACAGTTGCAAAGGTGAATGATTCTATCATCAGCATTCATGGTGGACTGAAGGGGGGAGGGTAGCGTATGTAAAAGTAGGCCAATGAGGAGGGAGTTGTAATAGTTGAGGGGAGGAATAGATAATTGGAAATGAATTAGTAACTTTGTGGTGTTGTTAGCTAGGATGGGACATTTTTTGGTAGATGCTACAGAGGCTAAGGCAGCATGATTTGGACAGTGATTGGATGTGGGGTTGAAAGGAGATATCAGTGTCCATGATTATATCTAGCACCCAGGCATGAGGGTAGAGACAAATAGGTTTGCCATTGATCTCAGTGGAGATGCCTGGAGAGGGTACACAGTGAGGAGGAAATATTTTGAATAGGTTTTGAAAAGACTGAGCTTGAGAAAGTGGTGTGGCATCCATAATAACAAGTCAGTTAGTAAACTAGTGATGAGTGTCATCAGCATAGAAATAGTATTGGAAGCCATGGGTTATTACGGTATCTAACCCAAGAAGAAAGCATGGATAGAAAGGAGAAAAGGTCCGAGGACAAAACCTTGGGGACTCTTGTGAAAAATGTGCTGAGATAGGTAAGAGGAGAACCAGCAAAGAGCAGAGTTGCAGAGGCCATGGGGTGAGCATTTTTAAAATGGTTGTAAAGGAAATAAGCAAAATCACAAACATGTCTATATATGTGCTCTGTGCAGTAGAATTGCACAGAGCAGCCCTGATCCTTCTGTTCTCGAGTCCCCCACCAGCTCTCCTGGCTCCTCCTCTCTTGCTGGTGCCCCCAATAGGAAACTGATTCCCATGGGGGCACCTGTGTGGGCTTACTCCCAAAACCTACATCTGCATTCATTGCCACAGACAGCGGGACTTGTCTCTGCCTCTTCTCCCTCATCACTGGAGTTGATGGACAGGAGCAGAACCAATGGCTCTTCCTGCTATCATTCAGCCCAGGGATGAGGGACAAAGCCAGGAGAGCTGCAGCTCTCATGCACAGTGTTGGATCTCTGTATGTATAAAGGTAAGTATAAAGAGGGGGGGGGGGGGGGGAGTCTGCATTAAGTTAAAGAAAAACTTTGAGGCTTTAAAACCACTTTAAGGAGGTGGTTAACTGTATCAAAGGCAGCAGAGAGGTGACCATTGATTTTATTTAGTTAGTAAGTCAATAATGAGTTTTAGGAGAGCAATTTCTGTGGAGTGTTGTTGGCCAGGAAGGTTGTTGCCAGTGAGTGGGTAGACTAGGCAGTTATAGACCAGGCATTCAAACTGTTTGGTGATAAATGGGAGGAAGGATATGTGTTTAGGTTACATAGTGAGTTAGTTAGGTTGAAAAAAAGACACAAGTCCATTTAGTTCAACCTATAAAAGAGAAAGAGAAAACAATATATACAATATATATCATACAATCCCATATACACAATTCTATACCCACAGATTGTTAAGATCGGTGTGGTCCAGCAAGGGCTTTTTGAGTATGGGGTTGGCAAGTGCACAAGGTTGAAGAAGATGCCAGCACAGAGAGAGACATTGAAGATTCCAGTTAGAGGCGGGGCGCATGCGCGCGGGCGATGGAGATGGCAGCTTGACTCCCTCGCTCCGTGCCGTCGGATCTTAAACACCGGCCTAATCCGACATAGACGCAGCCTTCCCGTGCCACACTCACCCCTGCCGGCTTCGGAACATCCCGCGGGGGCTCTGGTGATGCATCGCTCGGCGAAGAAGCCGCCGAAGAGTCAGCAGCATCGTAGGTCTGCTCAGGCCTCAGCCAGAGGTATGCTTAAGATGGCGCCGGAGCCTCCGGACCCGGACGACGAAACCCGGCTTTCAGTGGAGGGTCCATCGTCCCCCGCAGACAGCCTACACTTGTTTCCCATGGATGGGGGAAGTCCCCCCCCGGCTGATACGGACGACCTCCTAACACGATTTCGCAGCATCGTACGGGATGAAATCACTGCGGCATCCCGTAAGCTTTCTTCTGAATTCGTGCGGGGCCTTAAAGAGATAGGCCACCGCACCAACCAGTTGGAGCACCGCATGGACCTAGCTACTACCGTCCTTGAGGGCCATGAAGAGGAGGTTGATAAACTGACCTCGGAGTTGGCGGTCCTGCGGGACAAACTAGAAGATGCTGAAAATAGGGCCCGGAGGGATAACCTTCGCATTAGGGGTATTCCTGAGTCCCTCACTGACCTTCAGGGCACCGCCACAGCTTTTTTTCAGGAATTGGCCCCGGAGATCCCCCTAGAGAGGCTCGAGTTTGACCGCATCCATAGGTCTTTGGCTGCTAAGCCCACCGAGGGCCCCCCCAGAGACGTTGTCATTAAGTTCCACTATTATCGCACCAAAGAGAGACTCCTGCAGGCAGCAAGAGAGCAGCAGACCCTCTCCTTCCAAGGCAATTCTCTCCAGTTGTTTGCGGACCTAGCTCCGGCCACCATTGCTAGGCGCCGAGACCTCAAGCCCTACCTCCAAGTCCTCCAGTCACAGGGAATCAAGTATCGCTGGGGGTTTCCATTCAAGCTTACCTTTTCCCATCAGGGTCGGCAGTTTCAGGCTTCCTCTCCTGCGGATTTGAGGCGCCACTTTCTTGACCTCCAGCTGGAGATCCCTTCGTCCTCCCCTGAGACTTCGTCCGGACCCCCCAGATCGGGCCCCCCCGGGCCAGGACTTTCCAGACCACCCCGCAAGTCGTCGCAGACATCCCAGCGGTCCCAATCTGGATCCCAGGCTCTTCGGGACCTGCAAGCCCAAAGATTCCAGCTATCCGGTAAAGGATGAAGAGGTTTGCCCCCCATCTTTTGGTTTTCTCTTTTTTTGATGCCCTATCTCATCAGTTGACTACCAGCTCTCGAGCCGTGGGGTCGTTACTTTTTAAAAGCTTTTTTTTCTTTGGTACAGTGTTTTTTTTTTTTTTTTTTTATTATTATTATTGTTCTCCCCCTATGGCTCTCCACACAGAGTTCTGGTGAAGTGTCCCGGGGCCCCCCTCCCCTCAGACTGTAATTTGATATTGCACTGTTGCTTCGGCTCATAGGGGAATGCCCCGGGGCAGGCCGCCTTGTTGTTGTACTGGCGGCCGAGGGCGATACTGACACTGACGTTGCCACTCGGATCCCCACCAGTTTGACTCTCCCCCCCCCTTTTTTTTTGCTCCTTTTTTGGGCTCCCTGGTGGCTCTATCCGGGTGGGACCCTGGTAAGGGACTGCAGAAGGGGGTGGAGGGTGGGTGATGGTTGGGAAGTTTTTCCCCACGGGTAGTTTATGGAGAGGCAAATTTTCCCGCATCTCTAGACCTCTGGACCCCTCCCCCTCCCACTCGGGTGGGGGGGGGACGGAGGTTGTGGCTCGGCTGAGGGTGTTCGTCCGGCCTCCTGGGGGGTGGTGGCTTAGCTGCCCTCTCTGGGGGCTTGGGCGATCCCTTACGCCTGCCCTTTTGTGGGACAGGTCTGCCCATATTCTTTTTGCTGTTTTTTGGTTATATTTGTTTGTTTCATGTTTTCATATTTTGGTTAGTTCTACTCTATGTTCATTTCATATTACTGTTCTCATGTGTTTAATTTAGGCCGGTTGGTCCGACGGACCACTGCTTCCCTAGACGTGTGTACACTTGGCTGAGATGGGTTTCTCGGCCTTGGTCACACTCCTGAGTGGGCCGTTCAGCCCACGTTTTTGTACATCTTTGAGCTCATTTTATCTGCCCTGTCGAGCTTGTTTTTCTTTTTCTGCTTTCTGTATCTCTTCTCTTTTCTCTTTCTTTTTTCCTTCTCGTCCTTCCCCTTCTTCCCCTCTCCTCCCGCTCCTTTCCCCCTTCCCTTCGCTCCCTGGGGTGTGGGAACAGGAGATGTGTTGTAACAGACAGCCGCCATGATGGCACTTCCTTGGCTTTCCCTGAATGTTCAGGGTATGAACTCCCCTCAAAAGCGGGTTAAAATATTTAAATACCTCCAGCGTCTTAAAATTGGCATTGCATGTTTGCAGGAAACACATTTTTCTTCTTCTTCTTTCCCCAAATATTTTTCTGCGCATTATCCCCAAGTTTACCTAGCAAATGGCCCTACCAAACAGAGGGGGGTCCTTATCGCCATTCATAAATCGCTTCCGTTCCTTTGCAGTAAACAGCTAGCTGACCCCGATGGCAGGTACCTCCTGCTGCAGGGCACCATCCAAGATAATGAGGTTACCATTATGAGTTACTATGCCCCGAATCATAACCCTGGCCCCTTTCTGACCCATGTCTGTTCCCTGCTGCGGGCCCACCAGAGAGGTGTTCTCCTTTTGGCAGGTGACTCCAATGTGGCGTTCAACCCTTCCATGGACAACTACCCGCCGGCCCCTAAATCCCCTTCCCCATCAGCTACGAAATTTTTGCAGGCCTTACAAAACCATGATCTCATTGATCTCTGGCGGGAATACCACCCTACTGGCAGGGATTATACGCACTATTCCCACCCTCATCATTCCCATTCCAGAATTGATCACATGTTTTTGCCACGTAAGCATCTTCCTCTAGTAGCCTCTGTTTCTATCTTGACGGTCCCCTGGTCTGACCATGATCCGGTGTTAACCATCTGCCACTCCCTTTGTGTTAAGCCGCAGGGTGCCTCTTGGGTTATGAACGACTCTCTTCTCTCTCTGGAACCAATACTTGAGAGCCTTCACAAAGCTTCTGAGGATTATTTTAAAACAAATGTTGGCTCAGTGTCCTCCCCGGTGGTGCTCTGGGAGGCCTATAAAGCCGTCCTTCGGGGACAGGTCATTCGTATAGCGTCCCAGAGGAAGAAGGAGAGGGTCCAGACCCGCTGTAGGCTTGAGGAAAGGTTGGAGGCTCTCTCTACAACTTTTAAACACTCCCCCTCTTTAGCAAACCGTAGGCTATTGGACAAAGCTCGTGTAGACCTGGATCTATGCCTCACGGATGATGCAGAACGCACCCTCCGTTGGGCTCGTCAGAGGTGGTATGCCAGGGCAAACAAACCCAATGCTATGTTGGCTAGAAGGTTGCGGACCTTCACTCCGAAATTTCAGCCCATCACCCTGCGCACCCGCCATAACACTCTGACGGGTAACCCCCGACTAGTATTAGATGAATTTAGATATCGTCTGGCCAAACTTTATTCCGCCCCGACTCCAACCTCCGCTCTGGACCTGGGTGCTTTCCTAAAGGAGTTATCCTTGCCTTCCTTAACGGTTCCTCAGATGTCGCTTATGGACCGGGACATACAGGTCTCAGAGGTCCTGCAGTGCATTAAAGAATTGAAGGTGGGGAAGCACCCGGGCCCGGATGGTTTCACCGCTTTGTATTACCGTAAGCTGGCTGCGGTGTTGGCCCCCCACTTGGCGGCTGTGTATAATGCGGTGAAGGGAGGTCATTCTTTCTCACCGCTGATGTTAACGGCAAATGTGGTAATGATCCCCAAGCCGGATAGGGACCTTTCTTCTTGGGCCAACTTCCGGCCAATTTCCCTGATCAATATTGACATGAAAATATTAACAAAAATCCTAGCTACTCGTCTCAATTCCTTCCTACCCCGACTCATTAAAAAAGATCAAGTGGGGTTTGTCCCCCGGAGACAGGCTGGTGATGCCATTAGACGGCTAGTACAAGTCCAACATTTGGCGCACACTAGGTCTCTGGAGACAATGTTTCTCTCCTTAGACGTGACCAAGGCCTTTGATACCCTGTCTTGGTCCTACCTGATGCGGGTACTTACCAACTATGGCTTTGGGGCGTCCTTTATGGGCTGGATTTCGGCTATCTATGACTCTCCACAGGCCAAGGTGCGCTATTATGGTTATGACTCGCCGGTCTTTCCCATACGTAGGGGCACTCGCCAGGGGTGTCCACTCTCTCCACTATTATTTATTTTAGCGTTAGAACCCCTGGCGGAAGCAATTCGGTCACATACGGACATTTCGGGAGTGGAGGTTGCGGGCTCTATGCACAAACTGTCACTGTTCGCAGATGACATTCTGCTGACGCTCACGAACCCCAGGCTTTCCCTTCCCAATTTGTTCTCCTTGTTGGATACCTTTGCTGCGCTGTCTGGTTTGGCAGTTAACCCAGCGAAATCTAGGGCGATGTCCATCAACTTACAAGCCGCTGACGTGGAATCTCTACAGGCCGCATTCCCTTTTCAGTGGACATCCTCTTTGCCGTACTTGGGAATCAGACTTTCACCTAAATACTCGGATCTTTACCAGGCAAATTACCCCCCTTTATTTCGGAAACTGATGGGTTTGCTTGACTCTTGGTCAACTCTCCCAATTTCATGGTTTGGCAGGATAGCGGCGGTGCGTATGACTTATCTTCCAAAATTATTATATTATTTCCGGGTGTTGCCGGTTCCCGTACCCCTTCATGTACTTAGAATCCACCAACGCAAAATTATGCGCTTTATCTGGGGCTCTTCGAAGCCTCGGATTAAAAAGCAAGTTCTTTATGCCCGTAAGGCTAATGGTGGTCTTTCTGTCCCCAATTTATATGCATATTACACGGCAGCGGGTATCGCTCCTCTGGCCCGCCTACATGAACGTCATCAAATGCCCCTCTGGGCAATTCTTGATATGGTGGACTCCCATCCGATTCCATTAGCATCCCTCCCCTGGCTTCCAAAAGTGCAACGCCCACCGAACATAGGCCCAGGCTTGGCCCATTCTCTTCGCCTCTGGGATTCGGTGAAATATTCTGCAGGTCTCCAATCTCCCCATCTCCCGTTACTCCGTTTTCTACACTGCCCCCTATTCCCACCAGGTTGTGATAATCCCGGTCAGTTTGTGTGGTGGACGGATCATGGTTTTGTAGATGTCCATTCCTTGCTCACCCCGACTAAAATGATCCCTTTTGCAGCCCTCCGGTCATCCCATGATATTCCCCTCAGGGAATTTTATACTTACCTTCAAATTAGGCACTTCCTTCACCAATTGATTGGGCCCCAATCGGCTCCCTACACGCTCTCCCCTTTTGAGAGCCTTTGTAGATCTCGGCCCCACGCTCCAGGGTTGATCTCCCTCATCTATGCAGCTATTTTAACGTCTACAAAGCCGCCACTCCGACCCTATCACCTTCAATGGGAGGCTGACCTAGGTAAACAGCTTGATCCGGAGGACTGGCAGGCCATGACCAGGGCGCTGCCTACATGTTCCAGAAATGTTCTTTTTCTGGAGAATGCGTATAAGGTATTCTATAGGTGGTATTACACCCCTTCGAGGCTGGCGGCGTTTATCCCGTCTTGCTCCCCCTTATGTTTCCGTGGATGCTCGTTGGAGGGCACTATGGCTCACATCTGGTGGACCTGCCCCAGGGTGACTAGACTATGGGTCAGAGTATATGCTCTACTCCGTACACTCTTTCATGTGGATATTAGGAGAGACCCTTTTGAGGCCCTCTTGTGGAAACCGATTACAGGACTCCTGCGTCCGGAGCGTCAGCTAGCTGCGCATCTCTTTACTGCAACTAAACTCACAATAGCAAGGGCCTGGAAGACTCCGGTCCTTAGCTATGAGACTGTTAAAAACTGCATGACTGATATCATGGTGAACGAAAAACTGACGGCGATAACATCAGACACCCACGCTAAATTTCTTCGGGTCTGGCAGCCCTGGGTGGCTTATACCTGCCCATCCAGATTTGATCCGGTACTCCTCTCCCTTTGATCGTTAGATGTCTCCCCCGCTCCAGGGACCCCCCCCCGCCCCCCCTCTTCCCTTTCTCTTTTTCTCCCCCCCCCCTCTTTATCCCTTTTCTTTCTTTCTGCCCCCTTTCTCTCCTTTTCTTATTTCTCTATTGCTATCTCTTTTCTCATTTCTTTCCTTCTCTTATCATATCTGTCTCGCAATGCACTCAGGCTGTTTGCTGGCACCAATGCCCATTAGTAGGGTTTTCTTCTTATTCCCCTTCTGAAAACAGCCCAACTCCGTCTGTTCGCGATGTAAGAATTTTTGCTCGTTTTTTTTTCTTTCTAACTGTTGTATGGTTTTCAGATATTGGCGCCTCATCGCATAATTGGACTCTGTCCATCCCTATGCCCCTTTAGCTTTGCTCTATGGGGTGTGGTTGCGTGTCGCGACCAATTTAGAAGCTTCTATGTGACTATTTTAGGCCGGACACGAGTCCACCATTGTTATGTTCCTATGCAACATTTCACATGTCTTTGTACTATTATTGGCAGCTTTATGCTTTCTTTGTATTGTCTCACTGATGTGAAATTTTTCAATAAACCTTTTGTAAAAGAAGATTCCAGTTAGAGAGTGTAGGATAGAACCAGAGGCTGACCAAAGTAGTTGTGAGGGAACAGGGTCCAGGAGGCAGGTGGTTAGGTGGGCATTGGAAATTTTAATAACCTTCCCTATAAAAATAGCAATAAAAGAGGGAATGAATGTGGAGGTGAATGTGGCATGTTAGGTGGGTGAGATAGTTGCACAGTGGAGATCTCATAAAAAATTGCCTCTTATTTTTGAAGTGATTGGAAAGTTTATGGATTGATGTGAAAGGTTTAATGGGGAGTGATAAAATAAATCTGTTTGGCCGTGGGGAGGCAAGAATTGTATTTTTGGAGGGTAGATTTATACAGGGTGAAGTCTTGCTGGGACTTATATAAAGAAGGTATTAATGCACTACCAAAAAACAAATGTATTAAATAACAAATAAGGTGCTAATAATAAAGTGTGTGATATAAAGAGACAAACAAGCAGCTAAACTTCTGTAGTGTCGCCAACACCCCCAAGTATGTCTAAAAATGATGAAGTAGCGCTAATTAGTAAAACACATCACTAAAGTGCTAAATAAGCAAAATTAAATAGATATCAGGGAATCTCTCAAATACTCCTCGTAAAGAGAGACTCATAACAAATGTGTTCAATATCCTATAAAGTGCATCCCATCCAAATAATATACAACTAAACATAAGTGCAATAAAGTCCAATAAAGTGCATCACATCAAAATAAACTTCAAATAAATAATTTCATGGGAATAGTCAAATTATAATAAACAAGCATCCAAAGCAATCTGATGATGATGAAGGTGATTCAGAGAGACGATCAGTTCCAAATTCAGAGTGTACACAAAGGTAATCCTATGTGGACAAATAGAGATGAGGGGGAAAGGGACAGGTGTGGGAATCCAAATTAACCTCCCTGGCGGTATGATTCAGTCTGGAATAAGGTGCTGAAAGCGGTACAATTATTTTGCATGGAAATCTGGCTTTTATTTTGTAGTCCTGTAATTCTTAGGAATAACGCTCTGAAATCTCTTCAAACCGGAGTCTAGCGGACATCCCGGGTATGATAAAGTTTATAATATAATAAAGAATAATAAAAAGTAGTCAATAATGTAATCAAATCCAAAAAAAACTGAAAAAGGGACATGTTTTGGTTGCTATGGACAATCTCCAAATTCCAAGCAGTAAAAAACAGTATTTATAATATAAAAGTGCATGCAGGGCATTGCACAAACCACTAGGGACAAAGGGGGTGTGTATTTTTTACTACAGCACTGTAATCTGTAAGATTACAGTGCTGTGTGTGTTTTGTGTCTTTTTACATTTTTGAATTTGCCGCCGTTCTCCGCTCCCGTGCGTCGTAACGTCGCAGGGAACGGAGCTCGGCGGCATTCGGCACTGTGAATCGAGCGCAGGACGGCTCGATCCCACAGCGCGGAGGACATCGCTGGATCCAGGGGACAAGGTAAGTAACGTTACCTGTGTCCTCCCCTGCATCGATCGGTGCAAGCCCGAGTCTGGCTCGGGGTTACCGCTATTGTAATTAAAATTCCAACCCGAGCCAGACTCGGGATTACCGCTAAGGAGGTTAAAGATGTAAGATGGTATTGATAACTTTCCACAATTCTCCCCCAGTGATGCTAGCCTCTCACCTTATAGATAGACTCCAACGGGTCTAACAAAGCATCAATACATGACCAGATTGTTGCTAAATCTTCCTCACTGGATCCAAGGAATCACTGCAGCCTTTCTCCAGTCTCCACGGTCTTTTCCTAGAGGAAAGTGTTTCCCAATCCATGAGAGTAAAAATATATGCGTTCAAAACCTTTTGCAGCAGCTTTCTATATTTCTGGATTAAAAATGCTTGTTTGTACATGCAGATAAACTTCCTGGTTCCCCTCCTCCCCCTCCAGTTTATCTGCATATACATGTATTTTTAATCTAGAAATACAGAAAGCTGCTGCAAAAGGTTTTGAAAGCATATATTTTTAATCTTGTGGATTGGGATGCCATGGCCATTGCCATGAATCTCAGCGAAAAAGTCAGTTGATAGGGCATGGAGGGAGGAAAAATTGTGAGGAATAGGTGGCCCCATTTATGTGAGGCCTCTGTGGCCAAAATATTTTCTAGTAGTGGATAAAGTATGTTATGTATCAGCAGGGCACTGCTGGAAATTTCCAGGAGAATGGTGACTATGGATGTCTCCAGTGACGCTGCCCCCGTAATCTCTGCGCCCGGCCCTTAATCTACAGCAATTTTTTTTAGCACATTATTAGAGCCTTAGGCTCTAATTGGTTTCAAAAAGGGGGGTCGGGGCACAGAGCACTGTGCCTGGAGCCCTCCCAGTTGTTGACATTACATAGTTACATAGTAGGCGAGGTTGAAATAAGACACAAGTCCAACCTATGTGTGTGATTTTATGTCAGTATTATGACATTAGCAAATTAATATTTGCTAAGGATGAGCCAAACACCTTAGGTGGCCCTTAATCTACAGCAATTTTTTTTAGCACATTATTAGAGCCTTAGGCTCTAATTGGTTTCAAAAAGGGGGGTCGGGGCACAGAGCACTGTGCCTGGAGCCCTCCCAGTTGTTGACATTACATAGTTACATAGTAGGCGAGGTTGAAATAAGACACAAGTCCAACCTATGTGTGTGATTTTATGTCAGTATTATGACATTAGCAAATTAATATTTGCTAAGGATGAGCCAAACACCCCCCCCCCCCCCAAACAGGCAAAAAGTTTAAACAAACATGCAAACCCTATTAAAGTCTATGGGACATGACCATGAAAAATCAAAAGTGTTAATTTTAAAGGCTTATATGCAAGTTATTGTCATAAAACGTGTATAGGAACCCGGGGACTTTCCAAGGGGAAATGTATCCATGCAAAAAAAAGTTTTTAAAACAATTTTTTTTTCAGGAGCAGTGATTTTATTAATGCTTAAAGTGAAACAATTAAAAATGTAATATTCCTTTAAATATTGTGCCTGTGGGTCCCCTTAGTCTGCTTGTAAAGTGCTGCAGCAAAATTACATTTCTAAAGGAAAAAATGTCATTTAAACTTGCTCGCGGCTGTAATGTATTGCTGGCTCCTGGCAATATAGATGAAAAATCAGTGAGTACATTGCAGATCTCAGTGCATTATGGGATGCTCAGTGGCACTCTAAATTACCACAAATGCCCTGTATGTTTGTTCTGCGAACAAACGAACACCCGATTTTCGAGTCAAACTCATGTTCAACTCGAACATCAGAACCACCCTGTCAGGGCTGGGCTCAGCTCTTCCTTCTCAGAGCTGGCCACTCACCTGTTGGCTAATTGCTCTTATCTCTCCACAGTTACTAGCTGTTGATGATTTCCTGCTCGTCAGTCGTGCCTACTTAAGCGGTCCAGTCTAAAGGATCTCTGCCTTCACCTTGGTCAACATCACAGAGGCATTCTCCTGCGTTCCTGTTTAAAGACTTGCTTTGCTGACATCCCTTTTGCCTCCAGATCCTGCTGCTGTTTCACTACGTTGATCCCTGACTTCTGGCTTGGCTGACTATATATTCCAGTTACTGAACTTTGGCTATGTTTTTACTACCTTTGCTCTTTTTACTTTTATTATTAAACAAGTGTGTTTTAACTGTACTTCTGTCTCGGTCTGATTTCATGATTTCTGACAGTAGGCTAAGGCCATGAATTCAGAAGATGCAGTCAATCCACTTCTTGGTAATATTTCTTTCAGATTGGTTGAACTGGATCACTGCATGGATCAGTTTACCAAGGCGTTACAAATGCTCCTGTGTCGCACGGCTCCCCTGGAATCTCCCACTGTGGCCGCTCTGGTACAACCTATGTTACAGGCCAACCCTGCTGCTGCTCCAGTCTCTGTGCAGGCACCCGCCCCGTGTATTACCTCTATAAGAGGTATGTCTGGTTCCACTCCACTTCCCCATCGATTTGGGGGCGATCCAGTCCAATGTAGAGTGTTTCTCAACCAGATTGAGCTATACTTTGAGATTCTGCCCCAGATGTTTCCCACGGACAGAAGAAAAGTAGGTTTCATGATATCTTTGCTTTCGGAAAGAACCTTGGCCTGGGCAAACCCTCTATGGGAGACGCAAAAACCTGTTGTCTTCAGCTACCCTGAGTTTGTGGATTCGTGTAAAAGGGTATTTGACGTTCCCCTACGCTCCGCTTCTGCTGCCAAGTGCCTCATGTCTATCAAAAAGAGTACGAGAACTGTTGCCGACTACGCCATTGAATTCCATACTCTGGCAGCAGAGGTTCATGGAACAATGGGGCTCGCTTGCCTGCTTTTTCTCATGGTCTCTCGGATACCATCAAGGATGAGATAGCAGCCCGAGATATACCCATTGAGCTAAAGAAGTTGATCATGTTTGCCATCCTCATTGACTCCAGACTAAGAGAAAGACTCTCTTTTAAAGTGGTTATAAACCCTTACAACCAACTTTGTTGGACAGCAGCGTGCAGGCGCACTGAGAGCACCGCGGTCAGCGGTGATATGCCGTGAGTGGCGGCTCCCGTGCACATGCGCGGGAGTGACGTCACTGCGGCTTCGCCGAATGACAGTGGCGGAGCAGCGAGACCCACCGAGAAGATGGATGCGCCGGACTACAGGGAAGCCTGTGGAAGCCTCCTGTACGTTTGTCTCCGAGCTTTTCAGTCCTAACCATGCCTCCCTCACCTCCCATGCCTCCTGGTACTGAGTCGGTCAGTGAAGGTGAACCCATGCACTTTGGTTTCATGCGTCTCTCTGCGGATGAGAGAACCTTTAGGAGGTGGGAGAGATTGGGCCTTTCTTGTGTCCAGGCAGGTCACTTTTTGAAGTCTTGTCCTACCCGTCCAGAGAATGCCCGAACCTTGAGGTCCTGTCACAGACAGACCATTGGTGCCCTTGTTTCATCCCCAATTATCCAGACGGATAAGCCCCTGGTTTTGTTCACCCTTTCTTGGGCTGAGTCGTCCGTCGAGATACAGGCTCTAATCGACTCATTAATGCTGCCTTTGAATCGGAGCACTCAATTCTGCTGCAGCTGCATGACACTCCACTTGCCATTGAGGCTCTTGATGGGAGACCTCTACAGCCTACCCACGTGACTCATGAGACGGTTCCATTGCCCATGGCCATAGGGCTCTTCACCATGAGAAAATCCAATTCCAAGTTATTTTCTCACCTAAGTTTCCGCTGGTTATTGGTTATCCTTGGTTACAGAGGCACAACCCCTGTTTTGATTGGCTCCATGCTAAGGTTCTCTCCTGGTCACCACAATGCAGTGAGACATGCTTCCAGAAGGTAGCCAAGGTCCTCCTGTACACCTCTTCACTCTCCTCCCTGCCAGAGGAGTAACACAATTTTAGCGATGTCTTTGACAAAGGTCAAGCCAGTAGTTTTCCTCCACACCGGCCGTATGATTGCGCTATTGACCTTCAACCTGGTGCCATACATCCTCGTGGGTGGGTTTACCCTTTGTCGGTTTTGGAGGATAAGGCCATGAAGGAGTATGTTGCAGATGCACTTTCTGGAGGTTTCATCCACAAATCCTCATCTCCTGCTGGTGCTGGTTTCTTCTTTGTGAAGAAGAAGAGTGGTGAACTGAGACCTTGTATTGATTATAGGGGTCTCAATAGTTTCACGATTAAGAATGCCTATCCGATTGCTTTGATTACGGAGTTATTTGACCGCCTCAAGGGAGCAACGGTTTTCACAAAGCTTTATTTGAGAGGGGCATACAATCTCGTGAGGATTAAGGAGGGCGATGTGTGGAAAACCGTGTTTAATGCCAGAACAGGCCATTATGAGTACCTCGTAATGCCTTTTGGCATTTGTAACGCCCCTGCAGTTTTCCAGAAATGTATTAACGATGTCCTTCGAGATTTGTTGCAGTTATGTGTGGTGGTTTTTCTCTATGATATCCTCATATTTTCCAAGTCCCTGGAGATTAACTACACAGATGTCTGTCATGTGCTTCTGAAACTAATGCCGCGTACACACGGGCGGACTGTATGGCCTACTTAGTCCGCCGAAACACATTTCAGCGGACAGTCCGCTCGTGTGTGGGCTTCAGCGGACTTTTTCAGCGTGCAGTACGGTGGACGAAGTATTTCGGAATGTTCGAAATACTGTCCGTCGTACTCGCATTTCGGCGGACAATCCGGCCGTGTGTATGCCAGTCCGCCGTACTTTTGAAATGAGCGGACTTTTCCCGCCCGGAGAAAAGTCCGCTCATTTCGAGCGGGTATCCAGGTAGGCGGGCCCGCGAAGGAGACGTCGCTGGCCCCGCCGCCTGGTATGGACTTAAAGGGGAACCCCAACGCTGAAAAAAATCGGTGTGGGGGTCCCCCCCAAGTCCACAACAGACCCTTGTCCGAGCACGCTACCCGGCCGGCCAGGAAAGGGGGGCGAGCGAGTGCCCCCCCTCCTCCTGAGCCGTACCAGGCTGCGTGCCCTCAACATGGGGGGGTGCCTTGGGGAAGGGGGGGCCGTGCGGCCCCCCCACCCCAAAGCACCTTGTCCCCATGTTGATAAGGACAAGGGCCTCTTCCCGACAACCCTGGCCGTTGGTTGTCGGGGTCTGCGGGCGGGGGGCTTATCGGAATCCAGGAGCCCCCTTTAATTAGGGGGCCCCCGGATACCGGCCCCCCACCCTATGTGAATGAGTATGGGGTACAATGTACCCCTACCCATTCACCTGTAAAATAAAAGTACCAAAAAAAACACAACACACGAGATAAAATACTTTATTGCACAGCTCCGGGGGTCTTCCGTCTTCGGGGGTCTTCTCGCCGGACTCCTCCGCTATCTTCTTGTAGCTCTTTTGCTAGCGGAGGAGTCCGGCTTTCTTCCTCGCCGCCGGCCTCTTCTCCCGACTTCGGGGGTCTTGTCCCCCTCTTCGGTTCTTCTGCCGGGCCACCGCGCCTTCTTATAGCTCTTTTACAGGCGGAGGCCCGGTCTTCTGTCGCTGCCGCCGCCGCCTTCCGTTCTTCTTCTTCTTCTTCTCCAGGAGATGTTGCCTCGATGATCTCTCCGGCCGGAATGCCAGGGATGCACTGCGCGGCCACTTATATAGGGACAAGGGGCGGTGTCACATGGCTTTATGTCACATGGGTTGGTCACAGGGGTTGATGTCACATGGGGACTATGACATCATAAGGGGGCGGGGTCACCATGTGACACCAACCCATGTGACATAAAGCCATGTGACACCGCCCCTTGTCCCTATATAAGTGGCCGCACAGTGCGTCCCCGGCATTCCGGCCGGAGAGATCGTCGAGGCACCCCCCCATGTTGAGGGCACGCGGCCTGGTACGGCTCAGGAGGGGGGGGGGGGCGCTCGCTCGCCCCCCTTTCCTGGCCGACCGGGTAGCGTGCTCGGACAAGGGTCTGTTGTGGACTTGGAGGGGACCCCCATGCCGTTTTTTTTCGGCGTTGGGGTTCCCCTTTAAGTCCATACCAGGCGGCGGGGTCAGCGACGTCTCCTTCGCGGGCCCCGCCTACCTGGAGACGCGCTCGAAATGAGCGGACTTTTCTCCGCGTGTGTGGGCGAGTCCGTTCATTTCAAAAGTAGGGCGGATAGTATGGCGGACTTAGTACGCCGTATTAGTCCGCTCAAAAAGTGGTGTGTGTGGTCAAGTCCGTTCATTCGAAAGTATGACGGACTGTCCGTCGGATTGTCTGACGGACTAAGTTGGCCAGACAGTCCGCCCGTGTGTACGCGGCTTAAGAGAGAACAATCTCTATTGTAAACTGGAGAAGTGCAAGTTTCATCGTGAACAGGCTAAATTCCTGGGTTATGTCATTTCCACTGCTGGTTTTTCGATGGACCCAGAGAAACTTTCAGCAGTTCTACAGTGGCCCCGACCCGTGGGTTTACATCCTCTGCAGTGTTTCCCAGGCTTTGCCAACTATTAACAGAAGTTTATTCGTAACTTCTTGTCTCTGGTCAAGCCCCTGACTGATATGACCAGAAAGGACAGTAACCCACAGAGTTGGTCTCGGGAGTCTCAAGGCTGCCTTTGTTTCTGCTCCTGTGTTGGTACATCCTGATCCTACGTTACATTTTATCCTTGAGGTTGATGCTTCTGAGACTGGTTTTGGCTCCCTTCTGTCTCAACGTCCTTCCTCTGAGAGCGCTATGCATCCTTGTTGCTACTTTTTCAAGAAATTGTCACCTGCCGAGTGCACTTACGAGATTTGTGACAGAGAGCAGTTGGCGATCATTTAAGCCCTGAAAGAATGGAGAATCTCCTCTAAGGTACCACTGTGCCTGTTCTCATTCTTACTGACCATAAGAATCTCACATTCTTGACTGAGGCTAAATGCCTCTTTCCCAGAAGGGCATGATGGGCTCTTTTCTTGTCAAATTTCAACTGCATTGTCTCATTCTTACCTGGTACTAAGAATGTAAGGGCTTAAACCTTGTCTCAACAATTTTCCTCCACTTCCAACTTGGAGTCTGTTCCGGTTCCTGTGATTCCTCCTGATCATATTCTGGCTACGGTTCGCACCAGTCTCACTTTTTCTTTGGGTGACAAAATTCTTGCTGCTCAGGTCCATTCTCCTCCTGAGACACCTTGTGACCGCTGCTTTGTCCCAGAGAGTCTGTGTACTGCCATGCTCCAGACTTACCATTCTCCCAAGGCTGCTGGACAACCTGGGAATAATTTAACTCTTTTGGGCCATTTCCCCAAAAATCTGGTGGCTTAGTCTACGTTCTGATGTAACTGTCTTTGTAGCTGCCTGTTCCATGTGTGCTCAGAGTAAGACTCCATGATACCTTTCAGTGGGCCTCCATACCCAATGGAGAGAACCCCCTGGAGCCACCTGTCTATGGATTTCATTTTGGAGTTACCCGACTCCCAGGGCAACACAGTTATCATTATGGTGGTTGACCGGTTCTCAAAGATGTTTCATTGTATTCCACTGAAGACGTTTCCCACTTCTAAGGAACTGGCTTCTATTTTTGTTTGGGAGATTTTTCTTTTACATGGGCTAACCAAGGTGATTGTCTTGGACAGGGGTAGTCAGTTTGTGTCCCGGTTCTGGCGAGCCTTTTGTGCACAGTTGGGAATTCAGCTTGCCTTTTCCTCTGCGTATCATGGGGCTGCAGAAAGAGCCAGTCAGTCCTTGGAGCAATTCCTACGTTGCCATATTTTTGACCATCATAACTGGTCAGACATATTACCGTGGGCAGATTTTTCTCACAATAGTGCCTTGAATTCTGCTTCCCGATTGTCCCCGTTTATGGCGAACTATGGTTTTCAACTTTCCATGTTGCCTGACTCATTTGTTCCGCAGAGTAATCCTGCATTAGATGAGCATCTCTGTGGTCTTCGTTCCACTTGGGCATGAATCCAGGAGGTTTTTGCGACATGCTAATGATAGTTACAGACTCCATGCTGCCTGGAGACGCCTGCCTGCGCCTTCCTACCAGGTTGGGGACAGGGTCTGGCTGTCATCTCACAACCTCCAACTTCGTATTCCCTCACTGAAGTTCGCACCTCAGGCCTTTCTGTATTCTTCGCAGGATTAACCCAGTGGCTTACGCATTAGACCTTCCTTCTAATATGCGTATTTCAAATGTATTTCATATCTCCTTATTATAACCTTTGGTCTGCAACCACTTTACCACCTCTGTGCCATGTCCTCACTCTGCACGGGTTAAGAACCATGAGGAGTATGAAGTACATTCCATTGCTGACTCCCGTAGGTTCCGTGGGCGCATACAGTACCTGGTGCATTGGAAGAGGTACGGTCCGGAGGAACGCTCTTGGGTCTCATCCTCAGATGTACATGCCCCTGTCCTCTTCTGTCATTTCCATAGAGGTTTTCCCCTCAAGGCTGGTGGTCCTCTGAGGGGGGAGGGAGTAATGTCAGGTCTGGGCTCAGCCCTTCCCTAGAAGAGCTGGCTGCTCTACTGTTGGCTAATTGCCCACTGGTTTAAGTGTGGGGCTGGTGGGGGGGCCTGGCTGGGGACGGGCAAGCAAACGAGCCTTGGGGGAGGGTGGCTGGTGGTTGTTTGTTTGGCTGCCTGGCTGGGGGGGTGGCTGGCTGGCTGGTGAGGCTGTAAGTTTATGTAAGTATTTGAGTTTGACTTGGTATTGGGTTCCTCCAATTTCCTTTACAGCAGACTGGCTTCATCAATCAGGGCAGAGCTAGCAACCAATCAGGTGTGCTGCATACATGTGCTGACAGTAGCTAACAATGAGAGGCTGGGCAGGGGGGGGTGATTAAGCTTTAATGCTTAACTTCGGAAGAGAGATATTAGGTTACCAGGCTGGCTATGCTGTATGGTAGGGCTGTATCAATTACAGGACTTGATGAATAGAAATACAAATCATTTGGCATGTAAAAAAGCTCAAAATATTTGTAATGCAGTGTATTTATCTGTTTGTCTAAAAAAAATATTTTATATGGGGACAGGGTGTTACACAAACTCATACCTTTTGGGGGGACTATTCCTAACATAATGGACACAATCCAAAATATATTGAAAATGGGACTTTGCGTGTGCCTTCAAAGGTATAATATAAACAAGAAACACAAATTACATCAAATATACTGCTTTATTTTAACATATTAAGAACGTTTCCATTTAAAATCATGTTAAGAAAAAGTCATTTAAAACAGCCACCTGATGTTGTAGTACAAATGGCTTGAGATCTACTCCTAAGAGCTCATATCATATTATATCTTTATACCCCCTTTTTTTCTTCTCCATTTCATCACTCTTTCTCCTCTTTCTTTTATTTCCTTCCTTCCCTCCCTCCTTTCTTCCCCTTTCCCCCTTTCCCCCTTTCCCCCTCCCCCATTGCTTTCTTTTCCCTCCCCTTAGGCTTTTCTATATCCTACTTATGCCTATATTGTTTATATATTATTTATCTATAGGCATACACATCTAGGAACTTTGTATAATAATTGTATTTTTGGGGTGTGCAACGATCAGGTTTTGGTGTCTCCTCAAAGGCACGGCAGTCATCACCATTAGTCATTTTCCTACAGGCCACTTTGAAGGTGATCAATTGAATTTATCAATATCTTAAATTAGTTTTGTCATTATTTCTCTTTTTTTTATCCCCCACCCATTCCAAAATTGGTATATATACAGTATATGCAGAAACACACGGGATTCAGGGCTTTGGAGAAAGATGAGTAAACACTACAGATATATGTGCCCAACTCAAATTTTACGAATTGGGTTTACATCCACTTTAAATGTCAATGTATTTTTTAACATTATATGATTCTTTTGTATGCTGGAGATTTTCTATAAGGTGTTATAATAATCAGGATTCTTTCTATGTATTGTTACAACGCTGTTGTGTTGAGATCCCAGGTCCTGATGAAGCGGGTTTCCCATGAAATGCATTCTTATAAGCCGATCTCAAGGTCATTTGTACTGCAAGATCGGGTGGTTGTTTTGAATGCCTTATTTTTAAGAATATTTTGAATGCATATGTTCTTAATATGTCAAAATAAAGCAGTATATTTTATGTAATTTATATTTCCTGCTTACATTGTACCTTTGGAGGCATATTTGAAGTTACATTTTAAATATATGTTGGGTTTTGTCCCTTATCCATGTAGCACTAACCCCCGAAGGAGCTGCTGTTTTTTTTTCGGGCTTACCGTTTACCTTCTCCACCTTGTTGTTCTTGTCTAGGGGTTCCCGAGGTTGATCGCCCAACAACTGCAGAGATCGACACTTGACTCTCTTTTGAGGAATTTTTATTTGCATAAAACATTGAACAAAACACAGTCTCTCAGTTGGGAATAGAGGGTATGGGTAGCGAAAGCTCAGATACTTGTTTGGAAAACTGCTGACACTTGAAATGTCTCTCTATATGATCCAGGGAATAGCCACTCGCAACTGGATACTTCAACTGTTGGATAAATCCTGGTTCATCGATTTAGCAGCCGACAAGATTCAAACTTAGCAAAGTCTCTGCCACAGACTTGGTTGTAAAACTTTAGATGAACACAGAAAGTCTCTCACAGGAACTTAGTTGTAACTGAAGGATGAAATTAGGAACTTTCTTACAGTACCAGAACCTTGCAGCCGGTCCGTAAATACCATAAGAATGCGGATTTACTTGGTGTCCTTACAACTCAGCATCCAGGCTCTTACCGAGCAGCCAGCCTCGTGCATGGCCCTCTTCCGAAGAGTCCTCCCCTGGTTGCGGATTGATTTGCTGGGCCTCTCCAAACTCGAGACGACACCGGACCACCTTGAAATCCTCCTTCCAGTTACTGCGCCTCGGACTAGCCAGTCTCGAGACTTGGAAACGGATGGATCCGCACCCCAGGCCATGAGGGCCTCTGGGGGCTGGTCAGGAGGACCAGGACCATGGAGTCAGAACATACTTCTGCACCGAAAACCAGAACCACGTGACTCCAGCACCTTAAGTACCCCCTCCTGGAATACACAGTGAGACAGCGCACCCACTGATTGGCTCAGAGAGAGAGAGATTGGTACCCAATGCGTCCAACCAGACTACGTTTCAAATGCCTGTCAGAGGTGATACATGCACCTATGACCAGGCAAAACATAGTACAGTCCAGCCAAACTGATGCCAGAATCACAATTTAGAGAAATGAACCCCAAGACAAAACTATAATCTTGGGAAAAACGTAATTTACAAACATAGCGCGTACTCTTCAGGAGTACCTGCGCTATATCTGTTTGTCTAGAATCCAGTTTTAAGCTGCTGACTAGTGATATACATGCACAATACTGCTGCATGTTTTTCTTGAAGCAAGAAACACCAGTAAACCAAATTAATGTAGAGATTTAATGATCATAACTAAAACTGAATGTTTTTTTCTCCTTTGTAATAACAGTACAGTGTTAGGCTGTTTTATTTCATACAGTAAATGGATATATACACATGTAGCTGGACAGCAAAAATACATCAAAGATAAAAGCATTATTTCAGCCTAAAATGCCAAATTATACTATAGCCTAAACACAAGAGAAGATGATCACAGATAACATTTAGACAGTGACAAAACACAGAGTTTTACAGATAAATGGCAGACGGAAATGTACAGTATGTACAGTATCTTGCAAAAGTGAGTGCACCCCTCACATTTTTGTAAATATTTTATTATATCTTTTTGTGTGACAACACTGAAGATATGACATTTTTCTACAATGTAAAGTAGTGATTGTAAAGCTTGTATAACAGTGTAAATTTCCTGTCCCCTCAAAATAACTTCTCAATAGGGTTTAGGTCTGGAAACATGCTTGGCCAGTCCATCACCTTTACCCTTAGCTTCTATAGCAAGGCAGTGGTTGTCTTGGAAGTGTGTTTGGGATCATGTTGGAATACCGCCCTGAGACACAGTCTCCTAAGGGAGCGGATCATGCTCTGTATGTCACAACACATGTTGGCATTCATGGTTCCCTCAATGAACTGTAGTTCTCCGATGCCAGCAGCACTCATGCAGCCCTAGACCATGACACTCCCACTACCATGCTTGACTGTAGACAAGACACACTTTTCCTTGTACTCCTCACCTGGTTGCCATCACACACGCGTGACAACATCTGAACCAAATATGTTTATCTTGGTCTCATCAGACCACAGGACATGGTTTCAGTAATCCATGTCCTTAGTTTGCTTTATTCAGCAAATGGTTTGTGGGCTTACTTGTGCATAATCTTTAGAAGAGGCTTCCTTCTGGGAGGACAGCCATGCAGATCAATATGATGCAGTGTGTGGCATATGGTCTGAGCACTGACAAGCTGACCCCCCCCCTCCCCCTTCAACCTCTGCAGCACTGCTGGCAGCACTCATATGTTTATATATCAAAGACAACCTTTGGATATAACGCTGAGCACGTGCACTCAACTTTGGTCGACCATGGCGAGGCCTGTTTTGAGTAGAACCTGTCCTGTTAAACCGTTGTATGGTCTTGGCCACTGTGCTGCAGCTCAGTTTCAGGGTCTTGGCAATTTTCTTATAGCCTAGGCCATCTTTATGTACAGCAAAACTTTATGTTTTCAGAACCTCAGAGGGTTCTTTGCCATGAGGTGAAATGTTGAACTTCCAGTGACCAGTATGAGAGAGTGAGAGCGATAACACCAAATTTAACACACCTGCTCTCCATTCACACCTGAGACCTTGTAACACAACGAGTCATGTGACACTGGGAGGGTAAATGGCTAATTGGGCCCAATTCAAATGCTTTTACTTAGGGGTGTACTCACTTCTGCTGCCATCGGTTAACAACCGGCCAACCGTTATACAATCTGTACACTCACTACTTTACATTGTAGCAAAGTGTCATTTCTTCAGTGTTGTCACATGAAAAGATATAATAAAATATTTACAAAAATGTGAGAGGTGTACTCGCTTTTGTGAGATACTGTATGCTTAACTTTTTTTATTTAGTTTGGTACCACATAATAGCAAAATATTATTGAAATAATCTAGAAGCGGTTGCCTGTTTAAAAGGAAAAGCACCCAGAGTTTATCTCTGAGAAAATATGAACTAAACATGCTGCACAGTATCACGGTGCAGCTAGCAGCAAAGATAGATGGGAAAGCAGACAGGAAGGCAGCTTACCAATAAATAAAAACACCAGACACAAATCTTGGATAATAACTGGTCACAGCCGTTTATTGCTGGTTTAGAAGATAAGATATATTGAATAAATAAATAACATTGCAAGAAATGATAAAACTCAAAGCCGCTTAGCCACCACGGCTCAAGCTGCATCATAAATAATTCAAAACTTTAAACTTCCTGAAGATACTCAACTTCCACTTATAACACTTTCAGACCCAGTCATTAAAACTCAGGTCAACTTGCATAGTATTTCAGCTGTCCCCCTTGACAGGGGGTGGCATACTCTCGCCCCCCTCTTTTCCTGCGGCCTGCCAGGTTGCATGCTCAGATAAGGGTCTGGTATGGATTTTTGGGGGGACCTCACGCCATTTAAAAAAAAAATATTGGTGCGGGGTTCCACCCATGCAATTTTTTAAAAAAAATTTGGTTCGGGCTTCCCCTTAATATTCATACCAGACCCAAACGGCCTGCTAATGGAATGTGGGGGAATCCCATATCGTTTTTTTCAATGACTATTATGTGTATTGCCAGGACCGACAATTCATTATAGCCGTGAGTACTTTTAAATTCCTTTTTTTCCTTTGGAAATGTCATTTTGTGCAGGGACTGTTGTAAACACGGGAAACACCCGCCACTTTACAGGCATACTATAGATACCCCTCAGGTACGAAATTTAAAGCAATATTAAAATTTTATTATTTCACTTTAAGCATTATTTAAATCACTGCTCTCGAAAAAATGTAAATTTTTAAAACTTTTTTTTGCATTGATACATGTCCCCTGGGGCAGGACTCATGTCCCCAAACACTTTTTGTAACAATAACTTGCATATAAGCCTTCAAAATTAACACTTTTGATTATTCATGTTCTTGTCCCATAGACTTTATCTGTGTTCAGGTGTTCGAACAATTTTTTTGCATGGATTCATAAAGAATCATTCTTGCCAAACCAATCTATTAACCTTCTATGAGGAGGTGAGTTGCCATCTAGATAAGGAAGGCCCGTAGATGTGGTGTATCTGGATTTTGCAAAAGCATTTGACACAGTTCCCCATAAACCTTTACTGTACAAAATAAGGTCCAATGGCATGGACCATAGGGTGAGCACATGGATTTAAAACTGGCTACAAGGGCGAATTCAGAGGGTGGTGATAAATGGGGAGTTATCGGAATGGGTGGGTAGTGGGGTCCCCCAGGGTTCTGTGCTGGACCAATCTTGTTTAATTTGTTCATAAACGTCCTGGAGGATGGGGTAAATAGTTCAGTCTCTGTATTTGGGGACAATACTAAGCTAAGCAAGGCAATAACTTCTCTGCAGGATGTGGAAACCTTGCAAAAAGATCTGAACAAATTAATGGGGTGGGTAACTACATGGCAAATGAGGTTCAATGTAGAAAAATGTAAAATAATGCATTTGGGTGGCAAAAATATGAATGTAATCTATACACTGCGGGGAGAACCTCTGGGGGAATCAAGGATGGAAAAGGAAATGGGGGTCCTAGTAGATGATGATGCCATGCCAAGCTGCTGCTAACAAAGCAAACAGAATATTGGCCACACCTAGAGTATGCTGTTCAGTTCTGGGCACCAGTCCTCAGGAAGGATGTACTGGAAATGGAGCGAGTACAGAGAAGGGCAACAAAGCTAATAAAGGGTCTGGAGTATATTAGTTATGAGGAAAGGTTGCGAGCACTGAACGTATTCTCTCTGGAGAAGAGACGCTTGAGAGGGGGATATGATTTCAATTTACAAATACCATACTGGTGACCCCACAATATAGATAAAACTTTTTTGCAGAAGGTAGTTTAACAAGACTCGTGGCCACTCATTAAAATTAGAAGAAAAGAGGTTTAACCTTAAACTACGTAGAAGGGTTCTTTACTGTAAGAGCGGCAAGGATGTGGGGGGCATCAATAGTTTCAAGGAACTATTAGATAAGAACTTGAACGACCACAACATACAGGGATATACAATGTAATACTGACATATAATCACACACATAGGTTGGACCTGATGGACTTGTGTCTTTTTTCAACCTCACCTACTATGTAACTATGTAACTAAGCCATTTTTAATTATTTTCCCTAAAAGAATCAAGCCGTAAAAAAATATTTAAGTTTTAGACGGAATCAGGTGGGTTTTTTTTGTCGCTCACATTCAGAGGGTTGATCTACCAACAACAATTTCTGTATCAGTTCTTAAGCCCCGTACACACGAGAGGACTTATGTCCGACAGACTTCCGAAGGAGTTCCGTCGGAGTTCTGCCGGAGTTCCGTCGGAGTTCTGACGGACTTTTCGGCGGAGCGGACTTGGCCACACACAATCACACTAAACTCCGACGGATTCGAACGTGATGACGTACGACTGGATTCGAATACGGAAGTTCATAGCCAGTAGCCAATAGCTGCCCTAGCGTCGGTTTTAGTCCGTCGGAATAGCATTCACACGAGCGGAGTTTTCGAAGGGACCCGGGTCCGGCGGAGTTCCGTCGGGAAAATTTGAAGCATGTTCCATATTATAAAGTCCTCCGGACTTTGGCGAGTCAAAAGTCCGTTGCAGCCCACACACGATCGAATAGTCTGACGGACTCAGTCCGTCGGACTTTGGACGTTGAAAAGTCTGCTCGTGTGTACGCGGCATTAGCCCACCTTGGGGTTTCACTCCTTCTACCATCACAACGTATTCCCACTATGGCATTCTCTATAATATCAAATACATACAAAATCTCATGGAGTGAAACGGACATTCGTTTTACTAAGAGCCCTTTCACACGTGTGGACCGTTGGTCTGTTTTTTCATACATCGGTTTACGGGTTAAGACGGACTGCAATACTTCTCAATGGGATAGCGGACGTTAGCGGATGATCATTCGCTAATGTCCATTAGCATCCGTTTCTGTTAAGCTCAGTTTTTCTGGATGGAAGAAAACCCTATTTTTGCTTCCGTCAAAAAAACGGAACGGATGTAAAATGATCCGCTGACATCTGTTTTTCATCAAAAAATGTAAATTAATATGCATAAAATAACCTCTGACCCAGGTAGTGGTCTTTAGAAAAGTCACATGCACAAGCACATGCTGCTAGTGGAGAGAGGAGAGGAGAGGCGAGTTCCTGGAGAGAGAGCTGCCTAGTGCCTGAAGAGAGTGAGCTCTGCCTGAACCTGCGTGACCTGAAGAGAGAGGAGAGCTGCCTAGTGCCTGAAGAGAGAGAGAGAGGAGAGCTGCCTAGTGCCTGGAGAGAAGTGAAGTGAAGAAATGGCCAGAGATGTATCCCATGAAGGGCTCATTCAACTTGTGCATGCCAGGCCAGGTTTATGGGACAAAAGAAGTGCAGAATACAATGACTGAAACATCACTAACATGAAGTGGGGAGAAATTTTCGAGGTCACACTGGACTGGTTGTTGCTTAGTAATAAAGAGCGTCGGATACGTGGTAAGCAGTTTGTGGGATGGGTTGGCATGGTTAAACACGTGACTGACCACGTGACCTGCCACGTGACCTGCCACGTGACTGGCCATGTGACCACATGACCGGCCACGTGCATAGCATACTAGCTCATTATGAATTACCTGTGATGGAAGCCCCCGCAGCGGTCCCCGTTCCCCTCCTCCGTCTCCGCCATCACTCCCGGAGTGACTTCCATGTATCGCGGCTCTGGTGCTGTGACTGGCCGCAGTCACAATGACATCATGCGCGTGGGAGCCACCAGTCATGGCATGATCGTCTTCAGAAACGACACGCTTAGGCGTCATTGTCTACGTGTTTTCTCCAAATATCTCCTAAACCGTGTTGCACCTACCTGTAGGTATAAGTGATCCACTTTAGTAATGACACACATGGATCTATGTATTGTAATCTACTGTACTCACCTGTAATCCATCTAAGAACAAATATTTTACAGTACCACCAGCAACATATCAGAGGAAGGGGGTGGATACCCAGCCTGCGCCAGAGGAAGACATGGGAGTTGTAGATAACGAGCAAGCTCCTGAAGAAAACCTGTCTTCCCAATCGACAGCAACAGTCCCGTTTGAAAGATGTGTGCCACAACGTGTGCCTGTAAGTATCCTATATAAAATGCCCCATTTTGAAATGTTGACAGAATAAAATGTGCCAATAAATTTTCCAACCCTCAGATTCGTTCTGTTGGAGCTACCGCATCGAGAGGCAGTAAACGTCACGGACATCACAAACATGACATGGATGGAGCCATGTTGACATTTATGCAGTAGATGAGGGCAATGAGAAGGGCTGATACCAACAACCCATTTTCAGACCCCAATAATGAGGATGCTAGTTTCATTAAAAATCTTTACCACCATCTTGTAAAAGTTCCCACTGCTCAGAAAATGGATGTTCACGTGTCCATCTTTAATTTTACTGGTGTGTGCATAAGGGCTGCAATGTCCGGAGATTCCATGCCACCAGTCATTAGCCATCCCCAACGTCCATACCATGTTGAACAAGCTCCACAACATCTATTTCAACATCCATACAACCACCCAGGCATTATCCCTTATCACCAACTTGCACCAGCCCCTACTGCCCAAAATTTAGTACCCCCACCTCAAGTGGCACCCACCTATGAGTCCTCCAGTTCCCAGGCCACTTCATACAGTAATTCTCCCCAGTCATCCAATCCCTATCCCACTTTCCACAGTCCTTATTATCAGGACCTTTAAAGAAGCCACATTTTATGTTGCCCCGTTGTAGTTGGCCACCAAGTTTGCACTGCAGCACTAGATGTTTCCAGTTTCTGTGGGAAAACAAATACAATGCAGGGTACCAAAAGGGGGTCAAACATATACTAGCAAGGTGTACCTAATAAAGTGCCTGGTGAGTGTTTTTACTAGACTTGTGCACAACGGAAAATTTTGTTTAGTTTCAGTTCGTTGTCATTCGTAAAATACATCATTTCGTTCTGTTAAACTCATTATGTTATGTTAATACGTTTTCGGATAATTCGCTATTATTCGTAGCGTGTCGAATTCATTAGTTCATATTCGTTGAAATTCGCTATTTATGTATGTATAGACATTCGTCATAATGATTCGTAGTTTGGAAAGTCGTTTTGTTTATTGAATCTTTTAACACACACAATGACAACGTCTCTTCTCCTCGGCTCAAATACTATACAACACCCTTCTAACTCAGTTCTCAGGAATGCACTTTGCCAGTAATCCATCCTCCGGCACAAAATGTATTAGCTGATTGGACTATAAGATTTACTTTGAGCTGACCTTTTGTTTCATTATGTCTTTAAATAATTACCAAATCATGTTGAATTCATTTGAATTCAATCGTTATATTTCTTTCGTATTCATTGTTATTCGTTATTTTTTTATTCAGACATTTGGCTGCATCCGAATGTCCGAAAGATGCAAAATTCGGCCGAATTTTGATTCGTTACAGAACTAATTGCACAAGCCTAGTTTTTACACATGTTGATACTGCCACGGAACCTCTCCCTCTGAGGACATGAAATAGTTTGCAAACGTATCACTCATGGTAACAACTGCATTGTTGGGTTGTAGTCCAGTAAATCGTACAGAAGGTAAATTGATCTCATCCTCTTCCTCAACATTAATTCCTTCTTTCTCACGTATAATGTTATGGAGGACACAACATGCTTGTATAGCTAGTTCGGCATTCTCCAGGCTCAGTTGAATTGTTGTATGGAATATGTGCCACTTGCTGGTCAAAATGCCAAAGGTACATTCAATAAGTCGCCTTGCGCGACTCAACCGATAGTTAAAATATTTTTTTGGGGGAGTTAGATTGTGCCTGGCATAAGGCCTTAGGAGATTCATAGAAAGTGCAAATGCCTCATCAGCTACAAGCACATGTGGCATATCTGGCCCCACAGTTCCTGGAAGAGGTTTGTCTGATGGCAAATGTAAGTGGTCTTCTCCCCATTTCCGATGCTGTAAACACTCTTGAGCATGCAGTACGTCCATACGCCCCAATATCTACAACTACAAACTTATAATTACTGTCACAGATTGCCACAAGCACAAGGGAGAAGTATTTCTACGATCAGACTATCCGGCGGACTTAGTCTGGTGGACAAACCACCGTAAAGTCCGCCGGACTGTTCGAACGAGCGGACCTGCCCATACACAGGACTTTTCCGGCAGACTAGATCTGGCGGACATAGTTTGCCAGACTATCCGCCCTACTTTTGAAATGAATGGACTTGCCCACACATGGAGGAAAGTCCGTTCATTTTGAGCGCGGCTCCAGGTAGCCGGGTCTAGCGAAGGAATTAAATGTAGCTGCCTTCTGCGGCGAGATTGGCACATCACTGGCCCCCTCACCTGGTATGGACTTAAAGGGGAAGCCCTACGCTGAAAAAACTGCGTGGGGGTCCCCCCCAGGTCCATATTTATTAAAAAAAAATTCACAGGTGAATGGGTAGGGGTACATTGTACCCCATACTCATTCACATTGGGTGGGGGGCCGGGATCCGGGGGCCCCCTTATTACCTGAAGCCACGCTCAAAATGAACGGACTTTTCTCTGCGCGGGAAAAGTCTGTTCAATTCAAAAGTACAGCAGACTAGCACACACGCGGTCGTATTGTCCGCCGGACTGCGAGTCCGGTGGACAAATTTTGATGCAAATCTACTTTCTAAGTCCGCCGAACTTTTGGGTAAAAAAAAGTCAGCCGGAGCCCACACACGGGGGGATTGTCCGGCGGACTCGCGCCGGATTGTTTGATCGTGTGTACGCTTCATTATAGTTAAAATATTGTGAGCCGGATCCAGGTGGCATCTAAATTCGGATGCGTTTCCCATCCAGGGCTCCAACACAATTAGGGAATTGGGTCTTATTCCAAAACCCATTTGCAATTTCCTGCCACATAGATGTATCTGGAACAGGCATTGCAGTACACGAAGCTCCTCCCATATTGCTTGACAGGTGTCGTGCACAATTCCAGAAATTGTAGAGGTTCCCAACAAAAAAGTAGTGGTTTAGGGACTTATAGGATAGTCCAGATGGCATAAACCTAGGAAGAGTAGAACAAATAATGAAAGGAACCCTACATTATTCTGGACATAAGCAGAAAGACTGGCTGGCTTACCTCAGGGTAAGTAGAAGTCGCTCCTCTGGAGGCACGCAACGTCTCATATCCGTGTTCATCCTTTCCAAACGGGGATGCAACTTTTCTAATAAAAATTCAAACGTTGGTACGAGACATTCGCGTACAATTTAAAATTGTTTGTGGGAACCGTCACAGATCTGCATAGTGCAGAGCAAAAAACCCTTCAGTGGGCCTCTTGAGCAGCATGGGATGTGTGCAGATTTCTTTCTTCTCATGCTTTTCTGTCTCCACAAATAAGATAGCATGACAAATAATGTCACATGCTCAAAAAATCTGTCCAAATCCATTGCTCTAAATAAGCACGAACACTATAGCAAGGAATCAGGAAGCACAAAGCCAGCTGAAACCACAAAGCAGCATGGGAAGCACAATGCATGCTAGGGAAAACAAGGAATCATGGGAAAATCCACATAATTCATGAAAAACTGATTAAATACAGTTCTAAAAAAACGGATTTAAACGGATGAAAACGGACATAAACAGATGAAAAACTGACATAAACGGATGAAAAACGGATGACCATGGATGTAGAACGGATGACAAAAGGATATAAAACGGATGTAAAACTGAAATGAAAATGGATGAAAACTGATGTTTACTGACAACAACAAAATGGATAAAAAATGATGTTTACTGACAACAACTGATGATAAAAAAACATGACTGAACTGATCTAATGTACGGTCCGCATGTGTGAAAGGGCCCTTAAGGTGGTCATAGATGTTTAATTAATTTTTCATTCAGTTAAAAAAAAGTAACAGATTTGTCAATTTACCCAAAAGAGGTACTGTAGATCAGGGATGGGCAACCTGGGGCCCTCCAGCTAATGCAGAACTACACATCCCATCATGCCTGTGGGAGTAATTGTAACTGCCAGCCTTGCAATGCCTCATGAGAAATGTAGTTCTACAACAGCTGGAGGGCCACAGATTGCCTACCCCTGAGATAGATGAAGGAATCCCCATACCAGAGAATTGTATTAACAGTGTACTGAATACACCATCTGTCTGCAGCCACTGAGCAGCAAAAAGATATTATTGGATTTTTACAATAACAGAAGCTTGAATAGCCATGTTACTTTGTTGCAGGTGAAAGGAATCAAGATTGTACAACAAAACAGTAATAACAAAGCAGTAATGCAATGTACATGTATATTGTAAATATGTGAACATTTGTGTTTTTAGCGCTCTAAGTAGACACCTTTGCATCCCTAAGGACAACTGTAACTGTATAGGGGGAAGATAGTATCAAGAATCCAATATTTCCAAGTCTACTGTGGCATAAGGGATATTGTGTATTCCTTTCTACCGATGGGGCAATACCTGTCATATAGAGACAAACCATAACAGGCCACCCCAGTACCCATACACCCTTACAGGGAAATAACTGTGAGCGGACAGGGGACAATAAGATGCATAAAGTATTTGGCTCACATGGGGTTTGTCTGTAGTCAGGTAATGGCCCCTATGTATTGGATTACATCACAAATCTGGGTATTTATAGTTAGGACCTTGGCAGGATAAGATGGTGCGAAACACCATGCAGGGTGGGTGGTGTGGTCCTCAGAGCTGTGGTCTCAGTGTGGTGTATCTTGGTAGCAAAAGATGTTGGGTAGGATAAGTTTGATAGGGGAGTAGAAGGGGAGAGAGGGGTGATGGATTGCGTGCACAACCCAGAAGCGTACTAGTTATCCTTCCGTATGTGAGAATTCCTTAAAGAAAGGTTTGTATTAGCGGACACTCCTACCAAATGTGGAGTAATGAGCCGTGGGCCATGTTGCATTTACAGCATAGCGAGGGGATGCTCTGAAAGTATTTGTGTATCTTTTTGGGTGTCCTATACCATCTGTAACATAGTTTGTATCTGTTTCTTGTGCAGAAATGTTGATGGGCCCTTTGTGTGTGTATTCAAAAATGTGTTCCCAGTCTTCTTTGGATATATCAGTGTGATGTGGGCCTCTAGGATGTCCTTGTTGGTGAGGGGGGAAGAGGCTAGGTTGTTAAAAGCTTTGACAAAGTTGGGAATAAGAGTGTCAGAGAAGGATTTGTAGTAGTTGGCCGTTAATCCATCTGGGCCTGGGCTTTTTCCTGTCTTTAGCTGTTTCAGTGTGGTCATGGTTTCCTCAGTCAAGATTGGGAGGTCCAAGTCTGTCACCTCTTCTTCTGTGAGAGGAAGGGGTCTATACCAAGAAAGAAAGTCAGTTATGGTCCTAGTCCGGACAAGAAAGGGGTCAGTATTAGTAGATTCAGGTAGGTTGTACAGTTTAGAAAAATAGCAGACGAATTGGTCCACAATGTTTTCCGGAACAACTAGGGCATCGCCCGAAGGGGTCCTTATGGTGTGGATCGTATGTGCCATCTTTTTGATTTGTAGGGCTCTAGCCATTAACTTGCCCACCTTATTGCCAAACTGATAGAATGTTTTTTGACTGAGTGCATATTTGCTTTTTTACTGTTTTTTGCAGTTCATCCAATAAGTCTTCCCTTGCTTTCAGGAGATCAGCATAACATTTGGTGGCTAGTGAATGTTTGTGTGCATGTTCAAGGGAGTGTATCCGCACGGACAGTTTTTCAATACAGACCTTCCTAATTTTGTTTCTTTTAGTAGTTATGGCTATAAGTTTGCCTCTAATTACGCATTCATGGGCAGCCCAGACAACTTGTTCATTTAACAAAAGTCGAACTAATGATCAACTTCTGTTGAATATGGATGGACACACACTGATCAAATCAATTCTCTACTGAACTGGCTGCATTACAATCAATTTATGGCCACCTTAAAGTGTTTGTAAACCCTTACATTTACCCACTGAAGTAACTAACCTCAAAGTATGCACAGAGATTAAACAACATAAGTTGTACCTGTTTATCTACAGCCTCTCTCCTCTACAACTTTCAAAGTACAGAATTTACACAGCATTTCTGTCAGGGGGTAGGGATCTGATGTCACACACTTCACAGCATGGAGCATTGAGCTGAGTGTAATCTGAGACCTGAGTGGAGGAAATGGACAGAGTGCCCTATACATAGTCTAATAGGGAAACATGCCCAACTGACAATGCTGTCAAAGTGAATGCTTACAATCACTTTAAAAAAAGATAGGCTGTGCAAACCTACAAACTGAAACACAAAGTTCTCATGAAACAAGTCAAGCTGAACCTTTAAGAGATCCACATACTTGTGTGTTATGACATGGGTCAATGACATTTTCCAAGTAATTCTTCAGTTCTAATATGTCGATAGGTGTTCTTCCTTGGATATGTGTAGCAGCACATAACAGCCAATGAGATCTTTTTAATTTACCCCAATCTGATCATGCCTTAAGTATGCTGTTGGGTTTTTCAGTTCATATTATTATTCATTATTAATTATCACTTATTTTGATCTGTTCTATAGTGCAATCTAGTACTGTTTTTGACACACCACAGTAAATTGAACTATTTGATGGAGGCATGTTAAAAGTTTGTAGTTTAAGTAATACCATGTATTGGCTAACTTACATTATAATAACAATGTAAGAAAAGCTGAGTATTATGTATGGAGTTCGGTAGCTTGAAGCCTAACTCCACATTTAAAGTGTGATTAAACCCAGGATATGAAAAGCTCTCATTACATGTTATCTAACATAGTGTGCATATTCACAAAGCCTATAAAGCAGTCATTTTGTGTAAATAAACCTTGTGTATCGTACCTTCAGCTGTCCATCCCACCTTCTTTATGTCCCTACTGCAGCCTGAGATTGTGTAGACCCGATGGTGTCCTCTACTGAGCATGCACATATTACAGTTCCCTTCGAAACTCTTTATTTTCTCCTTTTTCTTATCTGTGCAACTCACTTATAAAGTCACACATGTGGGAGTATACACAGTGGTAAATGACACTCCCCTCCCACCCTCCTCCTCCATATCCTCCTATTGCTAAATACTATAGAATGCTGATTGATTACATTCATTAGGTAACTCACAAAAGCATAATTTTAATATAAATCAGTATTAAATATTTCAAATGTAATTGCTAATACCTGTAAAGTAAAGAAAAGGGCCTCGGATGCAGATTCCATCTGAACAAAATGAAAGCTAATGTCAAACATCTTTGACTCTTTTATGTTCAATAAAGGTTGATAGGGAGCTATAAAACAGTTTTTTTATTATTTATAATTTATTTTAATTGCTCTTCTAAAACAATTTTCTGTTTAGTTATGTGACTAACACAGCTCCAATCAGGGATGGCCAGACCCAGACTCACACTGTTGAGAGCATATATCAGTAGAGTAAAAAAATAAATACGTAACATTTACCCCGAACCATTTTATTTCCCTTTAAAAGCTCTTACTCACAGGCCTATGTTATGTAATTATTTCTTATATTTTGTGCAGCTTATTATTTCAAACATGGGCAATACCTCTACTTTTTAAACTTCCTTCAGGGTAAATGTAAAAAAATAATCTTTAGTAAATCATATATGTACAGTATATATTGCAAAATGATAAAAAGCCCTAATAGGGTATTTTTAATTGAATTATAAATAAATGGGCTATCTATTAAGAATAAGTTTGATAAAAAAAATAGTATCAAGCACTATAGGTCTTGATACTAACCCAAAATACTTACCTGCTCTGTGCAGTGGCTTTACACAGAGCAGCCCAGATCCTCCTCTTCTCAGGTCCCTCGCCAGAATTCCTGGCCCCTCCCTCCTGCTGAGGGCCCCCATAGCAAACAGCTTGCTATGGGGGCACCCGAGCCAAGCTGCTACACTGTGTCCATTTTGGCACAGAGCCGTGGCTCGACCCCTTCCTCTCTCTCCCCTTATTGGCTAACTGACTTTAATTGACAGTAACAGGAGTCAATGGCGCCCCCTGCTGTGTCATAGCCAATCAGACAGCTGAGTCTCTCATGCAACATCACTGGATAGAGATGGGGCTCAGGTAAGTATTGGGGGAGGGGCTGAGGGGGGCTGCTGCACACAGATTTTTTTCTCTTAATGCATGCAATGCATTAAGAGAAAAAAAACCTTCTGCCTTTAGAACCACTTTGAAATAGGTGCAGAGCTCGTGAAAAAAAAACATAACAAATACATGCATAAAGATATAATATAATAGAACATTTTTTTTGTGAAAGAAAAGCAGTGACCGTTAAATGAAAAAATCCATATACATATACTAAAGTCCACTTCAACAAGTGTGTAGAAATATTAATAAAATGTCCCAAAATCATACAGGTGATGAGTCTTCTGAAAATCATGGGCTCCCCTTTAAGGGGTAACAGGAAAAGCCTCTACCAAAGCATCGCTTGTGTGTATAAATCCACCTTACCAAATAACGGGACCACCTATAACGGATGGTCAAGAAGACATGTTCTGTGTATAATCACTGCAGCAAGGGAATCACTGGAGCTCCAAAAGTCCTTCCATATAACACTCTAAAATATCCACCGAAAAAGTCAAGGAAAATGGAAAGAGACTCTCATAGTGTAGTAGATAAGTAAACCGGTTTAAAGTGGTTGTAAACCCCATTCATGAAATTTAAACTAAGCACTGTTTGTCCCACTAAATGCCTCATAATGCAATTCGGGACTGTCGGGTTGTATATGCCCATGACTATATTAGGCTATATAAGGAGGCACTGCACTTGTTAGGAGCATCACCTAATATGGGTTTAAAATAACTGAATGCTCTATATCCGCTACAACATAGTTTTTTATTTATTTTTTATATTTTATTATTAATATTTGTATTACTCATTAATACTTTTTATACATATAGTTATTATTCCTTGGTTGGAGAGAGGTCCTTCCTTTTTTTCCTGAATATTATACAAAATTGTGTATTTTTAGGGGCAGAATGGACCCATATTTAGGATTTTGCGATAAATTGAGATTGACTCATGCATGGTGACCATGAGATCAGATTGCTATAGTATGAACCATGGTCCGTTGTGTAGGAAATTGTGTAGGAAGTTAACCTGGAGCACCTCACATAACCTCTAGATGGTGTTAGTAATGCACCAGCATCCATGACAATACACACCTGTTTCACCTGAAATCATGGCCAGTATACAGTGCCTTGAAAAATTATTCATACTCCTTGATATTTTCCAAATTTTGTCAGGTTACAAATAAAAATGGATATATATTTTATTGTAAGTGATAGACCAACACAAAGTGGCACATAATATTTAAGTGGAAGGAAAATTATAAATGGTTTTCAAATTGTATTTACAAATAAATATCTGAAAAGTGTGGCATGCAATTGTATTCAGCCCTCTTTACTCTGATACCCCTAACCAAAATCTAGTGGAACCAATTGCCTTCAGAAGTCACCTAATTAGTAAATAGAGCCAACCTGTGTGTAATTTAATCTCAGTATAAATACAGATGTTCTGTGAAGCCCTCTGAGGTTTGTTAGAGAACCTCAGTGAAGAAACAGCACCATGAAGACCAAGGAAAACACCAGCCAGGTCAGGGATAAAGTTGTGGGGAAGTTTAAAGCAGGGTTAGGTTATAAAAAAATATCCCAAGCTTTGAACAACTCAATTGAACAACAACAATTCATCATCTGAAAATGGAAAGAGTATGGTACAACTGCAAACCTACCAAGACATGGCCGTCCACCTAAACTGACAGGCAAGGCAAGGAGAGCATTAATAAGAAAAGCAGCCAAGAGGTCCATGGTACCTCTGGAGGAGCTGCAGAGATCCACAGCTCAGGTGGGAGATCTGGCCTTTATGGAAGAGTGGCAAGAAGAAAGCCATCATTTTTTTGTTTTTTGTTTTTCACATTATTTGTTTGATTTACGTGGTACGGTTCACGTGGATCTCTTTATTATTTATCAACATATATTGTGGGGATCTTTACACATTGTTCACGTGGATCTCTGTATTGTTTATCTATACATATTGCATTTGTGTTATTTTTATTATGCTTGGCTTATGCTATGCCACTGTGCAAATTTTTTTTCACCTTTTTCATAAGTAGGTGATTCTTTCACTTTTAGCGCTGCATTTTTTGCTTTTTTGTTTTCTATGCAATTGTATCATTGTTGATGCTGGCTGCTTTATACATTTTCTATTTGGTAGCACAATTATATATATATATATATATATATATATATATATATATATATATTGGGAATTTATGTGTAAGAAGGTACTCTGGTCAGATGAGACCAAAAATTTACTTTTTGGCCTAAAAGAAAAATGCTATGTGTGGCAGGAAACTAACACTGCACATTACCCTGAACACCCCATCCCCACCATGAAAGTATGGTGGTAGCAGAATTATGTTGCAGGGATGCTTTTCTTCAGCAGGGACAGGGAAGCTGGTTAGAGTTGATGGGAAGATGAATGGAGCTAAATACAGGGCAATCTTAGAAGAAAACCTGTAATGCCGCGTACACACGACCGGACTTTCCGCCAGAATAAACTCTGACGGTCTTTCCAACGGCGTTCCGGCAGAGTTCTGACCAAATGGACTTGCCCTTCGAATGTGATGACATATGACGGGACTAGAAAAGGGAGTTTAATAGACAGTAGCCAATAGCTGTCCTTGCATCGTATTTGGTCTGTCGGACTAGCATACAGATGAATTGTTTTCCCAATAAGAATTGATTCCATCGGAAAGATTTAAAACAACATTCTATTTCTAGGTCTGTCAAACTTTAAAAAAAAAAAAAAGTCTGCTGAAGCCCACACATGATCGGAATATCCAAGGAAATTATTCCGTTGGACCTTTTCTGCTGGAAAGTCCGGTCGCATTAGAGTCTGTAACTGGGGTGAAGGTTCACCTTCCAGCAGGACAATGACCCTAAACATTCAGCCAGAGCTACAATGGAATGGTTTAGATCAAAGCATATTCATGTGGTAGAATGGCCCAGTCAAAATCCAGACCTAAATCTAATTGAGAATCTGCGGCAAGACTTGAAAATTTATTTTCAGAGATGCTCTGCATCCAATCTGACAGTGCAAGGAAGAATGGGCAAAAATCTCACTCTCTAGATGTGCAAAGCTGGTAGAGACATACCCAAAAACACTTGCAGCTGTAATTGTCGCCAAAGGTGGTTCTACAAAGTATTGACTCAGGGGCTGAATATAAATGCATGCCAAACTTTTCACATTTTTATTTGTAAAAAAAAAAGTGAAAACAATTTATAATTTTCCTTCCCCTTCACGATTATTTGCCACTTTGTGTTGGTCTATCTCATGAAATCCCAATAAAATACATTTACATTTTTGGTTGTAACATGAGGTTAACTGGCTAAGGAGAGAGGAGATACCAAACGGCATCTGAGTGGCAACCATACTTAAAGAGGAAGTAAACCTCTATGGGTTATACTTCCTCTTTTACTCCCTGCAAGGCCTGCAAATTAAAAGCATAATGGATAATAATGCATCGCATACTAGCCCATTATATGACACGTACCTGCAAACGAAGGCCTGCGCTGTCCCCTGTGTAAGCCACATCTATCCTCGCCCCTCTTTTTTCCAGTGCCGCTGACTCCGGCTCTGTGACTGGTCGAAGCCAGGTGACATCACTCTCACGCATGCGCGGGAGCTGTTATTCATGCACACACTGGGGGAAGAAACAGCATGGTTGTCCGTTTCTTCACAGATCATGCGCTGATGATGACATTGACAAGTGAAATATCTCCTAAACAGCATACGTTTAGGAGATATTTCCACTACCTATAGGGAAGCCTTATCCTAGGCTTACCTATAGGTAAATGTCACACAAAAAGGTTTACAACCACTTTAAGCCCGGGTTCATAAATATGCGAACACAGACATTGGATTGCTGTGTCGATCAAATGCGATGTCTGTGCAATGCGAATTCAGCCATACAGTTGTATGACTGAACTCGCATTGGATTCACACAAAAAAGGTGCAGGAACCTTTTTTTTTCACCACACTGAAATCGTATCATATCGTATGCAATCTGATTCCTGTCCAAATCCACAGTTCACACTGTGATCTGCGAACCGATCTGGGGGTGTTATTAACTTTGTAACCACAGAGGTTCGCAGAGGACGTGTGAACTGCCAGCAAGGGAGATGTGATGTCGGAACCGGCACTGGAATCGCTCTGGTTCCCACATCACATATGTGTGAACCGGGGCTCAAGGAGTCCACACATCTGATTACCCCTGAAATTGAGGAACAAGTGTTTCTATACCTATAACATAGGTCTAGGCAACAGGTAAGGGACCACTCTTATATTTTCACTATCTGGTGGAGCACAGGAGAAGATACAGCAAGCACTTACAGCACTGGGATTTGGGTTTTAAACACCAGTAGAAAATTGGATGTAGATTTTCACAGGTGAAGGCTATACCTAATGATGGAATTCACACCCATAAAAGAGACACGGCGAGTGGAATATTTCACTGATTGAACATTTTCAATACACTGTTACCTAATAGTGTTGTTTGTATTAGTACTTTATTTAAATTGTTAATTTCTTCTCACTTTTGGGATGTGTATATAGTATTTTTTATTGCACACACTGGTATATCACAGCAGTGCAGCACTCTTTATTTACAGTATATATTAGTTCTTAAACAGGTACCAGATCTGCTAAAGCAGGCCAGAAGAGTCTGTAGCCATTTCAGGCGGCCATACACAGCCAGTGCTCAGTTGGCTGAAATTCAGCTGGAATTCCACCTGCCCGTAAAACCGATTGATTTGTGACATACCTACCAGGTGGAACTCAATTGTTAGCAATGCTACAGCAGCTGCACATGCAGCAGAGGACTGTCAATGAGTACTTGTGTGAGTATGGCACAAGGACAGCTTGGCTTTTTTTCCCCCACGCCAATGTAGGGCAGCACAGTAGTGTAATAGAGTGGCACAGTGGTGTGGTGGTTAGCACTCTCGCCTAGCAGTAAAAAAAAAAAAAAAAAGGGTCACTGGTTCAAATCCCAACCATGACACTACCTACCTGGAGTTTGCATGTTCTCCCTGTGCCTGCGTGGGTTTCCTCTGGGTACTCCAGTTTCCTCCCACACTCCAAAGACATGCGGATAGGTTAATTGGCTTCTGTCCAAAATTGGCCCTAGTATATGAATGGGGAACTTGGATTGTGGGCTCCTTGAGGGTATGAACCAATGTGAGTGTGCAATGTACAGGGATAGGGACAATTGTAGACACTCACTCAGGATGGACTGGTGTCTTTATTCAACCTTACTAACTATGTAATTATGTAATGTCTGCTTATAAAGGATGCTGTCATCCTGTCATCATACTGTTATCATTTGAGGAGGCAACAAGGATGGTGAGTCATGACAATGCATGCATCAGTGACACAATCCCTTTTGTGTTCCTGCTTGAGCAGATTCTGCTTGGCAAATATTAACAGAGCACTCAAGGCAGAGCAGCGGGAGGAAAAGGAGTTCCTTTCCTCTCAAGGCCCGCTTTATGCAGACACCATTCTTGCAAGAACACACAAGAGGAGAGGGAGGCGGAGGATTCTGGCAGTTATGGAGGCATTGAAGCAGAAGAAGGCATATGTTAAATCTTAAGAGATGGTTTTCCATCCTCAGAATTCTTGGGAGTAGTACGTGGCTGGAAGGAGGCAGTTCCAGATATTGTTATCCTCAGTCTCCCCGAGGTCTCTGCTTCCCATGCCTCTGCAAACTTGCAGTGCAAGGCCTCTTTCATCCTTCAAAGCCTATGAAAGGACCCGAAAATTTGTGGCAGCAAGGGGAAGGATCACTATTGGTTGGCAATGCTCCTTGACCACCGTTACAAGGGCAAAGTCTCGGAAATGACCCAGTTCCCATAGAGGGAGCAGAGGATGAACTATCTTGACGACACCATAAAGAGGAGTTTATGTAATGCCTTTCCAGAGAAGTGGTGCAGAAGGGGGCTGCCTCAGTGATGTGTCCATAGGTGTCAGCTTCCACATCCCATCGGCAGCGTCTGCATCATATGGTGGGAGATTATCTAGGGGTGAAAACAGACATGGAGAGATTTCCAGTTGACGATCCACTGGGTTACTGGGTCATGAAAATAGACCACTAGCCAGAACTTGCCCAGTGTGCAACTGAGCTGCTGGGCTTCCCTGCATTCAGCATGCTTTCTGAAAAGGCATTCAGTGCTGCCAGAGGTTTTGTGACAGATAAAAGAGCACGTCTGCCCACAGACTCCATTGACTGGCTGACATTTATCTAAATTAATCTGTCCTGGATTTGCAGCAGCTATCAAGCCCCTGATGCCGATGTTGCCAATTGAGTGTTTTTGGGATGTACAATCTCTTTAAGACTGTCTAGGCTGCCTAGCTTTGTGGGTGTTGCTATAAAGTCTTTCTTCAGGGGTAATCGGAGTACAACCCGGTGTTCCTGCTATATTCATGCAGGGCAAGGGGAGATGTACAATAGACTCCCCAAGGTAATGTACCTTGCTGAGTAGATTTTAACCCGATGCTAAAAACAGTGCATCATTAGACATGTGATACCAGCACCAGTACCCTGGCCTCAAGTAGTTTTAACTTTGTTTAGGACCAGTTGGGACACTACCCTGGGAAATCCATTAGACATGACCCCTTCCTTGATAAGTTACATAGTTACATAGTAGGTGGGGTTGAAAAAGGACACAAGTTCATGAAATCCAACCTATGTGTGTGATTATATGTCATTATTACATTGTATATCCCTGTATGTTGTGGTCGTTCAGGTGCTTATCGAATAGTTTTTTGAAACAATCGATGCTCCCCGCTGAGACCATGGCGTGTGGAAGGAAATTACACATCCTTGCCACTCTTACAGTAAAGAACCCTCTACGTAGGTTGAGGTTAAACCTCTTTTCTTCTCATTTTAATGAGTGGACACTTGTCTTGTTAAACTCCCTTCCGCAAAAAAAGTTTTATCCCTATTGTGGGGTCACCAGTATGGTATTTGTAAATTAAAATCATATCCCCTCTCAAGCATCTCTTCTCCAGAGAGAATAAGTTCAGAGCTCGCACCTTTCCTTATAACTAATATCCTTCAGACCCTTTATTAACTTTGTTGCCCTTCTTTGTACTTGCTCCATTTCCAGTACATCCTTTCTGAGGACTGGTGCCCAGAACTGGACAGCATACTCTAGGTGCGGCCGGACCAGGCTTTTGTAGAGCAGGAGAATTATCATTTTATCTCTGGAGTTCCCCTTTTTAATGTACGCCAATATTTGCTCTATATCTAATATATATATATATATATATTTATGGCCCAGAGCCCTCTGACCGATACGGATAAGGATGACAAACAAGGTTAACACAAACTCGCTTACTTGAACCGGACCTGAAAGTGTGCCCTGGCCTAAGGTAGGGTATACCAAAATAAGGGGGCATACCCTTGATAGAGAAATGAGTAATAAATGAAATGAAAATGAAATGAAGTGAAATGAGTACTCGCTCGAGGAGTATAATGCTTGAGAAATGCCCTGACAGGGGATGGGTGGGTGGGTATCGCGCACCGGAACCGACGAGGTAGCCAGGCGAACGGGCTGGTTATATACACCACCGGGCTCCACCCATAATTCCAGGCCACCATACTGGCCTTTCCATTTATGGCCCAGAGCCCTCTGACCGATACGGATAAGGATGACAAACAAGGTTAACACAAACTCGCTTACTTGAACCGGACCTGAAAGTGTGCCCTGGCCTAACGTAGGGTATACCAAAATAAGGGGGCAAAAACATACAGGTAGGGAATGCCTTTATTGATTCAAGTTTGTTACTGGGTGAGCTTGGCAAAGGCCTGGGCCATCTCTACTTGCGGATTGGGTATGTAACGGGCGAAACAGGTGGACTTCCACCTACCCAACTTTTTGATAACGTGGACCGGGACCCCTTGGCGGGAGGCAGTTGAAGCCGCTCCGATCCGAAATGAATGTCCGGAGTAGTGAGCCGGATTGAGGTGGAGGATGCCCAGGAGTATCCTGACATGCTCCATGAACTGGGCTGCGTTCAGTGGCTTACCGTGGAATGGCAGAAGCGGGCCAGTTCCTGGTTGATCGGCCAGAAGGGTCAACAAGCGGGTGAGCATGGCGACCGGGCACCAGCGGTTGTTAGTTTTATAAAAATGTATGTCCGTCCCTGGGCCGAGCTGCTGCGTCTTGGATATTGCTATATGTAGGATGAAATGGTCTCCGTGCCTGACCAGGTGGTGCTTGCATAGCGTGCGAGCTGAGGGGCTACTGGAGGTAAACTCGCCTGGCCGCAAGAAGCCGTAGAAGGCCAGGTGTATGGCTGCTTGTATAATGATACTAGTGTGGAGTCCGAAAGGTGCAGTGGCCAGAATATCGGACATGTTTCTGAAAACGTCTCCTGTGATAGGCAGGCGTTTGAGGGAAGCCGCAGGCTGGCGTTTCTGGATGCCACGCATGACGGCCCGAATGGCGTGACAAGTGAACAAGGAGGGTTCAGCAGGGTCCTGGAGGGACGTAAAATGTTGTACCCCGGCCAGGTATAGTCGGATCGTGTTGAAGGATAACGCCAAGTCCGAGTGGCAATGGGCAATGAAGGCCAGAACTTGCTTGACCCGGGAGGTCTCTGTGGAGCGAGATGTTAAGAAACGGTTAAAGGCCCTCCAGGCTGTTTGGTAGGCCTTGCGGGTATTGTCTGCGAGGGAGTGATTGATGAGTTGCGTCGCGGCTACTAGGTGAGGGGTTAATCCAGGGTCAGTTGAGACCAGTCCGGGATAACTGCTGACGTTGGTCCGGCTCCGGGCACCTGATTGAAAAAGGAAACTAAGTTAAAGCGGGAGAGGGCGTCCGCTGCCCGATTACATTTACCGGGGATAAAGGCACAATGAACATTAAATTGAAACAATAACGAGAGCTGGACCAGCCGCCGCAGGAAGGACATAATCTCCAGAGACTTGGACCTGCCTTTGTTAATGATTTCCGCAGTGGCGAGATTGTCCGTTGAAAAGGTCACTGTTTGACCGGACCAACTGCGGCCCCACGTATGGGCAGCGGCTACAATGGGGTACAACTCGAATAGGGAGGACGTCTCGGTGAAGCCCGGAATAGCCAGTATCTGAGGAGGCCAAGGGGCTGCGAGCCAGAGGTGGCCAAAAATTGCCGCAAAACCTGTGGAGGCCGCTGCGTCGGTCACGACCTGCGGTGACGAGGAGGACACGGAGGGAATGAATAGGGACACACCATTCCAGGACGTCAGGAATTCCTCCCACATGGCAAGATCAGCTATAGCTGCGGGGTCCAGGCTGAGGATATGCTCCGGGTCTTGTGAATGAGACAGTAGGACTAACAGGCGTGATATAAAAGCGCGACCTTGAGGGATGATGCGCATGGCAAAATTAAGCATACCGAGAAGGGACTGTAACTGCCTCTTGGTACAAGTTCTGGTGCGGGTGAAGTCCCTCATGACCGACCTGATGCGGCTTAGTTTATCCGGGGGGAGGCTGGCCTGCATAGTGCTGGTATTTAAGCTGACCCCGAGGAAGGTGATTGCCTGCGCAGGGCCCTCCACCTTGTGCTCAGCAATCGGGACGTCAAGGTTATTGAAGACCACCCTTAGTTTATCCAAATCCCCTGGAAGGGAGCCAGGTGACTCGACCAGCAGGAAGTCATCCAAATAGTGTATGACTCCCTGGCACTGGGCTACGTGCAGCAAGATCCATTCGAGAGCCTGCGCAAACGAGTCGAAGAGCCAGGGGCTACTCTTGGACCCGAAGGTTAGCTTAGTGGCAAAATAGTAGAGCTCCCTCCATTTGATGCCATGCCAGCACCAGAGAGATGGGTGGATAGGAAGGAGCTTGAAGGCGTCCGAGATGTCGGCCTTGGAGAGCCATGTTCCTGTGCCTGACTTGAGAATGGCCTGGATGGCCATGTCTATGGACGCGTACTTAAGGGAGAACTCCTCAGAGGGGATAAGAGAGTTAAGACTGGGGACAGAGGAAGAATAAGGCGCTGACAAATCGTAGACCAACCTAAGTTTATTGGAGAACTTGCCCTTGACAAGCCCAATAGGGCTGACTCGCCAGGTGTTAAATGGGGGCTTCGTGAAAGGGCCTATGATGAAATCCCGGTCTAGCTCTGCCTGTAATAGCTGGTCGATGGCTTGTACGTCCGTGGCTGCTGACCGCAGGTTCTGGCACTCGTGTGTAAGGTGAGGGAGGGAAATAAGTCCTGTATGAAAGCCCTGAGTAAAGCCCTGGACTAGGTAGGTGGCAAGTGAGGGGGTGGGATGATTGGCGAGGTAGACGCTGAGCCACGACACGTTGACCCGGCTTAGTCAAGATTTTCTAGCCTGCTTGACCTCGCACATGAGCCTGGGATGAGCTCTATTACATCGTGAGCATACATGGAGCAGCCTGCACTGGCTGAAATTGCACGACCCGCTGTTGTAGTTGTTACAGATGGCTGCGCCCCCCAAGGTCTTGACCGGGCGCCCCAGTTTATCCGTCTGCGGCAGGCGTACCGGCGCCGGTAGGGCCTGGGCAGTGCCTGAGGTCGATGGACCGTCTACGGGTGGGGTTGCCACTGAGCTGGCACACCAAGTCACGGTGTGAGTAGCCGACTGGCAAATGGCACAAAGAGGAGACCGCAGCCCTGCGAAGTGTCGACAGAACAACTCGGTGTCCAAGACACTCCAATCCGTAGGTATCTGAAATTGGGAGAGCCTGGCGGCCGCCTTAGCGGAGAAGGAGCGGTGATAGTCATAAAATGCAAAACCGCCGTATTTGTACCCCAGGTCAACTACTACGTGGAGGTAACGATCCAGTTCCTCCCTCCTGCCGGGGGAGGCCGAGCAGATGACATCCCTCAGCATGCCGAAGGCCAAGGTGAACTCGGTGACTGAAAGCTTCCTGTCCAGCCTGGGGTCTTTGGCTTTGAGGACCACCGACACGTCCCCCCAAGTGTAAGCTTTATTTTCTGCCAGCTCATGAATGGATATCAGGAGTGAAGCCAGATTGACGTCCTTTCCCTCTAGGATGTCCTTCCTGATGTTGGCTGATATTAAATGAGAAGGGTACACTACTGGTGTACACCCGGGGGTACCTGCGCTGGTGTTCTCCACTGCTTGTAAAGCTGGTGTAGGAGGAGAAACAACTGGGCGGGTCTCGAGGAGGGCCACCCGACTCTGAACCTCTGACATTGAGGTCGTCAGGGATGACACCAGCGTGTGAAGCTGCGTGATGGAAGCAGCGATAGAGCCCAGGGAGGCCTGCTGGACACTATCCTCAACCGCGGCTGGGGGAGGAAAAAGGAGCCCGAAGAGCTCGGCCTTTCTGGCTGTAGCTGGGAAGGGTACACCCCTACGCCTCAACTCGGCTGTCAGCCTTGGAATGGTCCATGATCTGAAGGACCTTTGGCTGCCGCTCTCTGAGACGAGAGACGGGGACAACGGAGCCGTGTAGTCCTCGCTGCCAGCCTGGGACATGGTGGCAAAATCCAGGCTTGGTGAGCCTATTAATCCTAGGGTCCGGGTTTTTCTCCTACACGGAACCTAAGAGGGTGACATGGATTACAAGACTCGTAGGAGACTCCTAAGCAAACATTTTTTTTTTTTTTTTTTTTTTTTTTTTTTTTTTTAGAGAAGGATACTACCGCTTGTGAGCGTTCCCTTCCCAGAAGATTCTCTTACCTAAGGAGGCACCGTCCGACCCGGTGCAGGTTGGACCTACTGAAAACTCGACTGATCTGAGGAGATGAAGGTGAGTTTGTATGAGACTCCTATACCTGCAGAGAGATGTCTAGCTAAATAGTGGAGGTAAGACTTGAAATGTGATGGAAGACATAACTGAAACGAGCTACATAAATAAAACGAGCAGACAACTGATTTTAGAATAACGTGCATATGGCGACAGAGACGTGACTTGGTTGCGCCGCAGATGCAAAATTTCCTTTCCTTCCCTTTCCCCATTTTTTTTTTTTTTTTTTTTTTTTTTCCTTTTGTTTCTAACGCAAATTGCACATAGAACGTGGGGCTCAAGCGAAGGCGGACCCTGCCACGTGGAGCTCAGGCAGGGGGGTGAACCCCGCCACGTGGAGCTCAGGCAGGGGGGGGGGGGGGGGCCTGCCGCGTGGAGCTCAGGCGGGGGTGGAGCCCGCCACGTGGAGCTCAGGCAGAGAGGGGGGGGGGGGGCCTGCCGCGTGGAGCTCAGGCGGAGGTGGAGCCCGCCACGTGGAGCTCAGGCAGAGGGGGGGGGGCTGCCGCGTGGAGCTCAGGCGGAGGTGGAGCCCGCCACGTGGAGCTCAGGCAGGGGGGGGGGGGGGGGGTCTGCCGCGTGGAGCTCAGGCGGGGGGTGACCCCGTCACGTGGAGCTCAGGCAGGGGGGGGGGAACCCCGCCACGTGGAGCTCAGGCGGGGGGTGAACCCCGCCGCGTGGAGCTCAGGCAGGGGGGGGGGGGGAGGGGACCCCGCCGCGTGGAGCTCAGGCAGGGGGGGGGGAGCCTGCCACGTGGAGCTCAGGCAAAGGGGGGGGGTACTGAAATGAGGTGTAGCAGCTGGGCGCACCAGAACGAATCGATGCATAAGGAATGCGATGGGATTCGAATTGGAGCGTAATAAGTGACAGAAATGATATGCCATGACAAAGACTAGAATCAAGGACCATGCTTGAACCTGCGAGTGACTCAGTCTCTGGAGCACGTACAGAAATGAGGCCGAACCTTGGGGCACTTCGAAGCGAATCGGTGCGTTAGAGATGCGACGGGATTCGAATCGGAGTGTGGTAAGTGACAGAAATGATAACATGGTTAGAAGTGGCAGAAATGAAATGATTCGACATAACCGACTGGCATGATTGAAATGACTGCAATGATTGACATGGAAAGAAATGACCTGACGGACATAGTACAAACGGTATGAAATGATTTTTTTTTTTTTCTTTGAACAACCTGAGATTGACATTGCCCGGACTGCTCAATTTAGCGTGACAAGCAGACAGCTGTGCTTTCGAAACGGTTCGATCGATTCGAACACGACGAAATGAGTCGTTCGGTATAGCAATGACGTGCTACGAAACGAAGTGCCTGTCGGCACGAACGACAAGTACCGAAAAGGTGACAACGACTTCTTCGAAGAAGGGGTAGTGACATGAGGTATCGAATATAAGTTAAGACGTTCGTGTAATCTAGAGTGAGTGGTTCGTGAGTTCCGGAATCTAGTTTACGTGACTTAATAACACATGAACGAAAAGGGTGCCGAAGCCCTACCTGCGACAGCCGGCCCAGACGTGTTGTACGACAACGGAAAATTCGATTTAGAGTATAGCGACTCAGACGGCAACCAGACGGACGCTGACGAACGACAAGGCTTTGTCGACACGAGGCGGACGAAAACGTGGAACTCACGAACCCGGCTCACTGTAAAGTCTTGTGGATAGTCGGCCCTTGATTTCTGACGTATCAGATATCGCGCACCGGAACCGACGAGGTAGCCAGGCGAACGGGCTGGTTATATACACCACCGGGCTCCACCCATAATTCCAGGCCACCATACTGGCCTTTCCATATATATATATATATATATCTGTTTGCTCTGTTAACAGCAGCTTGGCATAGAACAGGACCTCCCAATGTGTTCCTGATTATTTCCAGCTCCATAGTGCCCCGCCTCCAGCTCCAAAGGCAGTCTCCATTAACCACTTGCTTACTGGGCACTTAAACCCCCTCCTGCCGAGACCAATTTTCAGCTTTCAGCGCTGATGCACTTTGAATGACAATTGCGCGGGCATACAACACTGTACCCAAATAAATCATTTTTTTCCCACAAATAGAGCTTTCTTTTGGTGGTATTTAATTACAGCTGGGAGTTTTATTTTTTGCTAAACAAACAAAAAAAGATGCAAAAAAAAAATAATCATGTTTAATAGTTTGTTATAAAATTTTGCAAACATGTCATTTTTCTCCTTCATTGAAGTGCACTGATGAGGCGGCACTGGTGGGCACTGATAGGCTGCACTGGTGGGCACTGATAGGCTGCACTGGTGGGCACTGATAGGCATAGTTAAGGCGGCACTAATAGGCATAGATAATGTGGCACCGATAGGCACAGATAAGGCAGTACTGATGGGCACAGATAAGGTGGCACTGATGGGCAAAGATGGGCACAGATAAGATGGCACGGATGGGTGGCACGGATGGGTGGCACTAAGAGGCACTGATAGGTACCACTGATAGATGGGACTGATGGGCACTGATAGGTGGCACTGATAGGTGGCTCTTATAGGTGGCACTGCTGGGCACTGATGGGCAGCACTGATGGGCACTGGTAGATGACACTGATGGGCACAGATATGTGGCACTGGGGTGCAGCACCGTTGTTGAGGCAGATTGTGGGCACTGATGGGTGGCACTGTGGGCACTGATGGGTGGCACTGTGGGCACTGATGTGTGGCACTGTGGGCACTACTGGGTGGCACTATGGGCACTGATGGGTGGCACTGATGGGGGGCACTGGCAGGGGGCAGGTGGGCACTGGTAAGCTGGATGTGATCGGGACTGATGTCCTGATCACGGCCGCCAGTGATCGGCTCTTTTTTTTCTCCTCGCGCTGTCAGCGCGAGGAGGAAAAATAGCCGATTACCGGCTCCGTTGTATCACATGATCAGCTGTCATTGGCTGACAGCTGATCACGTGGTAAGGGGTCGGGATCGACCCCTTGCTCGGATCCATGATCAGGCGAGTCTCATAGACTCGCCAATCACAGAGCGCGCCGCGCGTGCCCCTCAGGGGGCGCGCAGGCCGCTCATGCACGGGACGATGTCAATAGACGTAGTCCCAGCAAAGGAGGTCCGCACTGTAGCTGTCATTTGGCTATAGCGTGCATCTCTAGTGGTTAATAGATAAGAAAAAGAGGGTACCGCACTTAGGATGAATGTAAAGGTTGCAGTCTCCCCTAAAAAGCTCCCATAAGAGAGCTCTTGAAAAATAGAGATTTGATAAACGTTGCAGTCTCCCCTAAAAAGCTCCCATAAGAGAGCTCTTGAAAAATAGATATTTGACATGGCGTTACCTGTGACCCAAAAGGTGATCTATCAGGTCACTCTTTATATGGCTATAGGAACTCCACAGATGGTTGAATCAGTGTGGTGTGATTATACACCTACACCCTGCATAAGGGGTAAGTACATATAAAGGTCAACGTGTGTGAGGAGAAACCTCTAACTGGTAACACAAGAAGATGAGTCCACAATGGTGGTCTTAATACACCAAACAATTATTAAAAAATTAATAGATAATATTTAACCAGTGATAATAGTAAATCCAACCACGTATTAAACCAAATATTATAACGTATGTCCAGAATTAATCATAAGTGAAAAGTGTGTATAACCTTAATATTGTAAATTATCTAGACACCAACAGGTGATATAAAACATATAAGTGCTCCAAAACGTATTAAATTGGGCGTGACAAAAAATGTGTTTAAAAAAAATGCACCAAAATCAGAAATCGCACCAGTTGCAAAAAAACGTTTATATACAGCCATCCAATTTGAATAATTGTTCATGCTTATGATTATTGAAGGTGACTTTTGTGCTTGCAGCTCTTGACAGGTGACTTACATGCTCCCTCTCGTAGGTCCCCACTCACCAGCTTCTATAACCCCTGCAGGGGTAATATGCATGTAGATCCACAATCTAGACAAGTATTCCCAGGTTCCAACATCTGATCACCACACCGATCCAACCATTTGTGCAGTCTCCATTAAGCCTCTCTTTTTTCCTAAGTATGGGAGAAGAGTTGCCCTTTTTTTAACCCCCCTAGCGGTAATCCCGAGTCTGACTCGGGTTAGGAATTTACTAGCAGGAGCGGTAACCCCGAACCAGACTTGGGATCGCTTCGCTGGATGCAGGGGAGGACACAGTGAGACTTACTTACCTTGTCCCCTGGATCCAGCGATGTCCATCGCACTGTGTGATCGAGCTGTCCTCCGCTCGATTCACAGTGCCGAATGCCGCCGAGCTCCGTTTCCTGCGGCGTTACGGCGCACGGGAGTGGAGAACGGCAGCAAATTCAAAAAGTAAAAAAACACAAAACACATATAGCACTGTAATCTTACAGATTACAGTGCTGTATTAAAAAAATGACACACCCCCTTTGTCCCTAGTGGTCTGTGCAATGCCCTGCATGCACTTTTATATTATAAATACAGTTTTTTCTGCCTGGAATTTGGAGATTGTCCATAGCAACCAAAACGTGTCCCTTTTTCAGTGTTTTAGGATTTGATTACATTATTCAATAATTTCTATTATTCTTTATTATATTATAAACGTTATCATACCCGGGATGTCTGCTAGACTCTGGTTTGAAGAGATTTAAGAGAGTTATTCCTAAGCCCTTGTACACACGGTCGGAGAATCTGTCGGAATGAGTCTTATCGGACCGTGTCGTCAAATAATCCGACTGTGTGTGGTATGGATCGGACTGATTCCGTCCGAATCTCTGTCCGACCCAATTTTCCAACATGTTGGAAATATTTCCCGACCAACTGGGCCGGACAGACCTAATCCGATCATGTGTAGAGCATTTTCATCGGACCAAGTGCCACGCATGCTCAGATCAAATTCCTACATCAAAGCTATTGGCTACTAGCCTAAATGTAGTCCCATCGTAACGAAATTACATCCTCACCTGAAAGATCGGATTTTTCGCCAACTTGGCCCAACCGTGTGTATGCAACAGTTTCGGACACAATCCGTCGGACTAATTCCGACGGGCAAAATCCGACGGATTTGGTTGGCAAAATCTCCGACCGTGTGTACAGGGGCTTAGAATTACAGGACTACAAAATAAAACGCCACATTTCCATGCAAAATAATTGTACCGCTTTCAGCACCTAATTCCAGACTGAATCATACCGCCAGGGAGGTTAAAGAACTATATTTATTTTCCTCACAGTCAGCAAAAGTTTTCAGGGCAACTAGGTATTCAATTTTTGAATAGAGATTCAATGCTCTTTAACAGTCTAAAGTGGAATGTAAAATCTTGGTTGGAGCAGCATTAAATCTGTAGTTATTTTTTTTTCATTATTATTTTTACTATTTTTCTTGTTCATTTTCCTTACTCATCTCTCTTCCATTCCTTTTCCTTCTTTAATATTATGTTCTCTAAGTTTTTCTTTTGGTTTCTATCGCCTATCTCCTCAAGATAATGTAACTAAGACATCAGTCATATCATTTTTTGTTTTTGCAAATTAGAAGCGTGAGCATTCCTGCCCACAAGTAACAAATTTTACACACATTGAAACAAAAGTATCCCTGGACATCAAGGTCTTATGTCTTAATGTAATTCTACTTACCAAATAATATAATTCTACCTACCCTAATCTGCCTACTAACCTGAGCCCCATGAGAAGGTGTGGTGAACCCAGGGACCTGACAATAGCAGGCAGTGTTGACTATCCCTACCAGGGGCCATGGATGATATTGGCTGTTGCTCGGACTCTGTACCATGTGGGGATCCCACTTTACTCATTCACATTACACCAATTATAAGTATTTAGTTTTAATGGCCAACCTGCTGCTCCTGTCTGGCATTCCTCCAATAACTGTACACTGACATTCTCCTTTTTTTTTGTATTCACGCATTACTGTCCGGAGGCCCGCCTGACCAACACCTGAAGAAGCAACTATAACCTCTTGAGACAGTATCATGAAAAATGACAAACGAATAAGACTCTCCTGAACTTTCCTTCACTATGCTGAAAAGTGCTGTCTTGAGGTCCGATCCAATCATTACAATCATTACACCATATACCTAAGTTTCAGGATAGGATATGCCAGGATTCCGCCATCAATGTTGGAGTTCCGCTCTTCCAAGGCAGAGGAGCGTGGAAACATTGCAGCACATCCACTCATGGTCCGATGTGGAGTCTCAAAGACACCAAGATTTTTTTTGCTGTATCAAGTCTACCGTGATTTGTTCCAGTGTGTTCAAGAAAGAAAGAGGAGGCCGCAGTGGTGGTGGGGAAGGGTCGAGGCTTCTGGGTTGTTGGTGGGTACAAAATCATTGAGAAAAATTATGAAAATAAGTGGAACTCCCTCTAACCTGCACAAATGGCAAAACAAAGTCATATATATATATATATATATATATATATATATATATATATATATATATATATGTCATCCAAATGAGGTGTCCAAGATACTGAATCAAATGTTCAGAAATTCCAAAAAAGATCAAGAAAAATCAAAAGACACATAGAAATCAAAAAAACACATAAATGTGCAGCTATAATGTCCAATGAACAATTCTGTATATATAAATCTTCAAATATTCAGCAAACATCGAAGGAGTAGATCTTCCACCACCATCACCAGCCACACATCCTACTCACCAGAATCCAATGACCCAATTACAGGTAGTCATAAGCGCTTAAGGAAAATGCCAATGAAGATCTCACGACCACGGCTTCAATCCGAACAATTGGTATAACCAGGATCTCGGTGGACCTATTCAGGTACTTAAAATTACAAATATAAAATCATTGAGGGAAGGCAGAAGTTCAAGAATGAACTTCAGGGGGAACATTGTGAGGACTTTCTAATTAAATGACCATGCCCCATTGGATGTACAGTATGTGTGTGTGTATATATATATGTGTGTATGTGTGTGTGTGTGTGTGTGTGTGTGTGTGTGTGTATATATATATATATATATATATATATATATATATAGTACACCCCTAAGTGAAAATGTACAAATTGGGCCCAATTAGCCATTTTCCCTCCCTGGTGTCATGTGACTCATTGGTGTTACAAGGTCTCAGTGTGTGAATGGGGAGCAGGTGTGTTAAATTTGGTGTTATCACTCTCACTCTCTCATACTGTTCACTGGAAGTTCAACATGGCACTTCATAGCAAAGAACTCTCTGAGGATATCAAAAAAAGAATTGTTGCTCTACATAAAGATTGCCTAGGCTATAAGAAGATTTCCAAGACCTTAAAACTGAGCTGCAGCACAGTGCCCAAGACCGTGCAGCAGTTTAACAGGACAGGTTCCACTTAGAATAGGCCTCGCCATGGTTGACCAAATCTTCTTATAGCCTAGGCCATCTTTATGTAGAGCAGCAATTCTTTTTTTCAGATCCTCAGAGAGTTCTTTGCCATGAGGTGCCATGTTGCACTTCGAGTGACCAGTATGAGAGAGTGAGAGCACCAAATTTAACACACCTGCTCCCCATTCACACCTGAGACTTTGTAACACTAACAAGTCACATGACACCGGGGAGGGAAAATGGCTAATTGGTTTCAATCAGGACATTTTCACTTAGGGGTATACTCACTTTTGTTGCCAGCAATTTAGTTATTATTATGATTTAGTTATTATTAATTCATATTAATGGCTGTTTGTTGTGTTATCTTGAGGGGACAGAAAATTTACACTGTTATACAAACTGTACACTCAGCGTTGTCACATGAAAAGATATAATAAAATATTTACAAAATTGTGAGGGGTGTACTTGCTTTTGTGAGATACTATATATATATATATATATATATATATATATATATATATATATATATATATATATATATATATATATTGTTTTTTGTTTTTGTTTTTACAGGAAGATGATGTACATAATATATTTTGTGATATAAAAAAAAAGCAAAGGAAGAGGCTCCTCTGGGTGTAGAGGTGCAGGTGCAGAGGATTACAAATCTTAGTTGCAAAAAAAACAAAACAAAAAAGGGTATCAGCGAGAACATGAAATAAGATATAAATGAATTGGAAATGAAAGATGAATAATAAAAATAATAAAAAATAATATTATAATAAAAAAAAAAATTAAATAAATAAAATAATAAAGATGATGAATGTAAAAACAAAATTAAATATCAAATAAATATAACAATGGTACCGCAAACATTCAAGACTGACATGAGTTTTGAATGTTTGTGGTACCATTGTTATATTTATTTGATTTTCAATTTTATTTTTACAGTCAACATCTCTATTACTTTATTTATTTATTTCTTTTAATTATTATTTTTTTATTATAATATTATTTTTTATTATTTTTATTATTTATCTTTCATTTCCAATTCATTTATATCTTATTTCATGTTCTCGCTGACACTTTTTTTTTTTTTTGCAACTAATATTTGTAATCCTCTGCACCTGTATTTTAAGTGCCTCCTCCCCCTCCTCCTGTGAATGACCTATATATATCAGTCTTTGTTGTTGTCCCACTTGCTTGATGAAGGAGCGCGGCTGTCAAACAATCTCAGCCTGTACGCTCACGAAACCGGTCACACCCACCTCATGATGTCATCTCTCTCCGCCTGCGCTCCAGACTTTGTTCTGCTTTGAACTGAGCTCCACGGTCAGCGTCTGTGCCAATTTCTGGCTGCTAGCGCCTCAGCTTGATGGACTATCAGATGACCACATCCATGCTCAGCTTTTAAAGTGACTGAATGCTCATAGATCACATCCAAAATGTGAGTTGCCTGTTAGTGATGGACGAACTTCTGATGGGACGTTTCGCGGACGTGAACCGCGAAACGCGGCCAAAAGTTTGTGAACTGCAAAGTTTGCGGCGAACCCCATTGACTTTAATGGCAGGAGAACCTTAAAAACCTCCAGGTCATATTTTCAGCCACAAAATACTTACTAGCTGTGCACACATAGTCCCACAACATGGACACTGACATAACAAAAGTATTAAGTGAATCTGGGATCGAGCATTGTTTTTTTATGTGTGAATTTTTTTTTTAATCAATACTTTTTATTAAAGTTTAAATTTTTATCAAGACAAATGACAGAAATTATGACTAAATAACAGATCAGTTACAGTAGTTAGATACATAGATAATAGTATACAAAAATAATAAAAAATATAATATAAAGAAAACCATATTAATTATCTCAATTATAATCGGGATAATAAAGATAACAATCGGGAGGTTATTAATACATCCATTGTGGAGAAAATACACAAAAGTAATATCAATATTATCTTCATATATTCATATAATGCCAATTTAAGTAATTCAAAGATGATGAACCTAAATATATTCCCTGTGTTCGGGACAGTAATAGTACCTGTCATTTAATAGATACAAAACAAAGATTAAAATATTAGAGCAGGGTAAGTAATTTTTTAATTCAAGTTATCTAGGAACAAAGAACTCGTGCAATGTTTTGGGGACTAGCCCATTTTAACCATGGCTGCCATATTTTATGAGTGTGTTCTTTTTTGTGAGGCCGAAGAGCTAGAATTGATTCATAAATGTAATGAGTTTGAGTCGATTCTATCACTTCTTTTATGGAAGGAGGATCAGGATTTTTCCAGTTCCTCCTTATACTGATCCTGGCTGACAGCATAATATGTGTAAACACATTTCTAAACTGGATAGGATATTGATCAAGATCAATGGATAATAGAGCCAGTGAGGGATTTGGAGGAATGACTGTTTTGGTAATTTCAGACATAACTTGAAAGATTTGTTCCCAATACTTCCCAAGTTTAGGGCATGTCCAAAATGTATGCAACATATCACCTTTTTTGCCGCACAATCTCCAACATTTGTCGTCAAATGTGCCGTTGAATTTAGATATTTTCTCAGGAGTAAGATACCAGCATTGAGTTAATTTAATGGATACTTCCCATAATGTAGAGCAGCATGTGGCTTTATATGTGGTGTTACAAGCTTTTTCCCATTGGTCAACTGTATAGGTGTATCCTAAGTCTTCTTCCCATCTAATTAAAGGGATAGTCTTTGTAAACACACTTTTTTGTTGAAGAAGATTATAGAAAAGAGAGATCCCTTTTTGTTGATGTATGGGGATCTTAAGGAAGGACCAAGCCGATTGGGGAACATTATAGGTCCATGATGGGAGGTTGGAAATGCAATTCTTAGTTCGGATGTAGAGGAATAAATCTGAATTTGGCAATTGAAATTTCTTTTGAAGTGTAGGAAATGGTTTGATCACCCCATTATCAAGTAGATCAGATAGATATTTAATTCCCTTCTCTATCCATGATGTAAATGAGGTTGTCTTCATGAAATTATGTAGAGTATTTAGCGGAATTTGGACTTTGGTAGGAAGAGGGTGTGAGGAAGTTAGATGCAGAAATCGAACCCAGGATTTAAGTGTTGCTAATATTGTTGGGGAGATGCGAGAAGGTATCTTGGCTCCAAGTGCCATGGAAGGAATCCATATTGATAGATTATTTCCTGGGATCTTAGCAGTTTCCATCTTCCCCCAAATTGTAGATGGAGGAGATAGAAACCATTTCTTAGACTGTGTAAGAACGGAGGCTAAATAATAATCTTGGAAATACACATACCCTGTTTCCCCAGCTTGACGTTTCTTCACTAAGTTTGAATGAGCACATCTAGATTTTTTACCTTGCCAGATTAATCTAGAAAACAGAGTCTGAAGGGATTGGAAATATTTTAACGGAATTGGAATCGGGAGAGTTCTAAAAAAGTATAAAATTTGTGGAAGGTGAAGCATTTTAAATGCTGCCAAACGTCCCATCCATGAAAATTCATGGGATGCTAGTTTAGTGAGATTTTCTTCTAATGCATTACGAAGTGGAATATAATTATATTGGAACAGTGTTTTACATGAATTTGATAATTGAATACCCAAATATTTATTTGTACTTTCAGTCCATGTATAAGGGAATTTTAATTTAAGATGTTTAGTAGTATTTTCATCTATCCCCAAGTTCAATATAAAAGATTTATTCACGTTAAGCCTGTAATAAGAAACTTTGCTGAACATATTTAGTGTTTCCTGAATTTCCGGTAAGGATTTCACAGGATCAGTAATCATAAGAACAACATCATCTGCAAAAAGGTTGATTTTATGTTCTTGTTCAGCAATGGTAACTCCTAGAATTTTTTTGTTGGACCTAATACTCTCAGCTAGGGGTTCAATAACAAGGTTAAAAATTAGGGGGGATAAGGGGCATCCTTGTCGTGTACCATTTGTTATTGGGAATGGAGGTGATAAAGAATCCGTAGTATACACTCGAGCCGAGGGGACAGAGTACAGGGCTAATATTGCTTTGTTGATTTGACCTGTTAAGCCAAATTTAGTCAGAACGGATGACAGGTATCCCCAATGAACTCTATCAAACGCTTTTTCAGCATCAAGCGACAGAAACAGGGATGGCGATTTGGTGAGTTCTACATGGTGTATTATATTTATCATTCTTCTAGTAGCATCTGATGCTTGTCTTCCTTTGGTGAAACCCGATTGATCTCTATGGATAAGAGAGGGTAACAAACTATCTAGTCTTTTGGCTATAAGTTTTGCATAAATTTTAACATCTAAATTGAGTAAGGAAATTGGTCTAAAATTTTTAGGTGAAGATGGTTCCTTATGGAATAGTTACAACAAGAGCATTCAGCATTTCATTGGGAAATGATGAAGAATTGGCTGCTAAATTATAAAATGTCACATAGTATAGGTGCTAGAGTACTTTGACATTTTTTTAAATATTCCCCTGTAAAGCCATCTGGACCAGGTGATTTCAAGTTAGGAAGAATATGGATAGTTTGTAGAATTTCAGGGATAGTTAAGGGAGAATTGAGAAATTCTAATTGTTGTGGGGAAATAGATGGAAGTTTGACACTCTCCAAAAAGGTGTCAATCTCCTCCTGAGAAGGTTGATGGGTATCGCCATAATTTTTAATGTTATATAAATCATTATAATATGAGCTAAATGCTTCAGCTATTGAAGAAGGCTTAAGCAATTTTTCATTAGTGTGAGGATGGTAGAGGAATGGAATTTTAATCTTAGATCGATAACCTTTAATGCGTAATGCCATTGTTTTCCCTGCTTTGTTCCCTGTTGCATAAGTGGTAGCTCTGAATTTTTTATAGGATTTCTCATGTGTCTCTAGAAGTAGGGTTCTTAATTCATTACGTAACTGTAAAATTTGTGTTTTAATGAAAGGAGAAGGATAATTTTTATTGTGTTCCTCAGCTTTGGCTATCTCCTTAGTAAGTTCATCCATTCTCTGAGTTCTCTTTTTTTTAGCTTTAGAACCTAATTGCATAAACACCCCTCTCATAACAGCTTTATGAGCATTTCATAATATCATTAGGTCAGATATAGACGTCAAATTAATTGAAAAGAATTCAGTAAGGTGTTGCTGGAGTGTTGTGGAGTAATTTTCATTTTGGAGAATATAGTTATTAGCTCTCCATATATATGAATTTGGTTGGGATGATGTGGTTGTTATAGACATGCTATTGGGAGCGTGATCTGACCACGTGGCCGTATGTATATGGGAGGATGAAATCTTGTCAAGCAGCCATTTATCTGTCAAGAATAAGTCAATTCTGGAGTAGGTATTGTGCCGTGGTGACAAATATGTGTAATCCCTTTCATTAGCATGTCCACATCTCCACACATCAAATAAGTCATTCGAAGTTATGAACTTATCATTAGCCCCTCCCTGTGCCCAGCCCTTACCCCCACCTATGCAGGGCTCCACTGTGGTGGTCCGGAGGTGCCAGTCCAGTGCTGATCCTCAGCCATGGTGCTGGCACTGCCTGCTGATTGACTTCTCCGCTGCTATCTCCCTCACTGACACCAGCACTGAGATAGAACACTGACACCAGCACCACGATAGAGACTGAGCACTGACACCAGCACCGAGATAGAGAGCACTGACACCAGCACCGTGATAGAGAGCACTGACACCAGCACCGAGATACAAGCACTTGACACTTTTAGTGTATTTTTGTACATTTGTATTATCACTTATCATACACCAGTTGAATACTCACAAAAAAGGTGACCTTTGAGGGTGTTTGTATTCTCTTAGTGCTGCATTTTTTTATTATCCATTCTATACACAATTTTTCACATTGTTGAAGCTGGTTGCTGATTTTTATAATTTTTTCTTGTGTGATTAGTAGCGCAACTTTTTTCACATATTTTGTTTGCCAATTATGAATGAGGTATGTGTAAGGCTGTCTGCAGGACAGCCTGTGTTTGTAGGAGGAGTTAGGCAACATAAAGCCTGCCCTCCTTTGCCTCCTCCCTCGTGGTCGTAGGCTCGCAGCATCATTTCCAGGCGACCCTGACGTCACTTCCGGGTTGCGAATCAGTCGAGGACGTGCGGTGGCTTTTTGTCGCCTTGCTCGCTGCAAGTCTCAGCCCAGCATTTCCTTAGGGTGGTCGTGTGGAGGTCGCGTGTGCTGCGGGCGCAGGTAAGGGGGAAGTTTCGTCTTCCCTCCCTTCATTCTCGGAAGTGCTCTGGGTTAGCTTGTCACTATTGGCATGCTTAGTTAAAAGTTCAGTTAGTCAGATACCTTATGGCAACATGTTTTATATTTATTTGGCTCTTCCATCCAGTTGCACTGTGTATATAGGTATCAGGTATCAGCTGCAGTGGTTACTGAGATTCATGTTATGTCAGAAAAGATTCTTATCAGATCGGGAGGGAGTCGCTCCATTGTTTTGTACCATGCAAGAACAAGTTCAGCAGATAGAGCCCTGACTTTGTCATGTTGCTGTACTCAGGTTGTAGCAAGTAACATCACTAAGTAGCGGTGTTCTTTCTTACAGTGCTCATGTCAGTTTTATGAGGGCAGGTTGCACATGACACTGGTGCGCCCCCCCCTCCCCCCCCCCCTTATCTCGCAATTTTTTTCTCGTGGGCTCAGCACCAAAGCACGCCCCCCCCCCTGTTTTTTGTTATTGGGAGGGGGGGTTTCCATGCAGGCAGGGTCACATATTTTTCCAAACGCCACCTCACTCTGTTACATTCCAGGGCACGTGGCTTGATATAAGTTTTCTGTCATCTATTTTTCACGTTCTGGTACGTTTGTCTTTCCTGAGTGATGGTTTGTATGTTTATGTTCCGTTTTATTTTTATTTTTTCCTTTAGTTGTTTTTTTCTTCACATCTTTTGGAAGCTCGAAGTTGCTTTCTTTGCAGGTTTTCTCTTTTGTTTTTCAGTCTATCTCAGGTAAGTTATTTGTTTTTTCCTCACACCAGTTGTCAGGGGTGGTGGTATATCAAAACTGACGTTTGAGGTATATGCTTTATTCTGAGTAGTTGCTGTGTGCATTTGTTTCTTTCCGTAGGGGTGGTTTTGGCTACATTACTGCAGGATTTTCAGGAGTCTGTTCGGTGTTTCCCAGACAGTTTCAGAAACGTATTTCAGCATATGACATGTTTACGCTCGGCAGGGCTATCCACGTTTTCCACTGCAGGTTACCCATCACATCTATGGATTTTCAACAGATTGAGGTGATCATTTTTAATTGGCTTGTTCAGTGGCAAGTCTCCTCATCTGTTCATACACAGCTTACATATCACGTTCTTAGTTACGTTTTCTCATGCAGTTTATGTTGCTCACGCAGGTTACGTTGCTCACACATTCATGTTTTCAGGCAATTTACGTTTTCCATGCAATTACGTTTTCCATGCAATTTACGTTTCCATGCAATTTTCGTTTCCATGCAATGTTTCTCACGTGACTTTCGTTTTCTCCATATCTCACGTTTCCCATGTCGCTCATGTCTCCCATATCGCTCACGTTTCCCTTATGTTGTGCAACCTGCGTTCGCCAGGCAGGTTGCATTTTCTCATGCAGCCTCGGTTGCTACTACTCACATTTATCAGTTCACGTTTTTCACGGTTCTCGCTCAGTTACGTTCCTTCATGCAGCTTGCATTCCTGTCTCAGGTTACTTTTCCAGTCTGTTCATATTTCGCATTTAGTTAGTTTTTTTCACCCAGTTACGTATTGCTTTCCATCAGTTCGTGGTTGTTATTTGTGTTGCTGGGTGCCGTCCATTTGTTTGTTTTGTTCAGGTACATCATCATGATTAGATCATGGCATCTCCACTGCAGCTACCTGTCTCGTTTTCAGGTTTGCACGGATTGAGTTTGTCGTTTTTAATTGGCTTGTACAGTGGCAACTGGCAAGTCTCCCTCATCCGTGTTAGATAATGTTACATCTTGTTTCTATTTCATAATTACGTGTTTCACCATTACTTCAGTAGCCTGACAAGTTTTCAGGTCTTCTCTAGGCCTGAGTTTAAGTTTTTAATTTGCCTGTTTAAGTTTTTAATTACGCCTCAGGTAGCACGGCCTGGTAAATTACACAAGACAGGCATACATCAGTCCCGTTTTACATTGGAGGTTTTGGGGGGGTGAGGGGGGGGGGCATTTGGCTGCAGGTAAGTCACAGGGATGGTGTGTTATTTTTCTGGTTTATGTCAAGTTTATTTTTATTTTCCTGGTATACAGATCATGTCTCAAGCTGCAGATATTGAGGACTTTGCGTCTATCCCGCCTTCTCCAGCTAGGGGGTCGGAGCTGGATAGCTCTCTTTCTCTCAGAACCTAGACCGTCCCAAGGCTAATAGCAGAACTTCAGCGCCAAAGGATCACTTTCTGGCTTCGGCTCAGAAAGCCCAATTGTTTAGGTTACTGTTCCCTCATGCGGCGGAAGCAAGTGTGGAGCAAGTTACCCTACGTCTGTGGTTTCTTCTCTCTCCCAGATCCACACTACTCTTAATTCCCTAGCTAAATTCTGTCAGGAGTTGCGCAATAGAGTGGAGGTGTTGGAAAGTCAGCCTAATGCAGCTTCAAGAGTTTCTACTGGCCCAGTGGTTTTAGCAGATTCCAGAATCCCCATGGTGCTTAGGCCAGTGCCACTAGGCCCAGGTAATAATTTGTGGGCTCCTCCCATTACTCCGGCTCATTTTATCCCTGGGAACATTAAAAAAGACATCTTGGGAGGGGAAGGGTGTCAACCTTGCATCCCTGTTAATTGCTGGTCGTGACATGGTAGATAATAGGTCTTACGCTTGCGGGGATGTTTCAGTGGTGGTCAAGACCAGGGATCACAGGCTCAATCGCAAGTTGTCCATCCCTGAGTTTGTCCTGGCCTTTAGTCTTTACAGAGATATAATTTGCTCTGTAAGTCCACTCAGATTGGAGGAATTGGACCTGTACCTGTATACGGTGGTCGAGTTAGGCCGCAAGTATGGTGGGTCCAGCTTTTCCGATTATCACCTGTCTTTTTCTGCCAAGGTGGCGGCCTGTTTTGCGCAATTCCAGGTGGTAACAGTTTGGAGCAATATTGATACAGAGTTGTTTTGCAGGCATTTCGCTAGGCTTAGATCCCTGGTGTGCGCAACTTGCCAGTCGTCAACTTGCCAATCATCGGGCCATTCACCACACCACTTTTCTGGGTTTGGAGGGTCAACCCCCTGGGGCTGGTTAGAGGGAAGTTTTCTACGTTTAATTTATAACTTGTCTACCCCTCATTGTTCACACATAGCTAGCCTTAACTCTCTGATTCCCTCAGAAGAGTTTTCTCTCAAATATGCTTCGATAGATCAGGCAATTCAGTCCATCATCAGAGTTGGCTCAGGCACCTGGTTGCCCAAAGCCGACATTGCGGACGCTTTTAAACGCCGGCCAATTCTGCCATCACGTTGGCAGTGGCATGGTATCAGGTGGAAGGGAGGTTACTATTTCGCCACTAAACTTACTTTTGGGTCTAAAAGTAGTCCAGACTCTTTTGCCAAGGCCCTCAGCTGGATTCTCACTCACAGGGAAAATTGTCACAAGGTGATTCATTATTTAGATGATTTTCTCCTCATTGACCCCACTGATCATTTGAAGCTCATTTCAGTTTTTTCAGCTCTCAACATCCCACTTGCGGACAGGAAAATGGAAGGTCCTGTTACTAGTCTCGCGTTCCTGGGTATCACACTTGATTCTCGATCCATGCAGGCCAGTCTTCCTACTGACAAGCTAGTTAGGATCAGAGATCGCATTCATGCCTTCACGTTTTCCCGGGTTTTTACCAGGGTGGAGTTACAGTCACTGCTGGGTATGTTAAATTTTGCAATGAGGATCATTCCCCAGAGGAGGGCTTTCATTTCCAGGTTATTGTCAGTGTTGCCTTCAGCCCCTAGCTCATATATGCAGGTCTTCCTGGATCCATCCGCTCTATCTGATCTACTGATGTGGGATGAGTTCCTCCAGAATTGGAATGGGGTCACCATGTTTATCCCTGCAGTGTCCAGTTCTTCCGCTCAAGTATCAACAGATGCAGTGGCCACCAAAGGCTATGCGGCCATTTTTGGTTCGCACTGGCTGGCAGGGTCTTGGTCTGATGAGGTCTTGGCTATTCCTCAGTTTACTGAGACGTTGGCGATGTTTGAGATTTATCCCATAGTGGCAGCGGCTCAGGTGTGGGGGCATTTGTGGGCAGGTCAGTGTTTTTTTTTTCCACAAATAACCAAGCAACCTCTGAAATCATCAACTATGGCCGATCTAAAGCCTTGCTGATAATGGGTTTTGTGCGTAGGCTCGTTTGGCTGTCCCTCTATTTCAAATTTTCACTACATTGTAGGTTCATCAATGGTACAGATAATGTAGCGGCTTAATTTCCCACTATTTTTCAAGCAGGCCCCGGATGCGGATGCCTGTGCCATGCCTTCTCCACAGTTCCAGCAATTAGTGATGGAATAAATTCCCATTGGGCTGACGCAGCGGCCTTGATCAATGAGTCTTTATCGTTAACTACTAGGAAGGCTTATGACTCTGCTTGGAATGTTTTCCAGGCTTTCCGGTCAAAGTTTTCTCGTCCTGATTTGTTACAACATCCAGTACCTACTAGCGTTTACTGCTTTTTGCCACTCCCAACTCAAATTAGCCCACAGCACCATCAGGACGTATCTGGCTTGGATTCAGCATGTCATGCCTCTGGAAGACCCCAATAGGCCTTCTATTTTTTCTGCGCACCCTATCAACAAAGCAATCCTCAAGGGGATCCAGAAGGGTAGCCCTCCTGCCGTGGTTAGCAGACTTCCCATCATGGGTAATATTTTCTATGACTTGCCTGACATGCTCACAAGGTCTCCTTTTGGACTGTTGCCTAGCTTGGTGCTAAAGGCAGCGATCTATCTGGCCTTTTAAAAAATTTTGAGGCCGGCGGAATTTTTGGTGTCTGGCCCAGCGTCTCATAGTTACATAGTTAGTCAGGTTAAAAAAAAAGACACAGCACAGTGGTGTAGTGGTTAGCACTTTCACCTAGCAGCAATAGGGTCCCTGGTTCAAATCCTGACCACAACACCATCTGCCTGGAGTTTGCATGTTCTCCCTGTGCCTGCATGGGTTTCCTCCCACACTCCAAAGACATGCTGGTAGGTTAATTAGACCTTGTCTAAAAAAAAAAAAATGGCCTTAAAATGTGTATGTGTATGTCAATGTTGTATGTTTGTAAGCGTGTCAGGACCCTACAGGGTAAAAGGACCATGCAAGAAAGCGCCCTGAGGCGATTCAGTTCGCATAGGTAGTGCTATACAAGTCACTCACTCACACAAGTCCATCCAGTTCAACCACAAAAAAAAATAATATATCATACAATCCCATATACCCAATTCTATATCCACAGTTGATCCAGAGGAAGGCAAAAAACCCCATCAGAACATGATCCAATTTGCTAAAGCAGGGGAAAAAATTCCTTCCTGATCCCCCGAGAGGCAATCGGACTTTCCCCGGATCAACTTTACCTATAAATGTTAGTACCCAGTTATATTATGTACACTTAGGAAATAATCCAGGCCCTTCTTAAAGCAATCCACTGAGCGGGCCAGAACCACCTCTGCAGTGAGTCTATTCCACATTTTCACAGCTCTTAGCCCTTGTACACACGGTCGGAGAATCCGTCGGAATGTGTCCTATCGGACCGCGTAGTCGGATAATCCGACTGTGTGTGGTATGCATCAGACTGATTCCGTCGGAATATCCGTCGGACCCAATTTTCCAACATGTTGGAAATATTTCCCGACCAACTGGGCCGGTCGGACATACTCCGATCATGTGTAGAGAATTTTGATCGGACCAAGTGCCACGCATTCTCAGATCAAATTCCTACATCAAAGCTATTGGCTACTAGCCTGAATGTAGTCCCATCGTAACGAATTTACGTCATCACGTTCTGAAAGATCAGATTTTCAGATCAACTTTGTCCGACCGTGTGTATGCAACAGTTTCGGACAAGATCCGATGGACAAAATCCGACGGGCAAAATCCGACGGATTTGGTTGTGTAAATCTCCGACCGTGTGTACAGGGGCTTACTGTGAAGAAACCTTTCCGTATTTGGAGATTAAATCTCTTTTCCTCTAGACGTAAAGAGTGCCCCCTTGTCCTCTTTGTTGACTGTAAATTGAATAACTCGACACCAAGTTCACTATATGAACCCCTTATATATTTATTCATGTTGATCATATCCCCCCTCATCTCCTCTTATCAAGAGTGAATAAATTCAGTTCCTCTAATCTTTCCTCATAGCTGAGTTCATCAATGCCTCTTATCAGTTTGGTTGCCCTTCTCTGCACTTTCTCCAGTTCCCCGATATCCTTTTTGAGAACTGGTGTCCAAAACGGAACTGCATATTCCAGATGAGGTCTTACTAATGATTTGAACAGGGGTAAAATGATATCTCTCTCTCTATACCTCTCTTAATACAGGAAAGGACTTTGCTCGCTTTGCAAACCGCAGCTTGGCATTGCATGCTATTATTGAGCTTATGATCTACCAAAACCCCCATATCCTTCTCCACTATGGATTCCCCCAGTTGTACTCCCCCTAGCATGTATGATGCATGCATATTCTTAGCCCCCAAGTGCATAACTTTACATTTCTCAACATTAAACCTCATCTGCCACATAGTCGCCCAATTAGACAGAGCATTGAGGTCGGCTTGTAAATTGGAGACATCCTGTAAGGACGTTATTCCACTGCATAGCTTGGTGTCATCTGCAAAGACGGAAATGTTACTTTTGATCCCAGACCCAATATAATTTATAAAGATATTAAAAAGTAAGAGTCCCAGCACTGAACCTTTGGGTACACCACTGATAACCTTAGACTATTCAGAGTAAGAATCATTAACCACTACTCTCTGAATTCTGTCTTTTAGACAGTTTTATATCCATTTACAAACTGATATTTCCAAACCTGTAGACTTTACCTTACACATGAGCCGAGTGTGCGGAACTGTATCGAACGCTTTTGCAAAATCCAAGTATACCACGTCCACCGCCACCCCTCTGTCCAAGGTTTTACTTACCACCTCATAAAAAGAAATCAGGTTTGTCTGACAACTTCTGTCTTTCATGAATCCATGCTGTCTGTTACTTAAAATATTTTTTTCCTGCAAGAACTTGTCTATGTGGTCTTTTATTAATCCCTCCAGTATCTTCCCAACTATAGAAGTTAAACTAACAGGTCTATAGTTACTTGGTAAAGACTTTGTTCCCTTTTTAAATATAGGCACCACATTGGCCCTGCGCCAATCCAGTGGTACTATTCCTGTCATTAATGAGTCCCTAAAAATTTGATACAATGGCTTTGAAATTACAGAGCTCAATTCTTTTAGGATCCGTGGGTGGATGCCATCAGGTCCAGGTTCTTTATCCACCTTTATTCTGTTCAAATATTTCTGGACCATATCACTTTTGAACCATTGTGGATTTGGGGCTGCGTCACTACCACCCCCATTATGGACATGAGCTCCCCCATGCTCCTTTGTATACACAGAGCTGAAGAAAATATTTAATAAGTTAGCCTTCTCTTTGTCCCCAGTCACCCACTCCAGATTATTTTGTAAAGGGCCTACATGCTCAGACTTGTCCTTTTTACTATTAATATATTAATCTCGTGTACTTTTGATCAATCGACTGGTTAGACACCCCGGCCATTTCTGTTTACATCTGCATGTTTGCAAGATGCTACAAACAGGAATCGGCACGGACATCAGGTTTTTTGAGACTGGCAAGACACGGTGCCCAGTGTTGGTTTTAGACCAGCTAGTCAGTGCTATGTCTGACAAACCCAGGCATAGTCCGTTGCTGCCTTTTCCCAGTGCTCCCCTCTCCTCTATTGGCTAATCTGGGTCTGGACCCTAAAGCGTACTCTGGCCATTCGTTCAGGATAGGGGCGGCTTTGCGCCAAGAGGTCCCAGCTCACATCATTAAGAAATTGGGTAGGTGGAACTCGTCTTGTTTCTCCAGGTATATTCCAGAGCCATATTTTGAGATGTCATAAGCATTTGTCAGTTTGGCAGATTGAATGTTAATTTCAGCATGTGAATAAATCTGTTTGTTCAAACTCTCAACCTACTGTTTGTATATTTTTGCCCCCTTTCAGGCAACTGACCAAGTGAGCATGGCACACCTCAGGTCAATGTTCTCTGTTGCTGTTTGTTCCTTTTCCATACCATCCATAGTTTGACTCCAAGTACAAGTGTAAGGCTGTCTGCAGGACAGCCTGTATTTGTAGTAGGAGTCAGGCCACATAAAGCCTGCCCTCCTTTGCCTCCTCTCATGATCGTAGGCTCTCGTATCCCACCCACCCATTTCCCCTTCTTTCTTTTTCTTTCTTACTTTTCATTTCATTCATTTCATTTTATACTTGGATATGCCCCCTTTCAGGCATACTGACTAGTGATGGCCGAACGGTTCGCCCGGCGGTCGTTTCGCGGCGAATTTCCGACTTTCGCCGTCCGCGGGTTCGAACGCCTTTTTCCGTCGTTCGCCCCGGCGGACTTACGTGTTTAATGTATACAAGAACTTTAACCTTTCGTGACACGTTTATCATGTGTTACAGGACAACCAATTGAGACATGACAGCTCATGGACACTTGGACATTCCCCCTAACCTATAAATACACCCGATCCGGTGGCCATTTTACATTCTTTCTTCTGTCACTGTAGGGAAAGGATCCTGTGTGGAGTAGGGACAGAGAAAACGCTAGCTATTTGGTACACAAAAGTTCTTTTCAGGACTGGTATAGGTGTTAGGTCAGCAGCCTGAGTTTCTTTTGTCAGTTTAGATAAAGGGACAGAGCGCTGTATGCTGCTATTTTAGGGACAGCTCAGCCAGATTAGTCTTTCTTCATCATCATCATCATCATCATCATTAGCTGTTACTATCAGGTCCACAAAAGAGCTGTTCCAGCTAATCGTTCCAGCCTACTCTTTTTTGCCAATTTGTATAGGGACAGGCAGGAAGCAGTGTGTCAGGCAGTGAGGATAATTTTAAAGACTTGCTGTTACTATTAGTTCCACAAAGGTTCTTTTCAGGACTGGTATCAGTGGTACGGTAATAGGCTTGTACACGTATAATATTCTTTCTTCCAAATATAGAAAGAATATTATACTTGACTGCTGCCCTTCTGCTGCAGTCTGCTAATCATTCACAACTCACTTGTTCCACAAAGCTCTTTATCAGGACTGGTAACTTGGTCTGTCTAGGGTGCTACGGTACATAGGCTTGGGTGCGGTACAGTCTGCTGTTCTGTAAGGACCGCTATCGGTCCACAATACATAGGGTTGCCGTGCACTACTGCTGACCGCTGCCCTATACTGCAGCAGTCCTTCATTGGTATAGGGACTGACGTACAGTCTGCTAATCACTAACACACAACCTGCTTGGTCCACAAAAGTTCTTATAAGGACTGGTAACTTGGTATAGGGTGCTACGGTACATAGGCCTGAGTGCGTTACAGTCTGCTGTTCTGTAAGGACCGCTATCGGTCCACAATACATAGGGTTGCCGTGCACTACTGCTGACCGCTGCCCTATACTGCAGCAGTCCTTCAGCGGTATAGGGACTGACGCACAGTCTGCTAAACACTAACACACAACCTGCTTGGTCCACAAAAGTTTTTATAAGGACTGGTAACTTGGTATAGGGTGCTACGGTACATAGGCCTGAGTGCAGTACAGTCTGCTGTTCTGTAAGGACCGCTATCGGTCCACAATACATAGGGTTGCCGTGCACTACTGCTGACCGCTGCCCTATACTGCAGCAGTCCTTCATTGGTATAGGGACTGACGTACAGTCTGCTAATCACTAACACACAACCTGCTTGTTCCACAAAAGTTCTTATAAGGACTGGTAACTTGGTATAGGGTGCTACGGTACATAGGCTTGAGTGCGGTACAGTCTGCTGTTCTGTAAGGACCGCTATCGGTCCACAATAGATAGGGTTGACGTGCACCACTGCTGACCGCTGCCCTATACTGCAGCAGTCCTTCAGCGGTATAGGGACTGACGTACAGTCTGCTAAACACTAATACACAACCTGCTTGGTCCACAAAAGTTCTTATAAGGACTGGTAACTTGGTATAGGGTGCTACGGTACATAGGCTTGAGTGCGGTACAGTCTGCTGTTCTGTAAGGACCGCTATCGGTCCACAATAGATAGGGTTGACGTGCACCACTGCTGACCGCTGCCCTATACTGCAGCAGTCCTTCAGCGGTATAGGGACTGACGTACAGTCTGCTAAACACTAATACACAACCTGCTTGGTCCACAAAAGTTCTTATAAGGACTGGTAACTTGGTATAGGGTGCTACGGTACATAGGCTTGAGTGCGGTACAGTCTGCTGTTCTGTAAGGACCGCTATCGGTCCACAATAGATAGGGTTGACGTGCACCACTGCTGACCGCTGCCCTATACTGCAGCAGTCCTTCAGCGGTATAGGGACTGACGTACAGTCTGCTAAACACTAATACACAACCTGCTTGGTCCACAAAAGTTCTTATAAGGACTGGTAACTTGGTATAGGGTGCTACGGTACATAGGCTTGAGTGCGGTACAGTCTGCTGTTCTGTAAGGACCGCTATCGGTCCACAATAGATAGGGTTGACGTGCACCACTGCTGACCGCTCACCTATACTGCAGCAGTCCTTCAGCGGTATAGGGACTGACGTACAGTCTGCTAATCACTAACACACAACCTGCTTGTTCCACAAAAGTTCTTATAAGGACTGGTAACTTGGTATAGGGTGCTACGGTACATAGGCTTGAGTGCGGTACAGTCTGCTGTTCTGTAAGGACCGCTATCGGTCCACAATAGATAGGGTTGACGTGCACCACTGCTGACCGCTGCCCTATACTGCAGCAGTCCTTCAGCGGTATAGGGACTGACGTACAGTCTGCTAAACACTAATACACAACCTGCTTGGTCCACAAAAGTTCTTATAAGGACTGGTAACTTGGTATAGGGTGCTACGGTACATAGGCTTGAGTGCGGTACAGTCTGCTGTTCTGTAAGGACCGCTATCGGTCCACAATAGATAGGGTTGACGTGCACCACTGCTGACCGCTCACCTATACTGCAGCAGTCCTTCAGCGGTATAGGGACTAAGAGTTTTGTCACAGGGTCATTTAAAAAATGACATGCAGAGGAAGAGGCAGGCCCTTCCGCAGGGGTGGTAGGGGTAGGGCAGGAGCAACAGGCTTGAGCCAAAGTGGGAAGTTGCAGAAGGTGCGTTCAATTACTTTAAAGGATGCACCAGACTTGGTTGAGTGGCTCGCTCAGCCTTACTCTTCTGCACCCTCCTCATCCTCTCGATCTGCACCCTCTTCTTCACTCTCTGCTATGTGCACCCCCAAAGACACTACCACCAACAACACGACCACCACCACCACCACCACATACCTTCCGCTTGAGTCACTGGAATTATTTTCCGATCCATATCAAGAGGACATTTCTGATGCGCAGCCACTCTTGGTATTGGATCAGGAAGAGGAGGTAGCAACAAGCGCTACTCAGCAGTCTGACGCCAGTACCCAGATCAGCCCAAGGAGGAGGTTGGTCCCCGGTGTTGCTGCCTACTCTACTTATAGCGGTGGGGAAGGTGACGTTGATGATGACGTGTCTAGTGATGTCACGTGGGTGCCCACAAGAGAGGAAGAGGAGGGGAGTTCAGAGGGAGATATGGACCAGCAGATAGGGAGGAGAAGCAGCAATGACTTACATTGCACAGCAGGGACAAAGCAGACTGCAAATGTATCAGGAGCGAGTCATCGACCATGTACGGTCACATCTGGCGCTCCCAGGACACCGGCACATGGCTCCGCAGTGTGGGCTTTTTTTAACGTGTCCGCTGCTGACAATAGCGTTGCCATCTGCAATCTTTGCAGTCAACGCGTTAGTCGCGGTAAGCCCAATACTCACCTAGGGACGACCGCCTTAAGAAGGCACATGAGCAGCCATCACCGAGCCCAGTGGGAGCAACGGAACACACAAAGCCACACTGCAGGCTCTCACCGTCCAGCCTCGTCTTCTACTTCTCCTTCTCCTCTCTCCTCACAATTGTCCTCCACTCCACCTTCCATCACGCCAAGCTCACATTTTTCTGCAAAAAGGCAGGCTTCCGTGGGCCTAATGTTTGAGCGTAAAAAAATGATGACGCCGGATAACCCTCTTGCCCAACGGTTGGCGGCTGGCTTGTCAGAACTCATAGCCCGCCAACTACTGCCATATAAACTGGTGGACTCGGAGGCCTTTCGCAAATTTGTGGCCATTGGAACACCACAATGGAAGGTCCCAGGAAGGAAGTATTTCTCAGAGAAGGGCATCCCAGAGCTATATGGCCATGTTCAGCGGCAAGTGAATGTATCTCTGGCACACAGTGTCGGTGCCAAGATACATCTGACCACAGACACGTGGTCTAGCAAACACGGGCAGGGAAGGTATATCAGTTTTACTGCCCACTGGGTGAACCTTCTGACGGCCGTCAAGCATGTAACCCGTGGCACCCGTGTAGATTTGGTTTTACCGCCACGGATTGCATGCAGGCCTGACTCTTCTTCTCCTCCTCCTACTCCATCCTCCTCCCTCTCCTCCTCAGCTGCCTCCTCCTTTTCCGCTGCTAGCGTCTCTTCCACTGCACCGCCCAAGCTCCCCAGAACCTATTCCACATGCCAGGTGAGACGTTGCCATGCCGTGCTGCGTCTGTTGTGCCTGGAAGCAAAGAGCCACACTGGCCCGGCACTCCTTTCAGCTTTGCGTTCACAGGCAGATGAGTGGCTAACACCGCTCAATTTGACAGTTGGTAAAGTGGTGTGTGACAACGGTGCCAATCTGCTTAGCGCATTGAAACAGGGCAAAATCACGCACGTGCCGTGCATGGCACACGTCTTAAACTTGGTCGTGCAGCGATTCCTTGTCAAATACCCTGGGGTCCAGGACATCTTGCGGCAGGCAAGGAAAATCTCGGCCCATTTCAGAAGATCTTACACGGCCATGGCTCGCCTTGCTGACATTCAGCGGCGACACCATCTGCCGGTCAGACGTCTTATTTGCGATTGCCCGACGCGATGGAACTCAACCTTCTATATGCTTGATAGGCTGCTCCAGCAGAAACGTGCAGTTAACGTCTACCTGTATGAACTCTGCGAAAGAAACGGTTCTGGGGAGCTGGGTTTTTTTTCACCGCGCCAGTGGCTGCTCATGCGCGACACATGCAGACTTCTGCGGCCATTTGAGGAGATCACCAAACTGGTCAGTCGCAGCCATGGCGCCATCAGTGACATGGTACCTTATGCCTTCTTTCTGGAGCGTGCATTGCGTCGTGTCATTGATCAGGCTGTGGAGGAGCAGGAGCGGGAAGATGAGGAAGTCGCAATGCTGGATGAATTCCCAGGGGGGGCTACTCTATCTGAGACAAGTCAACAACAGGAGTCTGATGAGGAGTCAGAGGAGGATGGTGCCGGGGCGGATGAGCAGGAGCAAGAAGAGCATGCTTTAAACCTTTCTGGGATCCCTGTTGTGCGAGGATGGGGAGAGGAGAATGAAGAGGACGACATTATCCTGGATGATGAGCAGGAGCCAGGCCACCACACCGCTTCCACTTTAGTGCAAATGGGGGCCTTCATGCTCCAGTGTTTTAATAGGGACCCCCGTATAAAAAGCATGAGGGTCAAGGACCAGTACTGGGTGGCAACGTACTTAGACCCCCGGTACAAACACAAAATGGCGGAAATGTTACCGCCGTCGCAGAGGGCTGTCAGAATGCAGCACTTCCAGGCCTTGCTTCGAGAAATGCTGCATTCTGCTTTTGCGTGCGCTGGCAGAGGAGCAATTCCCACTCCCAGAGAAGGATTTGCGGGTACCAATCCAACAGCGCCTGCAAGAAGAGGCCGGTTTGAAGATGTGTTGGTGACTTCGGATATGAGGTCATTCTTTCAGCCGACCCATCGACAGGTGTCATCCGGATCCAGCATCAGGGAACGCCTAGACCGTCAGGTGTCCGACTACATTGGGTTAACGGCCGATGTGGACGCTCTGAGGAGTGATGAACCCCTAGACTACTGGGTGGGCAGGCTTGACCTCTGGCCAGAGCTTGCCCAATTTGCAATCGAACTGTTGGCTTGCCCCTCATCCAGTGTCCTGTCCGAAAGGACGTTCAGCGCAGCAGGGGGGATTGTGACCGATAAGCGTACTCGCCTAGCTCACCACAGTGTTAACTACCTCACATTTCTAAAAATGAATGAGGCATGGATCTCGGAGGAATTCAACACATGTGATCAGTAGACCATGTATATGTCTATAAACAATTTTTGGAATCAAGCACACAGACCTTCTTAATTCATTTGGCTCACTTCCCTGACCCAAAAAAGCACACCGTACTATATGCCCCTACCCTCCTCTTTGAAGAGGTTGAGCGGTGTCATATTTCTACTGGGGCTGCTTATTATGAGGGGTTCCCACCATCCCTGTGCTGTGCTGACTTCCTCCTGGGTGTTCTTATTATGAGGGGCTCCCACCATCCCTGTGCTGTGCTGACTTCCTCCTGGGGGTTCTTATTATGAGGGGATCACACCATCCCTGTGCTGTGCTGACTTCCTCCTGGGGCTGCTTACGGTGCTGCTGTCAGCGCTGTATGTCACGGAGCTGCTGTCAGCGCTGTATGTCACGGAGCTGCTGTCAGCGCTGTATGTCACGGAGCTGCTGTCAGCGCTGTATGTCACGGAGCTGCTGTCAGCGCTGTATGTCACGGAGCTGCTGTCAGCGCTGTATGTCACGGAGCTGCTGTCAGCGCTGTATGTCACGGAGCTGCTGTCAGCGCTGTATGTCACGGAGCTGCTGTCAGCGCTGTATGTCACGGAGCTGCTGTCAGCGCTGTATGTCACGGAGCTGCTGTCAGCGCTGTATGTCACGGTGCTGCTGTCAGCGCTGTATGTCACGGAGCTGCTGTCAGCGCTGTATGTCACGGAGCTGCTGTCAGTGCTGTATGTCACGGAGCTGCTGTCAGCGCTGTATGTCACGGAGCTGCTGTCAGCGCTGTATGTCACGGAGCTGCTGTCAGCGCTGTATGTCACGGTGCTGCTGTCAGCGCTGTATGTCACGGAGCTGCTGTCAGCGCTGTATGTCACGGAGCTGCTGTCAGCGCTGTATGTCACGGAGCTGCTGTCAGCGCTGTATGTCACGGAGCTGCTGTCAGCGCTGTATGTCACGGAGCTGCTGTCAGCGCTGTATGTCACGGTGCTGATGTCAGTGCTCTGTATTACGGTGCTGCTGTCAGTGCTCTGTATCTCCTGCACCCTCTTGTTTGCCTACCCTGGTCCCTGACCTTCCCTCTCCTCCATTGCCTTCATTAGCTCCATAGTCCTGAATTGTCAGAACAATTTCCCAAATAAAAAAAAAATGCTTGTAGTTATCGATCCCAAATTCACCTCATACATGTATTATGCTATTGTCCAGGTGGTGGGACTACGTGCTACCCCCTAATAATTACCCCGTGGCCGCAAATTCGACCTAAAGGTTTGCGAAATTCGCCTCCCATTGAAGTCAATGGAGCCCGCGGCGAACGGTCGTTTTCGCGAACGTTTGTGTCCGTTCGCGTTTCGCGTTCGCGAAACGTCCCGTCGGAAGTTCGTCCATCACTAATACTGACCACGGCACGCCTCAGGTCAATGTTCTCTGTTGCTGTTTGTTCCTTTTCCATACCATCTATAGTTTGACTCCGAGTACAAATAATAATGAGTAATGCACATACAGCATTTTAGCTATATCCTACAAATGCCCCTTGAACATGTTTTTAGGCTTAGTGCCATAGCCTTACATAGAATTTCAAAAGAAAAAACAAAACTCAAAAAGCTTTTTAACTCAAGAGTTAACATTTAAAATTAGATGTGTAATAATGAACAAAAATGTTTTTGTTCATGGTTCAAATTCATTGAATTAATGACTTAATAAACACTGGAAACATGGCAGACACAGTCTGAAGTTAAGCTTTATGTTTTTATGTCTGCACAACTTAGTGGTTGCAGCAAAGTTAACTAAGTTTACAATTTGGTATATATTAAGGGATTGGTACATAGGAATAGTCCCTGAAGGCCACCATAACTGAGTCTCCCACTAGTAAATAAATCATAGCAAAAGAATTGTAAGCAGAGAGCATATGGGAGAAGTGACCCGGCCATGACAATAGTATTTGCAGAGCTGTAGATTCAACATGTCATGATGTAATTGTTCCCCAGTTGCTCTTTGCTTCATTTGAGTTGACAGACCTACTTTATGCTGTTATTTTATATACTACTGGGATTTGTTCTGGGTACCAACAGCTGAGTTACCATACTGCACACTGTAAAGAAAAACAAGGAACCTCAATTGTACATCTGATATGGGTGTTTCCAAAATGTCAATTGGACCTTCTGCAATTATTTTTGAAAATAATCCATGCAAAGTTATTTTACAGTTTTGTTTATTCAACAAAGTGTTGGTTGATCATGGAGAATGTCATTTGTTTTATTTAGTGATACGTTTGGTGAGCAGTATCATTGATCTTTGTATATCTTATATAGGACAGAAAAACCTTTGGGGGTTTTGAAAGTTCTGTTTTTCATCTGTTCTGTTTGTACATGTAAACGTTTTAGCAGTGTAATTAATTTAACTTTGTAAAGAGTTGTCGTATTGAGGAGATTAAAAAAATGTCTAGGTACTATAGTTTTGGGTAAGGAATTATTGCCTTTTACTGTTATTATTGCCTATAACTTTTTGTAGCATAGATAGTATCTATGTGTTACTCTAATGCCTCGTACACACAATCGGACATTCTGACAACAAAACCTTGGATGTTGGCTTAAACTTGTCTTGCATACACACGGTCACATAAATGTTGTCAGAAGTTCCAATCGGCAAGAACGCGGTGACGTACAAAACATACGATGTGTCAAAAAAAATTAAGTTCACTAGCTCTTCTGCTTGATTCTGAACATGCATGGACTATTGTGCCTCGGAATTGTGTACACAGAATTCTCCAACAGCAAGATTTTTTGTCTGAAAATTTGAGAACCTGTTCTCAAACATTTGTCAGAAATTCCGACAGCAAATGTTCTATGGAGCATACACACAGTCGGAATTTCCGACAACAAGCGCACATCAAATATTTCTCGTTGGAAAATCCGACCGTGTGTACAAGGTTGATTTACTAAAACTGGAGAGTGTAAAATCTGATGCAGCTGTGCATGGCAGCCAATCAGCTTTTAACTTCAGTTTGTTCAATTGAGCTTTGACAAAAAACATGGAAGCTGATTGGTTTCTATGCAGAGCTGCACCAGATTTTGCACTCTCCAGTTTTAGTAGATCAACACCTAAGTATACATGAAATACACATACATGCTGTTTGTGCACAAATGAAAGACACCAAACAGTGTCAGTTATTTCATTAAAGGCAAAAGTTTCCTAACACAAATGATGGTTTGAAACAAGAATGTTACATGGTATCTGCAACGATCGTGCCTACTAGGCTCACGAATAGCTGTGTGTGTAGCAGCTATTTTGTTCAGGTCACAAGTCTTGCATGCCATAAGAAGATACAGTTGCAGTGACCACCCCCCCCCCCGTCTTCTCCTTCAGATCATACAATCCACAACCTCTTCATGCCAGACACCTCTTATCAATTTCCCAATACCCATGTCAGGGTCTCTAAAAGTGTCTGACTTAGCCGCCTCAGTGACTATAAAGTTAACAGACTTGGGTCGTACATACCTCAGTTGGAATCTGTACAATACACTTATCTGTCTCTTAGTAGAATCCATAATTCCAGTATATACCATGATTTACAAAATAAAAATAGCACAGCCAGAATATAGACATATTTACTTTTCTCAGTTCATTTGTAATGTTTCAAGTCCAGACACCCCTATGTCAAATCATATGGGAAACCACTGGCACCCTTTACCCATCCTAGGTAAAGTAGACATCTGATACCTGCCACCATATTTATATTTATTTTTTTAAGTGAATTTTGGACACTGGACAATAATCTGCTGGTTCGTAAACTGTAAACTGGAGATATTCAGAGAATATTTATCAAAAACTGTATCTGGTACATGGTCATAACCATAGTGGCATCCCAGAAACCACTCCTCAGACACTTAATTGGTCAGATGGCCTCTGTCAACACCCCTTTGATCCCAAATAAAAAAGGAATGCCAGGACAGTTTGACAGTTCTCATGTACCAAATCAGGAACATCTGTCAAGTTTGAGAACCGATAATACCTGGCTCATTGACTAAACTCTGCTAAACCCAAGGACACTGCAAGTATTCTTCCCTCTCAACTTTTTTTTATTTCTTTGTTGCTGTATTATGTCTTTATTTCTTTGAAACACCCATTTTTCTGTAAATATTTTATTTGCACCAATTTGAACTTTTCATTATTAAACCTTATTTTGAAAAGTGTTAAAACTGTATTTAAGGCTTTTAATGCAAGCTAAAGGAATACCTGTCTCTTGAAGAGTGCTACTGTGTACAATAAATCATTGAACATACCTGTCTGTGGTGACAGCGTGTGTATAGTAGGGATGAGCCCAATGTTTAAGTCGAACGTAAGTTTGACTTGAACATCGGGTGTTCGCCTGTCCACCGAATAGCGAACAATTTGGGGTGTGCATGGGAAATTCTAAATCTGCGGAACACCCTTTAAAAGTCTATGGGAGAAATCAAAAGTGCTAATTTTAAAGGCTTATGTGCATGGTGTTGTCATAAAAAGTGTTTGGTACCTGGGTCCTGCCCCAGGGGACATGTATCAATGCAAAAAAAAGTTTTAAAAACGGCTGTTTTTATGGGAGCAGTGATTTTAATAATATTTAAAGTGAAACAATAAAAGTGAAATATTCCTTTAAATTTCATACCTGGGGGTGTCTATAGTATGCTTGTAAAGTGGCGCATGTTTCCCGTGTTTACAAGAAGTGATTTTTTAGAGCACATGATTAGAGCCAGAGGCTCTAATAGGCTTCAAAATAGAATGCGCTTGGGGTACAAAGCACTGCGAACTGAGCCCACCCAGGTGTGTTACAATAGTGAATGAATATTCGCTATTGTCACACTGATCCTCTTCTTGGCGGGTCCAGAGACCTGTCACCCGTTGGCTGAAAGGACAGGAGAATGGATTGGATGCCTAGGAGAAGGAGGGAGGAGATGCACGGTGGAACCCACTGTGATGCAGAGGAGAAGACCCGATGGAAGCCACAAGCCACCTACTGTAGATGACCAACCGACACCGCCCGGGTGAGATGGGATGTGTAGTGCAGGTGACCCAACCGACCGTCCGCTGATCAGTCCGTGGGGTGGTTGTTTGCCCCCCCCCAAAAAAACACCAGTTGCCACTGTATTTAACAGCAACAAAGACTGAACTAAAATGCTTTTGTCTAGTAGAACAGAGAAAGACTAGAATCACAGTTTTTTTTTTTTTTCATTCTGTGTTCCTCCAGGTCCAGCAAATCCTTAGTTTGCAGGACAAGAAGCAAGGGTAAATCTAATGCCATGTACACATGGTCGGACTTTCCGACAGAAAATGTGCGATTGGATTGAGTTGTCGGAAAATCGTGTGTGGGCTCCATCTGACTTTTTTCGTCAGAATTTCTGACACACAAAGTTTCTGAGCTGGATCTAAAATTTTCCGACAACAAAATCCGATCATTTAAATTCCAATCATGTGTAGACAATTCCAATGGACAAAGTGCCACGCATGCTCAGAATAAATTAAAAGACGGAAGCTATTGGCTATTGTCCTCTTCTATAGTCCCATCGTACGTGTTGTACGTCACCTCGTTCTGAACGATCGAATTTTCCGTGTGTATGCAAGACAAGTTTGGGCCAAAATCTGTCGGAAAAAATCTAACAAATTTTGTTGTCGGAATGTCTGACCGTGTGTACAGGGCATAACAGAGACACAGACAGAAGTAAAAATCAAACAGTATTTATAATTCTTTGCCACAATATCCAAATCAAAAATTATTTTAGCTCAAAGGGTAATACAGGGTGATAAAGGGGCGATACAAGTCATATTGTATTTGAATGTTATAAAAAATTACCTTTCCTTTTCAATCTGCAGCCACTGTAATTTTCTATAAATGCAAAGCAATATTGCTACCTGGAGGTGTTCTGTACACAGAATGTGTAATGACCACTCTGCAGAAACATCATTTTCTGCTTGTGTGATTGGCTCACCAATTTTCCCAGAAGTCTGCCTAAGATACAAGTCAGATTTCAGGCATCTCCTGCAATAAAAATTAAATTTTTCGTGAGATACTTCCAATAGGAACACATCTAAAGGGATGGAGACCCAGCATATTTCCTCATTAGTGCTCTGCAGCTGCCACAGCTCACAGATAATTATGACCCACTTAACACAGAGGCACAGGGGAACACACATGGATTTCTTCAGAATAACAAGGTAGGAATCTGCAACAAAGGTTGTTATAATCCATGCAATGGACATAAATCACCCAGGGGGGAATGTTTTTTTCTCAACAAAAGTGGAGTTACTCTTTAACATTAGGGATGGGTCGAACACCTCCTGGTTCGGTTTGCATCAGAACTCCTGAAAATGGAAACATTTCAGACCCGAACCAGGAAACCTATTAAAGTCTATGGGACCTGAAATTGAAAAATCAAAAGTCCCCATTTTGAAGGCTTATATTCAACTTGTTGGCCTATAAAAGGGTATGGGGGACAGGGTACTGTATCAATGTAAAAAAAAAAAAAAAAAACACAGTAAAGTTAGCCCAATTTTTGCATAATGTGAAAGATGAAGTTACGCCGAGTAAATAGATACCTAACATTTCACTCTTCAAAATTGCACACGCTCGTGGAATGGTGCTAAACGTTGCTACTTAAAAATCCCCATAGGCGACGCTTTAAATTTTTTTACTGGTTACCTTTTGAGTTACAGAGGAGGTCTAGGGCTAGAATTATTGCTCTCGCTCTAACATTCGCAACAATACATCATATGTGTGGTTTGAACAACGTTTTCATATGTGGGCGGGACTTACGTATGTGTTCGCTTCTGCATGCGAGCACATGGGGGCAGGGGCGCTTTAAAGAAAAATGTTTTCTTATTTATTGTTCATTTTACTTTATTTATTTTAGTTTGAAATTTTTTTCCCCAAAAATAAATGTTTTGATCACTTTTATTTCTATTACAAGGAATGTAAACATCCCTTGTAATAGGAATATGGCATAACAGGTCCTCTTTACAGTGAGATATGGGGTCAATAAGACCCCACATCTCACCTCTAAGCTGGGAAGCCTGAAATAACAAAAAATAAAAAAAGATTCTGGCTTTGATCGTATTGGCGAGTCGGTAGAAGCACCAGAGGGTGGCAGGAGGGGGGGATGTCTATGGCTGGGTATTGCAGGGTATCACCGAGTATGGCTGGGTATCTCCGAGTATTGGCTGGAATTGTACTGCAGAGTATTGGCGGGTACTGCATAGTATTGGCGGGTACTGCAGAGTATTGGCGGGTATTGCAGAGTATTGGCGGGTATTGCAGAGTATTGGCGGGTACTGCAGAGTATTGGCGGGTACTGCAGAGTATCAGCGGGTGTTGCAGAGTATCGGCGGGTGTTGCAGATTATCGGCGGGTGTTGCAGAGTATCGGCGGGTATTGCAGAGTATTGGCTGGTATTGCAGAGCATTGGCAGGGAATTGAGGGGTTAAATTTCGGTGAGCAGAGATGTGGGCTCTGCAGATGCAGCCCACAGCGCTGCTGACACCGATCTCTTCCCCCTCCGCTGTACCGATCGGCACAGAGAGGGGGAGGGAGGAACCGGCGTCATAACATGACGCCGGTTTGTTTACAAGTGATCACTCCGTCATTTGACGGAGCGATCACGTGTAAACGGCCGTGATGAGTGGCCGTTTACCATAAACCGTGATGATCCACAGGACCCGGCGGTCATGGATGCTCTCGAGTGCGCGCCCCATATGACGGCCTCCCAGAGTTAAACAACCGCCCTGTAACCGTCATTTGGCTATGGGCTGGTTGTTAAGTGGTTAAAGTGAGTATAAGTGACCTATACTCAAAAAAGGGAAAACTTTGCACTGTTTTTAAAACAGGCGCAGACAACAATATGTGCAGGGTGTAACCCCTGGTGCTATATAGATACGACAATGCATAAACAGTGTAGTAGCAGTGGGGTCACATGACGTGAATCCTGAAAGGTAAACTATTAACAGTTCATCAATCTATACGAAAGTCCACTTGTATGGAGAGAGAGTGACCAATCTTCTCATATAGACCTTAAATGAAGGTAACAAGGAGACACACCATGACAATCTGGTATTCTGCAGCGATATCTGTAGATGCAACAATCTGAAGGTATAAGATGGATACGCTTACCAGAACAGTTGGACCCGCATGCCATACGACAATGGGTCTAAAGAGCTTATAATCCCAAAGGATTGTACTCCAGCCTCTGAAGGAAAGGGTCACGGTATGGAATCCTCTTAGGAGCGTCCACGATCCCAAATGAAGACAGGTGGGCCCGATAATTACCAACCAGTGATTCCCATGCTCGAGGGTGACAGTACCTCAGGAAACCAGTGTATCCCACCTTCAATTCAAGGGTTCATGCAGGTAGCATATAACAGGAAAAAGAAGAAGAAAGGGCTCCGGATGGTGTAGGTCAAAAAAAACGATTGGTTTTAATAAAAAAATACGTATTGTACAAATATAAAAAGTGATCACAAAAGAACAAATAGACTAAGAAAAAAACAATATGGGGTGCAAGTAATGCTTCCCGACGCGTTTAGACACAAGCAGTCATCAATTTTTTTATTTTATTTTTTTAGGTTTTTGAGTCCATTTTTTCAGCGCATACATTATTATTTTTTTCACATTTATTACAACTTTGTATGTTTGAGTGTTAGCTGCTAGTTTGATTTAAGTAGCGCAGTGCTTTTTCGTAAAGATGTGGAATTCCCTTTCACAGGCGGTGGTCTCAGCGGGGAGCATCGATAGTTTCAAAAAAACTATTAGATAAGCGCCTGAACAACCAAAACATACAGGGATATACAATTTTTTTCTTTCAATAGTTTTTTATTAAATTTTCAAGAAAGTTTACATGAAACATGCATATAACAAATGCTTTCCAGCGAATATTAGTACAGCCGACTTATAGACAGTAATCAGAATATATAAAACCTGAGGTTACACATAAGATCTTCTGTAAGACAGTAATAGTAACATTAAAGGAGGAGAGTCTTCATAAGATAGTGCTGGGCTAAGCTCGAGGCGTCCGCGCACACCCCGAGCTACGCCTCTGTTAATCGCAGGCCTTATGGGTCCCCTGCCCCCGACCGCCCCAAAAGGGATCACACTGCAGCCGGAGGCCGAGGACCCGCCCTGTAACTCCTCACAAAATGCAAATAAATGATGAAACATTTGACAGCAGCAGCAGATTTAACCTCTAACTTGCTTCAACCTATACCCAAACTAGCTCTTAGAGAATACTCAAACATCCCAGTCGGATCTGTAATCATGAATGTGCATCAGTATCAATGTGCGAAATAACAAAGAAAAGAGAAAGAAAACAAGTAAGAAAGAATAGAGATGAAAGAGAAAGAGAGGATAAAAGAGATCAAAAAGGTGTAGGTACCCAGGTCCATTTGCCATTTCCATTTACACGGTATTGCGCCTATTACCGTATTGTTTATACCATTCCACCCAAGGCCGCCAAATTTGAATTCTAGATTGGAGACTGTTCTGGGAGGCCAGAAACATAATTTCATACGTAATATGTAAGTTAATTGTCTCGATTACTTTCGCTACAATAGGAGGGTCTGGGTTTGCCCATTTCCTCGTTATCTCTAATCGTGCCCCTAGTAGGATTTGAGACAGGACGTGTCTATGTGAGTGGGGGAATGAATCTATACCTAAGGATAGGAGTGCAAGACCCGGATCGCCCCTCCTGTGCGTACTTAAGACGCCACTTATAATTTCAAAAACATCCCTCCAGAATTTTGTTAGTTTTGGGCAGGCCCATAGAATATGTTGTAGGGATCCCCTCTGCCCGCACTGTCGCCAACAAAGAGGCGACCTGCTCGGGTCGAACCCAGCCAATCTTGTGGGCGTTAGATACCACCGCAACAAGATTTTCTGGTACAATTCCCATAGATTTACGCTTTTAGTGGCTCTATAAACAGACGCTATAGCGGTCTGCCATTGCTCGATGGTCCAATGCTCTTGTAAGTCTAATTCCCAAGTTCTCATGGAGGGGGATTTAAGAAAGACCTTCTTCTGGTGTAGGGAACCATAGAATAGAGAGATACCTCGGATGGAGGTTTTTGAATTATGGAGGTAAGCATAAACTTGCTGAGGGATAGCAGTAGACATGTCCCCAATGTTCTGCAATAAGTGCGCGATTTGGGCATATGCATAGTGATCCCTCGGCTGCAAAGCGTATTCAATCTGGAGAGTGCGAAAAGTTTTAAGGGCAGGCCCAATTTTCAGATCATCCACCAAGGCGATTCCCCTGGGCATCCAATGAGCAATGTGTAAATTCGGGATCAATACTTGTAAGCTCGTAATGGAATGCCGTACGACTCTGACCGTGGTTGTGGTTGAGGAATCCTTAAGAAAGAGATTCCACGTCTGTAATGTTGCCTTGACAGTGGGTGGCAAGTGTGACGGGAAGCGTTGCATGAATCTGCTAGACATAAGTAAGTCGCACAGCCTTCCATTAGGAGATTGGTATGATTCCATGTCCCTCCAACGGGGAACATGGTCCTCCAGAAACCAGCATTTCAATTGAGCTAGAACTGCCGCGACGTAATAATCCTGGATAAGCACATGTCCCACTCCCCCAGCCAGCCTGGCTTTAAGCAGTTTGTGGAAAGCACATCTCGCCCTTTTCCCCTGCCATAAGAAAGCATTCAATTTAGCTTGTGCTGTGCGGAAAAAGGCGCTTGGCACTGGGATGGGCAGAGCCCTAAACAAATAAATGAACTGGGGGAGTACCATCATTTTGAAGGCCGCTAATCGGCCGGACCATGTCATTTCCAACTTGCTGATTGTCTGGAGCTTCAGGGGAAGTTCATTCAAAAATGGCGTGTAATTAGCTTCGACCAGCTGTTCCGATTTATCAGTCAGAGTGACTCCAAGATATTTAATTCCCCTGGCGCTCCAGATGTAAGGAAATTGAGCCCTGAGCTTGCTGCTAGTATAATTATCAATACCCAATCCTAGGATATAAGACTTATTAGTGTTCACCTTATAGTAGGACACTTGTCCGAACAACTTCAAAGTAGCATGCGCTGCCGCCAGGGAGGGGCCCACCTCTGTCATGATTACAACTACATCATCCGCAAACAGGCTAATAGAGTGCGTCTGGTTACCAAGAGGGAAACCCTTAATATTCGGATGGGTTCTAATAGCAATGGCTAAGGGTTCCATCAATAGATTAAATATTAGAGGTGACAGAGGGCACCCCTGCCTGGTACCATTCGATATTTTAAATGGGGTCGAGAGGATGCCTGATGTGTAAACCCTGGCTGAGGGTTCCGAATACAGGGCCAGAATCGTGGATAAAGCTAAATCAGAGAAACCAAAGGACTCCAGCACCCTGGTCATATAGAGCCAGTGCACCCTATCGAAGGCCTTCTCCGCGTCCAGAGACAGGAGCAGAGAAGGCCTTCGCTGCGTCCGCGCAAGGTGGATAACATTTATCATGCGGCGCGTGGCATCTGAGGTTTGTCTGTGCTTGGTAAATCTGGTTTGATCCGGGTGTATAATCGTAGGTAGTATGTCAATCAATCGTAAAGCTATCATTTTAGCATAAAGCTTAATGTCAGTATTCAATAATGATATTGGTCTAAAGTTTGCCGGAGAGGTGGGCTCCTTCCCCGGTTTTGGCAGCGCGACAATCAAGGCCTCCAACATTTCCCGAGGAAAGGAGGACGAGGCAGCAGTGGATTGGAAAACCTGGAGCAATAGAGGTGACAGTGTAGCTGTAAATGCTTTATAATATTCCCCACTAAAACCGTCTGGGCCCGGTGACTTATTGATCGGAAGCAACTCAATAGCCTTTTGCACTTCTGCTAAAGTGAACGGGGCATTTAAGTATTGAAACTGGTCCGCTGTCAATTTGGGTATCGGTAAACCTGACAAATTGTTCGATAGTCTCCGATGTAGGTTGAGTAGTCAGTGGGTCGTCCTTCAAGTTGTACAAGCTACTGTAGTAACAGCTAAAGGCGTCAGCTATCTGTTGTGGGTGATAAAGTTTCTGATTAGTAGTGGGGTGCAGAATGAATTGAATTCTATGTTTGTATCTATGCCCTCGGATAGTGTGCGCTAGCAACTTCCCCGCCTTATTGCCTGTGGAATAATAAGTCATTTTGAGTCGTTTAGATGCTTTTTCAAAGTTTTCCAGTAAGTGTATTCTAAGGTCAGACCTGAGTATAGACAACTTTTGGGAGTTAGAGTGGGAAAATTGAGTTTTATTTTGCGTTTCCAGGTCCGTTATCTCTTTGAGTAACGCGTTAAGTCTCTGCTGCCTCCTCCTCCGGACCCCCGCTCCCAGCTGAATAAGTATACCCCTCATATATGCTTTTTGTGCATTCCATAAAACACCTGGATCAGTCACTGACCCTACATTATCGCTTAGAAAATTCAATAAGTGTGTGCTTAATTTTTCCTTCAATTCTGGTTGTTGCAATAGAAAGGTGTTCAATCGCCAGACCGGTGCTGTACCCGGGTTATACGAGTCTGCCACGGACAGGGTTATCGACGCATGATCCGACCACGTTATCGAGTTCACACCAGCCGAAGCTGTCTGTAAGAGTAGCTGTTGATCCACCAAAAAAAAATCAATTCTTGTGTAAACTCCATGTGGTGGGGAAAAAAAAGTATACCGTATATACTCGAGTATAAGCCGAGATTTTCAGCCTCTTTTTTGAGGCTGAAAGTGCCCCCCTCGGCTTATACTCGAGTCATCGCTGTCTGCCTGCTCGATCAGCGTGTCGAGCAGACAGACAGCGGCCATTCTATAATTCAAAAGCCGCGTCTCCGGCTCCGCCTTCGCCTGTGATAGGCGGAACACTGAATTTCCCAGCAGCCTGTGTTCCGCCTATCACGGACATCGTCTCATCCTCGTACTACGGACGAGGATGAGACGATGTCCGTGATAGGCGGAACACAGGCTGCTGGGAAATTGTGTTCCGCCTATCACAGACAGGGAGGCGCGGCATTTGAACAGGGGAATGGGCGCCGACGAAGAGCGGTGATCCTGGGACGGGACCGGACGGAGGCTCGGCTCGGGACGGGACGGGACCGGACGGAGTCTCGGGACGGGACGGGACCGGACGGAGGCTCGGGACGGGACGGGACCGGACGGAGGCTCGGGACGGGACGGGACCGGACGGAGGCTCGGGACCGGACGGAGGCTCGGGACACAGGTAGGCTGGACACACAAGGCCACACACACACACACACACACACACACACACACACACACACACACACACACACAGGGATGGATGGATGGATGGATGGACACACACACAGGGATGGATGGATGGATGGACACACACACAGGGATGGATGGATGGATGGACACACACACAGGGATGGATGGATGGATGGACACACACACAGGGATGGATGGATGGATGGACACACACACAGGGATGGATGGATGGATGGATGGACACACACACAGGGATGGATGGATGGATGGACACACACACAGGGATGGATGGATGGATGGACACACACACACACAGGGATGGATGGACACACACACACACAGGGATGGATGGATGGATGGACACACACACAGGGATGGACAGGCATATCTCACCCTCGGCTTATACACGAGTCAATAGGTTTCCCAGTTTTTTGGGGGTAAATTGGGGGCCTCGGCTTATACTCGGGTCGGCCTATACTCGAGTATATACGGTAATCCTTTTCATTGGCGTGTAAACAACGCCAGGCGTCATATAACCCCTGCCCGTGGACAGACTGTGACAAGGAAGGTTGGGTTCTAGAAACATTGGAAGTGGAGTCCATCTGAGGATCTAGAGTGATATTAAAATCGCCACATATAAGCAACCGACCCTGCTTGCAAGAGTTAACCCGTTTCATCAACCTGTTAAAAAAATGCACCTGTCTACTGTTGGGGGAATAGACATTCACTAGAGTGTATACAGTAGAATTCAATTCACAAATCAGTATTAAGTATCTACCCAATGAGTCTGATATCTGCTCAATTAGTTTAAAGGCCACCGTATCTCTGATAGCCACTAAAACACCCTTGGTCTTTGTGTCCGCATTTGCAGTGAATATAAAGGGAAACCGTTTGTGCGTGCATTTGGGTGGTGCCTGCTTACAGAAATGAGTTTCCTGCGCACACACAATGTCACTATTATACATGGATGCCTCTCTCCACAGAGATTTATGCTTCACAGGGTGATTCAGACCCCTGGTGTTAAGTGAGAGGATGTTAAGTGGCATACTTGGATGGGAAATATGATGATTTGATCCTGCCGGGTCTCGGTGTCATAGCGTCAATACTCACAAAATAGGGCACCCAGGGAAACGCAGGAAGCGTCGACACATCAAACAAGTCCTTCATGTATCGAAGAGGAAGGCAGGTCCGTGGATCAAGGAAGTTCAAAAGTCGGGACCGAATCGCATCAGTCAGGTACCTCAGAGGAAGAATAGGAAAATAGGAAGAAAATGAAAGAAGAAAAAAAAAGTTGAACAAACAAAAGGGAGAGCATAAATGCAGCAGGTGGGACAGTCCCCGGATGGTACGAGGCGTTTCCAAGTCACTGCGGTCCATCCTTGGGGGAGGTGATGAACCTTTTAGCAGCACGAGGCCGAACTCGTGCTGGGGGGGTGAGTTCAGTTCTGGTACAAAAGCAGTCCTGGACCGGGACTGATGGTAAAAATAATGAAGCTGTTTGGCCCGCTTCAGTTGTGTGAAGTAGCATTTTTAGCGGTGACTCGTCTCCATTCCTGTGGGAGGCCATGTGGAGTGCTAGTGGTGGAGCCCTTCTCATCTTCCTCTGACATAATGCCCCATTCTCTAAGCAAATCGATCCCTTTTTCCAGGGATGTGATGGTAAAGGATTGATTTTCTTTGGTAATAGAGAGCTTAGTAGGATAACCCCACCTGTACAAGATCTTGTGGTTGCGCAGAATCTTTGTCACTGTGTTGAGGTTTTTCCTCTTTTGCAGAGTATATTGCGACAAGTCACTGAAAAATTGCAATCGGTGATATTGTGGAGGGAGCGACTCTTGTTTCCTCATAAATATCATCAGCTGCTCCTTTACGTGGAAAAAGTGCAATCTCATAAGAACATCCCTAGGCACTTGAACCGATAGGTGGGATGGTTTTGGTAGGCGATGGATCCTATCAATAGTAACGTCCAAGTCGCTGAGATCAGGGAGCAAGGCTTTGAACATATTGGCGACATAGAGGGTGAGGTCCGACTGTTGTACTGATTCAGGGATGCCCCTTATTTTAAGGTTATTCCTCCTGGATCTGTCCTCCATGTCCGCCATCTTTGCTTTAACCCATTCCATGTCAGTTTCCCGCTCATCATGAGCATCTACCAAATCGTTGATAGTGCCTGCAAATTCCTCCATTTTTGCTTCCACATGATCCACCCTGTTTCCCAATGCTAGTATATCCGTGTGGAATCTGTGCATGTGCTTAGCCATATCAGATTGCAATGTGTTACGCAAGGATAGTAACATATCCTTTAAAACTGTGTCCAACACAGGCTGGTTTTGTGTAGGAAATGTCTCAATAGGTTCAGGTAAATCTCTAGTGTCCTCCCCTGAATCCGAGGCCTGGCTCGCCGCCGGACTCAATCCATCCTCATCTAGTCTGGGTTTAGCTTTAACAGGGCTGCGGGAGGACGGGGTGGAGGGGGAGGCAGATTTCTCCTCATCTAAGTCTGTATTTAAGAGAGATGTACCTTTCGCCGTCGGTTTGTGTTTAGGTGCCGGTCTCCTCACTGTGTAGGCCTCGGCGCCATCTTGCTCCACTTCTCTCCCGCTGAGCGGATAGAAATCGGTCAAGCATTGCGGTTTGCGGTGCTGGCGACGTCTCCCCGACATGGTGGACAGTGCTGTGGTGAGTCCCGCTGCTATAACGAGGCAGGGGGCCATTGAGCTGAGTCGCTATAAGCCGCTGTAGTCCCGGTTCGCTCGGAGCTCTGGGCTCACACGTCCATGCAGCTCCGCAGTCAGGCCACGCCCCGTGGGGATATACAATTTAATACTGACACATAATCCCACATATAGGTTGGACTTGACGAACTTGCGTCTTTTTTCAACCTCACCTACTGTAACTATGTAACTACGGTATTTCACCTTTAACCACTTGAGGACCGCCGTATTGCCATTGTACGTCAGCACAATGGCACAGGCAGGCATAATCACGTACATCTACGTGATTGCCTTCCAGCGGGTGGGGGGTCCGATCGGACCCCCTCCCGCTGGTTACGGCGGTCCGATTCGGTCCAGGAGCACCCCGTGATGAGGGGATGGCCGTTGGTTTTCGGCCACCCCCTCTGGATCGCTCCTGGCCAATGAGAAGCTTCCTCCCCTGTGTATTGTTTACACAGGAAGGAGGAAGTGATGTCATTCTCCTCGGGGCGGTCTTTTTGACCGGACTACGAGGAGAACAGTAAAAGTAAGTGTGCACCAACACTACACTGACATGTAGGTACACACAGGCACACAAACCCCCCCCGATCCCCCCCCGATCGCCCCCCGATCCCCCCCCCGCCCCCCCTCCCCCCCCAGTCACAGTGTCACTGATTGCATTGATCATTTCTTTACTGATCAATGCATTCAGTGTCAGTTGTGACAGTAAAAACTGTCAGGACAGTTAGTGTTAGATCCAGGGTAGCCCCCTATCACCCCCCAATAAAGATTTAACCCCCTGATTGCCCCTAGAGTTAACCCTTTCACCCCCTTTTGCCAGTGTCACTAAGCGATCATTTTTCTGATCGCTGCATGTGTCGCTAGTGTCGCTAGGTAGCTAGTTATTTTTTTAGGTTCACCGCCAGGTTTTTATAGCGCTAGGTACCCCGATATACTACCCAATAATGTTTTTAACCCCCTGATTGCCGCTAGTTAACCCTTTCACCCCCTTTTGCCAGTGTCACTAAGCGATCGTTTTTCTGATCGCTGCATTAGTGTCGCTACAGTCGCTAGGTAGCTAGTTATTTTTTTAGGTTCACCGCCAGGTTTTTATAGCGCTAGGTACCCCGATATACTACCCAATAATGTTTTTAACCCCCTGATTGCCGCTAGTTAACCCTTTCACCCCCTTTTGCCAGTGTCACTAAGCGATCATTTTTCTGATCGCTGCATGTGTCGCTAGGTAGCTAGTTATTTTTTTAGGTTCACCGCCAGGTTTTTATATCGCTAGGTACCCCGATATACTACCCAATAATGGTTTTAACCCCCTGATTGCCGCTAGTTAACCCTTTCACCCCCTTTTGCCAGTGTCACTAAGCGATCGTTTTTCTGATCGCTGCATTAGTGTCGCTACAGTCGCTAGGTAGCTAGTTATTTTTTTAGGTTCACCGCCAGGTTTTTATAGCGCTAGGTACCCCGATATACTACCCAATAATGGTTTTAACCCCCTGATTTCCGCTAGTTAACCCTTTCACCCCCTTTTGCCAGTGTCACTAAGCGATAATTTTTCTGAACGCTGCATCAGTGTCGCTAGTGTCGCTAGGTAGCTAGTTATTTTTTAGGTTCATCGCCAGGTTTTTATAGCGCTAGGTACCCCGATATACTACCCAATAATGGTTTTAACCCCCTGATTGCTGCTAGTTAACCCTTTCACCCCCTTTCACCAGCGATCACAGTATAAGTGTCACTGGTGACGCTGGTTAGCCAGTTAGTTATTTAGGTTCCCCGTCAGGTTTTTATATAGCGCCAGGGACCCCCATATACTACCTAATAAAAATTTGAACCCCCTGATTGCCCCTAGTTAACCCTTTCACCACTGATCACCGTATAAGTGTTACGGGTGACTCTGGTTAGTTTGTTTTTTATAGCATTTTATATTCAAATCCGGAAGACAGTGCTTGGTTTTCGGGGTCCCGTACGTGGCTAGGCTCCCAAAAAGTCCCCCACATGTGGTATCCCCGTACTCGGGAGAAGCAGCAGAATTTATTTTGGGGTGTAATTTGACTTCTGCACATAGCATGTGTGAGCAATATATCATTTAGTGACAACTTTGTGCAAAAAAAAAAAAAGTTTGTAATATTCCCGCAACTTTTGGCAAAATATAAAATATTCCATGGACTCAACATGCCTCTCAGTAAATAGCTTGGGGTGTCTACTTTCCAAAATGGGGTCATTTGGGGGGGTTTTGTGCTATTTTGGCATTTTATGGCCTTCGAAACTGTGATAGGTAGTGAGGAGTTAAATCAAAAATTTGCACCCTTAGAAATCCTGAAGGTGGTGATTGGTTTTCGGGGTGCCGTGCGCGACTAGACTCCCAAAAAGTCCCACACATGTGGTATCCCCGTACTCGGGAGAAGCAGCAGAATGTATTTTGGGGTGTCATTTCACATATGCCCATAGCATGTGTGAGCAATATATCATTTAGTGACAACTTGGTGCAAAAAAAAAAAAGTTTGTAATATTCCCGCAACTTGTGGCAAAATATAAAATATTCCATGGACTCAACATGCCTCTCAGTAAATAGCTTGGGGTGTCTACTTTCCAAAATGGGGTCATTTTGGGGGTTTTGGGCTATTTTGGCATTTTATGGCCTTCGAAACTGTGATAGGTAGTGAGGAGTTAAATCAAAAATTTGCACCCTTAGAAATCCTGAAGGTGGTGATTGGTTTTCGGGGTGCCCTGCGCGACTAGACTCCCAAAAAGTCCCACACACGTGGTATCGCCATACTCGGGAGAAGTAGCGGAATATATTTTGGGGTGCAATTCCACATATAACCATGGCATGTGTGAGCAATATATCATTTAGTGACAACTTTTTGTAAAAAAATTTTTTTTTTTTTTTTTTGTCATTATTCAATCCCTTAGGACAAAAAAAATAAATATTCAATGGGCTCAACATACCCATCAGCAATTTCCTTGGGGTGTCTACTTTCCAAAATGGGGTCATTTGGGGGGGATTTGTACTACCCTGCCATTTTAGCACCTCAAGAAATGAGATCGGCAGTCATAAATTAAAAGCTGTGTAAATTTCAGAAAATGTACTCTAGTTTGTAGACGCTATAACTTTTGCGCAAACCAAAAAATATACGCTTATTGACATTTTTTTTACTAAAGACATGTGGCTAAATAAATTTTGCCCTCAATGTATGACTAAAATTTAGTTTATTCGATTTTTCTTATAACAAAAAGAAGAAAATATCTTTTTTTTTTCAAAATTTTCGCTCTTTTTCCATTTATATCGCAAAAAAAAAAAATCGCAGAGGCAATCAAATACCATCAAAAGAAAGCTCTATTTGTGGGAAGAAAAGGACGCAAATTTCGTTTGGGTGCAATATTGCATGACCGCGCAATTACCAGTTAAAGCAGCGCAGTGCGAAATTGCAAAAAGACCTCTGGTCCTTAAGGTGTTTATTGGTCCGGAGCTGAAGTGGTTAAGGTGATTTTCTTAGTTGCCATCATGTAAGGAACCCTACTGTCTAATCCTTCCAGATAAAGTGGTGTTAAGACCTGCTCCCCACTTTCGTTCCAAAGTTGTATTGAGCTTTCATGACAATTGGGAGTTTTTCCTCCAGTTTTCCCACCTGAACCCACTTCTTCAAGTCAGGAAGATTTTAGTTCTTTTGATATGGTGAAACTAATTTCAGCTTACATCATCAAAACAGCAAGTTTGCGGAGGACTAACAGCCTCTTTGTTGTCCCAGCAGAAAGGGGATACGGCTTTTTTCAGGACAATTTCCTCTTGGATTCTGAAAGTTATAAAGGCGGCTCATAACAAACAAGGCTTACCTTCGCTGATGTAAGTGCGGGCTCATTCTACCAAAGGGGTTGCGACATCATGGGCAGCTCACGCAAAGGTTTCGGCATTTAATATCTGCAAGGCAGCCAGCTGGAAGTCCTCCTTTGTGTCACACTACAAACAGAATGTAGCCTCAGCTAATATGTTGGCATAGTATTAATTCTGTCTCTTTTTCAGTCAACATTGCAGAATTGAATCTCTCTATGTGATGGTGGCTGGAACGCACGCCACTATGTGCGTTCCGGGAGATGCAGCCGGAAATGCACTCCAGGTGGAATTTCCTAATGGCCTTGATGTCCGCAGCCACACAAGGATGACATCATCACCAGAAAGGAGCGTTGGCTATCTTAATGAAGACCATCCACTAGAGAAAAAGGTGGAAAAAAGTAGATATTCTAAAGCAGCCTTTTATGCTTTTATTAACTAATACCTAAGGTTTAGGTATTGAAATAAGACACCTTGCCACACTATATTTAGTGTTAGCAGCATGTATGCTGTCCTGTTATACTGCACCAAAATAATATAATGGCCCAAGGAAGGAGGGAGGCAAGGAAGAGGAAGGGGGAGCCGAAGGCTCTCACAGGATGCTTACAGGCATGTTAGAATATATAATATAATATACTATTGTCAAACATAGATACAGTATGAGCGATACATACATGAACCTATAGGCATATAGATCATGCAATATGTGCACTGGGTGAATAAACTCATAAAAATGATTATTATCCCAATGACTGCACTACCAATTTGGCATATTAAAAGTTAGAATAAAAGTAAAAAATTATAAATCTATAAAAAATATATAGATATATATATATATATATATTATACTGTATACAGTTGTGCTCATAAGTTTACATACCCTGGAAGAATTTATGATGGGCTTTACGCTCTGCCTCCCTACTGCTCTGGGTAGCACACTGCAGCAAGTATATGTCAATTGATACTGTGTATCTCCATACTTAACTGGGTTCAGTACCATAAACTGAAACAGACTTGCACTCCAAATCTGGTTGGCTATACCTCATGCAAGATTCAGGCTGATGTGCTCTCCTTTCTGGGCTGACCATTTTTCCTAAGCGGCCATGACAGAAAACCTTGCGTTTCTCTGGATTTCCAAAACCTATGCCTTTCCAGTGACACTTCTCCCATCCTGGAGCATTACTGGCAGCCCATGATATGATGGAACTCTCTTCTAAAAAGGATTTCCTCTTTAAAGTTGCGGTAATCATCCTGGTCCCCATCCATCAAATGGTAAACTGACCGGAACTCTGTCCATAGTAAGGTTTTCAGCATTTTTGGCCACCAATCCCTAGGCCATTTTCTCTTTACAGCAACTTTTTCAAATCTTACCAGGAAGTCCCCAATCTCCTCTGTAGACAACATCGGTTGCATATAGTCAGAGGCCAAGATCTCAGCCCCTTGCACTGTGCCCCACTCTTTGCGGTTCTGGTTGAAACATTTGTTCACTGTCTCACACATCACTAGGCCTTCTGGAGTGGCCCTCTTAGGTGGAGACTCAGGCCATGCTGAGCTCACTTCTTGGCATCTCATCCATTACTAGCTCTCACTCCTTGCCATGGGATACCACTGACCACAATCATTAGTAGGTGAGTTCCAGAATTCATCAACCTCCCGTCCAGCTTGGGTATTCCACAAACATTCCTGTGACAAGGGACACTGGGCAATAGCATGTCCCCACTCACTACAATGCATGCAGTGCAGAGGCCTCCTTGTCTCATGCTGTGGCACCTTTGGGCTCAGGCTGCCAGGGACAAGGTCCTCTTTCATTTCCCCTTTGACTGGGGGTGACATGATCAATTTACCCCAGGTCACAGAGATGTCACACTCCGACAAATTCTCTGGTGTGGCTGGGGCATGTGGTGAAATACCCTCTAGCCACAATAGCTGTTCCCTGGCTTTAGCAAGGATTTCTTCCTTTTTCTGCTTTGACTGCTCCATTCTTGTAGTCTTGCACACAGCAGCTTGTAACAGTTCTTAGCAGAGGGGAAAAAATGTGATTCTTCTTTCACAGGTACACAACCTGCATGCAACACAGTCCATCAAATAAAGTTCTGTGCGATGCTGTTCACCTGGCTGCCATACAGCTAGCAGTAGTTCCAGATATGACACACCATGAAGCAAGGACCCGGATTTCACAGTCTACATGCCCTCATTCTCCACCACTTGTGGCATGGGGGATTGTTCAGCTCAGTGATAGATGCATTTTCATGTAGTGAGTCCACATCAGAGAGGCGTTTCTAGTTAAGGGCCTGGTAGCCCACATTTATTAAATGATAAAAACTAAACAAAAGTCCACTCAGGAATTCCATGCAGGGGTTTAAACGTCATTCAGACACAACTGAAAAAACAACCCCACCAGGCTACTCTTCAACAGCACTGCTGCTACAAATACTGGTCCCTCAAACCACCAACTCTTCCAGGCCCACAGCCTTGGATGCACACAGTTTCGGGCTTCTTAAATGCACACAGGCATCAAGCCCCTCAATGCACACGGCTTCTGTCTTTACACAGAGAGACTCACTAGGAGCCACTGCTCCAACTCCACATTAATTCCACCTTCTGCTCTCACCAGCCCCTTGTTATATGGGCTATGTGCAGCTGGGCACACACCCTGCTTGCTATCCTCAAGAACCGGACACAGGGTTGAAGATCCCGTTTCACCCATGGCTCCCAGGGATCTCCAAACGACAGAATCTCATCCAGAACTAGCAAAACCTGGAGAAAACTGACAGAGCAGTTTTCTCCATTTAAACTCTATACTCTGGTGTCCGTTTATGAAGCAGTGATCAGCAGTGATCCCGAGGATCGCAGCAGATCACAGCCCATAAACAGTTTATGAAACAGAGATAATTGGGGGAGAAGAGTTTGAACATGTTCTCCCGCCGATTATCTCCACATGAAGAATCCTCATAAACTGACACAGTAACGGCCAGTTTATGAAGCTGCGATCTCAGCGCTTCACTGGTGATCTGTGTCAGTATTGACCTCCCCGATTCACCATTTCAGAGGTGGAGAATCAGGGAGTGAATAAGGAATATGGGGGATCTGAGGAGGAAAGAGATTTTTAACTTCCTTATGCCTCGTTCAGACCCCCCAACACTGTAACCATGTCCCCCTGTCATATATATGTATGTATATATATATATATATACATATATATATATATATATATATATATATATATATATATATATATATATATATATATATATATATATATATGTATGATATGTGTGCATATATAATGTGTGTATACATATATATATATAATGTAGGGGGCTCCTTATTTTATTAACATTAACCAAACCGTCTGTCCGTGTATTGAGCAGTGATAATTTATCACTGCTTAAAAAACTGACACCTCTGTGTTTCTGTGAATTTCTGGTACTGTAATCTCGTAAAGTCTCATGAGATTCCAGTATCAGGGGCCGCTCTCCACTGTTCAAAGTGTTTGTACATCTCTTCACTCCTCCAAAAGTGAAGAGATCTACTCCGCTTCATAAACTGGCACATAGAGGATTTCCCCTTCTGCAGATTCTTGGATATCCTCCACCAACTGAGGCTCTGGCACACTTTTGGCAACAGACACATTGTAAAATCTAGTGCTTGAACCTTCTTGTTCCAAGCAGACAGGATACTGTTTTGCAGCAGTATCAAATGTAACTGAGCATAGGGAACCACTTTGAATGAAGCCACAATCTTTCCCAATAACCTCATACAAAGGCAAATAGAAGGATCCTTCTTTGCCCTGACTGCCTGAACCAGCTCTTTTATGGAATAGTTTTTTGCCTGGGGTAAAAACGCCCTTTTTTGGGCTATATCTATGATCAGACCCAAGTACTCTAGTCTTCTTAATGGTTTTAAAGAAGATTTCTCTAGATTGAGGATCCAACCTAGGTATTCCAGGTAGTTGACCATGCTTTGGTCTAAGCGGGCTACTAACCAGTCTATCAAGAGCAGGTGGTCTAGGTATGCCACAATTGTTATACCTTGAGTCAGTAACTTGGCCAGAGGAGGGGTCAGAACTTTTGTAAACACCCAAGGTGCTGTAGCTAGCCCGAAAGGTAAAGCTACAAACTGAAAATGGAGTTTTTCTACTTCGAAACGCAGATACTTCTGGTGAGCGGGGAATATAGGCACATGCAGGTATGCATCCTTGATGTCCATTGATGCCAGAAGTTCTCCTTCTTGTAGGATGGAGACAACTGATCATATTAATTCAATGCGAAAAGAGCGGATATTCAGAAATTGATTTAGATCTTTGAGATCTAGATCCGTGAAAAGGTTTGAATAAAACCCCCAACCCCTGCTCTTTCATGGTGACCACCATGATCACTTTTTGAGACAAAAGTCGGTCTAACGATTGAAAGAGAGACTTCTTTTTCTCTGGATCTTTGGGGACGTTTGATCTGAGGAAAAGAGGAGATGGAAACTCTCGGAACTCTAGTTTATAACCTAGCGCTATTGTGGAGATCACCCTTCTGTTTCAAAACTCTTCCTACCAGACCCTTGAGAACTGCAGAACCCTTCCCTCCCACTCGAGTGAGCGGGGGCGCCCCCTTCATAAAGATGCTTTAGTATTCTGTCTTGTAGGTTTCCTGCCCCAGGAATTCTTTTGTCCCCTGGGGTTTACCTCTTGAACCTGACAACAGAGGCCGTTGCAACTGCCTGGAGGCTTATGCCCCTGGCCCTGGAGAAGGAGCCCGTTTAAATGAGCGACGTTTACTCCTTTTCTTAACAGGCAAAAGGGTACTCTTTCCACTTGATATTTTTTGGATATATGTGTCCAAATAATTGCCAAACAGCCTTTCACCGCGGAAAGGAAAACCAGTGAGGAGTTTTTTGCACAGCGCTTCGGCTGACCAATTTCTCAACCATAAGATTCTATGCATATGCACCAATCCAAGCGTAAGGTGAGAGGTCTGCAGAATAGAATCTCTCATTGCATCAATTGCAAAACACAAAGCTCCTGGCAACGCGGCTAAATCCTGGACCTGCTGATCAGGCATAACCTCGAGCACCTATCTTAACAAGTCCCTCAAGGACTGACATACCCTAATTGCCACCACTGCAGGTTGAGCCACTGAACCTGCCAAAGAAAAAATGTTTTTTCTTATTGAAAGTTTTATTAAAATTTCAGTAAGGACAATACAGAAGAGAAACAGTGTTAGCCATATATTGGATCGTTATAAGCAGGTTTGCATGAATGCGTATGATTGGCAAAACCATTTTAGGAAACATGTGAGCTCAATGTAGTCTATCCCGAGAGTTAAGCAGAAGGTGGGGTCATCGTCTAGTGCCCCCAGACACCCCAATTGGGGACTCACTGTGTACAACTCATCCCATCTGAGACGTCAGAAGTTTAGTGAGGATGACTAAGTGCATAGAAATGTGTGCGGTGGAGTGAAGACAAACCAATGTCCAACTATGGGCTAAACTTGCGGCAGGAACATTAGAAAAGCCAGCGTCAGCAAGCCAGAAGAAGGTTGTTCAGTCCAGGGATGAAATCCCAGAGAACCAATAAGCTGATGTGTAAAGAATACTGTTGTTAACTATAAAGCTACCGCATAATAAGAGAAATATACTCTGAAGGTTTAACAATGCAGAAAGCTCAACTATAGAAACAAGTTTTAAAATGACAACTACCTACAGGAACGAGGAGGTAGGATATTTAGAAGAGAGAATAGGGTAAACAGGACAGAAGGAGAAGATTGGAGGGGAGACAGGGCGGGGGAGAGTGGAGAGGGTAGGTGTGAGGTCTCAGGTTTTGTTGGCTAGTATCAGGCAGGTCGGTCTAGAGATACATTGGTAAGGATGCCTCTTTTGGAAGTAAAAGGGACTCATCAAAATTGGGTGGGAGAAAGTGCGTCACACAAGGGGACCAAAGGGCTTCGAATTTGGCTACCTTATCAGATATGATTGCCTCTATTTTTGCATGGATCATCGCTTGTGTGACCTTGTTTTTGACCGCAAGGACACTGGAAGTTTTCCAAGATTTGTCAATGATTTTTTGGCTGCTGTTGTGACCTGCAAGAGAAGTTTAAATTGGCATTGGGATAGATTTGTCAGTTTGAGATTTAAAAGTGCTATAGTTGGGTCAGGTTGCAGAGTTGTTTTTCGAAGAGAGTGGAGAGTATGTTAAACAGGTTGGACCAAAAAGGTTTGTGCAATTGGGCATAACTACCAGATATGGTGGAAGTCCCCCTGTGTGGAACAACCCCGGAAGCAGGTGGAGGGGTAGTGAGGAACATATTTGGCTATCCTGGCTGGGACCAAGTACCAATGGCTCAGGACTTTGTATTTGGTTTCCAACGCCACAATGTTTTGGGAGGAGGACTTTGTGGCCTTCCATATGTAGTGCCAGTCCACAGCATCTAATGTTATTTCCAAATCTTTTTTCCATTTAGAGGTTTAGGAAGGGACAGGAGAGGGTCCTGTGTTAAGCAAGTGGGCATAGAGGGTTGAGATCATGCCTCAGCTGTGTGGGTTGCTATTGTAGGCATATTCAAAGAAGAACAAGGAGAGGGAAAACAAATCTCTTGGAATTAAGGATGTGAAAAAGTGCTTTATTTGGAGGAATCAGAAGATTTCAGAGGTTGGGATTTCATAAGATTCCCTGAGGGTCGGAAAGGGCTTTATGCCATTAGAGGTTATAAATTGATGTGCTCGGATGAGGTTAGTGGAGGACCATTTGTGAAAGGAGGGTGGTGAGGTCCAGGCCAGGTAGAAGGAAGGGCCTTGTAGGAAAGAGAGCATGGGGTTATGAGGAGATTGAAGTGAGTGCTTGGATTTAAGACGGTCCCAGAGAGAAAGTGAGTGGTGCATGACCGAGAGGGGGTCACATTCAATGGATTCCAGGGCCACCCAAAGGGGTATTTCTGTGGTGGAGGGGTACTTTGGCAGTTGGGCTAGATGAGCTGCATAATAGTACTTTGTGAAATGTGGAAAGCCTAGCCCCCCCCCCCCCGATCTTTGGTAGGTAGAGGGTAGAATGTGGAATACGGGATCTAATGGTGTGCCAGATATAGGAAGATGTTCCTCTTTATAATATGCAAAGCTAGTAGCCTGGGACCGGGATGGGTAGAACTCAGAAGAGATATAATATTTTAGGAAGGATCATCATTTTGACTGTGGTAATTCTACCCATCCAGGCAAGTGGGAGGTGAGATCACTTGGTGAGGAGGCTGGTGAGGTAAGAAAGCATTGGGGGATAGTTGGCAGAGTAAAGGTCTGATGGGTTAGCTGTAAGCTTAATTCCTAGGTATGTGATGTCACAGATAGACCAGGGGATGGGGAGGGAGGTTTGTAAATGTGTCAGGTTGGCAGTAGAGATGGAGATTTTCAGGGCTTTGGATTTTGTCAGGTTGACTTGTAGGCCAGAGATATGGCCAAAGTATGTCAGAGATTTAAGTAAGTTGGGTGCGGAGGTCAGTGGCGATGACATGAAGAGTAGGACATCATCTGCAAACAGGCACAATTCATGGTGATGGCCACTGACTTCCAGTCCTTTAATATCATGGTTATTAACTGGGCTAGGGGTTCGATAACTAGGGCAAAAAGGAGTGGTGAGAGTGGACAACCCTGCTGTGTGCCTCCTTTGATCTGAAAGGTCTCCGATTTGTGGCCCATATATCGGACTAAGGCTGTGGGATCAGCATACAGAGCCGATATCCAGGAAAGGAAATGGGAACCAAAACCCCATCGTTTAAGTATAAATTGTAGTTAGGGCCAGGAGACCATATCAAATGCCTGATGGTGTGATTGAGTCTATTAGCTAGGATTTTGGCCAATAATTTGATGTCTAGGTTTAGGAGGGAAATGGGCCAGTAGTTTGACCAGGATGAGTCATCTGTCTGTGGTTTTGGGAGCATAGAAATGGCAGTTGTCAGAGTTTCAGGGCGACCAGCAAGGACAGCATTAAATGCCTTGACTAGTATCAGGGCGAGGAGGTCCAAGAACTGTTTAAATAGGTGGCCGAGAACCCATCAGGGCCTGGGCATTTATGCGTCTTCAAGGATTTTATGGGCAGAAAAACCTCCTCGATATCGATTGGTTTCTCAAGATTGTCCTGCTGTATGATGATGAGAGAGAGGGTAAAGTGTTATTTAAGAGAAGGGATTTGGCTCGAGGTCAAATAAAATGATCTTCGCTTGAGTAGCTGGCGGTGAGGTGTTTGCTAAATACTTGGAGGATTTTGACCGGGTTACTAGTATAAAATGTTCGGGGATAGCCTTAGTCTGATTGGTTTAATGGTGTGGTCGAGACCTCAGAAGTATGGTGCTAGAAAGGTGTCAGGTTTGTTGGCCTTGGTATAATATTTGTGGCATGAGCGGCGTAAGGCGTTTTCTGCCGCCTCCGTCAAGAATAGGTTGAGTTCAAGCCTAGCTTTGTTCAAGGTTTGGTGGTTTAATGTTGAGGGATCCGCCTGGAATTTCATTTGGGCATTGTTAAAAGTTGTTTCTAAATGTTGTTGAGTAAGGCATTTTTCTTTGTTCAGGAAGGATGCCTCACTAATGCAGGTTCCCCTTATAACTGGGCTTCCCAAAGTGTGAGGGGGAGATGTCGGGAGTAGAGTTAATGAATATGTATTCCTTGAGTGCTGTTTCTATCTTTAGGTGATGTGATTGGTGGGATAGAATATTGTCATTTATGTACCAGGAGGAATTCTTTGTGCAGGGGACTAAGGAAGATAGGGTCGTGATTACCGCACTATGGTCTGACCAGGAAAAAGGAAGAATAGATGATGAGCGGAGCAGGGGTGTGGTATCCGTGGTGAAGAAGATATGTTCGATATGTGAGAGCATTTTGTGAGGACGGGATAAAATGTGTATTAATGCCTGGCTGGGTTTTGCTCACGGCCAGGAATCTACTAGGGAATGGCGATGCAAGAGGTGTTGGAAGCTGAGTTTCGTAGATCTAGAAAGGTGTGATTGGGGAGTTTTGTCTAGGAAGGGGTATAGGGATTGGTTTGAGTCCCTGCAGAGGAGGAGTGTGCCCCATTTGTGAGAATAAACTACCCCTGGTAAATGGGAAAGAAATGGTAGGGGTTTAGTTTGGTGCGTAGTAGGAAACCACCGTTACTTCAGAATCAAGAATGTTTCCTGATACTAGGAGATAGCGGTTTTCCGGGTCCTTTGATTTCAGCCAGTGGTGTAAAGGGAGTGGAGCGGTGGAAGGCAATAAGAACTCCTCTACTTTTGAAGTTGGCTGAAGCTGTGTACACTTGTGGGTATGCTCGGTGGAAGAATTTAGGTGTGGACCAGGGAATGAAATGAGTCTCTTGCAGGCACACAACATGTGCCTTGGTGGTAGAAAAATATTTAAAGTGGTTGTAAACCCTAACAAACCACTTTGACCTACAGGTAAGCCTAGATTAAGGCTTACCTGTAGGTCCAAGAAATATCTCCTAAACCTACACGGTTTAGGAGATATTTACAAAAAGACAGGAGCCGTAGACAGCTGCACGCAGGCGCGCTATCGCCATTAGCAGCATGCCACTGCTAACGACGATATGCCATTAGTGGCGGCTCCCATGCACATGCGTGGGAGTGATGTCATCGCTGCTTCGGCACTGTGAGTGGCCGGAGCAGCAATACCCGGAAGAAGATGGATGCTCCGTGCTACAGGGGACAGCAGTGACATCGCTGGCTCCTGTGTCAGGTAAGTGACACATAATGGGCTACTATGCGATGCATAGTAGCCCATTATGCTTTCAACAGAAAACAAATAACTGCACATAGTGTGACTGTAATGGTATGTTTAATAGGCAAAAGGTAAAAAGGGGGGGGTGGTTTACACTTATAAAAATTCCAATAAAAACAGGCTTGTATCTTAAAGTTGTATGGGTATTTTGCAATGATTCCACAAACATCACCCAATGTGTTTCATCCTATTGGACATCATCTGGGGTGTGAGGGTCATATGTAATCATTGCAATGTATATAGAGTGGTCTGCCAATGGGAATTTGCATCCAAAATGGCAACAGGGGACACCTGGATGTTCAAATCCACGGTGTTCCAATATGGCGCCAGCGTGCATTCCATGCCTCGCTATCAAACCCCACTATAAATGGATAAGAAAGGGGATGTGACACAAAGCGGCTCAAGCCTCGTTTTGAGCCAGGATGTGTTGATACACCCTCCACACCTTGCCATCATCTCCTAAAATCATTGAATAGAAGAAAGCTTTGAAACCACCTGTGCTTCAAGCCTCATCCTGAGTCAGAGTCTGAGGCAGCATGTGATCACAGAAAATTGTTATATTTGCATGTCTCCTCAGGAAACAGGAACTAATAAATTGTTAAAATTGACCCAAGCCTCATTACAGGCTCAGAAGACTGAACATGTAAATACTTACATAATAAGATAAATCTGGAGTGAAATGTACAAACAATACATTAAAAATACGATAAAAAACTAAATTAAATGTATTTATTTATATTACATTTTAGATGTAATTTATGTATATAAATAAATTCCTATTAATAGATGCGGCCGTACTCTGATAAGAGATAGGGAACCAGACATGCTCCATTTAGTGGGCATATCAAAAAGTTTTAAATGAATTGAATCTAATGGCATAATTGGGTAACAACAATCTGGGTACATCAACAACAACACCAATAATGATAAATCCAAAATGGAAACGTGAAAAATTGACATTAAACAATACCCCAATAATAAATTTACGATGAACACTACACTATGATCATTTCAAATAGATGACAATGCAGAAATTCACAATGTAGCTGAATCAACATGGAGTGGGCACATCAAGCCCTGTAAATAAATGCATTGATGTCCCACTCCACATTCATACTGTATGTAAAATATGATGTGAGCTCATATATCCAATAAGCCTTCAATTGTAACACACCCCACTTAGCTGAACCGCCATGCCAGGGTGGAACATAACGGTTAATGCCAAAAACTGGGTACCCATTGGATCTCTATGATGAAATCAAGCATAATGTTTAACAACGGCATGTTTCTTTTTGCCATTTTGTATTTTTAACCACTCAAGCCCCGGACCATTTGGCTGGCCAAAGACCAGAGCATTTTTTGCGATACGGCACTGCGTTGCTTTAACTGACAATTGCGCAGTCATGTGAATTAGCTCCAAAATAAAATCGTCCTTTTTTTCCCACAAATAGAGCTTTCTTTTGGTGGTATTTGATCACCTCTGCGTTTTTTCTTTTTTGTGAAATAAACAAAAAAAGCAACAATTTAAAAAAAAATCGCATTACTTTTTCTAATAAATATCCCCAAAAAATATATAAAAAAACATTTTATTTCCTCAGTTTTGGCCGATACGTATTCTTCTACATACTTTTGGTAAAAAAAAATCGCAATAAGCTTTTATTGATTGGTTTGCACAAAAGTTATAACGTTTACAAAATAGGGGATCGTTTTATGGCATTTTTATTAATAGTTTTTTATTAGTAATGGCAGCCATCAGCAATTTTTATCGTCACTGCGACATTCTGGAGGACAGATCGGACACTTTTGGCACAATTTTGGGACCATTCGCATTTATACAGTGATCAGTGCAATTAAAATGCATTGATTACTATGTAAATGTGACTGGCAGTGAAGGAGTTAACCACTAGGTGGCACTGTAGAGACGATCTCAAGACCGCGGGACCCACGATCACCCTCACGTGCGCCTGCAGACCGCCTCTTAAAGGGCAACGTACAGGTACGTGATTCTGCCTGTACGTGCCTTTCTGCCGCAGTAGAAGTGGTTGGGAATCGGTTAAAATATGTTCACTAACCCTAGTGAAAAAACGATGTATGGTACTGCCCACATAGTGTTTACCACAAGGGTAAATTATTAAATAGACTACATTTGTTGTAGCACGCCTAACAAACGGCTTGATTGGATAGGAGCAATTGGTGACATTTGATCTAAAGAATTCTGTTTTCTTTCTCCCATGAGTATTATGAAGGCATACATTGCACTTTTTGCAAGGATAGTATCTTGTTAACCACTACATGCCCACGCTATAGCCGAAAGACGGTTACAGCATGGGCGCCAATTGCCAGGAGGGCGTCCCTGGATGTCCTCCTGTTTACTACCCCTCTGCGTGCTTGCCACAGGCACGCATCGGGGAAGTTCTGTGTTGGCCGTGTCTCTTGGACACAGCCAATCACAGATTGTGCTAAATGGCCAATCACAGCAGCCATTTAGCACTTGATCGGCATGTCAGTGCCATCTGTCCCCAGTACCACCTGTCCCCAGTGCCACCTGTCAGTGTCACGTGCCACGTATCAGTGTCATCTATCATCAGTGCCACCTGTCAGTGTCACATGCCATCTGTTATCAGTGTCACGTGTCATCAGTGCCACATATCAGTGCCATCTGTCATCAGTGTCACGTGTCATCAGTGCCACATATTAGAAGCATCTCTCATCAGTGCCACGTATTACTGCCATCTGTCATCAGTGCCACGTATTAGTGACATCTGTCATCAGTGCCACATATTAGTGTCATATGTCATCAGTGTCACGTGTCATCAGTGCCATATTAATGCCACCTGTCATCAAAATTTATGAAGAAAAATTTATAATTTGCAAAATGTTATCACAGAAACAAGGAAAATGCTTTTTTTTTTCAAAATGTTTGGTCTTTTTTCATTTATAGCGCAAAAAATAAAAAACCAGAGGTGATCAAATACCACCAAAAGAAAATATGGAGAGCTGCGCCAATAGCGCTATATAATTAAAATAACTATATAAATAAAAACATACAAAGAACATGTGGCATTCATACAAAATAAATACCTAATTGCCGAAAGCAATCACTAAACGTGCATATAATAATCACAAAGAGATATATGAGTAAAAAAAAATATATATATATATATATAGTCTATGTGAAATAAAGGCTATATATGAAAATAAACATGAAAGCTATAAAATTAAAGTCCATTAGGATGTTCCAATATCCCAGCGATTAGCATATCACCACCGTGAATCCACACACACCTGAGAATCTGTGCCCGTCACCGGATAAGTGATGCGCTTACCAGATATATGAACAGTAACAGCCTTAATGGTATTAATTCGAAGCAGAGTGGTTAGAGCATCAATCAAGGTTCTTGTATCCAGATAACCCTTAACGCAGGTATATGGCCAAATCCCAGTCTTTAGAGCTCCAATGGTCAATGGTCACGTGTATCACCGGTAATACCATTAAAGAAAAAGAAATGCCTCCATAGCGTAAAATGGTTCAGAAGATTTATTAAAATAAAAGAATCACACTTACATACAACAGCTTTCTGTCAGCATCAAAACAGAACAAACAACGCCGGCCGGCATACAAACAAGCGTCCCGTCCTCCCCTCATAGAGCGTGGTGGCGTCACTGCGTACCTTCCCAGACGCGTTTCATCATAGATGACGTTATCAATGGGGAACGCAATCATCAGTGCCACGTATTAGTGCCATCTGTCATCAGTGCCACATATTAGTGCCATATGTCTTCAGTGTCACGTGTCATCAGTGCCATATTAATGCCACCTGTCATCAAAATTTATGAAGAAAAATTTATAATTTGCAAAATGTTATCACAGAAACAAGGAAATGCCTTTTTTTCAAAATGTTTGGTCTTTTTTCATTTATAGCGCAAAAAAATAAAAAACCAGAGGTGATCAAATACCACCAAAAGAAAGCTCTATTTGTATGAAAAAAGGACAAAAAGTTCATTTGGGTACAGTATTACATGACTGAGTAATTGTCATTGTGAGAGCACCGAAAGCTGAAAATTGGTCTGGGCAGGAGGGGGGTTTAAGCGCCCAGTAGGCAAGTGGTTACATTATGAAAAAAATGTGGGTCTGGAGGAGGAATTAATAATATTGGGAGCAATTTCTATCTGAAGTGATGGAGCACCCCTATAAATTACATCAGCTTTATCAGGCAATAATGGTCCTATAATACAACAATCATTCTTAAAAGCGTCCCAGTGCTTATTGAAAATATGTTTGATTTTTTCTTGGGGGGGAAGATAAGAGATGGTATATGTAAATGAGAAGTTGGAAATGATATACCGTTTTAAACTGTCTTGTTTGTTATAAAAATCAATAAAAAATTTGGATTATAAAAAAAGAAAAAAAAAAGTATGTTTGATTTGACGATGCTGAATTGAAAAAGATGTGAAAAGCCATTTAGGATCTTTAAAATTGTTATTGTTTTTACGACGGGAATTATTCTGAAATAATTCACCTCTATCCAGTTTGCGTATCCTATGGATTTCTTGATCAAGATTAGTTTGAAGGTATCCTTTTTCTAAGAATTTATTTTTAACTGTAATTGCAAGTCATGAAGCTTAGTGCAATTATGCCCAAGTCTTAAAAACTGGCTTAGAGGGAAAAAGCTCACTTATGGATCTTGGGGAAATAATAAATTGTAGGGATCTGAGGGGCTAATGGAACCAAATAAGCATTCTCTTTTTTTATCTAGGATAGAATCACAGAAACCCTGTTTGATGATACCATTCAACTCTTTTTTGAATAGATTTGTTGGAACATATGGCAATTCACTATACGTCTCCTGATCGTTTAAGATTTTGAACATTTTGCTTTCATAGTCACATTTATCCAATATAACAATGCCACCACCTTTGTCGGCTGGGCGAACTACTAAATCCTTTCTTTCACAAAGTTGTTTCTAGGTAGAGTCTCATTCTCTGAAGACGTCTTGTTGATGATGAAATGCATCAGGGAGTGGCCTACCAATGATGACATCACGCATGCCCGACCGCTAAAAAGCGGTAGTGTTCGAGCCTGCTTCTCTTTTTTTATACAAAACAATCACTGTCTATGTTTTGTATGAAGGTAATTGTACCCATTTTTTAAATGAAACTTACATTATGATGGGCTTCACATGGGAGTTTTCCTTGTTTTTTATTGTGAGTCTCCTCTATACGATCTGTGATCCATGTGACGGTTACACTCCTGGAACTTGCTCCTGCTTGTTTGACCATTATAATTTTTAGTCCTGGACATCTGGTAAGAAGCCTGAGTGTGAGGGTATTGCTGGTGATGAATACTTTCACTCTTCACGGATCATTCCTTCACTGGCTTGTTTTGCACTTATGGACTGTTTATGATTTTTTTGGTATTACATTATTCAGATTGAGTTCTATTTTGCACATTTTTTTTTTTGTAAAACTGAATGTTATATATTGCTGCATTATTTGGAGTGCTGATTATTTTCTCTGTATTAAGATATATTTTATGTGTTAGGAATTGGAACTGGCAAAAGTCCAAAGCAGCATTTAAAGCTATTTTATAGTGAAAAATTGGCAAACAAGATGTTTTTATTATTTTCTTCCCAGAGTTGTGCTTTAAGTGTTCTCCAATGAGCAGAATATGTTCCCTCCTCCCAGACATCTTCAATCATTAAGTGTGTTTAAACAAGGACCCTACATTTGCTAGAAAACAAAAAACTCCATATTTTGTAGCATCATTGAACTAAAAAGGTTCGATCATTCCCTAACATCTAATAAGAAATTAACTTATTAGGTGCATGCACTGCTTGGGAAAACCCATTCACACTTTGCTAAGGAAAACAAATCAACATGTGGTCTTTACTGCATAACTGAGTGAACCAGCTAAAACTACAGTGGGTTTTAACTCATGGGACTGGTTCAAACATCTCTACACAGAATCAAAGGTTGTCTGGTTTCAGTATTTTCTAAATTCCTGTCTCATAACAAGTTTGTAGAACAGGAGTTATAATGTTTCTGTATGCCATTTTGGGACAGTAATAAAATATTGAGGTCAAAGAAAACCAGGCAACAAGAACTTGGATAAGGAGGTTAGGCCACCCTCAAAATTTTCTCTTTGTACAGGTTTATTCATGGAGTTTTCTAGTTTAGGTAAGTAGACTTTAGGAAAGAAGTAATCACCGTTTTGGGGGAACTGTGGGGCAAAGAAAATATTTTCAGATTTTTAAATTTAGAAAGTCTCTTAAAGGGGAAGGTAGTTTTCCAGTAATTGGTAACTTTTTCCTAAAATAAACCTGCCAAGTTCTAAGAACATGCAACTGCAATTTCTCTGCAAGTGGAGAGATAGTATACTTTTATTAATTGTAAAATGTTTTCCCAAATGTTAATTTATGTTGGTATTTTTGTTGTATAGAATTCAAGATCTACTAGAATTCTACTTTAAGGGCAATACGTGTCATTTACTCGATTGTTCCTAGCAAAGTAGATTTACCAGCCATTCATTAACTTTGTGGCCCTACACCAGGGGTGATCAACCTTAAGTGATTTGATAACCGGTGGGGGCCACAATGAAATGGTTCAGAATTTAACATTTTATCATAATGAAGATTTTAAATAACAATCAGGCTCATAATTTTCCATGGAACCAATTCCCATTGAATGCTTACCCACTGTTTGATCACAATCTCAAAAATCTAATTATTATTAACCAGATCACCATTACTCTTACGCTTAAGTGTGATCAGCCAAAAAAGCTCTGTACCAGTGTTGCAGCCTTCACTATATATAGTCCCACCAGATGGACACTGACATAACAAAAGTATGAAGTGAATCTGGGATCAACAACGACAAGCATTCTTTTTTTATCTTTGAAATTTTGACAATTCAGGAGCGCATGAAGGCCATGGAGGAGAGGCAAGGTCAGGCAGGCTATAAAGAGTGTGCAGGAGATGATCACCAGAACCGTGATAGAGAGCACTGACACCAGCACCGTGACAGAGAGCACTGAGACCACACCAGCACCGAGATGGAGAGCACTGACACCACACCAGCACTGTGATAGAGAGCACTGGCACCAGCACCGAGATAGAGAGCACTGACACCACACCAGCACCGTGATAGAGAGCACTGACACCAGCACCGAGATAGAGAGCACTGACACCAGCACTGAGATAGAGAGCACTATACTTTCTATATGTGAAAGTATTTTATATGTGTATTACACCCCTATATACTGCACACCAAATAGTACACCTATACCAGTCCTTAAAAGGACCTTTGTGGACATACAGTAGTAGGTAGTGATTTGCAGACTGTCCCTCAGCCCCTACACTGATAAAAGACAGCTGCAGAATCGTGCAGCAATCAGCAGCACGGCAGTCAGCAGCAGTGCACCACAACCCTATATAATGTACACCTATACCAGTCCTTAAAAGGGCCTTTGTGGACCTAGTAGCTAGTGATTTGCAGACTGTCCCTCAGTCCCTACACTGATAAAAGACAGCTGCAGAATAGGGCATCAGTCAAGTATAATATTCTTTCTATATTTGGAAGAAAGTATATTATACGTGTACAGCCCTATATACTGTACACCTATACCAGTCCTTAAAAAGACCTTTGTGGACCTAGTAGCTAGTGATTTGCAGACTGTCCCTCAGCCCCTACACTTATAAAAGACAGCTGCAGAATCGGGCAGCAATCCCCAGCACAGCAGTCAGCAGCAGTGCACCAGCACCCTATATACTGTACACCTAGACCAGTCCTTAAAAGGACCTTTGTGGACCTAATAGTAATAGCTAGTGATTCAACTGACTGTCCCTGCTCCACACAGCATCCTGTCCCTACACTGACAAAAGACAGCTGCAGAATCAGTCAGCAGTGCACTCAGCAATCACCAGCACAGCAGCGCACCGAACCCTATATACTGTACTACACCTATACCAGTCCTTAAAATGACTTTTGTGGACCTAATAGCTAGTGATTTGTGTCACTACAGTCTCTCCCTGCTCCACACAGCGTCCTGTCCCTACACTGACATAAGACAGAATGTAAAACGGCCCGCCAGATCAGGCCTATTTATAAGGTAGGGGGAATGTCCAATTGTCCATGTGCTGAAATGTCTCAATCGGCTGTCCTGTACCCCATGATGGATGTGTCATCATGGGTCAAAGTTCTTTCATAATGTAAACGCATATGTCCGCCGGGTGAACAGCGCCAGAAGTCCGCCGGTTTGGCGAATTGCGAACACGCAAAATTTGCCGCAAACTGACCGCCGGGCGAACTACAAGGCTATCTCTAATGCCAACAAACTTTGACACTTAAAAATCTCCATAGGCAAAGATTAAACATCTCTACAGGTTACCAGTTTTGATTTTTCAGAGTAGGTCATTTTTAGAATTATTGCTCTCATTCTAATGATCAGGGCAATACCTCACATGTGTGGTTTGAATTCCTATTTTCCCAAGGTCCCCATCAAACACGATTGGTCTCTGCTATTTATCAAATGCTTCAGGAATCATCCCCACTTTCTGAAGAACGCCATACTTGCATGCGAAAATGGTCCCAAAACATATAAAAGCCTATCTCTTTCCCACAGTGGAACAGGATTTGGATCTCCACCTCCAAAATATCCCGATGCGTGGCACAAAGCGAGACAGCATTCAAAATATTGTTCTTCTGGTACAGGACACCAGAGATCATGCACCGTTATGATCCCTCCTCATCCCCTCTTTGCTGGAGGTGGGGTAAAACCAGAGGTACTCATTACCTTGTATTTTGGCAGTGTGAGTTAATTATACCCTTTTGGTCCATGGTGATGTCTCTGCTCCAATGATTATTTGAGACCCCCTCCCATTGGATCTGTTATATTACCTCCTTGGCCTTCCCTTTCCAGACTTGGGGGGGAAAAACTCAAACAAACTGGCCTCATACATTTTATTAGCAGCTAAGAGTGTGTTGTGTTGGCTGGCCTCTACCCCGCCCTCTCAAGAGCAACTCCTCAATGTCATCCGCAAAATTCGTAGAATGGAGTACATTAGTAGAGGATGCTATTGACAGGTTCAGTGGGGTCTGGGAATTCTGGGACAAATATGAATACGGTACTCCTTCCTGACTCTGTCAGAATCATATCAATCTTTTCATTCCCACCCCATCCTGATTTAACCCTTTCCCCTCTTCATATCTCGTTCCCTTGCTGATCTCTGCTTGCTGTCCAGCATACTACCTCCTTACCCTATGACATAAATCTGTGTTAGTTAATTTTGTGTTGCGTTTCTAGTTGACTCAAGAGAACAATGGCTATAACCTTTAGTCGATTTGCTGTACACATCCCATTATCTAGATACATATCTGTATTTGAACTAAATGCTTCATCTTTTTTTTTTTTGTCTGTTTTCTGTTTCTTGTTTGATGCCTTATAGCTCTTTCCGAGCTCAATGTGCTTTACTTTTAATGTAAAAATCTCTAATAAACATACAATAAAAAATAATAATGCCTCTGTGTGATCGATGTACATTACAGGGATTTTAACAAACTTTGTTGCAGATTTCTATGTTTTGTTGTTCTAAAGAAAAAGCTGTTTGAATGTCTGTGACCATGTGCAAGGGGAATCTGTATGAGAGTGAGTTTATAATTATCAATCAGCTTCTGCACTTGCAAGGCTCTAATGAGGAAAGTAGCAAGGTCTGCATTCCTTTATGATGACTTTGACAAAGCACATATTAACATTTGCGATGCGTCAACCTCTTTTCCCCCTGACAATATGCTTATTGTGCCTGTTTTTATTATGATTTTCTCAATAAATAATATTTGATTTGCATCGTATGGGTGTACAGCCATCCAATTCTTCTTCCTCTGCATTCCATGGATGTGATTTCACTTTGGGAGTATCTCACCAAAAATGTCATGTTTGTTGCAGGGGACACCCAAGACCTGACTTGAATCTTGATACAGACTTCTGGGAAAACTCCACAAAAATGAAACACGTAGGAAATTAAATTTCTGGGAGGCGTTCTGTACACCAATTGTGTAAAGAATACCTCCAGGTTTTCGTTTTGTATTGCATTTTACAGAAATCTACAATGCTGCAGTTTGAAAATGAAAGGCAATTTTAAATAACATTCAATTACAATATGACTTGTGTCACAATTGTGTATGCTATATTATTATTATTATTATTATTTTTTTTTTTTGTATTTGCTTTTTTCCCACAAAAGTGGAGGTACCCTTAAAGTTTATGACCTACCAAAACACCCAGATCCTTCTCAACCATTGACTTCCCCAGCTGTACACTAGAATGTATGCTGCATGCATGTTTTTATCCCTCAAGTGCATACGTTTAAATTTAAAAAAATATTACATCTCATTTACAAATAGTTGCCCAATAAACCCATAAAGGTATGCTTGTAAGTTGAAGGCATCTTGTAAGGATGTGATTTTACTCATTTACAAATAGTTGCCCAATAAACCCATAAAGGTATGCTTGTAAGTTGAAGGCATCTTGTAAGGATGTGATTTTACTACATAGCTTGATGTCATCTGCAAAAAAGAAATGGTACTTTAAATGCCAAACACTATTTACATATTTTGTTATATTCTTTATAAATTTCGAATGACGATATAGTTCCTTAATTTTTACATCTTTTAATTCTCTTTTCTTATGTGAACCACACAATCTTAGTCTTGTAAACTATTTGCCAATGGTAATATATTTTGTAGTGCATTTGTATACAGTCAATTTGAAGCATTTCCATCTCTGTTCTGTGTTTTTTAATGCTAAAATTCCCTCCCAGTCTAAATCTTGGAAAGCAGCTGTCAATCTTGGAAAATTGCTCTTTTACAATTAAGTGTTTTTATCTTTCCAGTATGTGCTTGTTGTTTACAGTTTTACTACAGTTTACGCCTTAAGGGCGTTGTAGTAAAATACATGTAATAATATTTATTTAAATTCAGGCATGTGAAAATTTCCCATGCATCTACTCTATTCTCACATTTCCTCCCTTACAGTCCGCCCATTACTGCGGTCCCGGTTCCCATCCAGGAAGGTGGTCAAACACCCACCCCCCCCCCCCCTGTGAGCCCAGACCTACGTCTTGGAGTGAAGAACGTATAGGTGGTGCGGTTTAGTGGTGTGGTGTTGTGTTTTTTGTTTTTTTTTTTAATTGTACCTATATATATATATATATATTTGTTCCTTATGTCTTTATAGATTCTACTTTTTTGTAAAGTTAATGTGCTAAAATGGATCATCCCTGAAGAAGGAGTAAGATAACTCTGTAACGCGTAGGTTACATTGGATGCACAATATTTACGCAACTTGATTCTGTGTGTACAACTTTTTGAATACGCCTATGTAATAGGAGTCTGTTCTTTTGGAACAAGATTTAGGAAGTATACCTTTCAATGTTTTCTGTTTTTATGAATATGTGTACATGGAGGAAGTAATGTGTCCCTTTCTCCTGTTTGGAAGTGTATGTCAACATATAATTTTTTGCTTTTTCTCTTTATGTCTAAATAAAACTACTTTTTTATATTTTTACTAAACCAATTGGTGTCACAGTCTATGCCTAAAAAGTCCCGCCTTTTTAAAGGGGAAAACTTCTATAGTATTTCATGTTGGGATGTTGGCTATTAACAAGCGGATCTTAACCTATACCTCGCACAATCTTGATTTTTATTAGATGAAATTGTGTTATGACCACTGCTAGCCAGTTGTTCTTTTATATATGTAGCACTACCGCCATAGGGGTTGCAGATGACTGGGTTCCCCACCCCTGCACAGCCAGGCAAGAAGCATTTACAGCTTTCATCCAGGCACAAGTATCAGTCTTTGAGCTTTGTTTTTATGTTCTATTTGAGGTAATAACTTGGATGGGGAATAGGAATTACGGGATGCCAAACTTGATAGCAACAAAACCAGGCACAACTTCCTCCCTTCCTCTCATACAGGTCCGATTCCTCTACTTTACTATGTACAACTCAGATTGATCCCTCCTTTTCTCTCTGCAGTGGTTCATAATAATTGTACTCCCAACTAAGGTCTAGGAACTCTCAGTCCCTTTAGAAAGTAACATAAAGTGTTGTAAGCTGCATCCTGGAGTTTCTCAAACTGCCTTGTAGACAGTGGTCTCAGCTCTACCAACAGCAGGAGATGCCAGCCCACCTGGCTGTTTCTTCACCAGTCTACCCGACTGCTCCAGTGATCTCCCAGGGCAAGGTTAAGAAAGATTTAAGCACACCGCTACCTTCCAGAGAGACCTGGATGTGTGGCAGTCTCTACTCTTGTAAGTCCCTGACAATGCTGTAGTACTTACACTATCCTCCTTGCTCCCGCTACCTCTCAGTGAAGACACTTTCCAAACTGCTCTTATTTTCAAGATCTTTCCATGCCAGCCCAAGCTCCAGCCTGAGTCACAGCATCAGACCCCCCCCCCCACAAGTCTAGGGGGTTCGCCTCAAGGGCCAATGACAGTCCCCTCAGCACTCAATCTCCATCTTCCACCCAATTCCCCTGCCAGCATTTAAGGTTTGGCTTAGGCCCATGCCAGACCCACCTGCAATAGTTATCCAGCCCTGACCTGCAATAAACTGTTAGCCCAGATTCCATGGCTCATGCTTAACCACTTCCCGACCAGCGCACGATGATGTACGTCGACAGAATGGCACGGGCAGGCATATTGGCGTACAGTACGTCCAATATTCAATACCGCCCTGCCAATGGCACTGGTCGGGACCCCCGTGAGTCCGGTCGCGGGACACGCGGACTCGATCGCCGCGGGCATCCCCGCGATCGTCTCACGGAGCGGCCGAATGGAGGAAATGCTGTGTAAACAAAATTTCTCCATTCTGCCTAGCAACTAGTGACGCTGATCTCTGCTCCATGTGATTGGAGCAGAGATCAGTGTTCACTAAATGAAAGCCCAACCCCCCCCACAGTTAGTAACACACCCCTAGGAACACTTAACCCCTACACTGCCACCCACTGGTTAACCCTTTCACTGCCAGTGTCATTTACACAGGAATCACTGCATTTATATAGCAGTGATTACTGTATAAATGACAATGGTCCCAAAAATGTGTCAAAAATGTCCGATGGGTCCCCCACAATGTTGCAGTCACAATAAAAATCGCTAATCGCCACCATTACTAGTAAAAAAAATAATAAAAAATTATTAATAAAAATGCTATAAAACTATCCCTATTTTGTAAACGCTATAACTTTTGCGCAAACCAATCAATAATCGCTTATTGTGATTTTTTTTACCAAAAATATGTAGAAGAATACGTATCGGCCTAAACTGAGGGAAAAAAAAAAATTTTTATATATTTTTGGGGGATATTTATTATAACAAAAAGTAAAAAATAATGCATTTTTTTCAAAATTGTCGCTCTATTTTTGTTTATAGCGCAAAAAATAAAAACCGCAGGGGTGATCAAATACCACCAAAAGAAAGCTCTATTTGTGGGAAAAAAAGGACGTCAATTTTGTTTGGGAGCCACTTTGCAGGACCGCGCAATTGTCAGTTAAAGCGACGCAGTGCCGAATCGCAAAAAGTGGTCTGGTCTTTGACCAGCAAAATGGTCCGGTCTGCAAGTGGTTAACCATGGGCCAGACTATGTTTTGCCTACTCTCAAACTAATAGCACACTATAAACAAGGAAATCAGGGGGAGAGGTGACTAGCCTCAACGGGACTTTTAACGGTATCAAACATTACATATGAAAAAAATCGCATAGCAATCAAAAAACGTTTTTTTTTTTAAAGAAATTTATTATACAAAAACATAACAGATTTTGATAAAACAGCACCATGAATACAGATATACACCCATACAATACATAGAGATCTGGAAGAATCATTTGTGAACTCAGTCAATGTAGTATGATGCTGGACATGTTTCACTCGTAAGCGAGTTTCTTCAGGAGCTTAGAGTATCATTGACAAGAATAGTACTGCATGGATAAACACATAGACAAACAAAGATGAAATAGTGCAAATTCCATTATTCACAATGAGCTTTAAAGAAAAGCAAAACAAATTGATATGATTGCTACATACAGCATTGCCATAAACAAAATTCAAATAAATGGGTATTTAGGGAACAAAACATTTGGGTCATTCAGAATCACAATAGATCAAAATAATCCCATATTGCAAAAAATGGAGAGGCTCAGTGGAAGATTAAGGGAAGATAAAGGGATGGGGAAACCATCCGGACCATATGTGCTTGCAGGGAGGTGCTTCAAAATAGTAGTTTAAATATATGCTATAAAAAGAGGAAAACAAAAATCCCGCTTTGATTAAAAGGGCATAATTATGTTGAGCATCATACTACATTGACTGAGTTCACAAATGATTCTTCCAGATCTCTATGTATTGTATGGATGTATATCTGTATTCATGGTGCTGTTTTAGCAAAATCTGTTATGTTTTTGTATAATAAATTTCTAAGAAAATTTGTTTTAAAAAAAAAATTTTTTGATTGCTATGCGATTTTTATTCATATGTAATGTTTGATACCGTTAAAAGTCCCGTTGAGGCTAGTCACCTCTCCCCCTGCTTTCCTTGTTTACATTGAATACTTGGGATGTGGTATCATTTTGTTTGGTTGGCTTCACTTCATCCTTTAAATCTAATAGCACACTAGAGGGTGCCACATGTACTATGAGCATTGGTAATCAGCTCCACATTATAAGATTAACAGGTACAGGAGAGCATCATTTCTAGTTAGGGCTTCTATAAACTGTATCATAAAACTTTCTTATGTGGAAGAGATTGATATCTGACCTATATAAATCTTTTGTCAGCTGTATGCCCCCTGATCATCTACCTCATATGAAATGGGAGGGGAATTGTTGTTACAAGCAGTTTTCCTCTCAGGATTGGGAGAATATGCTATGCAATTTACTAAAACCTTAAATATTAGGGAAACTGTCCTTAAACATTTCACTATGATTGTATTATACACCTGTTCAACTCCACATCATTTGTTCTGAGGTTTCGGACTCTGGTTTTTGGGGATGCTCTGCTTGTGGTATGTTGGTCCACATATTTTGGGAGTTTGAAAGCTGGCATCTACTTCTAAAACAACAGGACACACACTGCAACTAATGCGTCCCATGTGTCTTTTATTTGCCTACATAGCTGGTGCTTCAAACCATGAAGAAGAATGTATTTATACTACATTGCTACTCACTGGACCATAGCTTTCAATTGGAAAACCTCTATACTCCCTTTCTCACAAATTCTTGACAGGATAGATATGATTATGCTGATGGAGAATTTTTTTTTATTGAACTACACCCTTTTTACAGCCAAATGGGATGTATGGTCTTCCAATCGACACTTGTTTTTATTATTTATTCTTGATTTCTATATTTGTAATTACTTCTGGAATTTCTTGTTACCCATCTTGTTCTTACTGTGTACAGTTTTCTTGGTTATTTGGTCCTATTTGTACCATACATCATCATGAAAGCTGTTGTACCTTCTCTGTTTTTCTATGTAACAGGTCTTTAACCTTCATTACATATTTTTTATTGTACTTCGTCTTTACAAACAGTTTGTAAGCAAACAAAAACAGTTTGTAATAGGTTTATAGATTTTCACCTTTTCACTGTTTCAACAGTGCCATTACTCCAGTCCATTTCAGAGTTTTTAAAATCTCTCATTATTACCGCTGCCCCAGTCCTTTTTATTTATACAAGGAGATGAGGTGAGTCTTTGCTTTCTCTGTAACAAGCTACAATAATTAACTCTCCAGTATATGAATTTATATGCAACTCCACCCATAAGGCAACATAACACTTTCCATCAAGGTTCTCTTTCATACCTATTCTTAGATCACTTCTCACCTAGAGACAGCTATCACCACCTTCTTGTTTTTCCATTTCTCTCGGAAAGAGGAACATAGCCAGGAATATTAATAGCCCAATCATGCAGAGTATTATTATTATTATAATACAGAATTTATAAAGCATCAACAGTTTGCGCATCACTTTACAATATAAAGGGAGACAATATAGCAACAATACAATTCAATACAAGAGAGATAGGAGTTCCCTGCTCCTGTGAGCTTACAATGTAATAGGGAATGAAGTCAAGATGCAGAAATACCAATTAATTCATATTTCTCATCATGCAGCAAAGCTTCCAACTGTCCTTTTATACTTGGCAGACTTTTTGCATTGGTGAACAAATACTTTATTTAATTTTTGCATTTTACACATATCACCTACCATAACTTCCCCTATCCCTATCTACCCTCATTCCACCAACTATTAGTGTTTGCTCTTGTCTGACTTGGCTGTCCCATTATATTCTGATTCTCCCTCCCCTCTAAAACCTAATTTAAATACTCCTCCAGTACCTATACTCCTCCTTCCCATAACCCTCTTTCCTAGCACAGTGGATCCTTTTCCATTTAGGTGCAAACTATATTTAGTGTACAGGTTGTACCCCAGTGAAAAGTTGGCCCAATGCTCTAAGAATCCAAACACCTGCTTCTTTCACCAGGCCTTTAGCCATACATTTAGCTCTTTAAGCTCCAGTTGCCTTTCCTGTGTTGGAATCCTGTCTAGGCTTATTACCTTTACCACCCCTCCTAGATGGTATGCTCTCCCAGCTGCTAGGGGTACCAGTGAACTTTAGGGCTGTCACGTTTGGGTTTGTCACCCACGCATTTGTTTGGGTGCTCAAATACTTGTCTTCCTTTTTTGTGAGCCTACCCAATCCTCCTGAGCCCCCCTACCCTCCACCCTATGTTTATTAACCACAGTGAGCAGAAGACCCCTCTCTAGGTTGTTAATTTCCCTCAGTGTTGCAATTAATGTGAGTTTCCAGTAGGGCAACCCGCTCACAGTGATATTCATCCTGGAGCTGTTGCTCCATTTGTGTATATATGTGGCACACTGTGCACTGAACAAAACCTTGAACCTTGCTAGTGCCCATTATCTTAGTTAGAATCAGTGCCAGGACAAGGTCATCCAGAGCCCAGGGCAAACATGCCAAACTGCGCCCTTCGTCCCCAAGGTGTATGAGCATTATGTGTCATCAAAAATCCCCCCCAAGCATAAATCCCTCCTCCTCCCAGTGCAAATCTGTTCCCCTGCTGAAATCCCCCCTCCCAGCACAAATCTTACCCCCCATCCCCCAAATCCCCCCAATTCAAGTGCCTCCCCCCAAAAATCACTCCTCCTAGCACAAATTATCTTCCCCTAAAATTGCCCCCCAATAACCCCACTGCAAATCCTCCCTTCCATCACAAAGCGCCCCAATCATCCATCCTAGCACAAATCTTCTTCCCCTAAATTTTAGCATACCCCCAAATTTCCCCTCCTAGAAAAATACTCCCTGCTGCCCCCCAAATCCCCCTTTCCAACACAAATCCCCTACGCCAATTTCCTTGTGGTGCCCCCCACCTCACATGATACCACAGTGCCCAGGGCAGCCGCCCCTTCTGCCCACCCCTTGTCCCGGCCCTGGTTAGAATATTAATATTTCCTACTGGAAATTTAAGATATTACCTACAGATTGAAGACTCCCTTTGTCTTTAACTCCTGTTGTGTTGCAACGTTTGTGCTTATAACTCATTAAACACAAATCTACGAGGTAAATGGATAAATCAATTCACCCGTAGAGACAACAGCGCATAATACTCAATAGATAAAAAGAAATTATATGTGATTTGTGCTAGTGTAAACTGTTGTTCTACGGAAAAACATGTATATCTTCCCAAATGTAGTCATACAAAATAAGTATTGTCCATGATCACTGTCCATATATCTAGATTATACTGAATAATCAAGATGGTTTCAGGGAAAAAAACTGAAACGGAATATCTATTTCAGTCCATAAACAAAACACAAAACTGAAACAAAGTGTCCTGGTACAGGTCCTAAGGAGTATGTGATACAATCCTTCCTTCCAACAGTAAAATGCAGTATTCCCGAATTTGCTGGGGTGCAATCTCAAGCATAAGGTGACCCCCCTTAGTAATATTCTTACCAGATATGCCTGGTTACATGGGCTCTCAGATATTACTCCTCATCGGCTTGATCTCCTCCGCTTCGTAAGCACCAGGTCATGCACGATCAGATTTGATTGGTTGCAACGGGCTCTCAGATATTACACGGGCTCTCAGATATCACTCATCGGCTGGATCTCATCCACTTCATAAGTGCTGGGTGATTCAAGATCTCCGAAAAAAGCAATTATGGGAAACAAACATAGCGTAATACCGTCTTGTAAAAACACAATTTATTTTAATAAAAATATTGCACTCACAAAAAAACAATTCTTTAAAGCATTGGTTCACTCAGCGTGCATAGTTCTTTATCACAGTCTAGGGAAAGGTAATAGCATCAGCCGCCAATGGCCGTCACCACATAATAGCTCACGGTTAAAGCTGTGCGTCTCTTCCTCCCTCCTGTCAGTTCCTCTATGCTGCTAACGTGTGCTACCCATAGTAGCACACGTTAGCAGCATAGAGGAACTGACAGGAGGGAGGAAGAGACGCACAGCTTTAACCGTGAGCTATTATGTGGTGACGGCCATTGGCGGCTGATGCTATTACCTTTCCCTAGACTGTGATAAAGAACTATGCACGCTGAGTGAACCAATGCTTTAAAGAATTGTTTTTTTGTGAGTGCAATATTTTTATTAAAATAAATTGTGTTTTTACAAGACGGTATTACGCTATGTTTGTTTCCCATAATTGCTTTTTTCGGAGATCTTGAATCACCCAGCACTTATGAAGTGGATGAGATCCAGCCGATGAGTGATATCTGAGAGCCCGTGTAATATCTGAGAGCCCGTTGCAACCAATCAAATCTGATCGTGCATGACCTGGTGCTTACGAAGCGGAGGAGATCAAGCCGATGAGGAGTAATATCTGAGAGCCCATGTAACCAGGCATATCTGGTAAGAATATTACTAAGGGGGGTCACCTTATGCTTGAGATTGCACCCCAGCAAATTCGGGAATACTGCATTTTACTGTTGGAAGGAAGGATTGTATCACATACTCCTTAGGACCTGTACCAGGACACTTTGTTTCAGTTTTGTGTTTTGTTTATGGACTGAAATAGATATTCCGTTTCAGTTTTTTTCCCTGAAACCATCTTGATTATTCAGTATAATCTAGATATATGGACAGTGATCATGGACAATACTTATTTTGTATGACTACATTTGGGAAGATATACATGTTTTTCCGTAGAACAACAGTTTACACTAGCACAAATCACATATAATTTCTTTTTATCTATTGAGTATTATGCGCTGTTGTCTCTACGGGTGAATTGATTTATCCATTTACCTCGTAGATTTGTGTTTAATGTTTTCTAGTGGTTTTATTGATTTAATACCTTTTAAAACAGCTGCTTAAATTCCACAGCTCCCAGGTAGAAAGCACATTTTGATGCTGAGCGCCTTTTATTTGCATGGTTAACGGGCGGAGGTTATCCTAAGCAAAGGTGCACATTTGTGCTTATAACTCCACTTACTCCAGTCCCACTTCATTCACAATCCCAATGTGATCAGGATCAACGTGAGTTGAACAGAGAGTTCTCTAACCCTTAGTTAGCAGAATTAAGAAAGGAAAATAGTGGGATTTTTGGATTACCTGTAAAATCCTTTTTGTTGGAGTACGCAAAGAAAAGGGCCCATTGGTGGTTCAACCAGCAGAGGTGCCCAGAGTTGTATGTCTAAGAATGACAGGAAAAGGGAGAGGGCAGTTTCTTGCCCCCCCTTTTCCTCATGGGAGAGCGGCTGGATCAGCTGTTTCAAGTTCCCCTGCAGAGCCTGTGGCCAGCGGGGAAACAGCTGTTAGTCACATGTTTTTGAGGAGGGGTACAGGTGACCTCTCTTCATGACATGTGAAAAGCCCGGGAAGAACTGGTTTAAACCAGTTTTCTTGGGGTTATAAAAAGAGGGTTCCACTGAGGGGGCTCATTCGCCTCAGAAGAAAAGCTGTGGTGTTCTCTCTGGGATTTTTCCCTGAACAAACAGCCTCTTCTGTGGCCGGAAGATGAGTCTTCTTCGGCGACTGACAGAGCGGGCTGGAGAGGACGGCGGAGAAGCCTGGATTCGCCAGTGCTTAGATTTACCCTGCGCGGCGTGTCAAGAGGCTCCGGTGGGAGCTACACTGCCTGTCAGCTGTCCTGGTCCGGAGGAGAGAGGAAGAGAGCGGCCAGCGGTGGAAGCCCGGGAGCTGTCGCTGCAGGATGAAGAGGATGCCGAAGCTGTGGAGGAGGAGCCGGCGCGTCAGCAAGGAAGCATAGCCCCAGGTCGGTCGAATGGGGCAGCGAAGAGGAAGCGAAACCCCCGCCGGAGCTATTCTCCTACCCCGACGCGCCCTGCTGTTCGCAAAAGAGCTGGTCCTTCTCAGGACCATAGCAGAGGGCAGGCGGGCGGGGGGAAGGTTTGGAGCGGGTAGGCGGAGCGGCCAGCTGAGCGGAAGAGCTCCATCGGGGAGCAACTTCTCTGAGGGAGTGGTCTCCCTCTCCACAGCGTCAGGCATCTCCTAGGCAACCGTCAATGCTGAATATCAGTGAAGCAGGGCCTGATAGTGAGCCTGCTTTACAACAAGGTAGTACAGGTATGAATGATCCTTCTGTTAATGATATATTGAATAGTTTTGTGGAGTTATTAGCAAAAGTGTTTAAGGAATTAGCCATTGAGAAATTAATTTGTCAGCCAGCTGTAAATAATGTTTTAGCTTCTGATGTTTCAGCTATGGGAGTTTGGTCGCCATCTAGTGATGTTGCTGCTAATGGCGCTCAAGCTTTGCCAATTCGTTTACAGCAAATTAGTAATAGGTCTTATAGCAGTGCTAGGTCACAAAACTTGCCAGAAACTTGTTTAAAGGAATCCATGCCCTAAGGATAGACGTAGACCTGTATCAAAAAAAAAAATTTAATAATTGGTTACAATCATTTTGTATTTTTTGTCAGGTGTGCTTTGTGAGTAATCACCTGAAAACAGTGCAGGTTATAATTGAGGCATACAAAAAAAAAAAATTATAAATAATTTTTGGGTGGAGTGGCGTGGTTTAATTAAGATGAAGCATTTCGTCAGAAATTTTCCATTCATCCCAGATTGCACTGGGGAGCTAAGGATGTGGGCCTTTGGCTGAATCTTTTTCTGCCCCAGAGGCAAACGGTGGCAAGGACATTTTCAGCACCACCAGTTCAAAATGCTTCAGGTCACAAAAGAGGAATTTGTTTCAACTTCAACGATAGTCAATGTAAATGGCCCAATTCATGTAAATACAGGCATGAATGTGCCTTTTGTGCTGGAGCGCACTCAGTTTAAAAAATAAATAAATAAATAAATAAATAAAATGTCAGCAACAAATTTGCAATCCAGAAATTTTTTAAAAAAGCACACACACCAGTGATTTTTAGCAAGAATGCTCCCGTGATTTCAGGCATATCCAGACAAGTTGAAGGCACATTCTTCTCATTGAAGGTTTTAGGTATGGTTTTTTATTGCCTTTATTTCAAGGTCAGGGTTGTAACATAGTTGAGAATTTGAAATCGGTATCTGACTTTCCTCAAGTAGTATGGGATACGGTTAATGTTGAAATCTCAGAAGGAAGGGTGGCGGGCCCCTTTTCTTTCCCTCCGTTTTAAAATTTCAGGATTTTCCTTTAGGTGTAGTTCCAATAAAGGAAAATAATTTTTTTAGATTAATTCATCACTTATTTTTTCCTAAAGGAAATTCCCTTAATGACCAACTTGATGAGAGTATGCCATCATATGCTTCTTTTGAAGATGCTTTAGTAAAATTGAGAATTTTGGGGAAGGGAGCTATTGTAGCAGAGGCGGATGTCAAGTCAGCTTTTCGCTTACTTCCCATTAATCCTTCATCTTTTAATTCCCTTGTTTTTTCTTTAACGGTAACTTTTATTTTGATAAATGTTTACCTATGGTTGTTCTTTGTCCTGCTTTTATTTTTTTTTCTCTCTTCATTTTTAGAGTGGGTAGTTTCTGCCGTTCCAGGTCAAAATTTTTAATTCATTAGATGATTTTTTATTTTAGGCCTTCAGGATTCTTTTAATTGTGCTAACTTATTACAGACAATTTTTGAGGTTTGCAACCATTTTTTGGTATCCCATTGGCTCATGAGAAGACTATTTGGCCTTCCACTTGTCTGGAATTTTTAGGTATCATTATTGATACGGAGTTAATGGAGTTCAGGTTACCGGAAGAAATAATTGAGAAGATTAGTTCTTTATTGTTAAAGCTAATCAGGATAAAAAAAATTAAATAATAAAAAAAAACTGCTTGAAGGAGATGCAGTCTCTTTTGGGCTTTCTGGCTTTGTTTCAAGGGTCATGCCAGTGGGCAGGGTATTTTCCAGGAGATTTCACCTCGCTATATCTGGTTTAGGATCCCCCCTTTTCTCATGTGCGATTGTCCAGTGATATGAGAGAGGATTTGCTAGTCTGGTTGCGGTTTCTCTCATTTCAATGGCAGGGGGATTTCATTCTAGATTCTGATTTCCTCCTCTTTACTACTGATGCCGCAGGGTCGCATGGCTTTGCCGCACTTTGGCAGAAGAATTGGTGCGCTGAACGTTGGCATGTCTCTTGGGTAGTGAAGGGTTACATTAAAAACATAGTTTTTTTTTTTTTTTTGAACTATTTCATATCATTGTTGCACTTGAACTTTGGGTTGATTTCTTCCATAATAAAATAGTTTAATACGTACAGATAATAAAAGAGTAATGCATGCTATTAATTGTTTAACATCTAAGTCTCCGCCAGTCATTGTCCTTATGAGATACCTGATTTTTAAATGCTTAAGTTTGAACATATGGTTGAAGGCTGTACTCGTGCCAAGTAAGGACAATGATTTGGCGGATGAGTTGTCTCGTTCACAGGTGGAGCGTTTTTCAAGCTACTTCCGGAGGCGGATCGTGTGGGACACTCCTGTCCAATCAGTTCATGGGACCTGGTTTAAGGCCTATTTCTATTTATTTTATCAATTTTTGGCATCCTTTTACTGGGGCAGGATATCAGTTTGCCTGGTTTCTGTAAAAAAAAAATTTTTTTTTGAATATGATAGGTGAACCGTTGGGTTCCTTGTCTGAGTTATTGTTGCTGCCTGAGCCGTGGTGGCTGGGCTAGCTTTAAGTTTATTTTGTTGTTGCTGCCTGAGCCATGGTGGTTGGGCTAGCTTTAAGTTTATTACTGTTATTAAAGTTTCTTGGTTCTCTGTTTGAGCAAAATTATTCTTGGTGCATACATACATAAAACTCTGTCGGGAATTTCTTTTTCTTGAAATTAAATAACATGCCATCTTGCATGCAGTATTTTTCTATAAAGCAAGCTTTAATAGGTTACAAAAGGAATAATTTTAGGTCTGATTCAAGGAAGCCCATCACTCCTCTAGTACTGGGTGAGTTTTGCTCCGTGACGGATAAAATTAGTTTTTTCTCTATTTGAATCGGTTCTTTTTTCGGGCGGTTTTTTCAGTTATGTTTTTTGCGGCGCTTAGGGTATCTGAGCTGGTTCAACTACACATGTCTGAAGTTATTTTTGAAAGTTTCATTAAAAAATGTTAATTAGCAGATCCAAAATGGATCAGGTAGGTAAAGGTAATTGGTTAACATTAGATATGTGTATGAGTACTAGCATTTGCCCGGTGGCTCTGATACGTCAATATTTCTAATACGTCAATATTCATCAATTAGGCCTTTGGGGTTTTCTAAGTTTTTTTTTTTTTTTTTTTTTTATTCATGAGGTTACCCCTTACTAAATACCAGTTCTTATGCATTTTCAAGAGATGTTTAACCACTTGCTTACTGGGCACTTAAACCCCCCTCAGTCCCAGACCAATTTTCAGCTTTCAGCGCTGATGCACTTTGAATGACAATTGCGCGGACATACAACACTGTACCCAAATGAAATTTTTATCATTTTTTTCCCACAAATAGAGCTTTCTTTTGGTGGTATTTAGTTACAGCTCGGAGTTTTATTTTTTGCTAAACAAACAAAAAAAGATGCAAAAAAAAAAAAATCATGTTTTAATAGTTTGTTATAAAATTTTGCAAACGGGTCATTTTTCTCCTTCATTGAAGTGCGCTGATTAGGCGGCACTGATAGGCTGCATTGGTGGGCACTGATGGGCTGCATTGGTGGGCACTGATGGGCTGCACTGGTGGGCACTGATAGGCATAGTTAAGGCGGCACTAATAGGCACAGATAAGGTGGCACCAATGGGCACAGATAAGGCGGCACTGATGGGCAAAGATGGGCACAGATAAGATGGCACGGATGGGTGGCACGGATAAGTGGCACGGATGGGCACTGATAGGTACCACTGATAGATGGGACTGATGGGCACTGATAGGTGGCTCTGATAGGTGGCACTGCTGGGCACTGATGGGCGGCACTGCTGGGCACTGATGGGCGGCACTGCTGGGCACTGATGGGCGGCACTGGGGTGCAGCACCTTTGAGGCAGATTGTGGGCACTGTGGGTGGCACTGTGGGTGGCACTGCTGGGTGGCACTGTGGGTGGCACTGTGGGTGGCACTGTGGGCACTATGGGCACTGCTGGGTGGCACTGACGGGGGGCACTTACTTTTATTCAGGATGGCACTGCAGGGGGCAGATGGGCACTGGCAGGGGGCAGGTGGTCGCTTGCATTGCTGGCCGTGATCGGGACTGATGTCCCGATCACGGCCGCCGGTGATCGGCTTTTTTTTTTTCTCCTCGCGCTGTCAGCGCGAGGAGGAATACTAGCCGATTACCGGCTCCGTTATATCACATGATCAGCTGTCATTGGCTGACAGCTGATCACGTGATAAGGGGTCGGGATCGACCCCTTGCACGGATCGGTGATCAGGCGAGTCTCATGGACTCGCCGATCACAGAGCGCGCCACGCGCACCCCTCAGGGGGCGCGCAGGCCACTCGTACACGGGACTACGTCTATTGATGTCGTCCCGGAAAAGGAGATCCGCGCTGTAGCCGTCATTTGGCTATAGCGCGGATCTCAAGTGGTTAAAGACCTTAAATTTAGACCAGGAACATTTATCGTCACATTTTTTTTCAGATTTGAGCAGCAACAGAGGCTGCTAGACTGGGTTTTGATGTTAGATCTATTAAGCAGATTGGTAGATGGAAGTCGGATAGGTACTTGCTTTATATTCGTCCTAATGCAATACTATGATTTATTTCAGGTAACACTCGCATTGTGTGGATGATTGGACACTCCATCTATTGGGCGAATTTGAGAGCGCAGCAACGAGTTTATACTAGCAATTTAGGATTGGATGCTTCTAAAATTTAAGATTTAAGTGTGGATTGTGTGGATTGTTATGGTCAGACCTAAATTCTTTTATTTCTCAGCTTCTTCTTCATTTTTCCTCTCCGGATATCTTAATTATTCATCTGGGTGGTAATGATATTGGTTACTATAAAACTTTAGACCTTATTTTTCGGATTAGGGATGATTTACAGAAGATACAGTTGTCATTTCCCAATTCAGTAGTGTTTTTTTTCAGTAATTGTGCAGAGGATAGGTTGGCTTTCCTATCCTTCTGTACGTCCTTTTGAAAAAATCAGGAAGAGAGTGAATAGGGCAGTATCCAAGTTGCTATCAAGATTGGGAATGCTATCCTTTAGGCACACGGAGCTGGAAGGGGGTATCCCTGGCCTTTTTAGGCAGGATGGCATCCCTCTGTCTGATATTGGCTTGGATATTTTTAATGTAGATTTAAGTTACTGTGTTGAGATGGCCGCAGGTTGGGGTTCTGTTGGCAGTTGGCTCTAGGTCCTCCTGCCCTTTTGGGTATTTTGTGTTGCTGCCTGAGCCGTAGTGACTGGGCTAGCTTTAAGTTTATTGGATGAGTTTTGATGAGTTATGTACAACATTTTGAAACCAATAATAAACAACCGCGGCCATTATTATCCAAAACACTTGTCTTCTTGTCTTATTTCAAAAGTTATTGAAAAAAAATTCCAGTCTGCTATCCCATGACAGGAAAAGTTTCTTGCCCCCCCCTTTTCCTCATGGGAGAGCGGCTGGATCAGCTGTTTCAAGTTCCCCTGCAGAGCCTGTGGCCAGCGGGGAAACAGCTGTTAGTCACATGTTTTTGAGGAGGGGTACAGGTGACCTCTCTTCATGACATGTGAAAAGCCCGGGAAGAACTGGTTTAAACCAGTTTTCTTGGGGTTATAAAAAGAGGGTTCCACTGAGGGGGCTCATTCGCCTCAGAAGAAAAGCTGTGGTGTTCTCTCCCCTCCCTCCCTCCCTATAAAATAAATTTGTATTTAAATGTATTTTAATTCTGTATGATTATGTTAATTTATTTTTGTCGCGGTTGTTGTTATGTGGTAAGTCACCTTTGCAAAAAAAATAAAAAAATATATATATATATATATATATATATATATATATATATAATAATACTGAATTGTAACAGCAAAGGGGGACAAGTTATTAAAGCTTTTTAATTATAGTGTTCTAGTATGTGCTACCTGAGCCGTAGTGACTGGGCTAGCTTTAAGTATATTGGATGAGTTTTGTTGAGATATGTACTACATGCCCTTTTGGGTATTTTGTGTTGCTGCCTGAGCCTTAGTGACTGGGCTAGCTTTAAGTTTATTGGATGAGTTTTGATGAGTTATGTACAACATTTTGAAACCAATAATAAACAACCGCGGCCATTATTATCCAAACACTTGTCTTCTTGTCTTATTTCAAAAGTTATTGAAAAAAAATTCCAGTCTGCTATCCCATGGGTAGTCTGTTTTATTGAAGCATCAGAATCCTTTCTTTCACCATATAAATGATGGCTTTAAATTGCCACTTCCTTAATTCAGGGTGATAACATTGATGTTGAGCCTGAAAAAAATGATGTTACCAAATGGGGGTGGATCTTGTGAACTTTTAAAGGGGGGCACTTCATCTACACCTATCACCTAAGACACTAGCAAAAACTGAAACTATGTCTTGCTGAGAAGTACTAACTTTTTCTGCACCTTCAAGCTGAGGTTAATGGCACATGTTGTCGACCTTTTCATGTGGTGATCCATAAACATAACACACAGCTGTCCTGAAAATTCAAGGAAGGTTAAAATACATGCACTCAGTTCTGCTAACTAGCCAAAGAAACTTAAATTAAAAGTGTTTCTTATATTTGATATGAATAAAGGATTCAATTGTATAGATGTACAGTATGTATAGGAAAATCACAGACCAGGAAATGGTGCATCTGTACAATGAGGTTACTATTGTAATCTCTGAGAGCACAAAGCACAAGAACATCAAACATGATCGTTTTTCAACTACACCCCCCCCCCCCCCCCAAAAAAAAACTGCATTTTATTAATTGCAGCTTAAAATAGTATAAAAAATAATAGTTGGAAATAATATAAAGAAACGTTATAATAGATATTAAACATTTTAAGCATTATTTCATTATTGTATATTTTTGAGGGTGTCTGTTCTCTGTCAGTAGAAGAGGAGGGATATTCAAGTTAAAAGCAAAAGTGATGGCTCATCTATGTTAAACATCACCTGTCTCAATAGCTCTCAACTATGTTATGTAGCTTTAGGAATATGTGCAAAATATAAAAAAGAATCCCACACTAATTATGTAAAATAACTAAATATCTGTGAGATCAATAAATAAAAGCTAAAAAAAACAAGAGCTGCTACCACTACACACAATGCAAACACCACACTATTAATAGTACAGTGTCAAATAATAAAGTGAAGCACTCTAAAGTGAATAGTAAATAATAAATATCCACAATCCCTTGATAAGTACACGTAAATTAATGGGGTAAAACATAAATATACCTATAAATAGATCTAAGTGATCAGGTAACAATTGTGCAAATAAATAAAAATCTCTGTCCGAGCGTCATCAATAATGCAGCAATAGTGAAAAAAAGTGTCCACTATTTTAAACTGAACCGCAAATACTGCAGAAAATTATGTGTCAACAATATTCACAATCTTCTTTATTTTTACACACTTCACCATCCGTGTGCCCACCACCAGGATCCCCTGTGAGTATCTCCTCACCTTAATGTGTGGACCCTAATTCTGCCATAAGGCTCAGACACGTTTTGCATACAGAGAAAGGCCAGCAAGATTCCCAGTTCTTAGGCCCCTTTCACAGTGGGGCAGGAGCGGCGTCGGCGGTAAAGCGGAGCTATTTTTAGTTTTAGCTGTCAATACACCGCTCCTTCACCTCTCCGAAGATGCTGCTAGCAGGACTTTTTTCACCATCCTGAAGGGGCCGTTTTTTTCGGGCGCTATACTGGCGCTATTTTTAGCACTGTAGTGCCCGAAAACCACCTCAGTGTGAAAGGGGCCTTTTGGATATCTCCTCCACTCTTTCAACTGGTATAGTGATTTACTTGCATGCCTTTACATTAGGGTCCACTAATACGCTGAGGAGATACCCAGTTTAGAGTGCTTCACTTTATGATTTGGGCTTAGGAAAATATGCATTGTGTTGTGTAATGATTAGATGTTAGCTGTTGTGTGTCTACCCACATGAAGTTACAAAACTGACATTGGGATCAATGAAGAAATGAACTGCTTGAAATTCTCCAACTCATTTTTAAACATGACCTACCTTGTGTCCAGGGCTTTTTTTCTTAAACAATAGGTGCTGGAACTCAACCACGACCCCCCAAAACCCCTCCCCCACATACACTCTCCAAATCACATCAAATAGTGGGTGTGGTCATATTTCACAAACAGTAGAAGGGTCTTAAAGGGGCATTAAATATCAGGATTGCATTACATACAGAGTGCAGAGTTCATGGGGGTTACACACAGAGTGCAGAGCTGTCACTTGTAAACACAGAAACCAGACTTCTGTGTTTACAAGTGATTGTGGTGAGCAGGCACCAAAGGTTCTGAACCAGAGGTGATGGAACTGAGTTTCACCAAGTTCCCCCTGAAAGAAAAGCCCTGCTTGTGTCAACCAAGCAGGGAGGAGGAGGAGCCAGTGACGTTAAGCCCTCAGTGTTCAGAGGCACAGAGAGGCTGTGAGGAGGAGTACAATTTGATATTCTGCCACTACCCCATGCTTTAACTGGAAAGGTTTTGTGAGTGAATCGACGTGCACACATGAAATTTATCTAATATCGCAGTAATGCACTATCCCTTGTCTCTTTTCTTTTCTCCCCTATGGCAAATGAAAGCTAAAAATCAAGAAGCAAAGAGATAAGCTATATATGCGCTACAGTGGGATAGCAGTGTAAGCTGTGTTGCTACGGTGTTTGTGGACATAACATAAAGGGCTGAGGTTGATAAGTAATTTAAAGGAATATATCTTAAGTCTAGTGGATATCACTGCAAGGGAGTGTTCTGATTAAAGTGTAGATACAGGAGCTGTATGTGATCAGATTCTGGATCCATTTATTCCATCAGGATGAGTTTTTTATATGCACAGAAGGCATTAATTAAGAAATATAAATTTATATTTATTTATTTTATGTACAAGTTGTATTTATTTATGGATAATTAATTCCCATTTAATTCATTTATTCACATATACGTTATTTTTTATCAATTTATTCACATAATTACAGATTTTTATGGCACAAGTATTTATTGAGTATTGATATTAGCGCACTAATAATTTATATCGTTTTTTACATTTGTATGAGTGAGGGAATCACTGACATTTTGGTGCAACTTTTATTATTATTTTTATTATTCATTTTTTGAGTAATTTTTTGAGTATTTTTTACCACACCAGCACTTGAGTCCTTTGCACTTTAGTAACCAATACCATCTTCCACGACTCCTGTATGAGTTTTTTTATTGCCAGCAGTGTAGGCTTGATATTTGAGTCAAAACAGAATATTTATGCCATTTATTTCTTATTGTTATGGATTTATAATCAGTACATTGAAAAAAAGACCACACTCAGAATGAGTGTTTTTCACTTTCAGGGGAAATTGCATTTATTTGTTTTTAACCTCCCTGGCGGTACGATTATTTCAGATTTTAGGTGCTGAGAGCAGTACAATTATTTTGCATGAAAATTTGGCGTTTTATATTGTAGTCCTGTAATTCTTATGAATAACTCACTTAAATCTGTCCAAACCAGAGTCTAGCAGACATCCTGGGTATGATAAAGTTTGAAAAATGAAATCATAAATTATAATATAATAAATAACTATAAATAATTATACCAAATAATAATATAACAATAATAAAAATTATTCAATAATGTAATCAAATCAAAAACATTGAAATTTGCTCAGTTGCAGAATTGTCACTGTCATTACTTTTCAGTATTTGATGACGGATCTCCCCACAAATCGCTGTCGCTCAATTCTGCGAGTGATTCTAATTTATTATCGCTGTTTTCTAGCTGGTCTAAAATCATTTTTGATGTAAAGGGACAGTTTTGGTTGCATTGGGCAATCTCCAGTTTCCAGGCATAAAGAATAGTTTTTATTATATAAAACTACATGCAGGACACTGGGCAGAACACTGGGGACAAAGGGGATGTGAAATAATTACATACAGCAATGTAATCTGTAAGATTACATTATACTGTATGTATACTGTGTATACTGTGTGTTTCACTTTTTTAATTTGGCGCCCTTCTGCATCCCCGTGCGTCGCAACGCTCGCAGGGAACGGAGATCGGCTCCATGATAGATCGAGCAGAGCACGGCTCACTTGCACAGCGGGGGGACATCGATGGATCCAGGGGAAAAGGTAAGTAAAGTCTCCCTGCATTCAGCGATGCGGTTCCGAGTCTGGCTCGGAGTTACCGCTTTTGGCACAAAATCTCCACCCCGAGCCAAACTTGGGAATACCGCCAGGGGGGTTAATATCATGCTGCACTATAAATACAGTACATGTGGGCACTATGGGTTAATTAAAGACAGAACCATGTAAATACTGATCGCTTTGAGATGCAATTTGTCTGATTAAAATTTCAGATTTATGCTTGGCATACATGGTATGAATGTCACCTGTTTCCTGCTCAGGTGACCATGATTAGAGCCACGGGTGTTTCTGTTAGCACCCACAGTTGATCAAACTTTGATCTGAAGATATTGGGTGCAGGATAACACATTTTTGGTTGAACGATATTTGCATGCAGTCAGATGCAGTCACTGTTTGGGTATTTTCTGACAGCAGTGGGAGCTGTCATAATACAATAGCCAACTTGAAACAAGCTTTCATTCACATTGGTTACCTTCAATGGGGGAATCTTAAACATTGTATATTTATCCTAAGCTATCAAATATGAGATGAGTCAATGCTGGTCAATGGGCTCTGTAAACAACAGGATTTTAAATCAAAGAAACAAACTGAGAGCCTTTAAAATGTAAAAAGGAGGCTAAAGTTTCAGTTATTGGCTGAACTACATAAAAAATATTTTATTTCATCTGTACATGAAAACAAATGTTCATAGTCATATCAAAATACAGAAACTGCATGGGCAGTACATAGTATCAGAAAGAAATGGCTACCCCTGTCAAAGAGGAAAATTATTCAAACAGTGTTCACACCTGGAACAGGAACCCTGAAACGACTAAGAAGCTAGCTGAAGACCAACATGCCTTTGGCATAAACAATGACTCTTGCAGTCAGATAATGAACTGTACCAGTTGCATAAAGGGGGAGATAAGCAGAAAATATTTCCCAAAAGTAGCAATTGCAGAGCTGGTCAGCCCCTGGACTTAATTCACTTGTGGATCCATGTGGCCCTATAAAAATGTAGACTCCAGGAATGGAAAGGGATTTTCTCACATTTTTTGATCACTACTCAAGTAAATTGTGGTTTTCAAAGCAAAGATAATGTTCCAGATAAACTTGAACAATACCTTGCCCAAGTTGGCAACAAATTTTGGCAAAAGGCCTAAAATACTCTGAACCAATAATGGCTTAGAGTCCACAAATGGTAAATTTAAAGATATGAAATTATGTTCCAGACTACTGTATCATACAATACAGAACAAATGATGTTGCAGAGAGCATAAACCACACTATACGTGAAAGTGACAGAAGCATGCTTTATGGTATTGATATGCCAGTAATATACTGGGAAGATGTGATTTTGTCAGCCTGCTATCTCCAAAAACATTTACCTGGAAAAGCAGCAGAGAACCCTCCATATGAGCTATGGAATGGAAAGAAGTCTGACCCAAAACGCAAAAAAAGCAAAGCAGACATTCATGTTCCAAAGGAAAAGTAAACATTATGAGAACCTTGTGATAAAAAAAGGTATATGTTAAATGAATTGCCATTAGTGAGTTATCCATTGATAGGAAAGAAGCATAACCACCTGCAACCTCAGTCAGACAATCTGTGGGATGCATTAAAGGCATCCCAGATAGAGAACAATAGAGAACATTTTCATGTATGGTTTGTAAAGTACCACAACCTGACAGCATCATGGGAAGAAATGCAGAAGCTACCTGTTCAGTAGAAGCAAATGTAGATTAAAGTTGCTGATGAAATTATGACATTCCTTAACCAACTGATAACTTGGGAACTTTCAGAATGCAAAGATGTAATCAAATTAGTGGAAATAATATGCCTATACTTTTAAGGGGAAATAATCTAACAATGGACAGCACAGACAAGCAGTTGGAGGACTTTTATATACAGTATTTTAACCACTATTTGTCCAGATATAGGAGCTGCCTATAGAAACTGGAATGTTATGATAACACCACTATTGAAGCCACAGTTTGAAGAATTCTGAAAGAAGATGGGACTTATACTATACTTTGAATAGCTGTTCTTCCAAAAGGTGGTAGTTTTTAAGTTTGTATGTATTATAATGTTATTCATATTGCAAGTATGTTCTTTTGATGTAATTTTTACTCTTTGTCCTGTTTTTCATTAAAACAAGAAATACTCAGGCATGTGTCCAGTGCCATTTGACTGGCAGGAGTCATATCTGAAGCAGTTTTCCAACAAAAGTCTAGTTCGAAATTCTTTAGGAATCAAGGGACCAGATGGAAGAGATTATATGACCAGTGGATACGCCAGGAATTAAGAGTAAGCTAGGTCAAAACCATCTATGACAGTGGTCATCAGCCCTGTCCTCGGGACCCACTGACAGGCCAGGTTTGCAAGATAACTGAAATAAATCACAGGTGATATAATTTGCTGCTTAGTGATTACAGTATTCTAGTCTGCATCTTCCCAAGGTAATACATAAAACTGGCCTGTTAGTGGGCCCTGAGGACAGGGTTGATGACCACTGATCTGTGACACAGAATATAGTTCATAGAATAGCCAGTAGTTGTTGCTGGGAGAACTAGAACAGAGCAGCAAAACCAGAGAGAGGCCCAAACACAGGGATACATTTTAGGAAGCAACAATGGTCAGTCAGAAAACATTAAAAGAAACAAACACGTTAACAAACTCTGCAATAGCCGAGAAAAAATGAAAACAGGCTTCCCTTTAAAAGAAATCTATACCGATCAGGATGCTTTGTAGTGCTTCCTAAGAAACAGGCATGTTTGACCACAATCTTTAGAGTACATGGCACATCTGGAACTATAAAGGACAAGCTGTTGCATCTTGATAAAGGCATAGAATCTGGTGTGCAGAAAGACTCAGCAGTCAAAATGATAGATGAATGAGCACAATCAGGAACCCAGGGCGAGCATAAACAAACATAGCAGAGAAAGCAATAGGGTACCTGTGGGAGGGTGCATAAGTAAAAAACTTGCAATCAACTATCCAACTTTATACTCAAAGAGCACTTTACAGGTAAATCCCAGACCATTTTTAATTTTCTACTTATATATTCCTAAATATTGATCTACATGTGTCTGTTAAAAAGAACAATGGATGGGGGGGCGTGGCTAGCCGGCGGAGCGGATGGACGCTCAGTGAAGAGCTCCTCGCATACACGGGCCAAAAGGGGGAGATTACCCATTCTACGAGCCTCGTTTCCTGGCGCATTCTACCTTAGGAGGTGCGGGCGAGCCTGGAGATGCCTCAACGAAAAAGAAAAAGCGGTGGAAAACCGAACAAACTGCCAGACTACTTCCTCACACAGCGGGGGCATGCGGAGCAAGATGGCGGCGGTACACGCGGTGGAGGAGAACATGGCGCTCATACAGCGCCCAACAGACAGGTACCAGCCCCACATCTCCCAGACCATCCACACCGCTATTTAGGAAAAAACACCAGCACCCCTCCGCTGTCTGGGGTGACTAGCCCTGCTAAGAGTAAGTCGAGACTGGATAGCAGTGACAGAGAGGATGCTGAAGCAAGTTTGGATTCCTCTCTGGAGGACACCAGAGAGCTGCAGGATTCCCTGTCAGAGTTCCCCACAGCAAATGCCCCTATTCTGGACACAACATTAAAAGATATGCTGGTGTCACTACGCTCCACGATCCATGCTGACATTCAGACTCTCACTAGGAACTTTAAATCAGAGATATCCTCAGTGTCGCAGAGAGTGGCCCATGTTGAAACTAAAATGGGTGAATTTGCTACAACTTTCAATGACCTGGTAGATGCCCATAATGACAGGGAAGAAGAAATGATGCTCATAAAGCTGAAGTTAGCAAATTTGGAGGATAGGTCTAGGAGGAATAATGTTAAAATCCGAGGCATCCCTGAATCCATTAAACCTCCAGACCTAAAACGTCACTTTTTACAGATAGCTAAGGCAATCCTCCCAGATGCACCGCTGGAAGACTTAATTGTGGACTGCATCCATAGACTCCCTAAACCCAAGCATGTGGCAGCTCATCTCTCGAGGGATACCATCGTCCGTATCCATTTCTACCACATCAAGGATCAGTTTATGGCAGCAACGAGACGCAGAGAATCCCTACCAGAAGATTTGCAGGATCTATCCTTCTTTGCTGACCTGTCGGCGTTTACGATGCAACAACGCAGGCAATTATCCACCATTACGAAAGCTTTAAACAACCATCGCATTCTTTATCGGTGGATTTACCCTGCTCGCCTACAAATTGTTCTAGAGGACACTACTCATACCATCTCTACCTTGAAAGAAGGACTGCGACTCCTAAAGGACTGGCAAATTCTGGAACCAGAACGTGCGGACGACTCAGATCAAGGATGAGTATGCTTACTGCCATGTGTTCAGGCAATGGACACGAGCTCAATCGCTTCTAGGATTTTATCCATAGTCTCCCCCTGATGGCCGGCCGTCATGTAGCCGTTTCAGTTGTTATACATTTATTTTGTTTGGTTTCTCTCTCTTTTTTTGCAGAATATTACTGCATTTTGTAACCCCCTTAAGTTGAGCGGTGAACCCACCGCACTGGTCTGCAAGTGATTCGCTCATTTAAGTAGCGGATTCCTTCCATTGACCGATCTATTCTGAACCATTCTGTGGTTAGTTAATAAGTTCATAGTCCCTATTGAATTTTTCTCTGTGTGGTATTATACGCGAGCCATACTTACAGTATCTTAACTTATCCTCAGGTGATTATCTGTGATCAGTTCTTAGAACAACCCTTAGCAGCACAGCGAGCTTTGTTACCTCAGTGGTACGTGAGAAATACGGGGAGGTTTCACGGGACCTCTTGCGTAGGTGTATAGGCCGCCATTAAATCTTACTAATTTCCCTAAACAAAGGTGAAGGCCCTTTGACTCCATGCCTTTTCGCATTTCATCACTCAATGTTAAAGGCCTTAATAGCCCTTTCAAACGTCAGTTGGCATGGAAAGAAGCTAAACGCTTACATAGTGACGTGATTTGTTTTCAAGAAACCCACTTTGCTACCCACAAAACACCTACGTTCCACAACCGGCAATTCCCCCATGTGTTTCTAGCGAATTTCTCCAAAAAGAAAAGGGGGGTGGCTATCGCTATTAAAAATACAGTTCAATTCAAGCTTATAGAAATACACTTAGATGATTTAGGCCGTTATATTGTGCTAATATGTGAGATTAATAGTGTAAAATTAACTTTGGTTAATGTGTATGCACCGAATGTCAAACAACTTTCCTTCTTTAACAAATTATGGAAAAAGGTGTCTAAAATTAAACAAGGGAGGGTGGTGTGGTGTGGAGATCTCAATGCAGTCCCTGGGGGGGAGATGGATCTCTCCAGCTCCGGTAAGCGTCTAACAAAAAGGGTATCACTGGGGAGCTTCATCTCCCACTCGGAATTATTTGATGTATGGAGGTGCCAATACGCATCTGAAAAAGACTTTACTTTTTATTCAAATGTTCATCATAGTTATTCACGTATTGATATGTTTTTGGTCGATAAATTCACGTTACAGCAAATTTCCAGGTCGGAGATCCACTGCATCACATGGTCTGACCATGCACCGATTTCGGTTGATGTGGGGGATAACCGATTGGAAACAAGGGCAAATAGATGGAGAAACAATATTTATACTTTATCACAACCAGGGCATAGAAAATTTATTGAAGAAGAACTTGTGGCATTCTTTGACCGAAATGTACCCTCAGTGAGTAGTCCCTTTGTAGTGTGGAACTCACATAAAGCCTACATAAGAGGTCTGCTTATTCAGTTGAATTGTAGGGTCAGGAAACAAAGATCAGAAAAATTAGACACTTTGTTAAAAAAAAAAAATCAGTTGGAAATTGCAAACAAACGACAAACCACCCAACACCTTAGGGAACAATTGTTCTTAGCCAGACAGGACTTAAAATCCCTGTTGGTCGCACAACATGACAATCATTACCGATCTCTTAAAGCCCAGAGTTATGGATATGGTAATAAGGCTAGTAAATTATTGGCCAAGCAAGTTAAGGACAAAGCGATCCGTCAAAAATTGCCTTTCCTTTTAAACCCCAAAACTAATGAGAAACACACGAATCCGCAGGAAATAGCTGATTTGTTTAGTGAGTATTACAAGACACTATATAACTTACACTCAGTTGGAGAAACACACCAACCCACTGAATCCTCAATAGCGGCATTTTTGGATTAGATTAATCTACCTAAATTATCCAAAGATGACCTCGAGCAGCTAAATACACCCTTCACTTTGTCAGAAATAGAGAAAGCTATAGCCAGCCTCCCACGTAATAAGGCCCCAGGCCCCGACGGTTACTCGTCGGAATATTACCAACTCCAGCCTAGTGCCACATTTGTCCCGAGTGTTTGATGCCGCGACCGCAGCGGTGTCATTCCCTCCAGAAATGCTCACAGCGACGATCGTCACTCTTCCAAAACCGGGTAAAGACCCCAATGTACCGCAGAACTTTCATCCGATATCTTTACTGAATGTGGACGTGAAACTCCACGCTAAGTTACTTGCAAATAGATTGAAAATAGTTCTTCCCAAGCTGATTAATTATGATCAAGTTGGGTTTGTAGCAGGACGTCAGACTACTGATGCCACCAGGCGCATGATCAATCTCATGTATATGGTGGAGCACAGGGGGGAGCCTTCTCTGCTTCTATCACTAGATGCAGAGAAGGCTTTCGATAGAATCCACTGGGGTTGCCTGCGAGGAGTACTCTCTAAATTTGGGATGGAAGGTACGATACGGGATGCTATACTTGCCCTTTATTCACAACCTTCGGCCCATGTGTACACCGAGGGTTTATACTCTAAACCCTTTGATATAACGAATGGGACTAGGCAGGGTTTCCCCCTGTCCCCAATTATTTTTGCCCTAGTGATGGAGCCCCTGGCGGAGAGATTGAGGGAAGACCATCTGATAGAAGGTATACGCGTGAGCGGGAGACAGTACAAAGTATCGTTGTTTGCAGATGACGTCATACTGTCCCTAACTAATCCCTCGGTCTCTCTGCCAGCAGCACATTCAGTACTCCTGGTCCTGGAATTTAGCAAAATCTCTTTTTATAAAATTAATACGTCCAAATCTCTTATTTTAGGAATGAACATCAGCCCACCGTTAACAAAGTATCTTAAACATACCTTCCCGTACACATGGGCTACCACTTCAATTAAATACTTAGGCGTGAATCTTACTTACCCCACTGATAATTTGTATAAAGAAAACTATGCTCCCCTAGTATCATCTTTTCAGCATGATATCAGTAAGTTACGGAAGTTCTATTTGTCCTGGTCAGGCCGGATTGCGGCATACAAAATGTTTATTCTGCCCAAATTAACCTACCTTTTTAGAGCCCTACCGATCCCCCTTCCGCACTCCTTTTTAACTACTCTACAAAAGCAGTTGCTGATCTTTGTATGGGATGGAAAAAAATCTAGATGTTCCCCTAATATGCAGCATAGACATAAAACAATGGGAGGCATGGGTATTCCAGTACTGCGAGATTACTATACCGCATTTCTTCTGGACCAACTGAGATATTGGTTTCTAGACTTAGATGCCAAACCATGGTGTACATTGGAAAAGACTTGGATGAGGGACTCCCCTCCCTTGGCTTTGCTTATGGCAGCTTGCGTTACTAAACGGAACAATATCCCTAAACCCCCTACTATCCAAGCCTCAATCGAAGCATGGAAAGAAATAACATCTGAAGGGAACGAATTCTACCCATCGAAAAAAGTACCAATATCTTTAGACATTGTTAAATGGAATATACCAAACATTAACCTATCTCAATGGTCATTACACAAAGTGGTAAACTGGACAGACATAACTGCGGAGGGCAAGATACTTTCATTTAGCAAGATACAGGAGAAGTTCCACCTTCCAAGCTCTGAATTTTTAACATATACACAGTTAGCCTCCTACTTTCAGACATTCCAAGTAGTAAGGTTGCCAGTTACTGAAAAAATATGGTTTCATTTACACTCTAGCTCCCCAAAATCTAAAGGTATCTCAGTGATTTACCAGTCTTTGCATTCTAAAGACGCCTTCACCAAACCCACACAATTTCTGAATTGGAAAAAGGAAATAGGACAGGAATTCACAGACATCCAGTGGACAAAGGCCATTAAACATATGGGCATGTACTCCAGGTGCTCGAACTTAGACGAATTAATGCAGAAAATATGGTTAAGATGGTACTACACACCATACCTTGTTGCTAAATTTGCTGATAGCGTCTCAAACGTATGTTGGAGAGGATGTGGGAATGTTGGGACATTGCTACACATGCTGTGGGCCTGCCCAATTTTACACCCCTTTTGGGCAGCTGTATTTGATATGATCTCTAGGATTACTAAGCAAAGAGCCCCACTCCGGAAAGAACAGGCCATTCTAGGTATAAATATAAACGATTTCCCACCAAAGTTTAGATCAGTGGTCGTGCATGTGTTCTTAGCGGCTAGATCACTGATTATGAGTAACTGGAAAACACCAGAACCTCCATCCATTATAAGTGTTAAAGCCAGAATTAACTCCATAATGGCATATGAACAAATTTTAGCATATAGGGACGGTAATTTACAGAAATATGATAAGAACTGGCTCCCGTGGAAATTGTACACTAATAGAGTCTAGGACTGCTACCCTGTTTCCAGTCAGATTTAACACAGATGGACAGGATGACAGGTTTATACGTGGTTTTTGCGATTTATTATCTATGTTCAAGATATTGATTGTTCACATGTTTATTGTAAGTGGAAGTAACTTTCATTACCTTCAGACTGTTATCGCTTTGATATGTATCTGAACCTTTTATTCGGACTGTCAATTGCTCATTTTATGGTATTTACCTACTATCTGTATAACCACTTTGTTTTTCAATAAAAAGATTTAAACAAAAAAGAACAATGGATAAGTATTTATAGAGTTGTGATAGTATGTGTAAAAATTCATAATAAAAAGTAGATTTTTTTTTTATAATACTGTCCCCAGAGCAAGTGCAGTCTTACTATGACGGCAATGTATTGCCTGGCGATGATCATGTACAATGGCTCACATAAATATATAGTATAAATCATCCGTCAACAAATACATATAAAAAGATGACAGTTCGTCATTTTCAAGGAATCCACCAAAAAAGCTTTTTGAAGCCCAAAAACGTGATTATGAACTATCCACTTCTGTGTTCACAAGGTGAGGAAAAAAGAAAGTCCATCTCCAAGCCAGAGACACAAATGCAAAGAAGCTTCACGGTCGGTGACACCCCTTATGGTAAAACACTTACCAGAAGTCAAAGGGTTACAGGCACATCACAAAAATTATTATTGGTTCCTCGGATTCCTTATAGAAATGCTTCTCAATTAAACCAATACCAATACGGTTGTCAGCATGAATAGTTAGAGGTTCCTTGATTTCCTTAAAACCATATCTTTGGATTTACAGTACTCCACTCAGCACGGATTCACATGTAGGAAAAGATGAAAAACATATTCCATAGTGCAAACCATTTTTTTTATTTTATAAATTTCTCATGCACTGATAAAAACATATGTACACAATTTAAAATTGTAAAATCATTATCATCATTAGTGTCACTCGCAGTACGTTCAGGTTTGTCTCACCGCAGTCTTGAGAACAAAAAATCGCACACGGTCTCAGCATCCACGGCGGGTCCCGGGCAAACACTCAAACCCTCTCCTCTGCGATGACATACAGATGCTTGGTCATGCCCATACGCGTTTCGTCACTACGTCTTCATCTGTGGGCGTGGCCAAGCAGCGCAGCTTATGCGTTTATATACAGAGAGGGAGGCGAGCGGATACAAAGTCACTCCTTCGTCCCGCCTCCTCATCCCTCACACTAATCCTAGGAGCAGAAGTGCCAGGACACACGGTACACGCTGTCACCATGCCAACGCGCCTCACAGCGCAATGATTCAGAAACAAATCTACGTCAGACAGACCAGTCATCAGTACATTGCTGAATCACCCAGAGCCATCTGCAAATAGGTTCAGCCATCACCTCATTATCAGACGTGCCAATATCTATTCAACACACTTTACAACTCCCATTCCCAGAATCTCAGGTAATGCTACATATGCCAACAATCGGCAAGTGATCAGCAACTAATCAAAGAGTAACTACTACTCTGAATATGTTCTGGAAAACTCCAGACATTACATCACCCTTCTACATGCTTATTACAGCTACTTTATAGACATTTTCAAAGAGAAAAATAACATCAGTATCTCATACATTTTGTATATGCATAATTTACAATAGAGTGAGTTAATACAACAATTAAAATTAACGCGTAAAAACTACACAAATAAAATTATAGAAACGGAAGTGAATTACTCCTCCCTTACAGATCTGAACCACATTTAGATTATAATAATGGTTCTCCACAGATACCACTATATACACTATTATTGATAACAGTAGGATTTAATGCCATTCATACCTCAATTATTACTCAGTAAACACCACTCCTATTACTAAATAAAAATTCGCTCTAAAGATAGAATAGTTCAAATTCCATCAAATACCACTGTTAATATCTTAATACCATTTATTTAATTCTTTATGAAAATTCCAGGTAAATTATTATAGCCTGTACAGGGCATATTCTCAACTAAATCTCAACCTTATTTCTGGCGCGTTAACATGCGTTAACACCTCCTACCAAACACAAATAAAAATAAAAATATATAAATAAAAATAAAAGTAAAAATAAAATAAAATTTAAATTAAAAATAAAAATAAATATAAAGTAAATATAAAAAAAAAATAAAAATAAAAATATATATATATATATAAAAAGGTGTTCATCCTAACACAAGAACCTCAAAAATCCTTAAGAGAAAACTGAACAATGTTGTCAGTAATCACTGATGAAGCAGTTAACGTCCACCTCTATGTTTAAGCCATGGGGACTCAGTGTATTAGCATGAAAAATCCGGGGGCGTGGCCTAACTCCGAACGAAGATGGATGCCTAATCCCTGAGCTCCAGCACTCGGGAGAACAATCTACCTAAATCAGGGCTAATTCAAAGTCATCCACGCCAGGGATCAGCGGATCGGAGCTCCCCATCGCCTCAGGCACTGATGGAGCATCAGCAGCAGCCGCCAGTTAGCATCCCGGCGATGTTCCGCACGTCGCACGGAGAAGGCCTCAAAGCCGCGGCCTCGCCTAAGATGTCCATGCCGCCCGGCGGCTCCACGGCCATCGTGGACACCGCGAACGGAGCGAACGGACCACAGAGGCAAGAATCTCTCCAGCCCCAACCGTTCAGCCTAGCAGACCTTCAGGCCAACCTTCAAGCTATGTCTATGGACATAAAAGCCTCCTTTTCCGCTGCCATCAATGAAATAAGAGCTGACATACAAGGCATAGCAGCAAGAACTGGAGCGATGGAGCAAGCCTCAGCCCATCAGGCAGAAGCAATAAGACAGGTACAAAAAAACGCTGACATACATCTAAATCACATTATAGATATGCACCGCTGCATTGAAGATTTGGACAATAGGAGGAGGAGACACAATATTAGAATCAGAGGTGTCCCAGAAATGACTGATCAAAACCCAGTAGAGCAGACTGCTGCTGCACTATTTAATGACATCCTGGACAGACCCCCTGACTCCCCTATTGAATTTGAAAGGATCCACAGAGCTCTGCGGCCCAGAGGTAGAGATGATGATCCACCTAGAGACATAATTTGCTGCCTGGTCAATTTCCCTCTGAAGGAAGCGATTCTTAAAAAAGCGAGAGAAAAAGGCAGAATCATCTTTAATGGAAATTAAATCAAACTGTACCAAGACCTATCAAATATCCCGCTACAGCAACGCAAAGCCTTACGCCCGATCACAGAACAGCTGCGCACCAGAGGCATTCCATACAGGTGGAAATTCCCCTTTTGCCTATCTGCCACGTGGAGAGGCCACACAGCGCTATTGCGCACACCAGAAGACCTACAGTCATTTGCCGAAGCTCTGGATCTCCCCAGAATTGAAGTACCGGACTGGTATAGCTCCTTCACACCGAGCGAATCGTGGATAGCGATTTCCAACAACCTCACTCCAAGAACCCAAAGAAATAGACACTGTCACCGCAGATCACCGTCTCCGCACTACAACAGAAGAAATGCTCTCCAAAGAAGTCCTGGAATCTCCCCACCCAGACGCAGAGACCGCATAGATCACCGAGATCACCGAGAACAAATGGACACTTGATCTCATACCTTCCACGATAAGTCAAACCTCTAGAAGTTCTCATAAAATGTGACTTTACCTACTCTGCGCTTCTAATACCCTTTTCTGTTTTCTTTTTTCCTCCGCTCTGTTCTCACCTTTTTTTCTCATCACCTTTTTCCCCTTTGTATTCTGTCTCATAACTCCCTCCCTCCTGCAAAGAAGGACATTTCAAGGAAAACTTGGTAAGAGACTTTGTGAGAGGAATGAAGGGCAGGAGAGGGGTCGCGAAAGAGTAAGAGGGATACATTTCTTCTATGCCTACCTGCTTTGATCCATACAGACCTGATTTATGAATAGATAATCTCACAAAGTTAGCCTATTAGCACCCCTCACCCCCCCCCAGTGCTGACATTTTGAGTCACTACAGTTATGAGCATCTCCTGTACTGTAACATAGTCCCTAAACATCCCTGATCAACCAAGTTGTAGATTACTTAATCATTCTTTAAAGATATGGTGCAATACCAAGGGAGGAGGGGGGGAAGGGGAGAATAGAGTGGGGAAGAGTAAAAAGTTAGAATTTAAAATTCTTCAAGTTACTTCAATGCTTTAACAGATAGTCTTGTTGTCGCTTTGACCGTAAATACAATTTGGGGTCAAGGTCACAAAATGCCATTTTTCTTGCATTCTAAAGTTAACATACTTATTGATCAGAACACAGCCTACTAGTTAGGTCTTTACATAATATAGAATGTTCGTATGTGTGTGTTCTCAATACCGTAGATATGTTTATCTCGATAATAGAAATGAGTATAAGATGATCAAGATACATGCATTGTTGATGCGGGTTAAAATTGTTTAAAGTTCAGAATTCTTATAGAGTTGTTATTTATGGCGATAAGACTGAGGGAGATCTCCTCCCCCTCGGAAGGTCGACGGTATATATTTTAGTCGTCAGATTGCAACCAATCTTTCACCCTCCTATATTCCGCTAGGAGAGACACATTGTTGGTATACTGTTCTTAGTATAAGGTACACCTGACACAAACCTCTCATAGGTTAGACAAAATGGCTTTTACCAAAGGCTAATCAACCGCTCCACTAGATTTTTGTAGACACTTGAAATACTTTATTGTCTCTTTCAAGCTATATGTCTTAGTACACCCTCACTGTTTCTGCCCTGTCGTGGCTCTTCATTTATACATTAAGGGCTAAAATACAATAACCCACCCATGAAACTTCCTAATGGATAATAGGTCTAATACCAACCCCTACCCTGGCCCAATCTATCAAGAAAACGCCCTAATCTAATTAAGCATTATCTCAATTGACTTCTCCCGAGTGCAGGAAGTTATTCCATAGCAAGAGGAGAAATCTTACAAAGAAAAAAAGAAAGGAAGAAAACTAACAAGAGAGAAGAGGGAAAACTTCTTTTTAGTATACCGCTAATCATTTAGCAATCACAAGCATCCATTGAGCCCTGAGTAGTCCCCGTTCTCACACAAAGGCAACCACCTTTGCTCTTTGAACAAACCGGATCCCTAATAGGGTAGACTAGCAGGTCTATCTCTACCCCCGGTCTAACCCCCTTCACACATCCCTCCCCCCCACCCCTATCACCCTCTACCCCCCCCCCCCTGTTTTTTTTTTTTTATTTATTATTCTTGGTTTTTTTGAAACATACCCATTCACCTAGAAGTATACAGCCAAACTCTAAGATGACTAACTGTAAACAGAATACCACTCCACTAATGATCAAACTTCTCTCAATTAATGCCAAAGGACTTAACTTACCTGAAAAAAGGACCAAACTACTCAACGAATTCCACAAACACAAAGCAAATATCATATGTATCCAAGAAACACATTTCAAATCCGAAAAATTCCCGAAACTACAAGACAAAAGATTCCCATATGCCTACCATGCCACAAACCCCGAAGGGAAAACAAAAGGGGTCTCAATTTTGATCTCCAAACAGACATCATTCCAACTCCAAGACTCAATGACTGATCCTGGAGGCAGATTTATATTTTTAAAAGGTAAACTTGGCCATCACCCCATCACTATTGCAAATATATATGCTCCAAACTCTAAACAGGTAGCCTTTTTCCGTAAAATCAAAGACCTACTAACGACATTCGCGTCTGGTATTCTCATCCTAGGGGGAGACTTTAACATCCCGCTAAACCCCGCAATAGACACCTCGAGTGGAGCGTCGAGCCTTCCATATAGAGCATTAAAACAAATTAAAATTCAGCTACAAAACCTTATGCTACACGAGACCTGGAGAACTCTCAATCCCCAAGCCAAGGACTTCACATTCTTTTCCAGCGTTCATCAAAAATATTCAAGAATAGATTACTTCTTTATGACACAATCAGACCTATCCCTCTTGACTAACAGTACTATCGAACCAATGACCATTTCAGACCATCACCCAATCACCATGACTCTAACCTTCCCAGAGAAAAACACTAGCACAAAAACATGGAAACTGAACACTTCCATATTGAAAGATCCCAAAGATATTTCAGAGTTTAATGAAACACTAAAAGATTACTTCGCACGTAATGATAACGGAGAAACCTCATCAATCACACAGTGGGAGGCACACAAATGTGTTATCAGAGGAGAATTTATAAAAAAACTAGCCAAAATAAAGAAAGAAAAACAATCCAAAATAAATTCATTGATAGCGCTTATCCATAATCTTGAAACAACACATAAAAGAACTATTGCAGTCTCAACATTTGAGGAGCTTACAAACGCGAGGAAACTACTCGCAGATGAACTAAATATCAAAACCAAAAGGCAATATATCTTAAGACACAAGATATACTATGAGCAAGGAAACAAGAGTGGGAGACTGCTCGCTAAAGCAGTACAAAACAAAAAAATCTCAGCAACAATCCACCAAATAATGGACAAACAAGGCAAATTACAATCCTCGAATGTGGAGATTGCAAAACAATTCGAATTATATTATCAGTCTCTTTATAATATCCCTTCCAATCCCAAGAGTCCGCTAAATTCAGACCTAAGAGCCAACCTTATCCAAGAATTTCTAAGTAAATATAGCCCACCCCGAATCTCAGACGCTACTGCCCAGAAACTTGAAGAACCGATCTCTGGCACGGAGTTAGACAAAGATGAAAATAGGGAAAGCCCCAGGCCCTGATGGATTACCCCTACAATATTACAAGACTTTCATCGAAATACTAAAACCTCAATTTCTGAAATCTTTTCAATCTCTACACTCCGAGAAACACCCCCCCAAACAACTACTAGAAGCCCATATAACTGTAATACCCAAGGAAGGCAAGGACATCACCCAGGTCACAAACTATAGGCCGATTTCCTTAATTAACGTCAATGTAAAACTTTATGCGAAAATTTTAGCAAACAGAATACTACCTTTACTAACATCCCTAATTACCCTAGACCAAGTGGGCTTTATTCCTGGCAGAGAGGGAAGAGATAACACGACCAAAGCCTTAAACATTAGTCACTGGTTAACTTCAAAACAAAAACAAGGATTCTTTCTCTCCCTCGATGCAGAGAAGGCGTTCGATAGGGTGGCATGGGATTTCATAGACGCAGTATTGAACAATATAGGAATACTACCCCAAATGCGATCTTACATCAATGTATTATATTCCAATCCGACTGCACGAGTTCGTGTAAACAACCACCTATCGAACGCCTTCAATCTACGAAATGGCACCCGACAAGGATGCCCACTCTCCCCACTCCTATTTGTCCTCACTCTAGAACCACTATTAAATAGAATCAGAGCAAATAATGACATTAAGGGAATAGAAATCCAAAATAACACCTACAAAGTTGCAGCATTCGCTGATGATATGCTACTCTTCCTATCGGAACCTCACACATCCTTGTCTAACCTCCTCAAAGATCTGGAACATTTCCATCTTCTCTCCAATCTAAAAATCAACCACTCCAAATCTAACGCTCTTAATATCACCCTGCAGCCAAGTTCTGTAGAACTCTGTAAGAAAAATCACCCATTTATCTGGGCTGAAAAGAGCATCACATATTTGGGCATCGAAATCCCCTCAGATTTAAAAAAACTATACCAATTAAACTATATACCCATTCTAAAAGAAACACAAGATGATTTGAGAAGATGGAACGCCCTAAACATCTCGTGGTTTGGCAGGGCCTCGCTAATAAAAATGACAATCTTACCCAGATACCTATACGTCATGCAAACTATCCCCATCAGAGTGCCACTATCCTTTTTTACAGCCTTTCGTAAAGCGTGCTCCATGTTTATATGGAGGGGCAAAACCCCCAGAATAAAGTTTGCCAGACTAAACCTCCCTAAACACAAGGGTGGTATAGCTCTCCCTGATCTTAGGAAATACCACCAAGCAACACTCTTATCCCGTATAGTAGACTGGAATATTCATCAAGCTTTTAAGGACTGGGTGACGCTAGAGCAATCTCAGTTCACCTCCCCAATTAAGTCGCTTCCGTGGATCCACCCTAAACACCACCCTAATCACATCAAAACGCACCCCCTAGTTGGACCCACGTTAGAAATTTTTCACAACACATTCAAATCCAAAATTCCCACCCCTTGGTATAGCCCTCTCACACCTCTGAGAAATAACCCTGACTTCCCACCAGGACTAGACAGAAACTTTCTTTCACTCAATTGGCCACATAAAGAAATCCTCGACAAACATTTCTTCAAAAATGGGAAAATACTCTCTAGAGAAGACCTCCATGACACTATAACACCCTTCCAAATACCCCATTGGAACTATATTCAAATTAGACACTTCTTGACCAACAGACAGACAACGCATCTTTGGACGAAACCCCTAACGACTGTTGAAGACCTTTGTATGAAGAAAGACCCACATAGACATATTATATCAATCATTTATAACTCACTATTTGAAGGGGCACCCGATTTGTCCATCAAAACATGTGAACATTGGGAAAGAGACCTTGATATCTCAATATCCGAAAAACAATGGGAAAAATTATATATTTACGCACACAAAGGGTCTCTAAATGTAGCTACCCAGGAATGTAGCTATAAAATCTTGTCCAGATGGTATAGGACCCCCTCTATTATACACAAGTTCTCCCCCACATCCTCAGAAAAATGCTGGAGATGCAAACGAGAAGAGGGCTCGATGCTCCATGTGTGGTGGTCCTGCCCCTTAATCCAGACCTTCTGGATGGAGGTTCACGAAACAATCAACAAAATCTCCTCAGAACACTTGATCTTTAACGCGGCACAATACCTCCTTCACTTGAATGACATCCCCAAGAAAATTTATCTGAAATCACTGCCAATGTTTATGGTCAACGCGGCACGTCATTGTATCCCCGTCCACTGGCGCTCCGAGGCCATTCCAACGAAAAAGGAATGGTTTCGGAGAATCAACAACATAGAGCAGATTGAAGAACTTATAAGTGTATCTCAGGAAAAAATTACTAAATTCTTTGCAACCTGGCATGAATGGATAGAATATAAAAGCACTCAGGAATATAAATCAATTGTAAACCATTAGAAAATTACTTCTATATGAGATAAACTCAGACAGAACTGAAATACATTTTGTAATTATAAGTACTTTTCTTACTGTACTGTTCCCCCCCCCCCCCATTCTTTTTTTTTTTTTTTTCCCATTCTCTCCCTACACCCCTCACCCCTCTCCCCCCCCCCACCCCTATACCTCCCCCCCCCCTACTCTGGGTACAGTTAGCCAAATTACCATTTGTCCTTCAGTATTATGATGGAATATTATGCTGATTTGTTCATATATATATTGTACTATCTACATGAATATTTTTTTTTTCTAATTTCCTTTATAACTGTACTCTACTATTATCACATGTACAATATGCGACAGTATATGTTTGTCTACTATGTTGTATTTTATGCTCTGGTTCACTCAATAAAATTTGTGAAACAAAAAAAAAAAAAAAAAAAGAAAAATCCATTCATTTTCTCGTTTTGATATTTCCCGAACTAGGTTACTTCCCCTCCAAGCTGGAAAAATCCTATCTATGCCCCAAAACTTTAAGCCTGTAGGATCCCTATTATGCTTAAGTCTGAAATGCAAAGAGACACTGGGGTCTCTATAACCGATAAAGATATTATAAATATGTTCTGCCACCCATTTACATAACTTTCTTTTTGTTTGCCCTATATACATAAGTCCGCATGGACACTGAAGAGCATACACCACAGGCGTCGTTATGCATGTGATGAACTGCTCTATTTTAAAATTGTGTCCATTTCCGGTAGAGGTAAATTGGTCAATCCCCCTCAGATGGCTATGTACCGAATTACAGACTTTACATCTACGGCAGGCAAAAAAACCTGCCCTATCCCAGAACATATGTGGCCTAGATGGAGGATCCAAAACTTTTTTAACAATTTTGTCCCCAAAAGAAGGATTACGTCTGTATATAAATCTAGGTTTTTCGGGAATAACCTCCTTAAGGGTACGGTCCAATTTGAGGATGTTCCAATGTTTCTGGACAATCTCCTCTATCTCCTTATGTTGTCCATGTAGAGTGCTAATAAAACCCCACTCATGATTCATTCCCATTGATCTTTCTTTGGGTTGAAGACAGTTCTCTTGAGGTATCTGCATAACTTGATATAACTCCTGATCCAGAGTTTCAGAGGTATATCCTTTCTCTAGAAATGTATCTCTTACCAGAGATGCCTGCCCCAAGTAGTCATCATCGGAGGTACAGTTTCTGTGAATACAGAGAAGCTGTCCCTTAGGTATGCCTCGCAGCCAAAGAGGATGGTGACCACTCTGAATTGGAATGTAACTATTCCTGTCTGTTGGTTTGAAGAAAACTTTTGTGGATAGATTCGTACGTTCCCTCATTACAGTTACATCCAAAAAATGGATTACCTCCCTACTCCAATTGAAGTCTAATTTAATGTTGTTATTATTGATATTCAAACTGTCGGAAAATGATTTCAAAGATTCTTCGGTACCCTGCCAGATGAAAAATAAATCGTCTATATACCTCTGGTAGAAAAGTAATTCTCGTCTCTGGGCCGAAAAAATGCGTATGTCCTCCCATTGACTCATAAATAAGTTCGCCAGACTCGGAGCAAACTTAGAACCTATCGCTACCTCTTTCTTCTGGTTGTAAAATTTACCATCATACCAAAAGTAGTTGTGTGAGAGGCAGAATTCTAGAGCCATTCGCAAAAACTTCTTTTGAATGAAAGGAAGGTCATCTCTCTGAGAGAATGCCCAATTGAGGGCCAAAAGGGCATCCTCATGCTGTATAATTGTATAGAGACGACACATCTGCTGTTACCAGAAAGATTTCGGATTCTTCAGGAAATTCCACCTCCCGCAACAGCAAAAAACTTGTGGTGTCTTTCAAATAAGCTTGTGTGGTAACCACACTCATCTGTAAAAAATGATCTAAATATTGACCTATTCTAGATGTCACTGAATTTATTCCATTTACAATAGGCCTATCCGGGGCTTCAATTGCATTCTTATGGATTTTAGGCAAGGTGTAGATATTGGGAATTCTACTAAAACTTGGAACCAAAAATAATTGTTCTTTTTTAGTTAGAATCCGCATATAATACCCAAATCAACTAAATTTGCCAAATCATCTCGATATGCCTTGGTGGGGTCCTTTTTCAATAGTGTATATGTTGATTGGTCAGACAGCATCCCACTAAGTTGAGTATGGTAGAACTGTTTATCTAACAACACCATACCCCCCCCCCCCTTTATCTGTGGGGCGGACGATTATATCCTTCCTTTCTTCTAGAGCCTTAATTCCTTCCTTAATATGTTTGGGACAGATATTTTTCTTAGATGGGAGGTTATTCAGGTCCCTAAGGACTGATTGTTTAAAAACCTCCACTTGGTGATTAGAGGGTAGTGGGGGATTAAACAGTGACTTATTACGGAGTCCACTGTTAATACCTATTGTTTCAATATTTCTATTGTTTTTCATCATACTGCTATTAGAAAGCATATATTTTTTGATATTGATCTTCCATACATATTTTTGCACGTCAATATAAATATCAAATTTATTCATAGGTTGGCGAACAGTGCATTTCTAACCAGCATTCAGGATATTCTTTTCTTTCTGGGACAGGGTCACTTGGGTCTAATTATAAATCCCTGTCATTCCATCTCCCTTCTTTTTTTTTTTGCTGAAGCCGTCTTCCGGCTCTGCAACCTCTTTTAGAATGGGTTTTACTTGTCTGATCGGACTGCATTCCCCAATCCTGGGATTGCCTCCATCCTTGGTTGTTCTGTGTTGCTGGAGGATAAAAGGGTCGACCCCTCCATGGTCGTCCTCCTCTTGGTCTCCCTCTCCACTGACCTCTTCCTCCACTCCATAAAAAAGGAGGTATCTGTGTATTATGGGGTGAAGACGAACTAGACAATGGGGCAAAGCGATTGTATGTATTTAAATTATATACCTCTTGTTTATTATATGCTTGGTGGCCTTTCTTATAATCTCTTTCATTATTAGTACCTGAGGAATTAGAATGTTTTTGTCCACGTTTTTTTGGGGGGTTTCTTACCTTGGGAATTCAAGTTCTTAGGTACTGCCCCTTCCGACAACCTAGGATCCTTACTTGAGACCCCTGCTTTATTCAATTGGGGTTGGGTTGCTCTAGTATCTACCATTGTCCCTTCTTGTGTGGATAAACTAGCTCCTTCCTGCCAGCTATACATAGTATGATTTCTAAAGTCATTCAGGTCTCTTTTAAATTTCTTTATTTTCTTTTTTTGTGTTTCCCTATCTACCTTTTCTAACTTTTTAATTTATGATAGCAGCTTACAATTGGATTTTGATAACTTTCTTTCCTTTGAGCGCTGGGATCAGTGAGGAATATTTTTATATTGTTCAGTGATATTAGTAGTATGTACAATGGCTCGCTGCTCTGTTATCCCTGTAGGAGCCGCAAACCATTTTCTCTGATCACAGCCACGGTAGTACAATGTCACCAGACCACAGATACCAGTCACTGTAGTGTCCCTAATCACTGCCACACCAGTTAGTGTCTCTAATCACTGCCACACCAGTCCCAGTATCCTTGATCACCGCTCCACCAGTCACAGTGCCACCATAAGTCAACATAGGGACAGTGCAGCGTGCAGTCCTCTCTGAAGAGTCATCTGTGTTTGAATCATTCTTCAGAGAGCATTTGACAGGTGGTGAGGAGGACCCACACAATTCATATTAATGGGTTCCACTCGGCGGGGTCACAGTGAGCATCATTCCCCCCATAGTTGTGAAGCAAAGCATTGCAGCCACAACATGTACATACCCCTGGCACTTGCCTCTGCTGCTAAGTGCTAAAATATATACAAGGTTGAAGGGCGATAAAATCACAGCTGAACTGCAAGGTTTTACTGGCCCTCAACCTCACATGTGAATGAACCCTAATAGTGCAGCCAGTCACAGTGTCACCAGACCAGTGTAGCTAGAATCAGTGTTCCTGACTGCCACCATACCAGGCCAGTGCAGCAAGCAACAGTTCTCCTAAGCTCCACTACATAAGAGCATATTAAATAAGGGCCTTAGCCAGTGTATCCCATTGGGAAATAAATTTAAAAGAACAAACAAAAGTCCTGGGTGGCTTAACTTCAATGTAAAAATGCATATAACAAGCAAAGGAGAAGGCCTTCCAAAAATCAAGGCTGAGGAATCATCATCAGCATTCAAACTTTACAAAGAATGCAACAAGACATGTAAGGGTGCAATTAGGGCGGCTAAGATAGAACATGAAAGACAGATATCAGAGGTGAGTAAAAAAAATCCCAAGAAATTCTGTAAGTATATAAACAGTAAAAGAAGGTGGAGCACAAAAAAAAACCCAGTGAAAAACTGGTGAACAAAAAATATATATAATTTCCTGAAAGTGATATGTTGTGTACCTTACCATCTAAGTAAGACATCATGGGGTCTCTATTACCCATAGATTGGTTTTATACTTTATTATTATCAACTTAATCATGTTGTTCATGAATTATTATTACTTTATTATTTTGTATTAAGACAATTATTATATCTTTTTTTTATTGTTATTTTTATTCCTTGTTATGAATTATGTCATTATCATGTAACAATAAATTGCTGAGATCTTATTGAATCATATTATCATGTTATTTTTCTGATTTAATGTTTATTTTTGGAGCCCATGATCACGTGATTTCAATTTTTTTTGTTCTTAGCTATGCTTCATATAAAGTCCCAATATTCCTTTTGCCATTGTTGCAAATTCCTTGCATATAACAGGGATGGAGGTAGATGAATCTACCCATTCGTTACCTCATATAAAGTCCCATTAATCCCGTCCTCTATTTTTTCGTCATAACATAGGGATGGAAGCACAGCATTTAAGATAGCATATGGTGCAATATACCCATACTGGTTTACTACAGATTGACCCTTGCTTGACATTAAGGAGTTTAATAACTCTATTAATTTTATTGATTATTAATACTGCAGGGTGGTTGTATATGCCTGGGACTGCATCCCCGGGAGTTGCGATGCGTGCCTTGGCCCCTCCCTCCGCCTTCCTCTTACGAGTCTGAGGTGGTGGGTGTCGCTACCCACGCATCGATACCACGCCTCATACACTCTATGTGCAGCACCACGTAACACTGCACACCTATGTTGTTGGGCGCATGCACTTTGCTGTGTTTTGATTTCTCCAACTGCGTTTGACACGAGGGAGAACATTGAGCATCGACTGCTTAGTGACGCCAGGTGTCCAGGGGTTGGCCTTGCTCCTCCTCCCTCTGCTTCATAACGCTGCGTGGTGTTGGCGGCACATTGTGGCTAATCATGTTGTTCATGAATTATTATTCCTTTATTATTTTGTATTAAGACAATTATTATATATTTTTTTATTTTTTTTATTCCTTGTTATGAATTATGTCATTATCATGTAACAATAAATTGCTGAGATCTTATTGAATCATATTATTATGTTATTTTTCTGATTTAATGTTTATTTTTGGAGCCCATGATCACGTGATTTCAAATTTGTTTGTTCTTAGCTATGCTTCATATAAAGTCCCAATATTCCTTTTGCCATTGTTACAAATTCCTTGCATATAACAGGGATGGAGGTAGATGAATTTACCCATTCGTTACCTCCCATTAATCCCGTCCTCTCACATGTTGACATTAGGCATGGGATCAGGAGGGAAAGACCCATTTTGACTTCCAAATTGTGTGCATCTTCATAATTTGGCTTTTACAGGGGTGACATCACCCCATCTAATGAAGGAGACAAGACATTTTTGACAATATAATGTCTGATATTGCCTTCAGTTTTTCTATGTTGAACTTTGTAAGTTCCAGAGTTTGGTATGTTATGTTTATAACATGCGAGTTTATACCAAAAAAAACAAAAAGTTGCAAAAAACTTGAGAACATTTTTTTTATAATGCACATGTGAATGTGCACAGAGTAAAAACTTTGCTAATCAACATGTGTGGCTTCTTTTTTCAAAGCTCAATACCAGTAATTTTGTGTTTACAGTGACAATGGGGCTTATTTACTAAAGGAAAATCCACTTGGCACTACAAGTGCACTAGGAGAACCTAGGAGACAGCCAAAAACAAAGACTTGCAATAAGCAATAAAGAAAATTCAAGATTTTATCAGATCTTTTTTTTTTTTTTTATAAAAACGTATTTACATATTGTCTGGCATAGCAATAGCCCCCCTACCCATAAAATAATATACATATTTCTGCCAAACTTCACGGGCACTTTGGGGTGCCAAGCCAGGACAGCCAGTATCCAGGCCTATCAGAGGATTCTCAGGAATTCCCACTTCAGGCCCAACTGAGGCAATACCATTTTGGGCATTTTTCCTTAAAAAATTGTGCAATATGCAGCAGGATAAGATGATATGGTTTATTTTGTACTCCGCCATATGGATTGCTGCCAGAAACAGGCGGAACCGGCTAGCCATTATCCCAAAGCTATTCTCAAAGACTCTTATTGCTCTGGCCAGCCGGTAGTTAAAAACCCTCCTCTCCGGGGTAAGGGTCCTTTGGGGGAATGGCCTCATCAGGTGTTTGCGCGCTGGCGGCCTTATATAGTGTGGGGTGTGTACTACGCAGCCTGAGCTATGATTGGCCACAGGCATCCTGCCTGTGGCCAATCATGGCTCTCCTCGCTGCTGGCGCTGTGATTGGCCAAGCATGCGTGGTCACAGTGCATGCTTGGCCAATCATGACCCAGCAATGCACTGCGATGACGCAGTGCATTGTGGGCCGTGAGCGCCACACGAATTTGGCACAAACGGCCCATAACGTTCGGAATTTGCCGAACGGATGAACAGCCGATGTTCGAGTCGAACGTATGTTCGACTCGAACACGAAGCTCATCCCTACTCAATACCAGTTGTTGAAGTAATTTTGTGTTTACAGTGACAATGGGGTTGATTTACTAAAGGAAGATCCACTTGGCACTACAAGTTCAAGATTTTATCAGATAATTTTTTTTTTATTACATTTTTTTTTAGATGTTGTCTGTCATAGCAATGGCCCCCCTAACCATAAAATAATCAACGTATTTCTGGTGAGCTTCACAGGCGCTTTGGGGGGCCAAGCCAGTATAGCCAGTATCTAGGCCCGTCAGGGGATTAGCTCTAATAAGTCTGGCCTTAGGCCCACCTGAGGCAAGATAATTTGGGGCATTTGTCTGTAAAAAATTGTGCAATATGCAGCTGGACATTATCCCGAAGGCATTCTCAATGACTCTTCTCACTCTGGCCAGCCAGTAGTTAATTACCTTCCTCTCTGTGGTGAGGGTCCTTTGGGGGAATGGCCTCATCAGGTGCTTGCCCAGCCCGAACGCTTCATCAGCAAAAAAGACGAACGGGAGTCCTTCCACGTTGTCCGCATCAGGTGGCAATGCCAGGCCACCAGTCTTGGTAAAACTCCGTCTGGACAAAGACTCCTCCATCCGACATCTGGCCATTCTTCCCCATCTCCACATAGAGGAACTCATATTGTGCCGACACCACCGCCATTAACACTATATTAATAAACCCCTTATAGTTATAATAGTAAGACCCCGAATGGGGTGGTGGCGTGATGTGAATGTGCTTCCCATCTATAGCCCCTCCACAGTTGGGAAAGTACCAACAGTTAGCAAAATGGGATGGCATTAAAGGAAACTGTGGAGGCAAACAGAAAAAAAAGATAAGTACTTTTGCACAAAAAATTGCAAGGAGATTGGACAAACATTCTTGACCGACATCAGTATATCATTTATTTTAAGGAGTATTTCAAGACAAAAATCTAAAATCCACTTATTAAATTCCTCAAGCCCTCTGATGGCCCATTGTAAAAAGGATAGGACGGGGGAGGGTTCAAGCTGAGTTTGGGACCCCAAAAAAAAGCCTATGGCACTCTGCCTGAATTTAAGAACACACATAACATGTGTACACATTTTAGGGCGGTGTTTTGGGTAAAGTACTACAATGGAGCTGACAAAATACATTGTTAAGTGACTAGGCTATAGGTGTATATGGGCCCAGGATAGCATGCTGGGGAGGTTAGTGAAGGCAAAATGCATGTAGGCCAAAAAAGGAGCATTAAAAGCTTACAGCATGCATGAGGATAAAGGGGACATTCACAGCATATTCCAATCTTGGTAATTAGGGAACATTGAAATAAATCCAATACATTAGCAAACATTAAATACATATAATGTGATGTTAAAGGATAACACCTAACCTAATATAGTCCTTCTGCAGGCCATGAATGATGGCAGAACAGGTCTCTGGAATAATGATCCCCAGAGCCTGGGGGGAGATGCCTGTAGAGAACTTGAGGTCCTGTAGACTTCTCCCAGTTGCGAAGTACCGCAAGGTGGCAACGAGCCTCTGCTCTGGAGTGATAGCTTGCCGCATGTAGGTGTCCTGCTTCGTAAAATAAGGGGTGAGCAAAGCCAACAGACAGTGAAAAATGGGGTCTGTCATCCGGAGAAAATTCCTAAAATCATCAGGATTTTTCTCCTGGATTTCACGCAGCAGAGGCATATGAGAGAATTGGTCACGCTGGAGTAACCAATTCTTGGTCCTTGAACTCCTCCTTGTCCTGTTCATGGACTGGGCTTGGGTCAAATTATGAACCCCAACACCAAGCCCCCCACACAGCATGAACTGTACGATGAGTATGTAACCGTAGCATGGCTTCAAAATGGTCGGCTGGTCAGAACGTACTTAACAGAATGCACTGAAGAACAGCAAAGCCTGTGAAGAGCAAGCTGAAAATCAGCAACGAGTGGACAAGAACGCACTGAAAAAACAGATACGAACTGACTACACGCACTGAAGAACAGATACAAACCCACAAGCACAAACTGAACAGCAGTTCAAATGATCTGAAAACCAAGAGTCTAAAAAGCATGAATCGTCTCTAACCAAACTTCTACTAACACGAGATTAGCAGAAGGAGCCCAAAGAGTAGCACACTGCGTATTGAACTTCCTTTTTCTAGTCCCATCGTACATGTTGTATGTCACTGCGTTCTTGAAGGTCAGACTTTGGTGTGATCGTGTGCACGCAAGACAGTTTCAGTGGAATTCCGTCAGAGTTTATTCCAACGGGAAAACCGGTCTTGTGTACACGGCATAAGTCTATCATTAACTATAATCCAGTTACGGTTATTTTTCACTTAGTCAAGAGGAACCATCGATTGCTTCCAATATTTAGCTATAGTTATTCTAACTGCCAAAAACCTATACTGTATGTAATTATTCTTGCTGATTTTTTAAGGACCTCCTCGGGAAAATTTTGAAAAAGCCCTGATTCCGGGGATCTATGGATATTAACTCCTGTCACTGAGTACACTAGATTAAATATTTGATTTCAAAATCTAGTGACTACTGGACACTGTCACCAAACATAAAACATTGTACCCATCTGGCCACAATGTCTAAAGCGAGTGCGGAATGTGGATGGGTGCATCCTCATACTCTGGTCGATACTAATTACTAGCGTAGGAGTGTTTTGTAGTTTGCTGCAATTAGTGTTGCATTAATAAGTACATTTGATAAAGCATAGGTAATATCTTGCAAGTCAGATAGTTCAAAAGTTGTATTCAAGTCCTGTTCCCATTGAATCATGTAAGGGAGCCTAGTAGTCGGGTCAGTGAGAGTATCGTATACCGTAGATCCCCATCCCCATAGGAGGCCCTTCATTTGACAAGATAACTCAAAATCTGTAAGTGTAAGGGGTCCTGCTAACAAGTTAAGTTTAGATCGTACAAAAGAATATAGATAGCGTCCTATCCTAAAAAGCCCCTTGTTGAAAAACCATTGCAATGGTATTGGAGTCAGAATGGAAGAAAACTCTGAGTTGAGAGAGTGATAATTAAATATTAGTAACAAGCTCAAGGGTGAAAGAATTTGGCTCCTGTTGCTGTCAATCACAACCCATGAGGTGGGAGTAGGGAGTGGGGCTGGGCTGAGCTCTCTGTGCCTGATGGATACAGAAAGTTGACTCGGGATCAGGCATGCTTGAGCTCCCACAGCAAGCGGCTTGCTATGGGGGCAAGGGGGAGGGGCCCAGAACATCAGCGGGGGAGCCGAGAAGAGGAGGATTGGGGCTGCTATTTGCAAAACCAGTGCACAGAGCCAGTAAGTATAACATGTATGTTATTTTTTTTAAATACTTATTTTTTCCCTTTACGATCACTTTTTAAACTCTTTTTATTGACAAATGTGCATTACATGAACATATTCAACGCAATGCTCAACATGAGCACCATAGCATATAAAGTACAGTTAAACCAACATATATCAAGAGATTTCAAAATACATATACAGCTTTGATTGGATCACAAAGGCAAGAAGAAACATTAAATAATTCACGGCAATACCCCTCGGTACATGAAATCAGCAATAGGCATACTGTGTTCTGAGTTACTATACCTTACCCCTAAGTCAGTAGGTCCAGAAATGTGTGCTTTAATTGCTTGATATAGGGTAGATGAACAACACCATACATCCCAAATGTTATTATATTTCTTAGGGCAACCTCTATGTTCATATACACGTTTTTCATATATGCAATATTTGCTTCATCATTTTCATCTACGCACTGTATGAACAGATGGAGGATTGGGTTGAATCCACTTTGCAAAAGCCTTCATAGGCAGAAACAATGTCTCTTTCAGTAGTAAACTATTATGGGTGACATGCATAGCTACATAGTTAGTCAGATTTCGGGTTTAAGCGAACCCAAACTGTAAATTTCGGGTTTGTACCGGACTTTTGGGTAATTGGGCCCCGGACCCGAACCTGAACAATTTACTGTATGTTCGGGATTGGGTTTTTGGTAATGTAATGGCGCTTTGACAGCTGCAGGGCAGACAATTAAAGTGGTTGTAAACCCTCCCCCACACCTTTGTCCCATGTAAATCAGCATACAAATCCCTAATGAACAATGCTTGTAGATATCTCCTTACTTGCTTAGTATTGTTGTAATCCTTTTTGTTCTTTAGAATGACGTCACTGAGCATGCCCAGATCTCCCCTGATTTACGGCACACTCTCTATGTGCTTATCTGTCTGTTATCAGGACTTCCTATGGCACACCACTGAACTCCCAGGAGGCAGCAGAATGACTCAGAGCTTCCTCCTACACCCCATGTGACCATGTGACCTTACATACAGTGTAAAGCAGGACATGGGAAAGCATTACTGCAATCTTATCAGCTGAAGCTGATAGGACTCAAAAGGGCAAACACTAGATAATCAGCACAAGTAAATACTATGAAATAAAACAAGTCAGCTATGAACAGGACAGCAGGGTTGCCATAGAAACGTTGGATTGAGAAGGAGGCTTGGCTAACAGTACAGGAAGTGCTCAATGAAAGGGCGGAAATACACTCTACTGTGGACTCAGAAAACATCACTTAAGATGGTGCTGCCTAACCCCTGGAAACAAGTTTTTTTTAAAGTTTCTTTAAACAGTAAGTAATATGCGATTTGGGCTGGATTACAGTGGAAATAGTTTGATAATTACTTATTATAATGTACAAACTGGATACACACTTCAAAATTCGCCAACTATGTGTATCATCACTGCGCCAAATACAACCCTCCCCCAGCCGCTACTTAAATATATGAATAAATAAACCAGAAGGTGAATATAGATTAATAAATACAAATTATCACATAAACCACCTTGTAGCGCTCGACTCGTGTAAAAAATATGTAAGAAAACGTCATTAATTAAAATACTGTGTTTTCCCAGAATCTATATAAATCCACATGCACAAAATCAATTGTTTACATATGTACACTTCCTTAAAAAGATAAATTTAATTATTTTGTGAAAAAATTATTTTGAATCCTATACTGAATATAATTATCATAAGGCAATAAAGTATAAATGCAAATGTGAAGCAAAATAGTCCATAGGAAAAAATCCTAAAATGGAAAAGATTTTTCATTTTAGGATTTTTTCCTATGGACTATTTTGCTTCACATTTGCATTTATACTTTATTGCCTTATGATAATTATATTCAGTATAGGATTCAAAATTATTTTTTCACAAAATAATTTAATTTATCTTGTTAAGGAAGTGTACATGTGTAAACAATTGATTTTGTGCATGTGGATTTATGTAGATTCTGGGAAAACACAGTATTTTAATTAATGACGTTTTCTTACATATTTTTTACATGAGTCGAGCGCTACAAGGTGGTTTATGTGATCATTTGTATTTATTAATCTATATTCACCTTCTGGTTTATTTACTTATTATAATGGACTAAATGAAAAGAAGCATCAGAGTGGGAGAGTTTACTTCCTCTTTAACATTGATTTAACTTGTGTGCCCTTAGAAGCCATCACAGCCATGCCTACTAATGACATGGCTGTGATTGGCCAGTGCAGCATGTGACCCAACCTCTATATAAGCTAGAGGCACACAGCACAGCACGTCACCCTTCTTTAGATAGTGTAGGGAAATGTTGCTACTGCTGTTTTGAGGGAGAGAATTAGATAGGAGTCCTGCTTCAGAAATCAAATTACTCAATGATCTACCTTGATTTAGTTGTGTGGGTGCAGTGCACATTATTTTTACACTGCCCTGAGCTCAGTGCCACAGAAAATATAACTTTTTTCCATCTGTTATTTAGTTTGGTGTTGGCAGGCTGTCAGGAAATGTTCCATCCGCTGATAATATCTGTCTCTTGGCGTGCAGTACTGAGGTCCACCAGCAGGTGTCTCCTGTCAGTTTTGAGCTGTCAGGAGAGCTTTTCCCTGCTGATGCTATATCATCTTTGGGCCGCAGTACTGGCGTCCACCAGCGGATGGATCCTGGCAGTATGGAGCAGGCAGCACCTCCTGCAATCAGGTGTCACTTGAGGCCAATCACAGGCCTATAAATAGCTGGCAAGCAGTCATATGTTTGCCTCGGTATTGTTCCTTGTGCCCTGACCTGCTGCTTGCGATCCTGAACCTGTTCCTGTACCCTGAACCTGTGACCCGTGGCTCTGATCCTGTTTCCCTGTCCTGGTCCCAACCCTGTCCCACCTGTTACCATTATTCCTGTCCTGAAGTCTGATCCATCCATCCTCTCCCTGTCCTGTGTTCCTTACCCCATTTGCTGATCTCCCCGTGTATGACCTTGGCCTGGCTTGTGACTCTGATTCTGGACTGCCCTTGTTTATTTGCTGATCCTCTGTGTATGACCCTGGCCTGCCTATCGTTTACGGTACTTGCATTTCCCATTTATTGTACATATCTGTCTGTTGTTGTTTGGGGGTCTTTGTTGGTTGGTTTATTGCACTGTGTGGTTGTATTCATATTATTCACTTTCTTTAATAAATCATATTTCACTTATACACGTTTGGGTTTCCTCTGTTGCAGTCCACACAGTTCTGGTCTTATCTGGTACGTGACAGAATACCGAGGCCATCCCTGACCAGAAGTGGCTACACAGAGGAACCATCTTGGTTCAGGTTGCTTACTGAAATGAATTTAGAGGTAATCCGTTATTATGCTTTGTTGGCGTCTGAGAGTGGTGACTATCTCCGCCAGACACTGAAAGGGTGGACCAGTGATCAGCTGTTGGAAACCATTCGTTTAGCTCACTCCTGGGTTGATCAGGGCTGTATGTTGTTTGGGGATGTTCAGCCGTTAATTAAAATCTGCACAGAGCTGGCCCTGCCCTGCATCCCAGAGGGCCAGGATGATTTTTCTCCCCCCTTCAGTATTAATCAAGTCGCATCACTGGTATGGCTTCTGGAAGATGATTCCCCTTACTTTTTTGAGCATTACACAGCCTGTTCCCAACAGATGATAATAGAATGTGTTGATTCCGTACAATCCCTTGTTAGACAGGCAGTCTGTAACCCGCAGTTTGTACAACCACTACTTTTAGCATGGTCTGGTATTTTGCAATCAGCCACAGCCAGCCCACAACTAACCCTCTCTGCTACCAAACACCTGCCTGCCCAAGAGTCTCTTCCTCCATCACCTATGGCAACCTCAGTTTCAGCCCAATATACTCTACTTCCCACCAAATATCAATACCCTGTTTCTTCCTGCTGCACATATCCTGCCTTTAATCCAACGGCCTCTTTACTACGGCCCACTATCCCTCAAGAACTTCCCCCAGCCACTGTTACCTCTTCCCTGCCATATTCCAACCCTTCTCTCCAGTCTGCTTCATCCCCTACCTATAGATCTGCAGCTACCTACAGGCCTTCAGTAGCTAACTCTAAAAAGAGACGGAAGTTCTTTCCTACCCATTTGATCCTGCCAGTAACGCAACCTGCCTCCGCATCAACCAACCTGCTCCAGTCTGCCTGCATGCCAGTCGAACCTGATCACCCTCCTGATTCTGCCAATCATCTGCCTGCTATCCAGCCTGACGCCTTGCAGCCTGATGTCCCGGCCTTCCAGCCTGACGCCTTGCAGCCTGATGTCCCGGCCTTCCAGCCTGACGCCTTGCAGCCTGATGTCCCGGCCTTCCAGCCTGACGCCTTGCAGCCTGATGTCCCGGCCTTCCAGCCTGACGCCTTGCAGCCTGATGTCCCGGCCTTCCAGCCTGACGCCTTGCAGCCTGATGTCCCGGCCTTCCAGCCTGACGCCTTGCAGCCTGATGTCCCGGCCTTCCAGCCTGACGCCTTCCAGCCTGATGTCCCGGCCTTCCAGCCTGATGTCCCGGCCTTCCAGCCTGATGTCCCGGCCTTCCAGCCTGACGACTTCCAGCCTGATGTCCCGGCCTTCCAGCCTGACGACTTCCAGCCTGATGTCCCGGCCTTCCAGCCTGACGACTTCCAGCCTGATGTCCCGGCCTTCCAGCCTGACGACTTCCAGCCTGATGTCCCAGCCTTCCAGCCTGACGACTTCCAGCCTGATGCCTTCCAGCCTGACGCCTTCCAGCCTGATGTCCCCGCCTTCCAGTCTGATGCCTTGCAGTCTGATGTCCCGGCCTTCCAGTCTGATGTCTTGCAGTCTGATGTCCCGGCCTTCCAGTCTGATGTCTTGCAGTCTGATGTCCCGGCCTTCCAGTCTGATGTCTTGCAGTCTGATGTCCCGGCCTTCCAGTCTGATGTCTTGCAGTCTGATGTCCCGGCCTTCCAGTCTGATGTGTTGCAGTCTGATGTCCCGGCCTTCCAGTCTGATGTGTTGCAGTCTGATGTCCCGGCCTTCCAGTCTGATGTGTTGCAGTCTGATGTCCCGGCCTTCCAGTCTGATGTCTTGCAGTCTGATGTCCCGGCCTGCCAATCTGATGCCTTCCAGTCTGATGTCCTGGCCTTCCAGTTCGATGCCTTCCAGTCTGATGTCCCGGCCTGCCAGTCTGATGCCTTCCAGTCTGATGTCCCGGCCTGCCAGTCTGATGCCTTCCAGTCTGATGTCCCGGCCTGCCAGTCTGATGCCTTCCAGTCTGATGTCCCGGCCTGCCAGTCTGATGCCTTCCAGTCTGATGTCCCGGCCTGCCAGTCTGATGCCTTCCAGTCTGATGTCCCGGCCTGCCAGTCTGATGCCTTCCAGTCTGATGTCCCGGCCTGCCAGTCTGATGCCTTCCAGTCTGATGTCCCGGCCTGCCAGTCTGATGCCTTCCAGTCTGATGTCCCGGCCTGCCAGTCTGATGCCTTCCAGTCTGATGTCCCGGCCTGCCAGTCTGATGCCTTCCAGTCTGATGTCCCGGCCTGCCAGTCTGATGCCTTCCAGTCTGATGTCCCGGCCTGCCAGTCTGATGCCTTCCAGTCTGATGTCCCGGCCTGCCAGTCTGATGCCTTCCAGTCTGATGTCCCGGCCTGCCAGTCTGATGCCTTCCAGTCTGATGTCCCGGCCTGCCAGTCCGATGCCTTCCAGTCTGATGTCCCGGCCTGCCAGTCCGATGCCTTCCAGTCTGATGTCCCGGCCTGCCAGTCCGATGCCTTCCAGTCTGATGTCCCGGCCTGCCAGTCCGATGCCTTCCAGTCTGATGTCCCGGCCTGCCAGTCCGATGCCTTCCAGCCTGATGTCCCGGCCTGCCAGTCCGATGCCTTCCAGCCTGATGTCCCGGCCTGCCAGTCCGATGCCTTCCAGCCTGATGTCCCGGCCTGCCAGTCCGATGCCTTCCAGCCTGATGTCCCGGCCTGCCAGTCCGATGCCTTCCAGCCTGATGTCCCGGCCTGCCAGTCCGATGCCTTCCAGCCTGCCGTCCCGGTGCCTGCCCTGCAGCCTCCCGGTCTGATGTGCCTGCCTCCCGGCCTGAAGTGCCGGTGCCCGCTGTCCAGCCTGAAGTGCCGGTGCCCGCTGTCCAGCCTGAAGTGCCGGTGCCCGCTGTCCAGCCTGAAGTGCCGGTGCCCGCTGTCCAGCCTGCGGTGCCCATTGCACCAGCTTGGAGTGCCTGTGCCCTCTGCCCAGCTTGATGTACCCGCTGCCTCACTTGATGTGCCTGCTGCTAAACCTGTTATGACTCTGCCTGTTGCCCAGCTTGATGCCATGGACTTGTCCCAGCAGCAGCTAGTTGGTGCGTCCGGAGGCCGCTCCTTTGAGGGGGGGTACTGTCAGGAAATGTTCCATCCGCTGATAATATCTGTCTCTTGGCGTGCAGTACTGAGGTCCACCAGCAGGTGTCTCCTGTCAGTTTTGAGCTGTCAGGAGAGCTTTTCCCTGCTGATGCTATATCATCTTTGGGCCGCAGTACTGGCGTCCACCAGCGGATGGATCCTGGCAGTATGGAGCAGGCAGCACCTCCTGCAATCAGGTGTCACTTGAGGCCAATCACAGGCCTATAAATAGCTGGCAAGCAGTCATATGTTTGCCTCGGTATTGTTCCTTGTGCCCTGACCTGCTGCTTGCGATCCTGAACCTGTTCCTGTACCCTGAACCTGTGACCCGTGGCTCTGATCCTGTTTCCCTGTCCTGGTCCCAACCCTGTCCCACCTGTTACCATTATTCCTGTCCTGAAGTCTGATCCATCCCTCCTCTCCCTGTCCTGTGTTCCTTACCCCATTTGCTGATCTCCCCGTGTATAACCTTGGCCTGGCTTGTGACTCTGATTCTGGACTGCCCTTGTTTATTTGCTGATCCTCTGTGTATGACCCTGGCCTGCCTATCGTTTACGGTACTTGCATTTCCCATTTATTGTACATATCTGTCTGTTGTTGTTTGGGGGTCTTTGTTGGTTGGTTTATTGCACTGTGTGGTTGTATTCATATTATTCACTTTCTTTAATAAATCATATTTCACTTATACACGTTTGGGTTTCCTCTGTTGCAGTCCACACAGTTCTGGTCTTATCTGGTACGTGACAGAGGCATTTTATGCAAGCTCAGTGCACCAGTACAGTGCATATGTTACTGTGAGATACACCTTTTAGATACTGTTGCTCTATTCTGCTATTCTAAAAACACCCATTTAGGGCCAAAATAAATATTTTACAGTGTTTCCGGCATATCTGTATGTGTGAGATATACACTTTAGATACTGTTCTTGTATTGTGCTATTCAAAAAAATACGAATTTAAGGCAAAAAAAAAATTTTTTTGAATAGCATTTTCTGCATATCTGTATGTGTGGGATACACCGTTTAGATACTGTTGCTCTATTCTGCTATTCTATAAACACCCATTTAAGGCAAAAAAAATCTATGGTGCAGTGTTTCCTGCATATCTATACCTGTGAGATTCACACTTTAGATACTGTTGTTTTATTCTGCTATTCCCCAAAAAATTATTTAGGTCAAAATTATTATTTTTGAATAGCATTTTCTGCATATCTGTACGTGTGAGATACACACTTTAGATACTGTTGTTTTATTCTGCTATTCCCCAAAAAATTATTTAGGGCAAAATATATTTTGCAGTGTTTCCTGCATATCTGTACGTGTCTTTTGGTTTCTTTTCTTGTCTTTTTCTCTTTTCCTCCTGTAGCGCCCTGCTCCTGATGAGCAGACGCTATTGTTTTTTCAAATTTAATTATCTGAAGCTGTAGTTTGGCTCAGAATAATTTCTCTAAAAGTTCTGGTTTCTGTACCAGTCCAGTTGGGTTGCACTGATTCCAACCTGACCGTAGGTGTCGCTGTCACCGTCAGTGGGTGTGGAAGAACAGCAGGCGGGATGCATTGAATATCGCCTCTTGCTCGGAAATGTGTGTGGTTTTCCTGCTGTGCATTCTGGGAGAGGGTATTTAAGGTACCGACGCCATTTCTCTGGGTTTGTTTTCCTGGGGGCAAGATGAAAAACCCCAGGGCCCTCCTGGCCTGGGGTCTGTGTCGCATGGTCTTGCGCCTCGGGGCTGGCTGGCCCGAGACTTTGCAACTGAAAATGTAGGCCCAGGAATGTCTTGGGCCTGCTGATCCAGGGGTGGTCCTGTGCTGTCTCGTCTGCGGGGAGAAGCCAAGGAAAGATGAAGAATCCAGGGGAGGACTTTTCCAGTGGAGGACCGAGCGCAAGGCTGGTGTCTCTGGAGGAGCCTGAAAACTCAGTTTGAGGACGCATCCTGGATCAATATCCTTACAGTATCGTCGGGTCGGCTGAAAGAATCTGGTAGTGTATGGTAGTTCTTCCTAAAAACTCTCAAGAATCTCTAAGTTCAGTTAAAAAGTCTGTGGCAGAGACTTTGTTGCGCATCTACTTTCAAGAACCACTAAGTTAAATTGACAAGTCTGTGGCAGAGACTTTGTTTGGCATATAATCGTCTACTAGGTCAAGTGAGAGGGGCCTATCCGGTGACTGCTGGATCCAGTCTGTGGAGCTGTTTGTCCTCTGGATCTGACTGATACCTCTAACCCGCAATTACTAGGTGCCTGAACCCCTTTATTCTCTAACCCTCTATTAAAGGATTGTGTCTTGTGTCTTTCTTTGGTATTACCCCTAAAAAAATCTTCAAAAAGGACCACGTGTCTGATATATCTTCATTTGGGCTACTTTCCACGGGACCCCCCTAGGATGAAGAGGCGAGCAGAAGAGGTAAAGGTAAGCCCAAATAAAAACAGCAGCTCCTTCGGGGGTTAGTGCTACACTTCTTTCCTTGCTTTTCTCTCTCTTTTCTTATTTTTTTAGGTCCAGTCCATGGTCAGCTCCCCTTGCCTTTGCTGGAGACTTTGGAGTCTGGAGCGGACTGTCGACTGCAATTCCTTGTCCTCCCCGAGATATGGTAAGTAGTAGTCTGTTGACTGGGCGATCCTTTCCACTGATCTGTAATCATGGCTCCAGTTAATTAATTGGTTTTACAGGTTTTTAGTCATAACTCCCAGGGATTGAATTCACCTGTGAAACGCTGCAAGGTGCTGCATTACTATCACTCCCAGAAAGCGAATGTGGTCTTTCGACAGGAAACGCATTTTCCCCATACATATAGCCTTTTTTTTATCCATGACAAATTTCCCCAATTTTTCCTGGCTTCGCGTTTACCCCCATGCAGGAAATCCAGGATAATGAAGGGCAATTTTTGTTCATAAAAGGCAATATTGCTGGGCAATTGTACTCTTTTATTTTTTACTATGCCCCTAACCATGGTTAATTGTCTTTTTTCGTATCCATGTTGGAGGGCCTTATCCCACATGTCGAGGGAGTGGCGCTTTTGGATGGGACTCTAACCTTGCTCTGGACCTAGGTTTGGACAAGTCTAGGCCAACTATTTCTCAAGTTAAGCTCCCCCCTAAGATGAGTCTTCGTTTTGCCAAGCTTATACACTCCCTGGGTATGGAGGGAAACCCACCCTGCTCCACATGCCACTTATGCTAGAATTAATCATATTTTTAGATCTAGCAGTCATATTCTGCTGCTACATAAGACACATATTAGGAAGACAGCTTGGTCTGAACACTCCATGGTCTATCTAGTGCTCCCTCAAACCCCATGTCCACAGGGGAATAGATTTAGTCTCCACCCTATTAGGTGGCGACTAAATGAATTGCTGCTTAGCGACCCAATCAGGTGCACCAAAAATTATTCACACTTTGCGTGACTATTTCCAACAAAATGACACTATGGAGGTATCCACCACTATGTTGTGGGCTGCCCATAAAGCCATCATCCGGGGAAAAATTATCCAGATGATGACTCTGTTTGGCACCGGTTGGACCTGGAGAAACTGGATGCTTAATTGCAGAGCCTTTGTAAAGCACATAAGCTTAAACCCGATCGTGAAACGCTTGCCAAAATTTAGTCCACTAGGCTGGCACTGAATTTGGCTTTGACTACTAAAGCTGAGAAGAGTATACGCTGGAGTGCCTGATTTTATTCCCAGTGAGACTGGATCGTCCCTATGCTGGCAGCCAAATTGACCCCTAAGTTTCACTTATATGCTTTGTCAAAGTTGCATTCCGCCACAGGGGGGTATACTCAAAACCCACAAAAAATGATGAAAGAATTTTGGGTCTTCTATTCTCGGTCCTATCAGTCAGACTCTTCGGGGACCCCTAGGTTCCTTCTTAAATGAACTCTCCTTACCTAAACTGACTGCCACTCATCATGCCCGGCTGGAGGCCCCTATTTCAGAGCGTGAGGTTTTAGGGGTGATCAAGCAAGCTAAAGTGGGTTCCACCCCAGGACTGGATGGATTTTCAGCTGTTTATTATAAAACGTTTGCTGATATTTTATCCCAATACTTGACTTACTTTTTTAATTTCCTGCGAGAGGGCGGTTCCCTGGACTTGGCCTTAAATATGGCTTGTATTACAGTTATCCCAAAACAGGGCAAGGATCCTGGGGAGATCGACAATTACAGACCCATTTCCTTAACCACCTTCAGACCGGACCATTTTGCTGGTAAATGACCAGAGGTCTTTTTACAATTTGGCACTGCGCTGCTTTAACTGGTAATTGCGCGGTCATGCAATGTGTGCGTCCTTTTCTTCCCACAAATAGAGCTTTCTTTTGATGGTATTTGATTGCCTCTGCGATTTTTATTTTTTGCGATATAAACGTAAAAAGACCGCAAATTTTGAAAAAAAATGATATTTTCTACTTTTTGTTATTAGAAAAATCCAATAAACTCAATTTTAGTCATACATTTAGGGCAAAATGTATTCAGCCACATGTCTTTGGTAAAAAAAAAAAGTCAATAATTGTATATTTATTGGTTTGCGCAAAAGTTGTTACATCTACAAACTAAGGTACGTTTTCTGGAATTTACGCAGCTTTTAGTTTACGACTGCCTATCTCATTTCTTGAGGTGCTAAAATGGCAGGGCAGTACAAAACCCCCCCAAATGACCCCATTTTGGAAAGTAGACACCCTAAGGAAATTGATAAGTGGCATGTTGAGCCCATTGAATATTTTATTTTTTTGCCTCAAGCGATTGAATAATGACAAAAAAAATTTTTTTTTTTTTTTTTTTTACACAAAGTTGTCACTAAATGATATATTGCTCACACATGCTATGGGCATATGTGAAATGACACCCCAAAATAAATTCTGCTGCTTCTCCTGAGTACGGGGATACCACATATGTGGGACTTTGTGGGAGCCTAGCCGCGTACGGGGCCCCGAAAACCAAGCACCGCCTTCAGGCTTTCTAAGGGCGTTACAGTTTTGAAGGCCATAAAATGCCAAGATGGCACAAACCCCCCCCCCAAATGACCCCATTTTGGAAAGTAGACACCCCTAAATTTAGGGGTACACTAGTGAGACTAGGTAATAAATGGCGGGTGCCCTGAAACTATAAAAAAAATAACTAACCAACCAGCGTCACCTGTAACAGTTATATGGTGATCACTGGTGAAAGGGTTAACTAGGGGGCAATCAGGGGGCTTTATGCGGTAGTATATGGGGGTCCCTGGCGCTATAAAAAGCTGCGGCGAACCTAAATACCTACCTGCCTAACTAGCGTCACCTGTGACACTAATACAGCGATCAGAAAAACTATCGCTTATTAGGCTGGGTTCACACTGGAGCGACGCGGGAACGCCATGAATCCGCGGCGGGTTCCCGCATCGCATGCCTCCCGGCGCCAGTTCACACTGCCCTATGCGAACTGCTGGGAGTGTCAGTGAAATGTTAATGACACCCCCAGATCAGTTCGCATATCGCAGTGCGATCTGCAAACTCGGATCGCATGGTGTGAACACCCATGCGATCCGATTCTGCTGCGGGCCAAAAAAAGGGTCCCGTGCGAATTTGCGGCGGGTGCGGCGGGTGCAACACGAATTCAGCCATACTATCTGTATGGCTGAACTCGAATCGCACAGAGATCGGATGTGATTTGCACTGCAGTGCGGTGCGAATCACATTCGTTCTCATAAACCGCTGCAATGTGAACCCAGCCTTAGTGACACTGGCGACGGGGGGTGATCACGGGGTTAAACCTTTATTGGGGGGGTTAGGGGGGCACATTAGAACTAAAGGGGGCTAACCCTAACTGCCCTAACAGTTATTACAGTCACAAATGACACCAATGCAAAAAAAAAAAAAAAAAGCAATTGGTGTCACTGTGACTGGGGGGCAGGGGTAATTGGGGGGTGATCGGGGGGTAAAGGGGGGGTGTGAGTGTGCCTGGCATGTTCTACTGTATGTGTGGTGTGTTGGTGCAACTCACCGAACCTCTCTCCTCGGTGCCGGAACGAAAAATACCGACACGGAGGAGAGAATACATCACTTCCTCTCCTGTGTTTACATTACAGGAGAGGAAGTGATGTCACGGGACATTTTCATTCGTCGGGAGCGATCGCGAGGGGGTGGCCATGAATGAATGGCCGTCCCCTCGTCTGGGATCGCTCCCGAACGAATACCGACCGCCGCAGGCACCGGGCGGGGGCCCGATCGGGCCCCTGACCGGCGGGCAGGCAAGGACGTACATGTAAGCCCTTATGCCTGCCCGTGCCATTCTGTCGACGTACATCGTCGTGCGGCGGTCGGCAAGTGGTTAATTAACAATGATTTGAAACTACTGACAAAAATGTTGGCCATCCGACTGGCTTCTTTCATTGCCTCTTATGTTCACAAGGACCATATGGGCTTCATTCCAGGGCGCAGGGCCCTGACCAGATTCGTAGGGCTATAGATATAATTTCTCTGCTTCAGTCCACAGGAGAGTTTTTTTATTGTCCATAGATTTACAAAAGGCCTTTGATATGGTTTCTTGGACTTATATGTTTAAGGTGTTATATATTTGGGGGTTCAGGCCCTGGTTTCTTCAAATTTTGCATGCTCTGTACTCTGCTCCACAAGCTCAGGTGCATATGAAAAGCCAATTTTCCTCTCCCATCTCTATAGCGTGGGGTACGTGGCAAGGCTGTCCCTTAATTTTTGAAATTGCCTTTGAGACTTTGGTGATTGTCATCCAGATGGACCCAGATATAAGGGGGGTGCATTGTGGGGACTGTGACCACAAATGCGTGTTGTTCGCGGATGACCTATTGTTGTTCTTTACCCCCTATGACCTCGACCCCTAAAGTATTTGGACTTCTTCAGGACTTTGGTAGAGTATTGGGGCTGGTGGTCAATCTGACTAAGTCTGTGGCTTTGAATGTTTCAGTTCCCACGGATAAGATTGATCGCATTAAGGATAATTTCCCTTTTATTCGGACCCCTACTCACATCCCATAATTGGGGATTCAATTGACGGCCAATATATACTCCCTATATAAATATAATTACCCCTCCCTATATCATAAAATGGAAGAAGACCTCCAGCGGTGGTCCCTATATAATTTATCATGGTTAGGGAGAATCCATATGGTTAAAATGACGTTACTACCAAAGATCCTTACATTTTTTTAGGTCCTTATACAGTATTAGGTATGTGCATTCCATTTTGTTCTGAATCTAAATTCAGACAAATTTTTCATTATTCGGAAATTCGGATGCATCTGAATTTCCAAATGACAAAAGTAACGAATTTAAACAAATCCAAAAAAAGCGAACTAATTCAAAAACAAATTTGAAAACAAATTCAAATCAAATTCAAAAACAAATTCAGATCGAATTCGAAAACAAATTCAAATCAAAATTCGAAAACAAGTTCAAATTGAATTCAAAAACAAATTCAGATCGAATTTGAAATTTTTTTAAATCGATTATATATATATATATATATATATATATATATATATATATATATATATATATATATATATTTATTTATTTTATTCTATTGTTCTTCTAAATTTCAAAATTCGAATTTCGGAACGTGGCTTCTGAAGTTTGAATTTTCGTATAGAATGAATTTGAATAGAAAAGATTTTAATAGAAAAGAAAAATGATAGAACAGAATAGAAAAATAGTATATATATTTCCTCACTAACACTGGGAGGTCTATAACAAACTCCAATGACAACTACTATGCACACCCATGTACAGTTCCACCCATAATGCTTCAGACTTATCACACTCTCCTTCAACCAGGTCCTCTTTCACACTCGCTTTGAGATCACTTCTCACATATAGACAGACACCACCACCCCTCCGTTTTACCCTGTCTTTCCGAAAGAGAACATAGCCAGGAATATTAATAGCCCAGTCATTAGAAGAATGAAGCCAAAATTCAGTAATACTAATTCGATCATAGTTCTCCTCGTGCACCAGAGCTTCAAACTCACCTATTTTGCTTGGTAGGCTTCTGCCATTGGTGAACAAACACTTTAATTCATTGTCACATTTTGCAAATGTATGTTGCATGTTTTTGTTTTAGTACAAATAGAACCATTTCCCATGGTTGAGTGTAACATAGGAACCTTCATATCATCTGCCATTGTCCTCCCCCCATCTTTCCCCATTCCACCCACCAATAGGGGCTAACCCCTGTCTGACCTATTATAATATAATTCACCCTCCCCCACAATCCTAGTTTAAATACTCCTACAGCCTTCCCATACCCCATAGACCCTCTTCCATTTAGGTGAAAACCATCTTTTGCACCCCGATGAAAAGTCAGCCCAGTACTTTAAAAACCCAAATCCCTCCTCCTTCCACCAGGTCTTTAGCCATGCATTCAGCTCTCTAATCTCCCCCTGCCTTTTCTGTGTTATGCATGGCACAGGCAATACTTCAGAGAATATCACCTTGGAGGTCCTTCCTTTCAACTTGCAGCCTAGTTCTATAAATTAGTTCTTAAAGAGGCATTCTGGCCATTTAAAAAAAAAAGTCAATAGCTAAAAACACTGTAGCTGCTAACTTTTAATAAGGACAGTTACCTGTCCAGCGAGCTCGCAATGTCAGCCGCCCTGAGGCTGATCCGTCCATTGGATTGGAGGCTGGTGCCGCCATCCTAACTAAGGGAAACAAGCAGTGGAGCATTGCGGCTTCCCGTTTCCTACTGCACATGCGCAAGCCACATGACACTTTGTGAATGGCCCCATTGTTTCCTGGGACACACACATGTCCCAGAAGACAATGAGACCGCTTGCCGAGGAGGAAGAATTGAAGAAACAGCACCACAGAATAAGAAGAGGCAGATTAGGAAGACTGTCTAGAAACAGGGGTTTCTAGTGAGTAATTTTTTTTTTTTTTTCAGGGTGGCCCACCTTCCATATATTCTGTCATTGGTTCCAACGTGGACCAAGACAGCTGAGTCATGCCCAGCCCCTCCCTGTAACTTATCAACCCAGCCCAAAAAAAGGACGAACCCTGGCACCAGGGAGAAAGAAAACCATTCAGTTGAGGCAATTCTGGTGACAAATTATTCTATCAATCCTTCTGATTATAGAATCCCTTACTGCCACCAACTATCTAGGCCTACCTGCACTCCCCTCACCAATCCTACTAGATAGGCTGCTCTCCTAACTGTTAGGGGGAGCAGTGACATCTAGGGCTGCCACCTCTGAGCTTGATACCCCCACATCTTCACCCAACTTGGCAAATCTGTTAGGGTGCTCAAACCCAGGGCTGGCCTTCCTTTTCTGTGAGCCCCTATCCCTCCATCTAACTGTATTAACCTATCTCCCTACATGATAATCCTGACTTACCCCTCCACATCAACCCCACTAGCCACCTGCTCAATGAGCAGAGGATCCCTTTCAAGGTTGTCAGTTCTGCCCAGTGTTGCAATTTGCTCCTCTATATATCTAATGCAAGCTTCCAGAAGGGCAACCTGCTCACATCTGTTGCAGTGGTATCCATCCTGGAGCCTTCAATCTTGCTAACCCCTATTTTACCTGTTACAATAATAATATTACTAACAGGAAATTTCAGATGTTACTTACAGGTTTGATGACTCCTGTTATTACCTACTGTTTTCAACTCTGGTTTTTAACTCATCACTTAGTCCAGTTCCCATTGGCTAGAGTTCCAGCAAGCAAAAAGGTGGCAAGCTCAAGGACGACCAGGCTCAGAAATTAGTTCTACAGAAAGTTATATAGGACCTCAAGCACCTGTGACCAATTAACCACTCCCCTTAATTAGTACTCTGAAGAAAAGAAAAAAAAAGCTGCTTAAAAAGTGACAGAAAAGGTGTTAAAAAGCTGCAAGGAAAGACCCCAAAAAGAACCTAAAGATGCAAACACAGCAATCATCATCAGCAGTCAAAATACTCTCCACTCAAAGTTCCCACTCTTCAGCTTCCAACCAGCAAATCTGGCAAGGGTAGTTACAATCCCTCATTATTATTACTGTCCCAGCCTTTGCAGCCCTTTCAATCTGTGCAAGGAGCTGAATCTCAACCTCTTCATTAACACTCAGTGGCCTATAACAAGCTCCAATGATTAACTTTGAACTACACATATCTGAGTGTGTAGTTAGTGATGCTAGTGAAGTTAGTGATGCTGTGCTGAAATAATTCAGCCAACTTCTCTATGACAGTTTGTGGCACAATAGCAGGATTAATTCTAGTAAGGAAGGAAGAAGATGGCACATGGGCAGCTGCTGATGAATATGCACCACTCTGCACCTTGGAGGAGGAGAATAAGAAAGGCTTGGCTATTCGTTGAAATACCTCTTCTGCTTGCTCTGGCTGTATAGCCCACTCACTGCCAGGAAAGGCAGACATACTCTGCTCAAAAAAGTGAGCCCTGACCACCATTTCATTCTGCAGATTCAGAATCTGATTGCTCCTACTAGATGCACTAGCTAACAATGTGGTGATTTTTTACACTGAACTGTACTCCACCAGTATGCGGTGATGTGCTGTAAAGGGAAGTTTTGCCTGTGTCAGCTGTGTTCATAAAGAGTCCCAATATACAAATACACAGTTGCAGAATTTTCCATTCAGTTGTGAAATACTTCAGCAAAAAAGTGAGACTCCTCTGTGGTTCACTCTCCAACACCGTCACTACAAAAAGTTTACCAGACACATGGTCCTCAGATATAAGATGCCGATGTTTGTGTATGCGATAATCCCTGTACTGATCCACAAGTTTGTTAGCCATCAGTAATCCTGATCCTAGTGATATGGCACTCACACCTCCTCCAGTTAGGTGCCCTTGTTTTGTCCATAAAAGCCTGGGGATTGAGCAGCAGCAGGATTGCTTACGGTGGTACGGTTGGACTAGAGCTGGGAAACCCATTGCTGTGTGTGCCTACAGCAGAGTGAACAGAGCCCGTGAGAACCAGCGCTGAAAGACTGAGCCTTGTGAGAACCCATTAAGGAGGACTGAGTCACCAAGTCCTGAGTACCCAAGGACAGCAGACCAAGATCGTGATCTTGACCGGATTCCTGTTTACCAGGAAGGTTGAGTTGAATTATCTGCACTTATCTCAACACTGACACAGTTATTGCAATAGAGACTGCTCTTCATTTAGTAGCCCATCGGCTATTCTGTCCCCACTTCCAGGAGTCCCAGCCCCAGTGCATTACGTCAGCAGCTGGGCTCCCTCCTCCTTCCCTGGCCTCCTGGCCAGCAGGATAGTGCAATGGTGCCTTTCCAATGCACAGTAGGGACCCAGCGTGAAGTCGTAATGCTACACTGCTAGGTTCCCTTACCTACAATGGCAGCAGCAGTACGCTACAGCTGATCGAAACATAAGCTGTGGTGCCAACATCGCTGGACTCCAGAACAGGTAAGTATCCTATTCATAAAAGTCAACAGCTGCAGTTTGTTTAATTTTAGCAGGGGTGGGCGGACTTCTGTGCAGAAGTGAGCTTGATTTTGCACTTTCCAGCATTAGTAAATAAACCCAATTGTGTACGTAAAAGTGGGGTATGCTTGTAAAAGAAGAGAGAGATCGCCACATAGTGTAAAACCATGATATTTATTGAATGAGTCCACAAGTCCAACAAGAGTAAAAAATGCCCTGGGTTAAAAGATACTGCAGATCACAAACTGGTGTGGTAAGTTAAGCATAGACTTCACCCTACTAGTTTTGTCATAACTGACATCATCGGGGGTGTGAAATTATTGCCCTGCTTTGTATCATTCGCAAATACTGACATTGTGCTGTTTATCCCATCCTCTATATTGTTTATGAATAAATTAAACAGGATTGGTCCCAGGACAAATCCTTAGGTGAGCCCACTTTCCACACCAGACCATTCCAAGTACTCGCCATTTATCAGATAAAAAGAAAGAAAGTGGGATGTCTGGCTGGGAACATCCCAGTTGAAGTCACGGGAAGTGACGTAACGCATAGAATACGGAGACCGGAAGTGACGCCTACACCCGAGCGGTTCGCTCGTAGCTTTGCTGTATTGTCTGACTCACCTCTGCTGTTTGTGGGTAGTTTTAATTGGTAAATAAATATGTTATTTAAAAAACTTACTACACTATGGTCACCCTCATATTTATCTCTTGAGCAATATTCGAATCCACCTATGGAGGGGTTATATGGATGGTGACAACAGTATGGCTATTTGAAGTCCTCCTCCTGATTCCCTGTGTATCTCTGAAAAGGCTACATATACGCTGTATACCTTACAGCGGTGAGGTAATTACCTGGTGTGCCTAGCAACACGTGGAATCAATGAAGTGGAGAAAGAGTTTTTTGCACCTTGCAAGCACCAAGTCACTTTATTATTGCATCTGATATTTTCACTGGATTTTTCACTCAGTTGGACTATTGTGTGTTTTATTTTGGTTCTGTGTTTTTTGGTTTTGTTCATCATATGCACTCAGCACTTTAACATATTTTGATCACTCTTTATATTTTATCACGCATGACATTTTGTTGTTCATGGATTAATTGTTTTATGTATATATACATTGGATTCATGTGACTTTTAGATATATACACTTTGAGCACTTTAGCTGGGGGTAGCCCTCTGGATCACGTCACGTTCAATATGTGCTGTTTGGACACTTCACTAATATGCTGATATGTATTTGGCTTGACTTGCAGATATACATATATGAACATTTTACTTTTCTGGGCTAGTCCCGAGTGTATGTGATTAGACCACGTGTCATAAGGTCACATACATTTATTTTATGGGATAAGGGGTTTCTTTACTTTCTTATCATATTATTTCATTTTGGGAGCGCAGCACTATTTTTCTTTCTTTTTATCCATTTAATTCACATGAGAGTGTGTTTCATGGAAGTGCTTGCAGCATCCAGCTAATAAGATAAACCACCACTTCTTATTCTATATACAGCACAGGAGCCTTAATAAACACTTACTCGCCATTTATCACCACCATTTTTTACTTGTCCCTGTTGCCAGTTTTCAATTCAGGTACTGACCCTATGAGCAATGCCTACATACCTTAATTTGTACAGTAAAAATTTGTGGGGAACTGTATCAAATGCCTTTGCAAAATCCAGATACACCACACATACAGGCCTTCCTTTATCGAGATGGCAGCTCACTTCTTCATAGAAGGTTAATAGATTGGTCTTGCAAGAACAATTCTTCAGGAATCCATGCTGATTACTACTAATGATAAAGTTTTCATTACTAAAATCTTGAACATAGTCCCTTTTCATCCCCTCCAATAGCTTGCAGACTATTTATGTTAGGCTAACTGGTCTTTAGTTGCCAGGGTTTATATCTTGGTCCCTTTTTAAATATTGGTGCCACGTTGGGTTTTCTCCAATCAGCTGATACCATTCCAGTCAATAAACTGTCCATGAAAATTAGGAACAATGGCTATCTGGTTATCTCCTGACTGAGTTCCTTAAGGACACCCGGGTGTAAGCCACCTGGTCCTGGCGACTTATTTATGTTAAGTTTGTTTTTGATTTTGTTTTCTGTTAGCCATGAGGGTGCTTTCTGTGACATGTTATTAATATTAACAATACAGTTTTACTGTGTTTCTATTATACATCCTTTACGTCTACCACCCAGTTGCCCGTGGCCTATTTTCTGTGCATTATTATATAGTGGTAGTAAAATAACTTTTAAGTTACACGGGTGTGTCATTGGGGTTTGAGATGTTTAAAGAGTCATGGCAGAACAGAGAACTCATATCCAGTTGCTCGTGCAGTGGTAAGCACTACATTTTATATCTAAAAACAATGAAAGTACACTATATCTTTTAAAAATAAGATATTCACACGTCATCACTATATCACAAATCGAAAAAATTGTATTTGAGTTACTCAAGTAGTGGATAGATGTGTGGATTAACCTTTTTATGCTCCTGTGGCCAGCTGTGCACTGGTTTATAAAGCAAGTATGGCTATACACATGGTTATGGTAATCTACATGCTGACATGTCTAGCTGTGGATATACAAACACTATGAAATTTTTGGCTGATCCTTTATGTACTTATCAATTAGAGCTACATTTCCTCCCTTGTCTGATATGTTCACTGCCCCCTCACCCCATTCCCAATATATCTGGCATCTGCTTTCACTCAACAACCCTGAAGATGAAAGTATCAAACTTTCCCTCCTCCAAACACAAATTCATGCAAGCTAAATATATAAGTAGCCTATTGTATAGCTAATTTATTACAGCGTGTACACAAAGCTACACAGCTACTCCTCAAATTATAAACCACCCAAGGAAATTTCTTATAGAATAGCAAGCACTCTAACATGCTACTCCTAGATTGATTGCAGCAGAGCCTTGGGACAGTCTGAGTTACTGCATAGCTAAATGTCCTGGAACTTTTCGAAATGGCAAGAGGGAGGCACTTAGTCTGTTTCTGTCTTTGACAAAATGTGTGAAGCACTCATCTATATTCGGTCCGACAGAAAAAAAAGAAAGAGAAGACTCTATTCTGTGACCACATTTATAACATTTACCCTTGTTCTGTTTCTTTGGTAAGCACTGTTTTTTTCAAAAGATTTTGTCAGATTTAAGTTGAACTGAATTGAAAGCATCTTTTCATTTTTGCATCTTTTCAGGATTTCTCAGGAAATTATCGGGGCTTTTTCAGATAGTAGAATGCCAGGAAATTGTCCTATGATTTGCATGAGTTGGCTGAGGGTAGTGTGGTGTTTCGTAAAAATGGCTTTTTAAACTTGATTGCGACACATAAATATGTTGTGTGTGTTCTTTAATCTGAAATAAAAACACTGAATATGACAGAAGATAAGATTTGCTTTCTCTATTCTTTTCAACTTCTTTACATTTATAAGACCAGTTATAATGTGTCTAACGTTCTGGATAACATTTTATTATGATTCAGAATTGCCCACATTATGCCAGTGACTGTATCGTATTTTTGTACTTATTACTTGTACAGTATCTCACAAAAGTGAGTACACCCTCACATGTTTGTAAATATTTTATTATATCTTTTCATGTGACAACACTGTAGAAATTACACTTTGCTACAATGTAAAGTAGTGAGTGTACAGCTTGTATAACAGTGTACATTTGCTGTCCCCTCAAAATAACTCAACACACAGCCTTTAATGTCTAAACCGCTGGCAACAGAAGTGAGTACACCCCTAAATGAAAATGTCCAAATTGGGCCTAAAGTGTCAATCTTTTGTGTGGCCACATTTATTTTCCAGCACTGCCTTAACCCTCTTGGGCATAGAGGTCACCAGAGCTTCACAGGTTGCCACTGGAGTCCTCTTCCACTCCTCCATGATGACATCACGGAGCTGGTGGATGTTATTGATCTTGCGCTCGTCCACCTTCCGTTTGAGGATGCCCCACAGATGCTCAATAGGGTTTAGGTCTGGAGACATGCTTGGCCAATCCATCACCTTTACCCTCAGCTTCTTTAGCAAGTAAGTGGTCATCTTGGAAGTGTGTTTCAGGTCGTTATCATGTTGGAATACTGTCCTGTGGCCCAGTGTCCAAAGGCGAAGGATCATGCTCTGCTTCAGTATGTCACAGTACATGTTGGCATTCATGGTTCCCTCAATGAACTGTAGCTCCCCAGTGCTGACAGCACTCATGCATCCCCAGACCATAACACTCCCAGCACCATGCTTGACTATAGGCAAGACACACTTGTCTGTGTACACCTCACCTGGCTACCGCCACACACGATTGACACCATCTGAACCAAATAAGTTTATCTTAGTCTTATTACACCACAGAACATGGTTCCAGTAATTGCGGGCTTTCTTGTGCATTATCTTTAGAAGCGGCTTCCTTCTGGTATGACAGCCATGCAGACCAATTTTATGCAGTGTGTGGCGTATGGTCTGAGCACTGACGGGCTGACCCCCGTCCCACCCCTTCAACAATGCTGGCAGCACTCATACGTCTATTTCCCAAAGTCAACCTATGGATATGACACTGAGCATATGCACTCAACTTCTTTGGCCAACCATGGCGAGGCCTGTTATGAGTGGAACCTGTCCTGTTAAACCGCTGTATGGTCTAGGCCATCATGCTGCAGCTCAGTTTCAGGGTCTTGGCAATCTTCTTATAACCTAGGCCATCTTTATGTAGAACAATAATTCTGATCCTCAGAGAGTTCTTTGCCATGAGGTGCCATGTTGAACTTCCAGTGACCAATATGAGAGAGTGAGAGCGATAACACAAAATTTAACACACCTGCTCTTTATTCACACCTGAGACCTTGTAACACTAACAAATCACATGACACCAGGGTGGGAACATGGCTACTTGGGCCCAATTTGGACATTTTCACTTAGGGGTGTACTCACTTTTGTTGCCATGTTTTAGACATTAATGGCTGTGTGTTTCACTGTATAAACTGTACAATGTATGCTTGTACAGTTGTACAGATTTTTTGATTGATGTTAATTATCACAATTTTCTAACATTTTAGTTTGTGTTTGAGTTAGCGCCATACCTTTTCATTGTTATTTGAATACACACAGCATTGTGCAAGCACTTGGTATGTTGCAGCAAATACAATATAGTCCTCATAGAGGCCACTGCATGTCACAAGAAGTAGATATTATTTTATTTCTTTGGTAACCATAATAAGTCTGATTTGTGTGTCCCATTTTGATATCTATATGTTCACTCTGGTATCCCTCATCTATTACTGGAAGGGCCAGAAATGTCTGCTGTAATTCACTTAGCCTGCTATTTTGTGAAAGGCTGATAGTACAGCTTGATGTCTCAATTAATGATGTTTATTGATAAATATATTATGCTTTGAATTTTATTGATGCTATGTCTCCTATACTGCTGGTAATATTTTTTGGGGAAATTATTGTAAATGCAATTCATTGAAGAATAAATACAATAAAGATTTATGCGGGGGCAGACTGACCATTCGGGCACTCTGGCACTGCCCGTGGGCCCCATGCCACTAACGGGCCCCATCAGGGTTGCCAACCTCAATAAAACCAGGGACAGTATGTCAAAATCTGTTTTTTTATTTTTAAATCCCAAGATTATAGCTGCCCGCCTCTCCGTACCTTTTCAGTGTGTGTATGTGTATTCTGTGTGTGTATACTGTGTGTGTATATTGTGTGTCTGTGTGTGTGTGTGTGTATACTGTGTGGCCCCATAATCTATTGCCTGGGGGCCCCATAATCTGCTATTGCCCAGGGGCCCCATAATCTTCTCCTATTGCCCGGGGGCCCCATAATCTCCTATTACCCGGGGGCCCCATGAGTTGTCAGTCTGTCCCTGGGTTTATGAAAGACAATATGTACTTATAATTTATTCTAATTTTGTTTTTAAACCCCCAGAATAAAGTTGAATGCTAAACATTATTTAATTAGATTTCATTTTTAGTTGTAAAGCTCATATCTAGCACTGTGGCCCTTGCACGGTTCTATATCTATCTCTATTTAGGGCTGAACTAATAAGACCACATTAAAGCTTTGGTTATTTACCTAATATATTGTCATGCGATGTGCTGACTGTCCAGAGTCCTTTATTTTTTCTCACTGTGGCATGAGAGGGTCCTCCTCCTTTTTGCTGCTTGAGTGGCATGCATGTGGTGATAGTGAGACTTCACTACCACCACATGCATGCCACTCAAGCCGCAAAAAGGACAAACTCCAAAATATGTGAAGAGAATGGGAAAGTGGTATCAAACATTCAAGCACAATGCCATCCTCATTTTACCCAATATTCACAGGTCAGTAACTAGGCTGTCAGATCAAAGTCTCCTGTTATAGGCAGCCATGAAAGGTAACACATTTAACAAAACACAGTCCAGGCAGGAAGAATGCTGTGCACACAATTTTAGGGGTAAGGAGAGTGCAAAATCCTCCCCCAAAAGCAATACTTTCCCCCACTTTACCCTTTCAGCTAAAAATCCCACTCCCTCCCCTCATAAAAAATAATCCAGCACAAATTAGCACGCTAGTCCCCCCAAGTACAAATCCTCTCTCCCCCTCCTAGAACAAATCCTCCCATGCAAATCCCCCCCCCCTCCTCAGCACAAGTCCTCCTCCACCCTCCCCAAATCCCCAATCTTGACAAAATTCCCCCTTCATCCCTATCTTAGCACTTACACCCATGCCCCTCAGTTCCCCCTCACAGCACAAATCCCCTTCCCCCCAGTGCCCCTCTTAGGATAATAATAAATAATAAGATGACAAACTAATCCTCAGTCTCAGCATAACCCCCATTCTAGTACACATCTTCTCCCACCCAATTCCCTCTCTCCAAATCCCCCCACCACAAATCCCCACAAATTTATTCTCCCAGAACCCCCCCCCCCCCCAAATCTCTCTTATAGCACAGATCCTTCTTCTCTAGTATTTGGGTGCTGTCCTTTTCCCTCTTCCCAAATACAAATATTCTTCCAGCCCCCAAATCCCCCCTCCCTCCATGCTTGTTTCCCGCACCGTGTTGAAAATGCACTACAGTCGTGATCTGCAGCAGGTACCAAAATAACGACAACCCAAATGCTTGTCGCAAATGCAGTGCATTGGCCTGCACTGGATAGCATGGTACAGTAATACAATGTGACCCACTTGCTGTGCGTTTTTTAGAGTAGTGCATACATTAATTTTGGTTCTGTCTGGCATGATTTCAACCCATTCAAATAAATCACATGTGAATCGCACAGATTGCACAGCACATTCCTGTGTGATTCATAGTGTGAAACAGCACTGTGTCCAGGGAGCCCAGTGCTATAACAAGTTCCACTAACTTGTCTGGCAGGGGGGGACTCATTTGGGCACCTGGGGCAATTGCACTACATCTCTTGTGGGCTGCCTGAGGTTGTCCCCTCTGTGGCAGCCAGCATCTATTTGATTTAGCAGGGGGGGGGGGGGGGGTTTATGTGCTAGGTGGTGCTTTGGGAGGGGAAAAGACCTGTACTGGGGGGGGGGGAGAGTTTCATATCCATCCCCCCTTTCAGCACAAGTCCTCTCCAATCCCAAAGTATAACTACCACATATCCTCTCCCTCCAAAATCACTCCAAGTGGTTAAACAGCCCATCTATCGCAGATTCCTGCACGTATGCCTGTTTTCCAAGCCAAACCATGCCAGACGTCTCATAGGGATTCCTTGACATTGCCCCCCCCCACCTTATGGGCAACCTCCAGATGCCCACCAGAGACCATTTTTCATAGTGATGTTGGAGGTAAGCTTGTATCAACCGAGCAGCATGAACATTAGAGGCTGGTTCCCATGAGTTATCCTCAGGACCATAGCCCTTACATTCAATCAGGAACTGAATCAGGAACTGAGTTTGACCTCCCCACCTTCTACAGTCCAGAATAGCTTCTACCTCATACTCTTTGTTACCTTCGATCAATAATGGAGCTGGAGTTTCAGAGTCTCAATCCAGAAAGGGGTTAGAAACTGTTGGTTTCAGCAGAGAAACGTGAAACACAGGCTAAATCTTCAGACTACTCGTTAAAGATTATTCAAATGCCACAGAGTTGATCCTTTTCTTAATTGGAAGGGCCAAGCTTCCTTGAGGGACACTTCAACTTTAAATTTGTCGTGGCCAACCAGACCCTATCTTCTGGTTTCAAATTTAAATTCCCTCTCCTCTTTTTATCAAAATTATTTTATTACTTGCCTGTGTCTTCAAGATGTTGTCTCACAAGAGCTGGTTGTTAGCATTGAGAAAGTTCAATCTCTCTTGTATAGCTGGTACAGCAGATTCCATGGGTACATCAGGCAGGAAGCCCCTGTACACACGGTCAGAGATTTCGACAACCAAATCCATCGTATTTTGTCCGTCGGATTTTGTCCGTCGGATCTTGTCCGAAACTGTTGCATACACACAGTCGGACTAAGTTGTCGAAAAATCCGATCATTCAGAATGTGATGACGTAATTTCGTTACGATGGGACTACGTTCAGGCTAGTAGCCAATAGCTTTGATGTAGGAATTTGATCTGAGCATGCGTGGCACTTGGTCCAATCAAAATTCTCTACACATGATCGGAGTATGTCCGATCGAACCAGTTGGTCGGGAAATATTTCCAACAAGTTGAAAAATTGGGTCTGACGGATATTCCGACGGAATCAGTCCGATGCATACCACACACAGTCAGATTATCCGACAACATGGTCTGATAGGACACATTCCGACGGATTCTCCGACCGTGTGTACAAGGGCGAAGGAAGGGTGATATCTGTAATTGACATAAAAGGGTGACTGCTTGATGGCAGAATGACGTGAGTTATTGTATGCAAACTCTTCCAAAGGAAGAAAGAGCACCCAATCGTTTTGAGAGAAGGATGAAAAACATGTCAAATATTGTTCCAGAGTTAGGTTTGTCCTCTCGGGCCATCCACTTGTCTGTAGATGGTAAGCAGAAGATAGACAAAGTTCAATGTTTAAAATTAAAAAACAAAGGGTGGTGTTGCACTCCCAATGTGACAGTATCACTATAAAAATTTGAGAAATAACCTATAAAACCATATCAATCACGTGCGCATGCGTGAGGGATCCAAGATGGCTGCTAGCGCCTGATCCTCCGCACCCCACCGGACCAACGGAGCTCACAGAGCGGCCAAACGCGACCCAGGGAGGTAACAATCTGCAGTCTCTGCCACCCGAATACCCAGGGATCCCCCCCGGATGACCGCCACCGCAACCAGACGTGATCTTGGGCCACAATTCGAAGCAGCCTCCTGAGCAGGGTGTACCAAGATGGCCGCAGCGGCTAAAGCACACAGGCAGCCTCATGCTCACAGCGTGGATATCAACGTAGAACACAGGTAAGTTCTTTCCCCAGCCATCCTGAATTACACCCCTGTCCTTCATGGGAACTTCCCCCAGCTGGGAACCCCCTCGCCGGCCTCCACAGAGTCTCTTATAGGACTGACCATGGCAGACCAGGCCCTCTCTCCCACGGATGCTTTCAGGCCCTCTCCCCCGGGCGCCCCCCCCCCCATGGCTGAACAGCTTCTCCAGGAGCAAAACCTATCCACAACGGATCTTTTTGTAAAACTTTCAATGCTGTTGGAAAGGGGACTGGCCACTACAGCAGCAAAAATTACAGGTGACATTAAATCAGACCTACAAAACATTGGCCATAGAATAGAGGCAATAGAATCTAAACTGGACATTACAGCCGCAGTTGCTAATCAGAACTCTGACATGATCCACTCTATACAGGATCAGCTGGACAGCGATTCAATTTCAGGATCAGGGGGTTACCGGAAACAATCACGGACGTGACTGCTGCGACCCAAGACCTGATCAAATCGCTATTGCCCAACATCAACCCTCAGCGCCTGGAATTGGAAAGAGCGCATAGAGCCCTGGGCCCCCCCAGGAAAGATGGCCTTCCCAGAGACATAATTGTCAAACCGCATCATTATGCAGTTAAAGAAGAAGTGATGAAGCAGGCCCGGTCCACTACCCAGGTGACCTGCCAAGGTCATGCGATTCAAATCTTTGCAGATCTTGCCCCTTCAATCATTCAACGTAGACGTGCCTTGAAATCACTATTGTCCACCCTGGTCCAGAAGGACATCAAATATAAATGGGCATTCCCCTTTGCAGTAAAGTTCACATACAAGAGCCAAAACTACTCCTTTGCCAACTTTCCCTCTGGAGAACAAATCCTTCTTCGCTTGAAAATGATATCCCAAGACGCAGGAATGGACACGACTTCTGCTCCCTCAAGCTCTGCGAAAAGACCTCCCCCAGTCAGCCCCTCAATTCCACTCTGGTCCAAACCCAAATCAAGACGCTCTGGAGACACCGGCCTCACCTGCAGATCTTTCGGAACGTTCCCCGGTTGCTACATACCTGTTCGGGAATGGTCGCTTAACCCGACCCACTCTCTGTTGACTTCCTCTGGATAGCCCAATCTCAGAGTTATCTCTTGAATGGAGGGGTACTGAACCCCCTTCTTCCCCCCCCCCCCCCCTGCTTTTGATGTTTTTTTTTTTTCTGTGTTTTCAGCCTTATGTCTTGCTCAGCAGGAGCTCTAGCGATTTAAGGAGTTTAGGGAAACTTACTCTGGTGAGTCTGTTAACTAAAGAGGTCCGAACATTTACAGGACTAGTTCCCGTTACGTGGCTAGAAGACCGAGAACTTTACAAAAATCTTTTTTTTTTCTTTCCTTTTTTTTTATTATTGTTTTTTATTTTTTTTTGCTACCAATTCTAGTTGCGGGGTTTTATGCATAAATTACTCAAAAATGGTATTTCAGTTACACTATTTACCACCCTGGTAGAATTTACACTCATAAGTTGCTAAATTGACGATTATTAAAATTCTAAACTACTTTTCAGGAGCCCCTTGGTCCGGGGTGGTACACATGTGCCTTTGCCTTCCCCCTGTAATCCTTCAGGCTTTCAGGGGCTAGGACTTCCGAGAGTTCACTCTCGGAGATTGCTCGATCCTTTTGGAGATTTCCGACTCCGGAGTTTCTTTCTCCCCTCCGGAGTCCGACGCTTTTCTTGGGAGAACTTTTTCTATTCCTTCCCCTCCCCCCACCCAGTTGAAATGCTATGTGCTATCTAGACTGCCTATACTAATAATTGTATATTTCACAGATGCTCATCACAAAGTGACGCTTTCCAGCCCGAACCCCACAGAGTTAGGGACGTTCCCCCTCGGATCCGAAAGAATTCTCCCAATGGTAAGTGAAGGTGAATGTTTACACGATCTGACCCTCTGCTCCCATGGCTAACACCACACCTAAGCTACTGAAGCTGGCCACTCATAATGTACAAGGGCTAAACTCCCCCCTTAAACGTAAGAAACTGTTCAGCCTTTATAAATCCCTCCTATTAGATATTGTATTGCTACAGGAGACTCACTTCCCGATCCGGTACAGCCCATCCTTCTTGCACACTCATTATCCTAATTTTTTCCTTGCGAACGCTGAAAACAAGACAAGGGGGGTCGCAGTCCTTCTCTCTAGGAACTGCGGCTTCTCTATGACCTCAGTCATCAGGGACAAGGAAGGCTGGTTTATTTTAGTAAAAGGTTTGATAGAAGGCCAAATGCACTCACTAGTATCATACTATGCCCCAAACAAATGGCAAGATAAGTTCTTCGCAAACCTTTTCCGCACCCTCAACCCCATGCTAGAAGGAAAAGTAATATTGGGCGGGGATTCGAACGTCGCATTTGAACAGGAATTAGACAGAACTAAACCTCTGGGACAACAGCTCATTCACCCATGCAAAGTCAGCCATAGAATAGCAAAACTGTTGCACTCCCAGGGCTTGAAGGATGCATGGAGGGAACTGAACCCGACCACTAGGGACTACACACATTATTCAGCCCCCCATAATACTTTTGCAAGAATAGACCACCTTTTTATACAAAATCATCTACTTCCCTTTACTGAGCATTCACAGATCAGAGACACGGTTCTTTCAAACCATTCCCCGAGCTTTAAACCTTGGAGACTCAATGAATCCCTCCTCACGGACCCTAGCAGGGTCCCCACTATAGAAAAGGCTTTAGAGGAATACTTTAAACTGAACACGACCAAAGACACATCTATGGAGACAGTTTGGGCGGCGCACAAGGCATTTATTAGGGGAGAATTCATAAGATTGGCCACGCAATTGAAAAAAAGAAAGATCCCCCGACATCGATAGACTAGAGAAGGAATATGCAGCTCTGAGAGCAAAACATAAGAGAACCCCCCTGAGAGAAAATATTCCCCAAATAGATAAAATAAAATTGGAACTTAACCTAGCCCTCACGACCCGGGCAGAAAAAAGCATCAGATGGAGTAAAAATAAATACTACACTCAGAAAGATAAAATTGGCACTATGCTCGCCTCCAAACTGACCCCCAGACCAAGATCTCACTATATGCCCCGTATAAGAATCCCAGGGTCAGGCCTATCGTCCAATCCAGTGAAAATTCTAGAGGCCTTCCAATCATTTTACTCGAACCTCTACTCCGCGCCCACGTCTAACCATAATGAGGCCATCAACTCCTTTCTAGACAAACTACCCATCCCACGAATTTCCAAAGAACACAGGGACATTCTTGAAGCCCCCTTCATGGAAGCTGAAGTCCTTGACACTATAAAGGGATTAAAATGCAATTCAGCCCCGGGCCAGATGGGTTATCAAACCCCTACTATAAAACCTTTGCAAACACTTTAGCCCCACACCTGGCCAAATTTTGTAACTCCAAGACAAAGGGGGATCCGCTTGACCTGCTCCTGAACTCGGCTTTTATCTCCATGATCCCCAAACCAGACAAGAACCTGGAAATAGTGGACAATTATCGTCCGATTTCACTTATTAATTGTGACCTTAAGATCTTAACTAAAATGCTAGCGAACAGACTGGCTTCCTTCATATCCTTATATGTCAATAAAAATCAAGTGGGACTAATACCAGGTAGGCAAGGGCCAGACCAAATCAGAAGAGCCATTGATATTATTTCAATCCTACAATCTAATTGGGACGGTGGGCCTAAAGAAGAGGGCATGTTACTATCGTTGGACTTAAAAAAAGCCTTCGACTCGGTTTCTTGGCGCTACCTCCTATCGCTTTTAGAAAGGTGGGGATTCGGAGACAGATTCCAGGGGCTTATCAAAGCCCTCTATTCTACCCCCCAAGCTAGGATTAGGCTACAGGGCCATTACTCAGAACCTATCCAGATTGCGAGGGGGACCAGACAGGGTTGCCCTCCCTCCCCGCTGATATTTGCCCTGGCAATCGAAACTCTAGCTATCTCACTGAGGGAAAACCAAAATATAAAGGGTATTAACTGTGGGTCTCAAATACATATATGTGGGTTATACGCGGATGACATCCTTTTATTCCTCACCTTCCCCATCACCTCCCTCCCGAATCTTCTTCACACCCTGGGGGAATTTTCTAAGATCTCTGGGTTGCTAGTGAACTATAACAAATCCCTTGCCATGAACATTTCTCTCCCACCGCAAACAGTTGCCCAGCTGCGCCAATCCTTTCCCTTCGAATGGAACGACACAGCCATCAAATATCTGGGGGTATACTTAACGCCTAAAATTGAATCCCTTTACAAAACGAATTATCCCCCTATGTTCAAAAAGCTCTCCACAGATCTCAACACATGGGCCGGTCACAATCTCTCCTTGTTAGGAAATTAACTCTATCAAAATGACCCTCCTGCCCAGACTCCTATACTTATTTCGTTCCCTGCCCATCCCAGTCATCAGAAGTCATATAAAGTAATTTCAGAGTAAGATACTTCAGTTCGTCTGGGGCAAGAAGGTACACAGGATACCCCAAAGCATTTTATATCATCATAGGAAGACAGGTGGACTCGGTCTGCCCAACCTCCAGCACTATTTTGTTGCGGCCAGGTTATCTCAGATCTCGATAATATACTCAAGGTTTGAAAAACCAGACTGGGTAGGGATAGAAAGACAAGCAACTCCGCGCCATACTTTGGTCTTTCTAATGTGGTCGTCCCCAAAAGAGAGGCCCCCAATATTAGCGCCCACCCTATCACACTCTCTAGCCCTCTGGGACAGGACAAATTGAGAGCCATCTCATCTCCCTGTACCCCACTAGCACACCTGTTCAATAACCCGGCATTCCCTCCGGGTCAAAATATATCAGCATTTAAATGGTGGTTGGGCAAAGGGCTATACCGGATTTGGCATTTCTTCTCTAGGTCAGGCCCCTTCCCCCTCAAACACTTCATTAAGAAACTGGAACTACCATTGACTGAGCGATTCAGATTCCATCAAATTTCTCACTTCCTACAATCCATTTGGACTGAAAAACCTCTCCCTCCTAGCTTCACAGACTATGAAATTTGGTGTGGTAAGGGCCCGGAGCAGAGGGGAGGTATCTCTAGCATTTACTCTTCACTGACGCAGCCAAAGTCTAAATCTTCTATTATGGAAAAATGGGAAGGAGAATTACAGTTTAATTGGGACCTGGGGTCCTGGCACACGGCGGTCTTTACATCTTACAAAGGGATCCTAAGCACATCTCTCGCAGAGGCCAGCTTAACCACTTGCAGACCGGACCATTTTGCTGGTCAAAGACCAGACCACTTTTTGCGATTCGGCACTGCGTCGCTTTAACTGACAATTGCGCGGTCGTGCGACGTGGCTCCCAAACAAAATTGACGTCCTTTTTTTCCCACAAATAGAGCTTTCTGTTGGTGGTATTTGATCACCCCTGCGGTTTTTATTTTTTGCGCTATAAACAAAAATAGAGCGACAATTTTGAAAAAAACACATTATTTTTTACTTTTTGTTATAATAAATATCCCCCAAAAATATATAAAAAAACATTTTTTTCCCTCAGTTTAGGCCGATACGTATTCTTCTACATATTTTTGGTAAAAAAAATCGCAATAAGCGATTATTGATTGGTTTGCGCAAAAGTTATAGCGTTTACAAAATAGGGATAGTTTTATAGCATTTTTATTAATAATTTTTTATTCTTTTTTTTTTTACTAGTAATGGCGGCGATCAGCGATTTTTATTGTGACTGCGACATAGTGGGGGACCCATCGGACATTTTTGACACATTTTTGGGACCATTGTCATTTATACAGTAATCACTGCTATATAAATGCAGTGATTCCTGTGTAAATGACACTGGCAGTGAAGGGGTTAACCAGTGGGTGGCAGTGTAGGGGTTAAGTGTTCCTAGGGGTGTGTTACTAACTGTGGGGGGGTTGGGCTTTCATTTAGTGAACACTGATCTCTGCTCCAATCACATGGAGCAGAGATCAGCGTCACTAGTTGCTAGGCAGAATGGAGAAATGCTGTTTACTCGGCATTTCCTCCATTCGGCCGCTCCGTGAGACGATCGCGGGGATGCCTGCGGCGATCGAGTCCGCGGGTCCCGCGACCGGACTCACGGGGGTCCCGACCAGCGCGGGAGCGCGCCGCCGCCGGCGCGCTCCCGATCGCAGGGCGGCATTGAATATTGGACGTACCTGTACGCCAATATGCCTGCCCGTGCCATTCTGACGACGTACATCGTCGTGCGCTGGTCGGGAAGTGGTTAAAAGTCATCCTGCGATGGTACTACACTCCAGTCAGGTTGGCCAACATATACCCCTCTGCAGACCCGCTGTGCTATAGAGGATGTCACCTCAGGGGCACTCTGATCCACATCTGGTGGGAGTGTCCCAGGTTACGCCCCTTTTGGAGGAAAATCTTCAAAATTATTGATGGGTTCGCCGGGTGCCGTGTCCCCAGGTCCCCTACCATTGCTCTGCTTAATGAACAAATTCCCAAGACCCCTAGGCATACCAGGAAATTGATCCATTTTATCCTAATAGGGGCCAAACTCACCATCGCAAAAGCTTGGAAACAACCCTCCGTCTCCGTTAAGGCTGCTCAGAGAAAGATCTCATGGATAATGGCCCAAGAAAAATTGTCTAGCATACTCTCCGATACCCGCTCCAAATTTGATATTATTTGGGAACCTTGGGCCCTTTATATGGGCATCTCCCTGATCCACACCCCATAGGGATGATTAGCAATTGCAGTTTGGTCTAGAACGATGGTTATCGGATTGATAGCATGGTCCTATTTCCTTTAGGTTTGACTCTACTGGGTCCCTCAGCCTTCCCTCTCCCACTCTCACTACCCCTTCTTCTTTCCTATCTCTACTTTCCTTTCATTCATGGTCCAGGTGGCTGACAGTTGACCTCAAGTTAAACATAAGTGGAAGCGGATACGACAGGAGGGAGCCTGTGGGCAATTATAGGGGCGAGAGGGGTGGCCTCTCGGGAGCAGGGGGGTTCCCTGGTCGAGTCCCTCACTCGGCACAGCTTGATCCCGTAAGGGGTGCTAGTGACTCAGGGGCCACCGCGGTTCTTCCTTTGCCCCGCCGGAAGTGATTTACAGCATGCACCACGGAATCTCGCTCCCACCTTAGATAGTGCTCTTATAGAATCGTGGAAAACCTGTTGTTGGTTTTAATGGTTTTTTTTTGTCTATATTTTTTTTGTTACCTTGGAGTTGCCTTAACCTGGTATCTCGGCAGAAGCTCCCTTGACTGAGCACTAGCTAAGGCAGTTTTAGTGTTACTCCTGTAGCCTTAGGTGGGTGGATTCAGCACAATTGTTAATAAGGTTGTATTGAGAAATTGTTTTACTCTGCTTTGTATACGTGCTGTATCAAGTCATCTGTTGGCCATGCCGGCCTGTGTCATCTTCCTTTTGTTACGAAAATAAAAATGTTTTGAAAGTAAAACCATATTAATCACAAAGCAAAAAATGTGACAAAGTAAAGTGAATAGTGCTAATAAAGTGCAAATGTGCTGCTAAATATCCACAATATTCACTACAATCTCTGTGTAAAAATAAATAAATAAAATCAACATCTAAAACAAATACACTCTTCTAAACAGTAGTGAAGCCAGTGGAAATCACACAGGAAGAGGCCCTTGTCCCCATCAACATGGGGACAAGGTGTTTTGGGGAGATCACAAAGCACCCTCCCATGTTGAGGGCATGTGGTCTGGTACAATTCAGGAGGGGGGTGCTCTCACCCCCCTTTTTCCTGCGGTCTGCCAGTCTGCGTGCTCAGATAAGGGTCTGGTATAGATTTTGGGGGGGACCCTCACGCCATTTTTTTTTTATGTTGGCGCAGGAGTCCTCTTAATATTCACATCAGACCCAAAGGGCTTGGTAATGGACTGGAGGGGACTTTTTTTTTTCAATGATTTTTTCTATATTGCTGGGATCTGAAAATACATTACAGCCACGAGCAATTTTAAATGACATTTTTTCCTTTAGAAATGTAATTTTGCTGCAGTACTGTTCTTAACATGGGAAATATGCGCTACTTTACAGGCAGACTAAGGAGACCCCCCAGGCATGATATTTAAAGGAATATTTCATTTTTAATTGATTCACTTTAAGCATTATTAAAATCACTGCTCCTGAAAAAACATCTGTTTTTTATAACTTTTTTTGCATTGATACATGTCCCCTTGGTCCCCAAACACTTTTTATGCCAATAACATGCATATAAGTATCGAAGAATAAAGAAGGTACTTCAAAAAAGTAAGTGCTTGTCATGTGTTCCTATTATGATAATTAACTTGCATGCTGCTCTATGTGCTTTTCTTTACAGTTTGAAATGGCTACTTTACTGTTCGTGGGCACAGTAATCGTTCTTAGGAAACATTGTTCGTTTGCCAACTAAATACAATGTTTTTGGCAGACACAGGGTTAACTTCATTTGGTCATGCTAATTTGTATTAAAAGCAGTTAAGGACATTGTTGTCTAAATGTCTTTGAAACTAGAATGAATTTCAAACTTGATTCAGTGTATTGTAAGGAGAGGACACTCAGCAGCTGTTTACACATCTGGACTCAGGAGCACTAGTGTGGGATACCAGAGCACATTTTTTAGGGTGTCCCACACACAGGTACTCCAGTGGATACTTGGGGTGTCTCCATGTGTGAAATGTGTCCAAAAATGGTACCCTGTTTCCCCGAAAATAAGACCTAGCGTGATTGTCGGTGATGGCTGCAATATAAGCCCTACCCCCCAAATAAGCCCTAGTTAAAGTCCTTGTAGGCATTATTTTCAGGGCAGGGCTTATTTTCGGGGAAGCAGGGTAGGGCTTATTCGGGGGGTAGGGCTTATATTGCAGCCATCACCGAAAATCACGCTAGGTCTTATTTTCAGGGAAACAGGGTAAGTATTCCAGCTTGGTTAAGGGAATTAATCATGTCTTCAACTTGGAACTCTGCCCAAACAGACAATTGTACACCACTTCCAAGCAATGTTTCACATTCATATTTCTGGCCACAAATATCTATGTGCTAAGTTTACCTTTTGTTTGATTCTCATAGGGGAGAAAAGACTTGAGGCGTTGAAGGAAAACAGGAATCCCACACCTCCAAAAGAAGGGGAGCAGAGGTCACAACCACCTGAGGATGTGGGGAAAGAGAAGTGGAAGAAGTGGTTGAGATTGTCACCACAACAGGTGATTGTCTGACACCACAGATTCAGGTAATAGATGTATGCATATTTATAATACATGGTGCGTATTTTTATTTTAGGTATATGTGTGCAGGTTGTGGAAGAACAATCTACTCGTTTCACCAGTGACAGTGCACAACGGCTTATCCAAGACATAATGTGGGTTATTTATTTATTTATTCATGTTCGTGGGCATGGTAATCATTTGTAGCAAACATCGTTTGTAGGAAGCATAGTTCGTTTGCAAATAAATACGATGCATTTAGCTGATACAGGGTTTTAACTACATTTTGGTCATGTTATTTGTCTTATTAAAAGAAGTTTAGAACATTGTTGTCTAGATGTCTTTGAAACTTGAATGAATTGAAAACTTGATTCAGTGGAATGTAAGGAGAGGCCAATCAGCAGCTATTTACACATCTGGGACACCAGAGCACATTTTTTTGGGTAACCCACACAGGTGCTCCAGTGGATACTTGGGGTGTCTCCATCTGTGAAACTTGGGCAAAAAATGTAAGTATTGCATGTAAGTATTGCAGCTTGGTAAAAAGGGAATTTTAATCATGTCTTCAACTTGGATCTGGTCCTTTGGGGGAATGGCCTCATCACGTGGTCACCCTATCAGAAACCATGAATCAGACCGAGACAGAAGTACAATTAAATCACACTTGTTAATTAATAAAAAAGGTAAATAGAAAAAGCATAGTCAAAGCATAGCCAGTATCCAGTAACCAGATCGAGTAGTTAGCCAGGCCAGAGTCCAATAACCAGATCAGGTATTTAGCCAGGCCAGAAGTCAGGGATCCAAGTAGAGCAACAGCAAGCAGGATAAGGAGCCAGAAGGGATGCCAGCAAGATAGTCTTTATACAGAACTGCAGGAGATGGTTTCTTGTGATGTGACCAAGGCAAAGGCAGAGGTGAAGTGAGCTGGACAGCTTTAAGTAGGCAGGTCAGACAAGCATGATCAGGAACAGCTGGTAGCTGTGTAGAGAGAAGAGGGCTGGCAATTAGCCGACAGCTGAGCAGCCAGCCCAGAGAAAGAAGGGCTAAGCCAGCCCTGACACACCCAGACCAAATGCCTCATCTGCAACAAGCACAAATGGCAGTCCTTCCACGTTCTCCTCCGGAGGTGACAATCCCAAGCCATCACTCTTGAGATCTCGGTAGAACTCGGTCTGGGTAAATACTCCACTGTCCGTCCATTCCTCCCCACGTCCACATACAGGAAATCATATGTCGCCGACATCACTGCCATCAACACGGTACTATTGAACCCCTAGTAATTATAATAGTATGACCCCGAATGGGGTGGTGGGACGATGTGGACATGCTTCCCATCGATTGCCCCACCACAGTTGGGAAAGTCCCAAGGGGTGGCAAAGTGGGATGCCACAGCCTGCCATTCCTGTGGCATTGAAGGAAACTGTGTAGTGAAACAAGATTTTTTTTTTTAATTTTGCACATGAACTTTGCAAGCAAATTATACACAAACATTCTTGGCCAACATCAGTATAACATTTATTTTAAGGAGTATTTAAAGGCAAAAATCTAAGACCCACTTATCAGATTCCTCCACCCCTCTGATGGGCCATTGTAAAAATTTTAGGGGGGGGATGTTCTGGACAGGTAATCCTCTCCACTTCATTGAGAGCTGAATGCATAAATACTGTGTTACTTTGGCCAGCTCCTCATTACTTACGCTATTGGCAGCCCACTGGACACATAAGAAGTGTCATAATCCAAAAATATAAATACACACTGTACAAATGGAAGCACTTTTTTAAATTCTGCAATTACCTATCAAGATAATAATAGGAGAACAAAACTTTAAACAGTACCCATTTGAAAGTATTCAGGTAGGCCCTTTCACTACATGCTTTGGGGAATTCATCCATAAATATGACCACAAAAGAGGTAGTCGGTATAGTGTGTATGGGTTTGGCAATGTCAGCAGATAGTGGATTGGTATGGTTGATTTAGTGGTTAGGGGGGTTCTAAATAATTTTGGGACTCCCAAAAAAGCCTCTAGCACTCTGCCAGAATTTGTGGACAGAAATAACATGTCTACACATTTTAGGGGGTGTTTAGGGTAAAGCACTACAATGGAACTGACAAAATACATTAAGTGACTAGCCTATAGTTGTATATGGGTCCCGGATCCACATCTATTCATGTTGCTTTTGAGCATTTCTGAAGTGCTTTTTGCGGTGCTTGCTGCGTTTTTGGACACACGTTTTTACCACAATTTTACTGCGAGTTTGCATTTTTTTTTACACTGTATATAGCTGGTTGCTAAGCGGGGGGCTGGGAAGCTGGCCGCCACGTCCTTAACAACCGATGAGTCATCAGTTGTCAGCGGGCTTCCCACTGAATGTAAAAAAAAAATTGCCTGCTAAAAAAATAAAAACGAAAGAAAAAACGGCATGGGTTTCCCCCCCCCCCCCCCAGGTCCATGCTAGGCCCTTGGGTCTAGTATGGATTCGGAGGGGACCCTCACACCAAAATTCAAAAAACAAAAATGGTGTGGGGGGTTCCCCCAAAATCCATACCAGACCCTTATCCAAGCATGCAGCCCGGCAGGTCAAGCGCCCCCCCTCCTGAACCATATCAGGCCGCATGCCCTCAACATGGGGGGATGGGAGCTTTGGGGTGGGGGGGCTCTGCACCCCCCACCCCAAAGCACCTTGCCCCCATGTTGATGGCGACAAGGGCCTCTTCCCGACAACCCTTGCCTGGTGTTTGTCGGGGTCTGCATGGGGGGGCTTATTGGAATCTGGAAGCCCCCCTTTAACAAGGGGGCCCCCAGATCCTGGTCCCCCTATGTGAATGAGTATGGGGTACATTGTACCCCTACCCATTCACCTAGAAATAAGTAGTGAAGTATTAAAAATTACAGTAGACATTTTTTGACAAGTCTTTTATTAGGCAGCTCCGGGGGTCTCTTCCGACTTCTCCACTTTCTTCTCTGTGCACTCTTGTTCTTCTCCCGCTGTTTAGTGCCTTCTGCCAGGTTCTTCTGCTCTTTTGCCTGCTCTTTTGCTAGCTCTTGCCCAGATGTTGACTCAACGCTCTCTCCCGCAGTAATGCTGTGTGTGCGGTGCGCAATGACTTATATAGGCATGGGGCAGGGTCACGGGTGATGTCATCCAGTGACCCCACCCCTCATGACATCACAGACCGGGGCATGATGGGTCTGTGACATCACAAGGGGTGTGGCCTCTGGATGACATAATCTAATTGCCAGACCCCATCATTATTTAAGAAATGTAGGATGTCGGCGCCTACAGATCAGCGGGACGCAGCATCGGAGGAGTGTCGTCGGCAGGAGCGGCGGAAGAAGAATACAGAAGAAGGAGAAGACCGGAGGATGAAGATGCGGGAGAAGATGGAAGAAGACCGGAGGAAGAAGCGGAGAAGAAGAAGATTTTTAATAAAAGGCTTGTCAAAATCTGTCTACTTTAATTTTTAACACTACACTACTCATTCACATGGGGGGGCGTGATCTGGGGGCACCCTTGTTAAAGGGGGCTTCCAGATTCCGATAAGCCCCCCACCCACAGACCCCGACAACCACCTGGTAAGGGTTGTCGGGAAGAGGCCCTTGTCCCCATCAACATGGGGGCAAGGTGCTTTGGGGTGGGGGGCGCAGAGTCCCCTTGCCCCAAAGCACCAATCCCCCAATGTTGAGGGCATGCAGCCTGGTATGGTTCAGAAGGGGGGGCACTTGCTCATCCCCTCCCTTTTCTGACCTGCCGGGCTGCATGTTCGGATAAGGGTCTGGTATGGATTTTAGGGAGACCTCTGCACCATTTAAAAAAAAAAGTTTGGCATGGGGGTCCCCTCCGAATCCACACTAGACCAAAGGGCCTGGTATGGACCTGGGGGGGAGCCCACACAGTTTTTTCACGATTTTTTTTTCCCGGAATTTTTTATTTTACATTAAGTGGGAAGCCAGCTGACAGCTGATGACTCATCGGTTGTTAAGGACGTGGCCCCCTCCTTAGCAACCAGCTATATACAGTGTAAAAAAAAGAAATAAAAAAAAACGCACAACGAAAATCGTGGTAAAATCATGGTAAAATCGCGGTACTTGCATTTTGGATGCAGGTCCATTGAATTCTATTACATGCAAAATGCTGCATTTTGTGGGAAAAAAGTCCCCGGCCCTTTCCAAAAACGCAGAGGCACAAAAATGCATTGATGTTAACATGTTCCATAGGAACCCATGTTAAAAAATTTCCCTGCATTTCTGCAAAATGCAAAATGCATCAAAGAACGCATTAATGTGAATCGAGCCTTAGTGAAGGCAAATATGCACGAAGGACAAAAAAGAAGCATTAAAAGATTACAGCATGCATGAGGAAAAAGGGGACATTCAGAGCATATTAGAATCATGGTAATTAGGGAATGAGGAAAGAAATACAATATATCAGCAAACATTAAATACATAGAATGTGATGTTAAAGGAAAAAACTTACCTTAATATAGTCCTTCTGCAGGACCTGAATGATAGCAGAACAGGTCTCTGGGATAATGATCCCCAGAGCCTGGGGGGAGATGCCTGTAGAGAACTTGAGGTCATGTAGACTTCACCCAGTCGTCAAGTACTGCAACGTGGCAACAAGCCTCTGCTCCGGAGTGATGACTTGTTGCATAATTCCTGCCTGCTGATATAAGGAGACAGCAAAGCCAACAAACGGTGAAAAATGGGTTCTGTCATCCGGAGATAATTCCTAAAATCATCAGGATTATTCTCACGGATCTCATGGAGCAAAGGCATATGAGAGAATTGGTCACGCTGGAGTAACCAATTCTTTGTCCATGAACTCCTCCTCGCCCTGTTCATGGACTGGGCTTGTGTCAAATCTAAAACCCCAACACCAAGCTCCCGCACAGCACAAACTCTACGATGAGCACGTAACTGCAACATGGCTTCAAAATGGTCGGCTTGTCAGAACAAACTAACAGAATGCACTGAAGAACAGCAAGGCCTGTGAAGAGCGAGCTGAAAATCAGCAACGAGCAGACAAGAACACACTGATAAACAGATACGAACTGACTGTGTGCACTGAAAAGCAGATACAAACCCACAAGCACAAACTGAATAGCAGTACGACGATTTGAAAAGCATGAGTCTGAAAAGCAAGAATCGTCTCTGACCAAACTTCTACTAACATGAGATAAACACGAGATTAACAGAAGGAGCCCAAAAGCTGGCGCACTGGGTCTTGAACTTCCTTTTTCTAGTCCCGTCATACGTGCAGTACGTCACCGCGTTCTTAATGATTGGACTTTGGTGTGATCGTGTGTACGCATAACAATTTCAGTGGAACTCCATCAGAAAAACCTTTGGAGTTTATTCTGACAGCAAAACCAATCACGTGTACACGGCTTTAGACTTCAATGGATGAAAAGCATGTATTGGGACTAGATGACAAATTTAATTTCTTAATGGCTTTAAATAAAAATAAAGCTAATAACTCACTTCTGTGGTATGAATGGCCGCGGCCCTTTATTTTATTGGCATGACGATATATATATTAACCAACTTAACATTGAACATATACACACATTGACGATATAACCTTTATAATCATCTTTAGATTATAAAATACCAAAAAAGGTTCAGCTTTGAAAGCTCGAACCCATAATGTAATAACAAAACATTATACCAACAATGAAAACTAAAAGATGGCTACCAAGTAAAAACGGGGGGAGGGAAGGGGAAGGACCGCGACATTGGGAGGGGAGGGCGGGCGCCTTTTTCTTCTGCTGCAACCGTCGTTCTGATAAAATTCGTTGGTTGTTTTCCTTTTATAACCTTCTGTTTATTTTCATAGGTTCGTTGGATCACCTGATGTAACTGAAGAATATTCTGGAAGATTGATCAGGTGACCAGGTATGTAACCAATTAATTACTGCTATGAAATCTAACTGAAATTCCCTTGTCCCTATTCCCATATGTAGGGGGCGCTAGTATGCTCCCCCTACTCTCATGGGACTAGATGACAAATTTAATTTCTTAATGGCTTTAAATAAAAATAAAGCTAATAACTCACTTCTGTGGTATGAATGGCCGCGGCCCTTTATTTTATTGGCATGACGATATATATATTAACCAACTTAACATTGAACATATACACACATTGACGATATAACCTTTATAATCATCTTTAGATTATAAAATACCAAAAAAGGTTCAGCTTTGAAAGCTCGAACCCATAATGTAATAACAAAACATTATACCACACGCCAGGCTCATTAAACTCAAGGAGCCTGGCACCCCACCCGGGCCACGGCCAATTCAATACAAGCAATAAAATCCAAATTTAAAATATCATTGCCAATATCAGATAAATGCACCTGATCTGAACGATATAAACCAGGCAAACCACCTTCCAAATCGACATGACGGAAGGACAGTCCATTTATCAAAGGCATACATTTTTCAAGAAACCTATTTACACGTCTACAAATTTTTTCTAAAAAGAAATGTGTTGGATCAACCAACCATTTTAACCGAGGGATAACTTCAGAAAAAAAAAACTAAAACAGTTGATGGTAGAATATCGTGAGGATGAGTAAGATCCGTTTTCATTTGCACAACCAGATCCAAAGTTTTAACAGAACCTAAATCATTACCAGCTACACGAAAAATAATAATTGATGTTTGAGTGTGAGAAGAAAGCCGAGCACGAATCGACGAATGAAGTTCGAACCACGACATACCTCTGCATCTAAACCAAATTACTTTATAGGAGGAATCATCCAGACCTAGGTTGAGGCCGTAGTAGCGTAATGAAGCTCTGTTTTCAGCCCAAAAACGAATGAATGTCTGATTATCCACACCACACAAGGTGTCCCTACAAAGCCGAAAAAACATAAATTAGGTCCCACATAAGATCAGAAACAGTTAGATTGCCAACCACCCAAACTTTTATTTGCATTGGAAGAAAAACCTAGCGCAGCTGCTTCAGTTGCCGCTCCGATGCGAAAAGAATGAGTGGTGATTTTCAAATGCTGTAATCCCAAAAACAGCAGGCACTTTTCAAAAGAATTTTGAATTGGTATTGTGTAAGTGGGATACCTGAAGCATGTACCAAAAGATGGCTACTGTGTAGTGGACGTAACAATAAGAATTTCGATAACAAAGAAAAAACGCAAAGAGGGGAATCGCTCATTTTATGAATTACAATCCAGCGACCCATACCCAACTGGTCAGTTTTGCTGAAGCGTAATAAAATTTTCAACGTGATCATCCTGCATAAAAACATCGGACAACATCAGACCTCCAGAAGCTGAAGAAGATTTAGGCAACCATTCGGAAATGCGAAATGCACCGAAAAACAAAGGCAAAAGGAAACTCGCATAAGAATGGATTCATAATCCGAAAAACAAACATCAGATGACGCAACCAAGAGACGTTGTAAAATGATCGAGGTAATAGGTACTCTATCATTAACTTGGAAGCGCAATTTGCGATATCCCATAAGTGCCTGAACAACCGAAAAATAACGGTTGCAAGGAGGCCACCCTCTCAGTTTATTAAAAAAGGAAACGCCTGCTAATATCTTAACGAAACGAGAATATGAATAAGAATCCAGCATCACAAATTCAACAAAGGCTAAAACCAATGCTTCAGAAAATTGATTCACATCAATGAGGTTCGAAGTTAAAAAGGAACACCAAAGTGACCACGCGGCGTTGTATTGCGCCCGTGTTGAAGGTGCCAAAGAATTGGTAATGGATGAAACTACGGTGGGCAAACCACTGACCACAACGCTTCCGGGCAAGGACAACCAATTGAATCCACTTCGGGTACCAAACTGCGAAATCGATCGAGCTGAAAGCGTGACAAAGAATCAGCAATAAAACTAATATTACCCGGAATATACTCGACCTTAATCCACAAAATGAATTTCAAACACTAAAAAAAAAAAACTTCGTCAAAACTACTAATACTGGTAAAGATTTAGATGTTAAAAAATATACCGCATATTCAACGACTTTGTTAGCAGAGCGAAAGAGAATGCGAGAATTCCTAAGTCGATCGCCCCAAAGATCAAGGGCCACCAAAATAGGAAAAATGTCAAGCAAAACTATAGTTTTTGCAAGACCCTGCTCAACCCAAGAAGTAGGCCAAAAAGCCATAGACCAGTGACCCTGCCAAAATGCGCCATAACTAATCAAACCTGCCGCGTCAGTATATAGTGAAATAGCTGAAGAGTCACAAAACGGGGCTTGTCAAATGGAACAACCATTATAAGTGGATAAAAATCGATCCCAAACTAATATATCTGAGATCAATTCAGAGGAAAGACGAACAAAACGAAACGGCGACTTATAATCAGCGAAGACCTCGTAGAGCCTTTTTGAAAAAACACGACCCATAGGAACTATGCGAGTTGCGAAGGCAAGCATGCCCAACAGAGATTGCAGCGTATTCACTGTGACTTTTCGTTTAGATACAACAAAGGAAACTAAATGACGCAACTTAACAACAGTTTCCGAAGGGAGGCGACATTCCATCAAAGAAGTAGCAATAGTAATCCCCAAAAATCCCAGACAGGTAGCGGGCCACCCAGTCTCTGCAAGCGCCAAGGGAACACCAAAACGCGCACATAAAACACGGAATTCACTAAACAAATAAAAACAATGTAAAGAATCAGCGGGGCCAGAAATTAAAAATCGTCTAAATAATGAATAACATTATTCGAATTAGCTTGATATTATTATTATTATTATTCAGGATTTATATAGCGCCAACAGTTTGCGCAGCGCTTTACAATATGAGGGCAGACAGTACACTTACAATACAAATCAATACAGGAGGGATCAGAGGGCCCTGCTCGTTAGAGCTTACAATCTAGAAGGGAGGGTCAAGTTGAAACAAAAGGTAATAACTGTGGGGGGATGAGCTGATGGAGAAAATGAAAATACAATTAGGTGTGGGTGGGGTAGGCTTCTCTGAAGAGAAGTGTTTTCAGGGATCGTCTAAAAGCTAATAAAGTAGGAGATAAGCGGACAGATTGGGGTAAGGCATTCCATAGGATTGGGGAGGCTTTGGAAAAGTCCTGGAGGCGAGTATGGGAGGAGGTGATGAGGGAGCTAGAGAGCAGGAGGTCTTGAGAGGAACGAAGAGGACGAGAAGGTTGGTATTTAGAGACTAAGCTAGTGATGTAGCTGGGGGCAGAGTTGTGGATGGCTTTGTATGTAATTGTTAGTATTTTGAATTTAATTCTTTGGTTGAGCGGAAGCCAGTGGAGGGATTGACAGAGAGGAGTAGCAGACACCGAGCGATTGGTAAGGTGGATGAGTCTGGCAGCGGCATTCATAATGGATTGAAGAGGTGATAGACTATGTAGAGGTAAGCCAATGAGAAGGGAGTTGCAGTAATCAAGGCGAGAGATGACAAGCGAGTGAATTAAGAGCTTTGTTGTCTCATTGGTTAGAAAGGGGCGTATTTTGGCGATGTTGCGGAGGTTGAGGCGGCAGGATTTGGACAGTGATTGGATGTGTTGCTTGAAGGAGAGTTCAGAGTCCAGGACTACACCTAGAACCTTGGCATGAGGGGATGGGCTTATGGTTGTGCCATCAATTTTGACAGTGAGATTAGGGGAAGGGGCATATGGGGGAGGAAAAATTATAAGTTCGGTTTTGGATAGATTGATTTTGAGGAAGTGGTGCGACATCCAGACTGATATATCTGATAGTAAATTAGTGATACGTGAGGAGACAGAGGGAGTGAGCTGAGGGGTAGAGAAATAGATTTGGGTGTCGTCAGCATAGAGGTGGTATTGGAAGCCGTGGGAGGCTATCAGTTGACCCAGGGAGGAGGTATAGATTGAAAATAGGAGTGGTCCAAGTACAGAACCTTGGGGGACCCCAACAGAGAAAGGAAGAGGGGAGGAGGAAGTAGAGTTGTAAGAAACGCTAAAGGTGCGGTTGGATAAGTATGAAGAGAACCATCGTAGAGTATGGTCACGGAGACCAAAGGTGTGGAGTTTTTTGAGAAGGAGGGGGTGGTCAACCGTATCAAAGGCAGCAGAGAGGTCCAGGAGGAGGAGTACAGAATAATGTCGTTTGGTTTTGGCCGTTAGTAGATCGTTTGTTAGTTTTAGGAGAGCAGTTTCTGTGGAGTGTTGAGGACGAAATCCAGACTGAAGGGGATCAAGAAGGCTATTATCAGCGAGGTGGTCACTCAGTCGGTTGTAGACCAGACGTTCGAGTAGTTTGGATAAAAAGGGGAGCAAGGAGATGGGGCGTAGGTTGTTTGGATTGGATGGGTCCAGTGAGGGTTTTTTAAGTATGGGTTTGACAAGTGCATGTTTTAGAGAGTTGGGGAAGATGCCAGAAGAGAGGGAGAGATTGAAGATGTGAGTTAGAGAGTGTAGCATAGAGTCAGAGGGTGAACGCAGCATTTGCGAGGGAACAGGATCCAGAGGGCAGGTGGTAAGGTGGACATTACCAAGTAGTTTAGCAACTTCGTCTATAGTGGTGGGGTTGAAAGAGGGAAGTAATGATTGTGCCTGTGGGCATGATGTGTAAAGCGTGGAGGGTATCAGAACAGTAGAAATCTCCACCCGAATTGTATCAATCTTCTGTTTGAAGTGGTTAGCAATATGAAACTGCCCATTCAAAGAAAGATGCAAAAGCTTCAAAATATTTACAAGATAGTGAACAACCCAATGGAAGGCTATTATTGTAATAAAACGCACCAGCGAATCAAAAACCTAAGGAGCTGTAAGCAGAGCGATGAATAGGCAGTAAACGAAAAGCCGACTTGATGTCGGCCTTCGTTAGTAAAGCGGATTGACTAAACAGATGAATTTTGGAAACCGCATCGTCAAACGAAGAAAACGTAACGGAACTATCTAGAGGATTAAAGCAATCGATTAACGAAGAGCCCAAAGGGTATGACAGATGATGTATTAAACGAAAACCACCTTTGTCTTTTTATGTATCAAACCAAGAGGTGACACTCCAAAATTCAGAAAAGGTGGCGAAGAAAAATGGCCCTGCCACACGGCCCTCGCAATTAATTAGGAGATCCACTGTCAGACGATCTGGCCAAATTTGCAGAAATGGCAACATTTCGACTAGCTTCACTGGAGCTGCCGCTAGGACGAAAATGATCCCGCACATTAGATGGGACATTAGTAGACGATTTTTTAAAACAACGAAAAGACGGATGATTACCAGAACATATGGCACAGTCGTGTTTGTAACGGCAAGAATCAGGCCATTTACATTGTCCCTCATCAAATCCGAAACAGAGACCTTTCCGGAAAGGAGCCGGTCGCAAAGATGGAGAAGGAAGCAATTGTTTCTTAGGAATCAAGAGATTGAGCCACAAACCCACATCCTTGGAACCCCATGTCAAATTTTTATGGATTGCCAACTTTCGACGGAACGATTCATCATAATAGAACCATGCGAGTCCAGAAAATTTTTTAAAAGCTTCAAGAATAATCTCAACATGTTGAAACATTCCACAACACAATTCAGGGTGTTTTTCACCCATAACGCTCGCAAAAATGCAAAAGGCTTGAAGCCAGTTATTAAAAGAACGAGGAGCCGATTTGCTTCTGCCATCTTCAGATTCCTTCTATTCTAAACGGTTCTCTTTAAAAGAAGGGAGAAGGGAAAGAATATCAACATAATCACCCTTCCAGATTTTTTCCTTAATAGTTGCTGGCAAATGAAAGCCAAGAGGTGACAATTCACAAACCAATGCTTCTTTAAAGCAACTCTCAGGGATTGAAGGAACCGACATCTGAGCAATAGCCGGCGCAAAAAACGCCGAAGGCAAAACTTCTGAATGCACAACATTTGAAATAGGTTAAGCAACATCCTTCCAAGCTTGCAACAATGGAGAATCAGAATCAACCGATAAATTGTTAATGCAACGCTTGAAATAATCAGTAAAGGAATTAAACGAAGACAACAACGATCGTAATTGAGCAGACTCACCTTTTTCCACAGGCTGTACACTAGCCTGAGAAGATGCAGTCGTCAAAGACGAAACTTGTGCACAATTTCCCGGCTACACATCTGCAAGCGATGCAGAATGTGCCAATAAGTCATGCGATTCTGTAACAGAAGTAGAGGAATGAGAAACAGCAGACAAAGTATGAGGAAACAGTAAAGAAACAGTAGGCAATATATTGCAAAATGAAGGAGATGGAACAGTATTCACAGAATTATTCGGTAAAGGTGTAGAATCAATCAAATCAGTAGACGTTAATAAAGCATTATCATCAGCGAATGAATTAGCAATAAATGGAACAGCCGATGAAATAATATTTTCCATCCCTTCATCAACTTGCTCACTGACCCTCAAAGAATGCATATTAAAATCATTTTTAACAGAAGAATTATAACGAAATTGGGAGCTATTACTGTTACCTCTAACTTTTGCTTTCTTCTTCACAGGCTGGTACCTGGATTCGATCCAGCGAACCGGCCTCTGTCTATTCCTCTGTGGACGTCCAGTGGCAACTGCGCATGCTCCAGCATCGCTTTCCGAAGTCTGCCCAGCAACAGATGACGCTGCAGTGGAGGAATCACTCATTTGCAGAGGAACCAAGAAGCCAACTTCTGAGTTTCCGGAGGGGGGAATAATTCGATGCACAGGAGGAGGAGCCATAGGAGGAAGGGACTGTGAAGGAAGAGAGGACAGCTGAGCAACTGTATCCTCTATAATTGAAATAGATGGCGGCGGAACGGCGGAGGGGAGAGCTGAGGAAGCAGGAGAAAGGCCCGGAATTATGGCATGGAAGGGAGGAGGCAACGCCGGAGAAAAAGCTGAAGACTGGCCTGAGGACAAGCATAATCGCATAATCGCAGAATCGCATCAGTACGGCGGAGGGCAGAGCGGATGAAGAAGGAGGAAGACCTGGAACTACAGCCTGGAAAGGGGGAGACAAAGGAGGCGAAGAAGCCGTAGATGGGCTGGAAGACAAACAGAACCACATCCAGGCATCACCATCCGGAGCAGAGGCCCTCTCCATCAGCTGACGCAGCAAAGAATGCAAGGCAGGTAAGAGAACGACGTAGGGGTGCCTTTTTCTTCTGCTGCAACCGTCGTTCTGATAAAATTCGTTGGTTGTTTTCCTCTTATAACCTTCTGTTTATTTTCATAGGTTCGTTGGATCACCTGATGTAACTGAAGAATATTCTGGAAGATTGATCAGGTGACCAGGTAAGTAACCAATTAATTACTGCTATGAAATCTAACTGAAATTCCCTTGTCCCTATTCCCATATGTAGGGGGCGCTAGTATGCTCCCCCTACTCTCATGAAAATGCAAAATGCACCTGCAATATGCAAACTGTAACCTGCATAGGTGTGGATCAGGCCTTATACAGTGATCAGAGCTAAACATATGTACTGTCACTGTACTAATGAGAATGGCTGGGAATGGGGTTAAACATCTAGGATGATCAAAGGGATAAATGTGTGACTAACCAGTGTGTTTGTGTTTACTATGTGCTGTTTTTACTAAGGGATGTGGTGGATTTTATTCCCTGCTTTGCAGCTCTGCCTTGTTTACATAGGCAGAACTCTGTTTTGTGTGTCTTCTTGTCGATCAGCGAGTGCCAGCAGACATCCATTTGCCAATTTTAACACAGCAGAGCTCTGGCAGCGCTCTCTCCCTACCCACAAGTGATCTGTACATGAAGTACATGGAAGTACATGATCTGGCACAGGAGAGTTGCTCTGCCGCCGGGCTCATATGCGAGGTGTTCTGCAAGCTGTTAATCAAAGCCACAGGGAGGCGTTTTCAGATGTATTGAATAAGATGTATAAGGATAATATCAATACAATGTTATAGGAAGGTTTTTTTTTTTGTTTTTTGTTTTTGTTTTTTTGTTTTTTGTTATATAATCTGGGGACAGGGTTTGTTTAACATAAATGGAAAGTTAGGAAATCTGAAATACAGAGTTGGAGACAGAGCTCTATTTTTCCCCTAAAAAGCTGGTGGATTTCGTCTGAATGAATGGTGCAAAATCCTACTACACACAGCTCCAATTTCTGTGTTAGCATTTCAAGAAGGACTAAAGCTGTTTTGAAAAAAAAAGGGCAAACTAACTCCTTAGTGGGTCATTGATTTTACTGATATTATTTTTAATAGTGCAAAATACTGCAAAAACCTAATGTAAGCATTCACACACAAGATGAGTTGTCCTGCATTTTGCAGTTAGTAGGCTCTCTACACAGTGGAAATACTTGCTAACTTTAAAGGAAACTTTTACTGGGAGTAATATAAAGGGTGTCATTGCTAATCACCTGTCTGTGATGTTGACCTTCTGGCTTTAATACTTGTAAATATGTTATTTATTATTAATATTATTATTAATATACACTATTTATATAGTACCCAAGTGCTCAGTTTAGCCCTGGATTATATGGCAGCATTGGTTAGCACTCTCACCTAGCAGTAAAAAGGGTCGCTGGTTTGAATCCCAACCATGACACCACCTGCCTGGAGTTTGTATGTTCTCCCTGTGCTTGCATGGGTTTCCTCCGGTTACTCCGGTTTCCTCCCATACTCCAAAAACATGCTGGTAGGTTAAAAAAGGTAGTTGGAGGGGAAGGGGATTATTACGGTGCCTAGATTCATCAAGGATAAGGAAATATATTTAAAAAGAACAATTTTAATACATAATAAAACAAAATACAAAAGTCACAATGGTATCAAAAATATTTGTACAATCATAAATAGACAAAAGCACATCCAATGAGGTAGGGCCCAGATGATATAGGCCTGGGTGTGCAGATGGGTCAAAATCCTCCCTACATGTTTCGCCGTACAAACGGCTTCATCAGGGGAAATGGAGTGAGACCACCATATGAAGACAAATTCTAAAATAAAGCAAAAAAGGGAAGAAAGAAAAAAACAATTTAGTTTTACTAAATTGTTTTTTTCTTTCTTCCCTTTTTACTAAATTGTTTTACTAAATAGTTTTTTTCTTTCTTCCCTTTTTACTAAATTGTATTTTTCTTTCTTTCCTTTTTATCCTTATTTTAGAATTTGTCTTTATATGGTGATCCCCTTCCCCTCCAACTACCTTTTTTGTCTCTAAATATTTGGGGACGAGGTGCCATATCTGAAACGGACCCCATAGCCACACTTCTCCACAATTATGCTGGTAGGTTAATAGGCTTCTGTCCAAAAATTGGCCCTAGTATATGAATGGGGACCTTGGATTGTGGGCTCCTTGAGGGTAGGGACCGATGTGAGTGTGCCATGTACAGGGATAGGGACAATTATAGACACTTACTCAGGTTGGACTGATGTCTGTATTCAACCTTACTAACTATGTAGGACTGTTACCCAGCAAGATTATGCTAGAAAAGAGGAGCAGGCGAGGTGAGTAGCCAGTCTTTAGACATATTAAAGAATGCATCTAGTGTGCATTTTAAAGAATTTTAAAGCTAGTTTTCAATTAAACAAAAGAAACAAGTTTTCCTGTTATTTAAGTAGATAAGAGGCCTCGGTAAAGAATGAGGTCAGACTTGGAAATGAATCCATAATAATGACAGGCATACAGTTTCTGAATTCTAGTTCCCCAAAGGAAGCAAAGTGTTTCTAAGGAGGTAATTACTCAGCAAGTACAAACAGCCATATTTTTCAATGAGTTAAGACTTGGACAAGGCTTGGGTTGAGTTGTGTTTCTTCACAGAGGAGAGACACTTAGGGGCAATTCATCACATTCCCTGCTAGAAAATATAGTGTGAAAGTGCCACACGCATGCACATGTACAGAGACACACACTCAGACACACACACTTTTTCTTTGTTGTGTGTTACTCAATCCTGGACACTTGTAAAAAGATTGATTTTTTTAGAACAAAATACTTACTGTGCTAACCTTTGTCTTTAATGTAAGGATCTGTCTATATTTTCGCCACAAATAAACACGTTTTCAGAAAAGACTTTGCTCTTAAAATGTAAAATTCTATTATAACATGTTTAAAGTACCAAATTGTCCCTAAAATATTTTATTGATTTACTGCATTTAACAACTGGGGTTGATTTACTAAAACTGGAGAGTGCAAAATCTGGTGCAGCCCTGCATAGAAACTAGTCAGCCTTTTTTTGTCAAAGCTTAATTGAACAAGCTCTAGTTAGAAGTTTATTGGCTGCCATGCCCAGCTGCACCAGGATTTGCACTTTCCAGTTTTAGTAAATCACCTATACTATATTTTAGTAATACCGTAGCAACATGGGTGTAGGAATGAAAATTATGCACAAATTCTCCTGCCTACAGGCAGCCTGTGCACTCTTGTTCAATGCAGGTACAAATTGGTGCTGCTGCTTGCACATCACTCAGGTAGGTGATGGCATCTATCTACCCAGAAAGCTACTGCACAAGTACTGTAAGTAGACTTTTTAAAGGGTACTGGATAATGCTTTAGAAAAGCTGCACTTTTATTGGGCTTTATTTTCCAACAATAGTGCAGCATAGGGTGTGTTGCTAGAATAATTAGATGTGATGTAAATTGTACAACGCTTTGATCATTTTCGTTAATGGAATTCTCTTCTGTTTTTACCCCATCTTGAAGACTTTCTATTCTACAGAATGAGAGGGTCCTTCACCTTTTTTGCTGCCTGGGTGACATGTATATAGTGATAATGAGATCTGACAAACTCCAAAATGTGTGGCGAAAATGGAGGAGTGGTATCAAATACCATGTTATTTTACCCAAAATTCATAGTTCAGTAACACACACTCTAGTTTGCATCTTATGTGTATAGTGAAAAGATGATGAAGTTTCCATGTTCAGCTCATTTATCAAATCAAATGTCTGTTCCATGTGCAGTGGCTGCTGGTGGTATATTTTTTTGGGGGGGGGAGGTAATCCACGCGATCAGCGGTCACTGGCCCCACACTTACCCCATCTAGGTCATGGGTAGCGCATCCTCTGGGCGGTGGACAGTGGCTTCCCCTGCATCTCCTCCCTCCTCCTCCTTGGTGGCCAATAGGATCTTTTGGGCGGTGGGCAGTGGCTTCCCCTGTATCTCCTCCTTTCTCTCGGCCAATAGGGTGACGGAACTCAGGACCCAATTCCTGGTTGGCCAGAAGGAGAATCAGGAAGACAATAGCGAGTATCAATTCGTTATTATCATACAACTGGGTGGGCTCAGAGGCAGTGCACCCTGAGCCCACCCTTTTTTAAAGCTCTAATCATGTGCTTCTAAAAAAAAAAAAAAAAAAAAACTCCATTGGAATCTATGTGTCCGGTGCCCTGCATGTAGATTAGGGGCCGGGTGCATGGATTAGGGTGGTAGTGCCCCTGCGCCCCATATCGACGGGCCTCCACTGTTCATGTGGCAACAACAGAATGGGGAAAATCTCCAGCTGTTCCAAAAACATATTATGTAATTTTAAGTTTAAGGTTATGTAAGATTTGCCAGATTTGTACCTATGTGTGAAAACATAGGGCTAATAATATCTTTAAAAACTGTATACAAAAATGCAGTGGAATGTAAAGGGCCTAAAGCTGTCTGACAAGAATACAACAAATGCATTTTTCCTAGAATTTGCTTTTAAGGGAAAAGCATGCAAGTGATCTCAGAAACACCACAGTTCACACACATGAGAATAAGAATGGACAATCGAGGATAAAACACCTGTACATGTATGATTATATATGTTGATATATCATGCGGCTGCTGTGATTGGCTTTCACAGTAGTCACATGATAAAGAGTCTGTTCCAGATCTTAATCTGTGACCGAAAGCTGTCAGTCATGCCACGTACACAAGACTGGACTTTCCGGCAGACTAGGTCTGACGGTCTTCCCGACGGACATTTGGAGAAGTTCTGACGGACTTTCCAAACGAACGGACTTGGCCACACACGAACGGACTAAGTTCGCTCGTAAGTCCGTTCGTTTTGAACATGATGACATAAACGGGACTAAACCAGAAAGTTCAATAGCCAGTAGCCAATAGCTTCCCTTGCGTATTTGGTTTGTTGGACCAGCACACAGATGAATGGTTTTCCCAATTTTAGTCCGTCAGAATTGAGTCAGTGAGATAGATTTGAAACATGTTCTATTTTTAGGTCTGTCTGATTTTTTGTTAGAAAAACAATCAAACTAGCACACACACAATTGGATTGTCCGACAGACTAATCCCTTCGGACCTAGTCTGCCAGAAAGTCCAGTCGTGTGTACGTGGCATCACACACAGCTCATTCAGTGTGCTGGAAGGGTGCAAAGAACGTGCTCTCAGCACTCAACCTCAGGCTGCTGAGGTTGCATATGTGTAGGGAATGAGCATTAAAACCCACTTTTCTTAAGGCTGCATTTATATATATGTTGCCAAGAGTTTGAAGTGTGTTTTAACTTTTGCAGTGAAATTTGAGAGAACCCCATTGAATGTTTGTTGTATGTCTCCATTCACAGAGCACGTAAAATTAAGAACACTTCACAGTAGGTCTCACCGAACAGAAAGGCTAGGGCTGGCTGATTACAGTTCTCATAAACATAAAATGCAGAAGTCCAGCTTCTAAATCCTTAACCCTTTGTTAGAACAGACAATATAAAAATTCAGTTTACAACTTATAACGGGATCTGCCAGCACAGTACAGACAGGGTTAATTATGGAAACACAAATCCCCAACCCCCCATAAATAAAAATAAAAAAGAAGGACATTTCAGTACTAGAGTTTCCAAAAAAGAGCATGTGAAAAGGCAAGCAGTATATTTCAAATAGTTTTTTACATTGTAAGGCTATTTAAATGGGAACATTTAAAGTGTTTTTAACTGGTTCCCTGTAGATATACATCAACAGAATGGCACGCCTGCACAAATGGGCATACCTGTACGTCCGTTTGAACGAGGTCCGTGAGTAGGATTGCGGGTCCTACGGACTCGATGTCTGCGGGGATACCCGTAATCGTCTCACGGAGAGGAAGAACAGGGAAATGCTCATGTAAACAAGCATTTCCCCCTTCTGCCTAGTGACACTGTCACTGATCATAGCTCCCTGTAATCGGGAGCCATGATCAGTGATGTGTCACATGTAGCCCATCCCCCACAGTTAGAATCACTCCCTAGGACACACTTAACCCCTACATTGCCACCTAGTGTTAACTCCTTCACTGCCAGTCACATTTACACAGTAATCAATGCATTTTTAATCACACTGATCACTGTATGAATGTGAATGTGCCCGCCATAATGTCGCAGTCACGATAAAAATCGGCGATCGCCGCCATTACTAGTAAAAAAAAAAAATATTAATAAAAATGCCATATTTTGTAGACGCTATAACTTTTGCGCAAACCAATCAATAAACGCTTATTTCGATTTTTATTTACCAAAAATATGTAGTATAATACATATTGGCCTAAACTGAGGGGGAAAAAATGTTTTTTTTTATATATTTGTGGGGGATATTTATTATAGCAAAAAGTAAAAAATAATGCATTTTTTTCAAAATTGTCACGCTTTTTTGTTTATAGCACAAAAAATTAAAACCGCAGAGGTGATCAAATACCACCAAAAGAAAGCTCTAGTTGTGGGGAAAAAAGGACGTCAGTTTTGTTTAGGAGCTACGTCGTACGACTGCGCAATTGTCAGTTAAAATGACGCAGGGTGTGTCCTTTCCCTCCAATCAGCTCTCAGAGCTCTTGTACAGTGTGTAACTGCAGCTCCTCACTCCCTGCTTTGTAAGTCTGTGAAAAATCTTCTGAGTTTTACAAGGATGTACAGGACAAATGGCTGCAAATAAACAGGTACAACTTATTTAGGAGGATATATTTCACCTCTGTATATCATGTGAGGCTAGTCACTTTCCTGGGTATAGATAAAGGTTTGCAACCACTTTAAAATATATAAAGTAGAATCTATCCCAATTTAGCTGAAAAAGTAGAAATACACTTTAAAGTATATCATACATTCACTTTGAGCATAGCTTTGTATGCATGTGATGTAGTTTTCGTGTACTATGTACTTATGTATCTCTTTTTCATAGTCTTTAACCACTTGCCGACCGCCTCACGCCGATGTACGTCATCAGAATGGCACGGGCAGGCATAAGCACATATATGTACGTCCTTTGCCTCCCGCGGGTCGGGGGCCCGATCGGGCCCCCGCCCGGTGCCTGCGGCGGTCGGTTTTCGTTCGGGAGCGATCCCGGACGAGGGGACGGCCATTCATTCATGGCCACCCCCTCGCGATCGCTCCCGACGAATGGAAATCCCCGGTGACATCACTTCCTCTCCTGTAATGTAAACACAGGAGAGGAAGTGATGTATTCTCTCCTCCGTGTCGGTATTTTTCGTTCCGACACGGAGGAGAGCGGATCAGTGAGTTGCACCAACACATCCCACACACAGTAGAACATGCCAGGCACACTCACACCCCCCCTTTACCCCCCGATCACCCCCCCAATTACCCCTGCCCCCCAGTCACAGTGACACCAATGTCATTTTTTTTTTTTTTTTTTTTTTTTTTGCATTGGTGTCATTTGTGACTGTAATAACTGTTAGGGCAGTTAGGGTTAGCCCCCTTTAGTTCTAATGTACCCCCCTAACCCCCCCAATAAAGGTTTAACCCCGTGATCACCCCCCGTCGCCAGTGTCACTAAGGCTGGGTTCACATTGCAGCGGTTTATGAGAACGAATGTGATTCGCACCGCACTGCAGTGCAAATCACATCCGATCTCTGTGCGATTCGAGTTCAGCCATTCGCCGCACCCGCCGCACCCGCCACACCCGCCGCACCCGCCGCAAATTCGCACGGGACCCTTTTTTTGGCCCGCAGCAGAATCGGATCGCATGGGTGTTCACACCATGCGATCCGAGTTTGCAGATCGCACTGCGATATGCGAACTGATCTGGGGGTGTCAGTAACATTTCACTGACACTCCCAGCAGTTCGCATAGGGCAGTGTGAACTGCCGCCGGGAGGCATGCGATGCGGGAACCCGCCGCGGATTCGCGGCGTTTCCGCATCGCTCCAGTGTGAACCCAGCCTAATAAGCGATCATTTTTCTGATCGCCGTATTAGTGTCACAGGTGACGCTAGTTAGGCAGGTAGGTATTTAGGTTCGCCGCAGCTTTTTATAGCGCTAGGGACCCCCATATACTACCGCATAAAGCCCCCTGATTGCCCCCTAGTTAACCCTTTCACCAGTGATCACCATATAACTGTTACAGGTGACGCTGGTTGGTTAGTTATTTTTTTATAGTTTCAGGGCACCCGCCATTTATTACCTAATAAAGGTTTAACCCCCTGATCACCCGGCAGGTGTCATTTGTGACTAATAACTGTTAGGGCAGTTAGGGTTAGCCCCCTTTAGTTCTAAGGTACCCCCCTAACCCCCCCAATAAAGGTTTAACCCCGTGATCACCCCCCGTCGCCAGTGTCACTAAGGCTGGGTTCACATTGCAGCGGTTTATGAGAACGGATGTGATTCGCACCGCACTGCAGTGCAAATCACATCCGATCTCTGTGCGATTCGAGTTCAGCTATACAGATAGTATGGCTGAATTCGTGTCGCACCCGCCGCAAACTCGCACGGGACCCTTTTTTTGGTCCGCAGCAGAATCGGATCGCATGGGTGTTCACACCATGCGATCCAAGTTTGCAGATCGCACTGCGATATGCGAACTGATCTGGGGGTGTCATTAACATTTCACTGACACTCCCAGCAGTTCGCATAGGGCAGTGTGAACTGCCGCCGGGAGGCATGCGATGCGGGAACCCGCCGCGCATTCGTGGCGTTCCCGCATCGCTCCAGTGTGAACCCAGCCTAATAAGCGATCGTTTTTCTGATCGCTGTATTAGTGTCACAGGTGACGCTAGTTAGGCAGGTAGGTATTTAGGTTCGCCGCAGCTTTTTATAGCGCCAGGGACCCCCATATACTACCGCATAAAGCCCCCTGATTGCCCCCTAGTTAACCCTTTCACCAGTGATCACCATATAACTGTTACAGGTGACGCTGGTTGGTTAGTTATTTTTTTATAGTTTCAGGGCACCCGCCATTTATTACCTAGTCTCACTAGTGTACCCCTAAATTTAGGGGTGTCTACTTTCTAAAATGGGGTCATTTGGGGGGGGGGGGGGTTTGTGCCATCTTGGCATTTTATGGCCTTCAAAACTGTAACGCCCTTAGAAAGCCTGAAGGCGGTGCTTGGTTTTTGGGGCCCCGTACGCGGCTAGGCTCCCAAAAAGTCCCACATATGTGGTATCCCCGTACTCAGGAGAAGCAGCAGAATTTATTTTGGGGTGTCATTTCACATATGCCCATGGCATGCGTGAGCAATATATCATTTAGTGACAACTTTGTGAAAAAAAAAAAAAGTTTGTAATTTTCCCGCAACTTGTGGCAAAATATAAAATATTCCATGGACTCAACATGCCTCTCAGCAAATAGCTTGGGGTGTCTACTTTCTAAAATGGGGTCATTTGTGGGGGTTTTGTGCCATCTTGGCATTTTATGGCCTTCAAAACTGTAATAGGTAGTGAGAAGTGAACTCAAAAAATTACGCCCTTAGAAAGCCTGAAGGCGGTGCTTGGTTTTCGGGGCCCCGTACGCGGCTAGGCTCCCAAAAAGTCCCACATATGTGGTATCCCCGTACTCAGGAGAAGCAGCAGAATTTATTTTGGGGTGTCATTTCACATATGCCCATGGCATGCATGAGCAATATATCATTTAGTGACAACTTTGTGAAAAAAAAAAAAAAAAAAAAAAAGTTTGTAATTTTCCCGCAACTTGTGGCAAAATATAAAATATTCCATGGACTCAACATGCCTCTCAGCAAATAGCTTGGGGTGTCTACTTTCTAAAATGGGGTCATTTGTGGGGGTTTTGTGCCATCTTGGCATTTTATGGCCTTCAAAACTGTAATAGGTAGTGAGGCGTGAAATCAAAAATTGACGCCCTTAGAAAGCCTGAAGGCGGTGCTTGGTTTTCGGGGCCCTGTACGCGGCTAGGCTCCCAAAAAGTCCCACATATGTGGTATCCCCGTACTCAGGAGAAGCAGCAGAATTTATTTTGGGGTGTCATTTCACATACGCCCATAGCATGTGTGAGCAATATATCATTTAGTGACAACTTTGTGTAAAAAAAAAAAAAAAATTTTTTTTTTGTCATTATTCAATCGCTTGAGGCAAAAAAATAAAATATTCAATGGGCTCAACATGCCTCTTATCAATTTCCTTAGGGGGTCTACTTTCCAAAATGGGGTCATTTGGGGGGGTTTTGTACTGCCCTGTCATTTTAGCACCTCAAGAAATGAGATAGGCAGTCGTAAACTAAAAGCTGCGTAAATTCCAGAAAACGTACCTTAGTTTGTAGATGTGACAACTTTTGCGCAAACCAATAAATATACAATTATTGACTTTTTTTTTACCAAAGACATGTGGCTGAATACATTTTGTCCTAAATGTATGACTAAAATTGAGTTTATTGGATTTTTCTAATAACAAAAAGTAGAAAATATCATTTTTTTTCAAAATTTGCGGTCTTTTTACGTTTATATCGCAAAAAATAAAAATCGCAGAGGCAATCAAATACCATCAAAAGAAAGCTCTATTTGTGGGAAGAAAAGGACGCAAATTTTGTTTGGGTACAACATTGCATGACCGCGCAATTACCAGTTAAAGCAGCGCAGTGCCAAAGTGTAAAAAGACCTCTGGTCATTTACCAGCAAAATGGTCCGGTCTGAAAGTGGTTAACTCATTACCAATTGTACCCCTCCCTCATTTCATAAATCTTCAGCACAGGAAATGATTTATGGTACATATTCAAATTGCACGAACATGGGGGGGCGTGGCGACCGAGCTCCAAGATGGACGCTTGAATCCGGAGCTCCGTTCGTCCACCAGAGAGATCCCGCCGCATCAGCGCTCACAGGCTGAAATCTAGCCTCTGATCCTCCGGAACGTTCGGTGGAACAGGAAGGGCATGTCACGACGGAGGAAAAACACACTCCAGCCGCAGAAAATGGCTCAGTTCTTCGCGGCGAAACCCTGCGGGCCTCCGCAAGATGGCGGCAGACAGCCCCCTCGCGATGAAGATCCACAGGCTGCACACAGCAATACAAAGGGAAGAGGTCCCCTCACGTCCAAGGGACATGCAGACCTTCACAGTGGCTCATCCTCAGGCACACCAAGCCCCACGACCAGGAGTCCAGCCAAATCGAAGCCCAGACTGCTCTCCCCTGACAGGCAGCAAGAAATTGAGGTAAGCGCTGCCACAGGTGCACAGGCCGCACAGGCCTCACACACACAGGCCCCTGATCCTATAGCGGACTTTCCCACAACTGACCAGCTGATTTCAGACACTGTACTGAAGGAAATGTTGATTTCACTTCGGTCAGCTCTTCACAGCGACATGGTGCAAGGCATCAATCAGTGTCACAGAGAAGTGCAGGCTATGGAAGCCAGGGTGGACAGAGTTGAGAGCAGGATTTTTCAGCCACATACAGTGGTGTGAAAAAGTGTTTGCCCCCTTCCTCATTTCCTGTTCCTTTGCATGTTTGTCACACTTAAGTGTTTCGGAACATCAAACCAATTTAAACAATAGTCAAGGACAACACAAGTAAACACAAAATGCAATTTGTAAATGAAGGTGTTTATTATTAAAGGTGAAAAAAAATCCAAACCATCATGGCCCTGTGTGAAAAAGTGATTGCCCCCTAAACCTAATAACTGGTTGGGCCACCCTTAGCAGCAACAACTGCAACCAAGCGTTTGCGATAACGTGCAATGAGGCTTTTACAGCGTCCTGGAGGAATTTTGGCCCACTCATCTTTGCAGAATTGTCCTAATTCAGTTACATTAGAGGGTTTTCGAGCATGAACGGCCTTTTTAAGGTCATACCACAACATCTCAATAGGATTCAGGTCAGGACTTTGGCTAGGCCACTCCAAAGTCTTCATTTTGTTTTTCTTCAGCCATTCGGTGGTGGACTTGCTGGTGTGTTTAGGATCATTGTCCTGCTGCAGAACCCAAGTTCGTTTCAGCTTGAGTACACGAACAGATGGTCGGACATTCTCCTTCAGGATCTCTTGGTAGACAGCAGAATTCATAGTTCCTTTTATCACGGCAAGTCTTCCAGGTCCTGAAGCAGCAAAACAGCCCCAGACCATCACACTACCACCACCATATTTTACTGTTGGTATAATGTTCTTTTTATGAAATGCAGTGTTCCTTCTACGCCAGATATACTTGGATACACACCTTCCAAAGAGTTCCACTTTTGTCTCATCGGTCCACAGAATGTTGTCCCAAAAGTCTTGGGGATCATCAAGATGTGTTGTGGAGAAATTGAGACGAGCTTTGATGTTCTTTTTGCTCAGCAGTGGTTTTCTCCTTGGAACTCTGCCATGCAGGCCATTTTTGCCCAGTCTGTTCCTGATGGTGGAGGCATGAACGCTGACCTTAACTGAGGCAAGTGAGGCCTGCAGTTCCTTGGACGTTGTTGTGGGGTCTTTTGTGACCTCTTGGATGAGTCGTCGCTGCGCTCTTGGGGTAATTTTGGGCGGCCGGCCACTCCTGGGAAGGTTCACCACTGTTCCATGTCTTCGCCATTTGTGGATAATTGCTCTCACTGTGGTTCGCTGGATTCCCAAAGCTTTGGAAATGGCTTTATAACCCTTTCCAGACTGATAGATCTCAATTACTTTCTTTCTCAATTGTTCCTGAATTTCTTTGGGTCTCGGTATGATGTGTAGCTTTTAAGGATCTTCTGGTGGACCTTACTGTGTCAAGCAGCTCCTATTTAAGTGATGCCTTGATTGTGAACAGGTGTGGCAATAATCAGGCCTGGGTGTGGCTAGAGAAATTGAACTCAGGTGTGGACAACCACAGTTATAGTATGTTTTAACAAGGGGGGCAATCACTTTTTCACACAGGGCCATGATGGTTTGGATTTTTTTTCACCTTTAATAATAAACACCTTCATTTACAAATTGCATTTTGTGTTTACATGTGTTGTCCTTGACTATTGTTTAAATTGGTTTGATGTTCCGAAACACTTAAGTGTGACAAACATGCAAAGGAACAGGAAATGAGGAAGGGGGCAAACACTTTTTCACACCACTGTACAATGTAATGGTGGATGCACATTCAGCACAGGGAGAAGACATAGCTTGGTTAAAAGATAAGGTCGCAGACTTTGAAAACTGCAGCAGATATAACAATATTAAACTGCGGGGCATATCCGAATCGGTCCCTACACAGCAACTTTTATAATTGACACAAATGCTATTTTCCTCCCTGCTACCTAACCTGACTACACAAGACCTCATAGTGGACCGCATACACAGGATCCCTAAACCCTCCTTTTTACCAGAGGGTACCCCTAGAGACACTCTCCTGCGGATCCATTTTTACCACGTTAAGGAACAAATATTTCAAGCTGCACGTAACCCTGACAATATACCTCCTCAGTATGCTGACTTGATCATCCTTCCAGATCTCTCAAGACATACCCTGCAGAGAAGGCGCAATCTGGCCACCATCACTAAAGCTTTGAGGAACCACAAGATTCCACATAAATGGAAATACCCAGCCACACTTGTCATCACACACAATGGAGTCACGAAATCCATCAACACTCTGGAGGAGGGCATAACAACCCTAACGCAATGGGGGATACTACATGACCCATACCCCGCTTCAACTTCTCCTCCACATCCCCCTTTGTTCAGGGGGGAATGGCAGTTGGTTACGCGTAGGCGCCAAAACAAACATCAGGCCGGGAGCAGCTCCTAACTACCCAATGACTTTCATATCATATCTCTCTGACTGACGGAGTCATCTACTAGTCTCCGATCACCCTGTTACTCAGTTCAGCAGACATGTCTGCACGCGGATCAGTTGTAAGATCCTTTTTTATTCTACAACAGTTGCTTGTTTTTACCTCCTATTTTAGTTTTTTCCCTTTCTTCCTTCCTTCTGGACACGGTGGACCATACGCCTGGAACATGAATACCCGTGTGTATACATTGCCAGCACCCTTTCCTGCCTTGACAGGATGCAGCAACCGTAAGTACCCTACATCTGTCGCATTACAAACTTTTCCCCCACCACCTCAATGCCCATTAAGTGTTTGTCCCTTAATGTCCGTGGACTGAACCACCCTGCCAAACGCTTTTCCCTATGGCGGGAGGCTCACACCCAGAAGGCGGACATTCTCCTCATTCAAGAGACTCACTTCCAACTAACGAAAACACCGATCTGCACACACAAGGATTACCCGCACATTTTCTTAGCATGTACCCCTGACAAAAAAACAGGGGGGGTCATGATAGCCATAAAGAATACAGTGTCATTTCTCCTTAAGGAATTGTTCATTGATGCTAAAGGTAGATTTATAATACTAACAGGTGACTTTGATTCCCAGCCCCTCACACTAGTGACGCTGTACGTCCCCAATCTTCACCAACTGAGATTTCTCAGGCGAGTACTCAAAAAAGCCGAATCTATGCTTTATGGTAACCTCCTCATTGTAGGGGACTTTAATCTCATTGCGGATCATAACCTGGATACGAGGGCTACTCATCAATGCAGATCATCACCTCTACCTAATCTTTTACACACAAAGGAACTTTTCGATGTCTGGAGATGTCATCATGCTATGGAACGGGACTATACTTTTTTTTTCAACAAGACACTGCACTTATTTACGTATTGATATGTTCTTGACTGACAAATGGCTTTTGCAGAAGGTCCGGTCCACTACGATACATGATATCTCATGGTCAGACCATGCTGCAATTTCACTGTCTCTTGATTCACATGGTGCCGCCTCCTCAACACCTATCTGGCGTTGCAACATTAGACTCCTTCAGGAACCAAAGCTCGCACCACTTATCTCTCAGCATCGCAGGGATTTTTTCCACAACAATTCTACCCCGGGTATTGACCCATTTCTCCTTTGGAACACTCACAAAGCCTTCATTCGCAGCGTTCTCATACAATTAGGGGCCAGAGAGAAGAAAAAATATAATGCCCTACTTCAGGGTGTTCTGAAAGACATACACTCACTAGACACACGCAAGAAAGCCTCCCCTTCACCCGCTACCGCGGCTACACTAACGGACCTTCGGAATACATTAAAGGACCTCCTTACTCAAAAATTTGATAGACACCTACGCAAGTTACAACTTAATTCTTACGCACACGCCAATCGAGCCGGGAAATACCTAGCCCATAGAATTAAAGCGGCACGTACCCATTCTAAAATCGCTTACTTACTTCATCCACTCACCCGCCATAAAATTGTGAATCCCCAAGATATAGCGGATCAATTCGCGGAGTATTACGGGGCCCTCTACAATCTACATGATGACGTGCACACTCCCCAACCGACTATACAAGGCATTTAAACCTTCCTGCAAAATATTAATCTCCCTTCCTTATCAGCAGATCATATCACCTACCTTAATGCTCCGTTCACACTCCAGGAGCCACAAAAAATTATTTGTTCGATGCCTAGTGGTAAATCCCCAGGCCCGGATGGCTTCGGGAATGAATGTTATAAAATCTTCCAAGACTTACTATCCCCACACCTTCTGGAAGTTTTCACTAAAGCTCAACTGACCTATCCCTTCCCCCCTTAGATGCTGAGAGCGCATATAGTGACTTTACCGAAACCGGGTAAAGATCCTACTACTCCTTCCAACTTTCGGCCGATTTCTCTCCTAAATTCTGACACAAAAATCTATGCAAAAATACTAGCCAACAGGCTGATGACAGTCATACCACACCTTATATCTAAAGACCAGATGGGCTTTGTGAGGGGGCGGCAAACCTCGGACGCCACCAGACGCATTGTTAATGTTATTCACCATGCAAGATCATCGCAAATGCCTTCTCTGCTTCTCTCTGTAGACGCAGAGAAGGCGTTCAATAGAGTACACTGGACATATATGAGGGCTGTGTTACATAAATTTGGTTTCCAAGGACCAATACTTAATGCCATCTTGGCACTTTATTCCTGCCCATCGGCACAGGTGTACACGGCGGGCCTGTTATCCAAATCTTTTACCATAACCAATGGCACTCGCCAGGGGTGCCCTCTTTCCCCTACCATATTCAACCTAATCATAGAACCGTTAGCAGAATCTATACAGGCGAATGATCTCATCAAAGGTTTCTCATTTAATATATCCAAACATGTCATAAACTTGGAACAATTTTAGTGGTTCAACATCACACAACACCTAGTAAATATGGCACCACATCCCTGAGAATTGAAACATGAATCAAAAGGCAGGAAGGGGAATTAGGGATTTTAGCAGTGCAATTGACAATTAAATAGTAAACATGATTAGATGGGATACAGAATTTATAGTACAAATGTTTATTAAGTTTAAAGTTAAAATCATTAACAAATTATGCTTGAAAGATAAAAATACAGGACAATACAGTGCAGTGGTTGTTCTTATTAAACACACATAGTCCCGACATGTTTCGCAATAGGTTGCTTCTTCAGGGGATGTGTGAATATTTCAACGAATTCTAAACCAAAATACAGAATACAGAATAATATAGTTAACAAAATATATCACAAAATTGTATCAAAAATCAATAGGTATGAGTGCAGGCTTGAGAAAAAAAAAAAAAACCCACCTTCGACCACTATGTAGATGATAAAGTAGGGAATTTGTCCACCTCAGGAGTTAACCACAACCATGCTGAATCGCAGGGGGCCAAAAAACCAGCCCAAAATAGCTGATAAGAAAAAGTATACAACAAAAGATAGAATTTTTTTTTAAGGATTTAAAATAATTAAATGAATATTAAGTAAATGAATAAATATAGAGGTAATTTTCTTTTCTGTCTCCTTTTTGATTTTAACTTTAAACTTAATAAACATTTGTACTATAAATTCTGTATCCCATCTAATCATGTTTACTATTTAATTGTCAATTGCACCGCTAAAATCCCTAATTCCCCTTCCTGCCTTTTGATTCATGTCATAAACTTGTTTGCTGATGACATCATACTATTACTGACAGACCCTATACGTTCCCTCCCTCATGCCCACAAAGTTCTATCGGACTTTGGAGATGTATCCTATTATAAAGTTAACCACACCAAATCATTGATCTTGGATCTAGGAGTCCACTCAACTGCTTAAATGCTCTTGCAAACTACCCTTCCTTACTCCTGGTCTAAAACAGGTATCACTTATTTAGGTCTGACATTGACGGGTACAATATCCACTTTAGCTGAAAAGAATTTTATACCATTATTGACAAACATAGATCGACAACTTGCGGACATTGGGAAGAAAGAGCTATCTTGGTTAGACAGAATTGCAACCTATAAAATGTCCATACTACCACAGATACTATACATATTTCGCTCCTTGCCAATTCCAATACCCCTTCAGTACATTAATGTGTTGTCAAAAAGTATGTGGAAATAAAAGGGGGTAAAAGGGCTAGATGTCCTCGTCGGGTTCTTCTGCCCCATAAATTGTTTGGGGGAGCTGGTTATGTAGACCTCAAAGATTACATGTGGACCACCAGACTTGATCAACTCAAACATTGGTTCCGCTCTGTAGAATGCCCACTGTGGGTGTCCATAGAAACTTCTATGCTCCCCGTAGATGACCCCTCAGACTTCCTACTCAGCGATGCATGGGACCCCTGGGTCACTAGTCAGTCATATGTCCCCAACCATACAGGTGTCACTACAAGCGTGGCGTTATCTCCTTAAATACAAGAGCGCGGAAGCGACTGAGCTACAATATGACTTACCTATAGAAATCTTACAAGCCAAACTCCCGTCACTACAGACGTCGCGCCTCAAGGTGAAAAACGTATGCTATATACAGGACCTATTCCAGGACACAGTGCCTAAATTAGTAAATCACATTATGTCAGAATTTGACTTATCACACTCAATGTGGTTCTCATGCACTCGCGCCCATCATTTTTTAAAATCACGCCCGATACCTACCATCTCACTGCCCACCAAAGCCTGGGATTTCTACTCAAAATCAAAACCAAATACCAAAGGCATCTCACTGTTTTATAACACATTCCAGGACAAACAACGGTTTCACAAACAGTCTGCCCTTAGTAAATGGGAAAGGGATTTAGCAACCACCTTCACCGAAGAACAATGGCTCTCTGCCTTCAAAACCATCCAAAAATCATCTTACTGCGTTAGTCACTGGGAAATGACCCTGAAAATCTTACATAGATGGCATTATACTCCTTATAGGTTGTCTATCATGTTCCCATCCTCCTCACCTCTATGCTGGCGTAACTGTGGTCAAATTGGAAACCTGATACACGTTTTGTGGGACTGCAGGTGCCTGAGAAGCCTATGGAACAAGACATTCCAAACAATCTCAGATCTAACAGGTATTCTAACTCACCCAAACCCTAATTTTGCCATCTTACACATTGGTATAGACACATTTCCATGTGGCAATAGGGCCATGGTAACACACATTCTCCTGGCAACACGTAACCTGATTCTTCGTAATTGGAAGAGTACTCTAGCCCTTAATTTCTCTGAGGTGATTGCTATTGTGAATAGAAACCACTCCTTTGAAAAAGATTGTTGGCACTTAATTCTTTTTCATGTAAAACCTTTGATAGTGATTGGAAATTATGGACCACTAGGTTTAAACCTTGTTAATGGTATTATCTTCTTGCATTGTCTATATTGCAGATACTGTATGATCTTCCATCTCCGGGTCTTTCCATACTTTATTGTGTCCAATAACCCAACCCAACCCACCTTTCTTTATTTCCTTGTATTTTGTTTTGTATATCTATAATAATTCCAATAAAAATTTATTGAAATAAAAAAAATTGCACGAACACCTCATTTAGCTCAATGCACACGAAACGTTTTGGGTGGTTTTTGAACTACTGAGATTTTTGGATTATTTAGTATTTTTATTATTATTTGATAGGATTATTTGACAGATTATTTGGGGTTTTTGGATAAAATACTGTACATTCCCCTTTTTATGGGGTTTTTACATCCAATACATTGTTCTAGCCATTTCCACTTATAGCTGTATCCTATTCTACTTCCCCGTTTCTCCAGCTAACATAATGGGGTTACAGGCATAGTCACAGGCATCCATTCCCATCATTCGTATAGCCATCAAGTCTTTGCCCATAACATGTAAAGGTCTCCTTATTTTGTCCGTGCCTTCCATCCTTGGCATCATTTTCTCTTCTAGCGTTCTTTGTTTGCTAGCTGGTTGATACTTTCCCAACTGTTGGGGCTCTCTGATCCTTCAAGTATCTGCAGCAAGTTCAAGTGTGTTAAAGCAGCTGAAAACAGGTTTATACTTACATGCCCTGTGCAATGGTTTTGCGCAAAGCTGCCCCAAAACTCCTCTTCTGGGGTCCCCCATTGGTGCTTTCTGCTTCTTCTTCTCTCTGTCTGCCTCATAGCACATTGCTTGCTATTGAGGCAGACTGTGGGCGCATTCCCAAGCCAGGCTGTGTGTCTGTGTATATATATATATATATATATATATATATATATATATATATATATATATATATATAAAAATATATATAATTTATTTATTTATTTTTGTCTATATTTGAATGTAAGCAACAATAAATACATTGTCAGCATTCAAGTTTTAAGGGAAACAAACAAAGAAACCTTTCTTTTATAATGCTTTTCAATTCTAATGGTGCTTCAATGGCCTTGCCACTCTCTTCTGACTGGGGAAATCATCAATACTAAGAACACAAAAATAAGAGAGTGCACAAACATTTATTCAAATACTTGGCAAAAATCAAACTCACAAGTGTAATGGATGTGATCATGAGTGTTATAAGTGAAATGCCTATTTCTGGTACTCTTATAGGTATAAATGCTTATCTTTCATTATCAGTTATCAACCTTAATCATACACATTTAATCACAATTAAGATGTCTGCCAGCTTCTCCTTATATATGAAACTGCAAGAGTTAAAAGAAAGAGAGCAACGTCAAAGAAGAATTGGTCCTGTTCTCGGCCACCTCGTCAGTACACCCAAGGAGAAATGGGGGCTGGGAACAAGACTTTACTTTAGCTACCGAAGCTTGCTTTTCCCTTTTTTAGACATAACCCAGCTAAAAAGCTTATACTCCGTCACAATAATGAATATGTATAATTTGTGGTTTGTACACGCTGTCTTTTATCTAGTTTTTGATTTGATAGTATGATATCCGGCTATAAGTATATCAGTCGGAGTTCAGGAAATAAAAAGCAGAAGTATCTGAATACTGAACTACGTGTGTGTCAGTGTTTGACTTCAAGTGTGCACACTTATATTAAGGATTAATTTGACCAGTGGGACAGAAACAAGATACCGGGCTTTTCTAGTCCAGGTCCAAAACAGCTGGCGCTCAAACGTGGGGCTCGAGAGTCGGTCCAAGGGACAGCCGAAACGGAAAGAGACCAAAGTAATACCAAATACGGGCGGGCCGGAGCCTGATCAACTCTGGATAAAACGGTAAGACATTTTCCTTAATAATTTGTCTACCATTTAGTCCGCATCCGTATCTGGTTAATTTCTGTCTTGACATGGGTTCCTGAGGCCTAAAAGACAGGTATATATCTTCTCTCAAGTCCATTTATATGAACCTGCAATTGTTTCTGGCCCGCCTGTATTTGGAGTGTTTTGTGTTTTGTTGGAGTTTGTCTGTTTGTTTTGTGGGAACCACCTTTTGTTGGGAAGGAGGGATTGAGTATACCATCATGGATGGAGGTGACGTGGTTAAACTCCTCTTGGGGGAATAAATAATTGTACCAAGAGTACAGGAATTGTACCAAGCGTACGGGAATTGTACTAAGAGGGGGCGTCACATATGCCCGAGGCGAGGGCGTGGGGATCCCATGAGGATAATCAATCCCATACTTCACCTTGGTTGCCACATTGATTGTGATGATGTCATGTCCTGAGTGTATTTGTGGATTGTTGTTCGGTATTAATGAGAACGGCTGGAGGTTGATTAAAAAGGTAGAACCAGGTTATAACAGAACTCTCCTCGGTTACAAACCCCTGCTCTCAGAAGCCCCGCATGTGATGGTATTCAGATTGAATGGGCATTATCCAGTGACATTTTTACTCGGCAAGACATTGGCAGTTATTGAGGCTGAGGCTAGATTAAGAGGACAGGGGAGCAAAAGGTGTCCCCTACAACCTCAGCAACCAGAAAACTATGAGGAGGCAGAGAAAGATAGAGTGAGGAATTTGGGTGTTGCACTGGGACGTGTTAAGCCCCGTACACACGAGCGGACTTTTCAACATCCAAAGTCGGACGGACTGAGTCCGTCAGACTATTCGATCGTGTGTGGGCTGCAACGGACTTTTGACTCGCCAAAGTCCGAAGGACTTTAGAATATGGAACATGCTTCAAATTTTTCCGAAGGAACTCCGCCGGACCCGGTCCCTTCGAAAAATTTGCTCGTGTGTATGCTATTCCGACGGACTAAAACCGACGCTAGGGCAGCTATTGGCTACTGGCTATGAACTTCCTTATTCGAATCCAGTCGTACGTCATCACGTTCGAATCCGTCGGAGTTTAGTGTGATTGTGTGTGGCCAAGTCCGCTCCGCCGAAAAGTCCGTCAGAACTCCGTCGGAACTCCGGCAGAACTCCGACGGAACTCCTTCGGAAGTCTGTCGGACATAAGTCCTCTCGTGTGTACGGGGCTTTAGGAATGTTTAGAAAGGCCCATTGAATAATGGTTGTTGATTTTCATTGTATGTTCCCTCAATAACTGTCTTACAAGGGATCTTTTAATCATCATCTGGTCTCTCTCTCTCTCTGCCTTCACTAAGTGACTTATTACTAGAGATCTTTTACTTCCTCATTGTCTATATCAACTTTAAGTCTCTAATGTTCTCTCTGTGTCTCTCTGTCTCCCTTCCTATCTTTAATTTAACTTGAGAATTGTGAAGGATGGGGAATAAACTGATTAGGCCCACAGTGGGCCATTTAGCTTGTGACTTGGTGTTAGAACGGGAGGGAGAAGATGCCATTAAGAAGGGGAAGAAATTAACAAAAATATGTGAGATTGACATGCATTTGGGTGGGAGATTACAAGTAGACGAATGGCGCTCTCTCTTGAGAAGGAAAAGAGGCCTGTTAAAATATCATGGCCTACTAGGTATAGCAGACTCCTTGTTTAAGGTTTGCGAAAGCTATTGCTGAAGAAGGGTAGATTGAGGAGGAAACAAACCAAAATGGCCGTATTGTGTACGTGTACAAGAAATTAGGAAAGAGGAAGTTGAGTAGGCAGCCACCGCCCTATGATGGCGGCTGTCTTTCAGGAAATGAGTACCGCCCTTCGTCTACCGCCCCTCTTTCACAGACGGCACCTCCCCTTACTGCCTCTACGCAGCAAGAAATAGACCAACAGGGAATACCTCCTCCGCCATCTTTGACGGTTGGCAAGGCACACCTATCTTTGTACCCCTCAGTCAACTGCCCCACCAGCACTGCCGCCCACACCGGAGCCCACATACATATACCCGGTGATAGACCAATTGACCGGAACATACTACAAGGCCCAACTCATCCCTATTTCTGTTCAACGAACCCCGCTGATGATGGCAAGTTTCTGGGTTGGTAAAGCGAGCCCCGCTAGCTCTTCCGCCCATTCTGTGACTGATTCAATGGACCAAACAAGAGACCAGTTTGTGGTGGAGATGCCCGGGCCAGACCACATTCCTGACCGTCCTGACCAGAGTAACCAGACAAATCCCCGTGCACAGAACATTGTGGTGTCCGGAGATATAACTAACATAGACACCAGTGCAACCACGGTCCCACTGGCCCCGAATACAGTCCCACCAAGACATAATGTTACATTCCCACAATATGACCCACATTCTGAGACTAACATGGATTCCCTGTTCAATGACTCAGATGTGTCACCACAATACCCTTCCCAACCTCCTCACCCTTCTCAACACTGGCTTCAAGGACTTGATTCACACTGGCCTGTACTTGGGGGAAGGGGTCTAACACGACCCCCCATTGGCCAACCACCCACACACAATGGACCACTCCCCGGGGGATACGTGCGGCACGGGGGGCTCCCCCGATGTATGTAACTTTCACTCCCAAGAATGCTGCCAGCCTGGTTGCCAGCCTGCCGGACCCAGAAAAACAGCCCATGGCTTTTTATAGAAGGATTGAGCAGATCCAGAAATCATATAGTTGTGCATGGCGGGATTTAAAAAGTCTGTGTGAAATAAAAGCAGGGAACGCCTACTGGCCAGTAATGGGAGAATGCTTTAATGAAAATATACAGTATGACCTCAATACTTGGAATTCGGGGGTCAAATTCGTGGCCCAGTTGAAAACATGGGCTCAAGATGGCTTGGCAGATCAAGCGACCAGTATACAGGATATGACACAAGATAAGGGGGAAACAGTTGAGAAATTTCATACCAGAATTACACAAGTGTTCAATGACCTGGGGTTCAGCAAGCAGATCAAAGCACACGTGCAGATGCTGACTTCTGCCTTTGTCTCAGGTCTTAGGGAACCAATCCGAAAGGGTCTGCTTCTAGCACGACCAGAGTACAAGACAATGGAAAGTGATAAGTTGTTGTTGATGGCAAAGGGTTTAGAATCAGCACAGGGTAGTAAAAGAATGACTCCTCTCATGATGGCCTCTGGTACACCATATTTGGACCGCCCACCAAGACCAATGCCACGCCTCTGTTACACCTGTACTGTCATGCCCCAAGGTGCGCAGAACTCTCCTACCCAGTTTGCCAAAGCAATGCGACTCATCCTGGACACGTGGAGGAAACTCCACCCGGACACTGTCCTCCTCCAGTATGTTGATGACCTCCTGTTGTGTGCGAATACCTTCGGTGACACCTCCATATTTTCTGAGAGCCTCCTCCACTACCTGGCTGAACAAGGTTGTAAGGCTTCAAGGCAAAAAGTCCAGTGGTGTAGAGAGAAAGTGATTTTCCTAGGTCATTGCATCTACCAAGGCACCCGACACCTTACTGAAGAAAGGGTTGCTACAATCAAGGCCATCCCCCTGCCTCAAGGACAGAAGCCGCTCCATGCTTTCCTAGAACTAATCTCCTACTGCCGTGCTTGGATCCCAGAAGCCTCCCTTTTGATGCAACCACTCTACGAAGCTTTGAAATCCGACCCCTTCCTGCTTTCACCAGAAGCTGTGAACAACTTTGAAATTCTGAAGAAAATCCTTTCGACGGCCCCCGCTTTGGGCCTACCTGACTATGGAAAGACTTTCAAACTGTTTGTCTCAGAGAGACAAGGACATGCCACAAGAGTTCTGACCCAAAACCATGGCAGTAGACTCAGACCCATTGGGTATTACTCTGGCCAACTGGACCCTCCTGCCTCAGAGTTGTTTTTGTGGCCCAAATTCTACTAGACAAGACTGCAGACCTCGTTCTGGGCCATCCCTTAACCCTCCTCTCCCTGACAACATTACCATCCTTCGATGGACTACTCTCAACCCATCCACTCTGCTTCCCATTCTCGAGGGGTAGCCTTTTTGGAAGATGATCCTCACCAAACTGCTCATGACTGCTTTGAAGTGGTGAAGATGGAGACATCACACCTACCAACAGTCAGTGAAACGGCCCTTGAGAACCCTGACCTGACAATTTTTGTGGATGGTTCCAGATATGCAGATGAGGCTGGATGGTACCACACAGGATATGCAGTCACTACTGAAGGCACAGTTCTCCAGGCCTCAGCGGTACCCCCCTCTATGTCTGCCCAAGAAGCAGAACTGCAAGCTCTAACTAGGGCATGCAAATTGGCTGAAGGCAAGCGAGCCAACATTTACACAGACTCGTGGTATGCTCTGGGAGTGGCCTGCAATTTTAGGATCATCTGGAAAATCAGAGGGTTCCTGACAGCTGCAGGAACACCTGTGAAACAGCACAGCTATAAAGAACTTGATGGATACCTTACTTCTCCCAACACAAGTAGCCATACTTAAAGTAAAAGCGCACGGCAAGATGGTTTCCCGAGAAGCACAAGGCAATCACGCAGCAGATGGGATGTGAGAAGTGGTCAGCAGAGTGAATGCAGTACCTATCCTAGATGACCCGATAGATGATCTCGAAGAGACAACACAAATGGTCATGACTCTGCAAAACCCTCCTGTGAGCAGAACTTACCTCAAGGAACAACAGGAGGCAGCTGACAAAGAAGAAAAGGATGTGCAGATCAAGAAAGGAGCCACAGAAGTTGAAGGAATCCTGGAGTTGAACAAGAGACCGTGCCTACCACGGACAATGTTCCCTGCAGTGGTACAATAGGCCCATGGTGCCTCTCATCTGTCGAAAACTCTGATTAATGCCTTAATCAACAAATACTACCTAGCCCCAGGCATCACCCCGCTTACCAACAACTTCTGCAGATCATGTGCTATCTGTGCCAAATGCAATCCTGGAAGAACAGAAAAGGTACCCTTGAAACACTTGGCGAAGGCCCAATACCCATTCCAGCGGATACAGATCGACCACATCCAGATGCCAAGAAGCGGCCAATATGACTACGCTTTAACGGTCATTTGCATGTTTTCCGGATGACTGGAAGCCTGTCCTGTGGCCAACATGACCACCAAGACTACCGCAAAAAGACTCTTGTCCGAAATAGTGTGCAGATATGGTGTCCCAGAGGTTATAGAGAGTGATCAGGGGTCGGCTTTCACGGCCTCAGTAACCAAAGAGATATGGACAGCCTTAGGGGTCACATTAGCCTTTCGCACCCCATACCACCCTCAGAGTAGTGGGAAGGTGGAGAGACTAAATGGCACAATAAAGTCCAGGATGCTGAAAATGTCTCAGGAAACAGGAATGAATTGGCCAGACAGCCTACCCATTGCCCTGTTCAGTGTCAGGTACACGCCAAGGGGAAATCATGGTTTGTCACGCTATGAGATATTGTTTGGTTCAGCCCCCAGACTGGGTTGTTATTTTCCACAACAGTTGAAACTACAATCTGATGTATTAACTGATTATGTGACTGCTTTATCTCGAGAATTAACCCGTATCCATGCGCAAGTGTTTTCCTCCATCCCAGATCCTGAATTAGACACGGGATTACACAGGTTAAACCTCGGAGATTGGGTATTGGTGAAGAAGTTCATGAGGAAACACACCCTTGAACCCAGATACGATGGTCCTTTCCAAGTCCTTCTGACAACCTCCACATCAGTAAAAGTGGCCGGAAAGAACTCGTGGATACACGCTTCTCATTGCAAGAAAGTCCCAGTGCCCAAAGAAGAAGGAGAGGCTGAGGGGACCAAGCCATGATCCTGTTTATCCTTTTTATTGTGATTTATGCTCAGGCCCAAGAGGTGGCCATAAAACAAAAAGATGGTATGACTCAATTCTGGTATAACTCATTTAACACACGTGTTGCTACATTCATATCCTCTTATGGTAAGATACTGGGCACAGACTATTCAGTCAGAGACATAGGACTGGATTCGGGAACCTTGTATGTGTGTGTCACCGACACTTACTGGGGTGACAACTGTGATTATTGGGGAGCAGTGGGTTGGAACACTGGAGATACGAAATGGGGATACAACCCCGAAACCGCAAAAAAATAGGAAAAACAAGAATAGGAAATCACTTCTAGACAGAATGACAATTAACAAACAACAAGGACGGTATGCTGAAAAGGAGTTTAGACTGACCATTGAAAACCCCAGCCCAGGAGACAACGGGACCTATGTTTTCGGTATATGGTGGAGGAGTGGGTATTACAGCGATAGGAAACCTTTCCAACTAAACGACATGTTCAACAATCCAGAGTGGACAAGTTCCCAGTTTACACCTAATTCTAACCCCCTGAGGCCCCATATGCGAACAATAGGGGACATGGTAGCCATAGCGATCCCTACCTTTGAGGATTCTATGGCTGCAGAAACCGGATTTTCAGATGTCAACTTGTGGCTCGAATGGATGAGGTACAATGCAGTGAAGTACAACAGATCCAACTGCTATGTATGTGGAGGGGCTAAACCACATTTAGAATATGAGGTCTATGTCCTTAGTCTGTTCACTAACACAACCACTAACTACTCCCTGTGTGAGCACTGGAAAAAGGAGTACCCCATAGTTACTATGGCTCCCAAGCCAGTGGAAGGTATCACCATATACCCTGGTAATTATACTTGTTATGTGAAGCATCACGGGGATGGTAAACCCCTCAGGAACTTCACAGAGGGTTATTGTAGATCTTATAGTAAGGTGTCGCCAGATCTAGTGCAGAATCAAGCCCAATCTCTAGGAGACGTGTACTGGATCTGTGGGGTCATGAAAATCCGGGGTAGGATGACAGGACAGTGGACAGGAGAATGTGCATTGGCCAAAGCCATAATGCCCCTGCATATTCTCTTGCAGGACCCAGAGCCAAAAAGGAATAACATACCCAAACCAAACAGAAAGCGCAGGAATGCCCCAGCAGGACGTTTTGACCCCCACGTATACATAGATGCCATAGGGGTTCCAAGGGGAGTCCCAGATGAGTTCAAAGCGAGAGACCAAGTATCAGCTGGCTTTGAGTCACTGATTCCTATTATCACTGCTAATAAGAATGTGGACTGGATAAACGACATCTACTATAACCAGCAAAGATTTGTCAATTACACCAGAGATGCACTGCAAGGTCTAGCCGAACAATTGGAAGCAACTTCGCACATGACTTTCCAAAACCGTATGGTCTTAGACATGCTCCTAGCTGAGAAGGGGGGGTGTATGTAAAATGATCCCCGAAACAAGCACATGTTGTACTTACATCCCAGACAGCACTGGCCCAAATGGTGAAGTGACCTTAGCCATCCAGAAACTTGAGGACTTGTCCAGGGGGCTAAAACAGAATTCAGGGCTCATCAATCCCTGGGATCAGTATTTCACCTGGATAAAAGGGGGATGGCAGGGATTGTTGACCCAGATAGGAATAGCTATCCTGGTAATGGCGGCTATAATCTGCTGCATTCTCCCCTGCATCAGGAAATACGTGGAAAAGGCTGTTAATCAAGCTACCCCTACATTGGTGAACCAAGAAACCCCAGACGATGACGACGATGTTTATGTTAGACTTGGCGATGCCTATGATGACAGTTATGTGTTACGCTCCGTTACAGTCACCCTCCCCCGAGATGCAACGCTGTAGGGCCATTGGGACAGACAGCACCTGGCTACATTTCACCAGCTGTATCGGGGGGGGGGGGGGGGGGGTGAGCTAGTCACTGCCCTTTCCCTATGTACAGTTTAAAAGAGTTGCAGAGGGGAATGATAAGCCGGTGGTTTTAGGTGGTCTTTTAGTATGAGGGACAGTTTAGTGAAATAAGCATTTCAAGGGGGGAACTGTAATGGATGTGATCATGAGTGTTATAAGTGAAATGCCTATTTCTGGTACTCTTATAGGTATAAGCGCTTATCTTTCATTATCAATTATCAACCTTAATCATACACATTTAATCACAATTAAGATGTCTGCCAGCTTCTCCCTATATGTGAAACTGCAAGATTTAAAAGAAAGAGAGCAACGTCAAAGAGAAGAATTGCACCTGTTCTCGGCCACCTCATCAGTATACCCAAGGAGAAACGGGGGCTGGGAACAAGACTCTACTTTAGCTACCGAAGCTTGCTTTTCCCTTTTTATACATAACCCAGCTAAAAAGCTTATACTCCGTCACAATAATGAATATGTATAATTTGTGGTTTGTACACGCTGTCTTTTATCTAGTTTTGGATTTGATAGTATGATATTCGGCTATAAGTATATCAGTCGGAGTTCAGGAAATAAAAAGCAGAAGTATCTGAATACTGAACTACGTGTGTGTCAGTGTTTGACTTCAAGTGTGCACACTTATATTAAGGATTAATTTGACCAGGGGGACAGAAACAAGATACCGGGTTTTTCTAGTCCAGGTCCAAAACACAAGCATATCATCATATAACAAGTTCAATGTCTCTTCATTTCTTCTCCCATTTATTGTATTTACGCTCTCGGGAGGATGTTTATTATTTTGCATTTACAGTGCTGGTGCAAGGATTTTTTTTTCTTTTGTTTTTTTCTTTTTTTAAATCTAGATTTTTATTAGATTTTAACAAGTAGTACAAATGATAATGCGTTACAGTAGTATCAAAATACATACATTCATTGACCAGTCAATTATGGAATCAACCTAGAGTGAGTCAGTAATAAGAGAAAATGTGAGTGATGTAGAATACAGGTACTTACAAGTAATAGAGATGTTGCCTTGTTGCTAAGTATTCTGAGGGGGCCTTGGAGCCTCCTCCCGGGCACCCCTTACGGGAGCACTGCTGTGACCAGGAGGAGAGTCCAGCCCCCCTATGGTAAGTAAAATATTAGTCGTCTAGAACAGAAGGCGCAAGTACAAATATACTATCATAATACGTATGATTGACAACATAACCATGGTGTATAGGGTAACAATATTAACATTCCTGTATTTAAAAATCTGCGGGCGGATTTACGATAGTGCTCTCATACGACAATGGGAGGACAGTTTGGTGTTTGATCCATGTTGCCCATGGTTGCCATGCCTGGGAGTTACGTGATAGGGTACCTTGGCAGCGAGCTATCGTTTGTTCGTAGGTAAAATGCAAGTGGGTCATTCTCACCATTTCTCCCACCGTGGGCGGTGAAGGATTTTTCCATAGTCTAGTGATACATAGTCTGGCTGAGAGTAATACATGTAGAATCGTATGTCTGAGATGTTTGGGGTATGTATCTAGGTTCAGGGAAAGAAGTGCTAGGCTGGGTTGAGAGATAACAGGCACATGAGCTATTTCAGAGAGCAGTTGGAAAATTGATTCCCAGAAGGAAGTCAGTTTGGGACAGCTCCAAAGAGTGTGGAGCATGTCACCTTTGTCGCCACATTGTCGCCAACATCGGTTATCAGAGGGTGTGCCAAATTTCGACAATCTCGTGGGAGTCAAATACCAACGCTGTACTATTTTGATAGTTAGTTCCCAAAGATTAGAGCATTTGGTGACCTTAAATGTGGAGTTATAAGCAGTAGCCCATTGTTCCGAGGTGTAAGTATGGCCTAAATCTGATTCCCATGCAAGCAGTGAGTTGTTCTTGATGAAAATACTTTTTTGTTTCAGTAAATTGTAAAAGAGGGAAATGCCTTTACTGATAGTAGGTTGGGTCATAAAGAATTTCCATGCGGGATGAGGGAGTGTGCAGGTCCTCTCTGGGGTTGCAAGTAGGTAATGTCTCGTCCGGAGATAGAGGTATAGGTCAGTGTTAGGGATATGAAATTCTGCTTGTAGGGCGGGGAAGGTTTTAAGTTTGTGGTTGGAGAAAAGATCATTGATATAAAGGATGCCTCTGTGATGCCATTGGTTAAAGGAAATTAGGTCAATTTTGTAGTGGAGAACTTGTAAGGGGATTCGTATAGCGGTTTTAGTAGGGTAGGATTGGCCTAGGTGAACAAATTTTTTCCAAACTTGGGCCGTAGCTATCATTGTAGGGGGAATATGTGAGTGTGGCGGTGGAGATCTAGGGTTAGATAGAAGCCATGCGGAGAGATTTTTCCCATGGACATGAGAAGCTTCGATTTGTCCCCATGCTGTGGACGGAGAAGGTGAGAACCAGTCTTTAGTTTGGGTCAGGATTGATGCCATGTAATAGTCGTGAAAATCAACATATCCGGCGCCCCCAGCCCTTCGATGCTTGATTAGTTTTGTGTGTGCGCTTCTACTTTTTTTACCTTGCCACATGAAGGAGGAAAGGAGGGACTGCAGGGACCTGAAATATTTGGCGGGAATGGTTATAGGTAGTGTTCGGAACAGGTATAGGATTTGGGGGAGATGCATCATTTTAAAGGCCGCTAGGCGCCCCATCCAGGACATTTCGAGAGACGCTAGTCTGCGCAGATCCTCCTGCAATTTGGTTTTAAAGGGAATGAAGTTATGTAAAAAGAGTTCTGCAGTTGTTTTGGTCAGTTGGACACCAAGATAAGATATACTTTTATCTGCCCAAGTGAATGGCGTTTGTTGCTGTAGGATCATACTAGTCGTGGAGTCCACTCCTAGATTCAAAATGCAGGATTTAGTGTCGTTGACTTTGTAGTAGGAAACTTTGCTGAAGGAGGCTAGCGTCTCTCGGACCGCCGGGAGGGAGGTGATGGGATCAGACAGCATGAGGATTACATCGTCCGCAAATAAGCTAATTTTATGTGACCTGTCGCCTATAGTGATGCCTTTGATTAAAGGATTTGCGCGAATCGATTGTGCCAGTGGTTCCATTATTAAATTGAATATTGGGGGATAGAGGGCACCCTTGCCTAGTGCCATTGGATATGGCGAATGGGGAGGATAGTGCTGCAGCAGAGTATACTTGGGCTGAGGGGGAAGAGTAAAGTGCCATAATAGCGTTGTAAATTGGACCATTAAACCCAAATTTGTGTAGAGTGGAGGACAGGTACCCCCAGTGCACTCTGTCGAACGCTTTTTCAGCGTCTAGGGACAAGAGTACAGAGGGGGTACCTGAGCTCCCTGCGTAATGGATGATATCAATCATCCTTCTAGTGGCATCGGAGGATTGGCGGCCCGTTGTGAAACCGGATTGGTCTTTGTGTATAAGATTGGGGATGATATCTATCAATCGGTTGGCCAATAATTTGGCATAAATCTTGACATCTACGTTTAATAAGGATATAGGGCGAAAGTTCTGGGGGACATTTGGTTCTTTACCAGGTTTTGGGAGTGTAACTACTATTGCGTTTAGCATCTCTGATGGGAAGGAGGAGGAAGAGACAGCGGAGTTATAGACTTCACAGAGTGTGGGAGTCAATATGCGTTGAAAAGATTTGTAGTATTCTCCATTGAGTCCATCTGGTCCCGGGGATTTATGGTTTGGCAGCCTATTTATAGTCTTTAGTATTTCAGGGACTGTGAAGGGGGCATTAAGAGTGTCTAGTTGTTCCTGGGAGACGGAAGGCAGTTTAATTTGCTCTAGAAATGCATTAATTACTTCCTGCGATGGTTGTACTGTTTGTTTATCGTCTCTCAGATTGTATAGATCTGTATAGTAGGTTCCGAACGCGTTAGCTATCTCTTGGGGTTTCAGGAGTTTTTGTTTGGAGTGAGGGTGAATCAAGAACGGAATTTTGGATTTGGTTTTGTACCCTTTGATGCGCAAGGCCATCAGTTTCCCCGCTTTATTGCCCGTGGAGTAAGTAGTCGCTTTGAGTTTGGTAAGCGTTTTCCCATATGATTCTAGGAGAAGTGAGCGTAGCTCGTGACGTAGTTTAAAGATTTGTGTTTGAAGTGCAGGAGAGGGGTTCTGTTTATTCTGGGATTCAGTGGACTCAATGGCGGCTGTGATTTGGTCAAATTTCAATGATCTCCGCTTTTTTTCCCTAGCTGCTAGTTGGAGAAAGGTCCCCCTAATAACAGCTTTGTGGGTTCTCCACACCAGCACCGGGTCAGACACCGACTGGGAATTAATAGAGAAGAATTCCTCTAAGTGTTTTGTGTGAGAGAATTTGCAGTGTGTGGGTTATGAAGAAGGTAGTTGTTTGTTCTCCAAAGATAGGAGTTAGGTACATGCAAATTAGCATTGATAGTGATACTGATAGGGGCGTGGTCTGACCAGGTGGTAGCGTGGATCTCCGAAACCGACACTTGTTGTAATAGACATTTATCAGTAATAAACAGATCTATGCGTGAGTAGGTATTGTGAAGCGGTGACAGGTACGTATAGTCGCGTTCATTCGCCTGACAACACCTCCACACGTCAAACATGTCGTTGGAATAAAGAAAATTACTCAATGGTGAAGCATGTCTCTTAATCCCAGCGGTAGAGTCGACGCCATAATCTGGCACGATGTTAAAGTCTCCACACCATAGTAGATTACCCTGCTTGTGAGAATTAACTTTCTCCAATAAGTTTTTTAGAAAGGACATCTGGCGATGGTTCGGTGCATACAATGAGACTAACGTGTACTGGACGTTGTTTATTTTGCAAACTAGGATGATGTAGCGTCCTTCTGTGTCAGTAACGCAGTTCTGTAGCTGGAAGAGGACAGTGTCCCGGACAGCGATCATTACACCTCGTTGTTTTTTGAAATAGGAGGATTGAAAGATATGAGGAAATGCTTTGTGCTGGCAGCGGGGTGGGGATTCTCGCATAAAATGCGTTTCCTGGATGCATAGCAGATCGCTTTTGAGCGATAAGGCCGTTTTCCATAGTGATACGCGCTTGGCCGGATGGTTTAGGCCTTTTGCGTTGAGAGAGACTACAGTGATTGACATTGCTGTACTAGTGGATGGAGTAGATCAGTAGATAGACTTACAGTTGGGAGAAGTAGGGCGTCTGTCGGCAAGGAAATCTCTTCTTCACAGGTGGAGAGCAGATTCCAGGTAGGCTGATGAATGAAGATTCCGCGGCGATGATCAGAAGTTTAAAATATGAGGCGAGGTTGATAATGTTACTCTAGGTAGTATTCTGCGGATACAAGTCAAAGTTAGGAGACAAGGCAACGGTATATCTCGGTGCGAGGTAGTAAAAACAACAAAGAGAGAACAGAACAAAAGAAAAAGAAAAACAGATTAACTTGAGACACTGGAGCTAGTGTTGTGAAGAACAGGTCAGCGATGTACATCCCTAATGGGCGCTGACGCAACCAGGGGGAAAGTTCGGGCTCTAGGGTCAGTGGAGGAGACGGTCAGCCGGACCGGATTCTATAGGTAGCTCCATGTGAGACACGGAGAAGGATACGTATCAGAGTATCAGATCAGCTGTGGGTGGTAGTTCCTGCGGAGAGGTCCCTGTGGTGGGGAATTTTGTCTCCTGGGTGGTGTAGGATTTCCATTCGGTGCCTCCGGGCCAATGCCCCATGACTGTAAGAGCTTCATGCCACCTTCCACCGTAGAGATGGTATGAGGAATGCCGTTGTGTAGGACCAAGACAGTGGCAGGGTGGCGCCATTTGTAGGCGATTTTATGGTTGGAAAGAGCTTTAGTGATGGATTTCAACTGTCTACGTAGTTGGAGAGTGTGCTGGGAGAGGTCAGCGAAAAGTTGAATGTCTGAGTAAGGGGCAGGCAGGGTGTTGAGGGTTCTAGCTTTAGAGAGGATTTGTTCTTTCGCTTGGTAAAAGTGGATCCTTAATAGTACATCTCTGGGAACCGTGTCCGCCAGGTGGCTTGGTTTAGGGGTCCGGTGTATGCGGTCTATAGTGAGTTCAATGGGAGTCAGCTCAGGTAGCATGGTAGAAAACATGGTTGTCGCGAATTTATGCAGGTCTGTGGGAGGGACCGTTTCCAGTATACCGCGTATGTTGATGTTATTGCGGCGGGAACGGTCTTCGAGGTCTGCGATTTTGGATTTGATCCAGTCAGTATGATCCTTCTGGGCCATACACGAATCAACCAAGTCATTAACAGTAATGGCACACTCCTCCATTTTATCTTCCATATACTGTACCCTGTCCCCCATCTGTCGCATATCAGTGGTGAATTTGTGGATCAGTGATGACAGATTAGTCATAAGGGATGATTGTAAGGAAAGGAGCATGTCCTTCATGGTGGTGTCAAGGACCGGCTGGCCTGAGGTGGGGAAGGCCGCAATGGAGGATTGCAGGGAAGATATGGCGTGTGAGTTGTGCAGCTCAGTACTCACTGTGGCCTGGGCCTTGTCCGCTGTATCCAAGCGCATCCGCGCTTTTACTGGGCTCCTGGAGGACGGAGATGCTGGCGGTGAGTTGGCGAAGGGGGATGGCGATGGTTCCCCATCTGGATCCCCAGGATCACTGCTAGGCAGGTCTGTGTATGCTGAGGTTAGATGCGCGGCGTTCCCGCCGGCGCCATCTTGGCTGTGCCTCTTGCGCTGGAAGGAGAGTGCTGTGAGCTTTTGGAGGTTTTTCTCCTCCTTTCGTTTGCGGGACATCACGGCGGATTGGTCCGGGATCTCTCCGGGAGGGAATGCCGGTTCGCTGGGTGTCGCTGGGGTCCGTGTCGCTCTGGATGTCCGGCCGGCTGACAAGAGCTCCAGGCTTAGGCTGCCATCTCGCTCGCGCGCAAGCCACGCCCCCTCCTGGTGCAAGGATTTTTGACACCTTGGGCAAAACCTAAGGTGGGGGGACTGGAATAACATCCTCTAGCCCTGCATCTTACAGCTGTGTCCCCTTCTCTGGACATTACAGGCTGGAGATGTGTTTTGTACACACAGGGGTAGGAGCGCTGCTGGTATCAGGAGCCGGGTCTACCTGCAGTCATCATGACAAGCAGGAGACCTGGAATCCAAACTGACATGTTCCCTGAGGCACACAAGGCAACTGCTGATTGGGGTGCTGTGAGGAATTTTTGGGGTTCTATAGCACTCACCTGACACCAGCCCTACTCATCAAATGCCAAAGTTTATGTGAGAAAAGTCCTCCCGTCTCTATCACATGGGTGGAGCAAGTGTGGTGGAGATTTTGAAATATAATATTTATAGCAAGGAGCTTAAAGGAAACCATTCTAATTAAATCTCCATGCCCCGTTTTATATATATATGTGTGTGTATGTGTGTGGGTATATATATATATATATTTTTTATATATATATATATATATATATATATATACACACACACATGGGAAGGTATGACTTATATTTTCAGGTTTATGTGTATGTGGGCAGAGGTTTTCACTGGAAAATGTCGGGATGGGTTTACCTTTTAGAAATACAGAAATGTCTCCTATCTTGTGGAAACCATTGAATGTCCCCAGGTGTTAAGTGAATACCAATCATCTTTGCAGACATTGAGGCTCCATCTCCCCAGGGGACATTAACATGCTAATGTCAGAACTGTTTGGGCTGAAGGATCAAAGGAGGTGGTTAGACGGAATGGCACCGGACGTTCAGACCTGCAACATGGACATCTCTGGGAGCTTGAGAATTAGCCAATCAGAGTGTGAGCCATTTTGAACCAATCAGCATTTAGACTTCAGAAGCAACCAATCACAGGTTGATGCAAACTCAGAGCCAATGGGTGCGTTCCATCTTCTGATTGACTGAGAATGCATATAAAATAGAGCGAGAGTTAGCTGATGGCCTGTTCAGTTCCAGACCATCGGGGGCGACAGGATGTCCACGTAACGTATACTTGTATGTATCTCTCTCTCTCTCTCTCTCTCTCATGGACTGGACTCGTAAGATTCCTATGTAATGTATTTCCCTTATCTCTCTTCATCCCGGTGTGCCCCCCCCACCCCCTTTTTACAAAAATTGTAACATAGGGAAAAACTAGATAATGTGTCTGTATTTTTATTATGTCTCTTTTCTATCTCTAACTATTTCTTTCCTAGGACTTGTCTTGAGATATTGATAAATATATTGAAAGTGTATGTCTATTGTAACCATATGGCCTCAATTATCTTTGCAGCCTAAGCAACACAGTACTTGTAACATCACTTGAGTTATATGATAAGTTCTAATTATTCTAAAGTTTCTTTTCTGTATAAATAAATGTAATTGTTTATCTTTTCGCACTGTTATCGTTCGTTTTTATTCCTATATAGACAAAGGTTTAATCACTTATCTCTTGTATCATTAATCATTTAAGTGAGATATAAAAGTAGCCTATACACAAGGGAGGAGACTTTCTCTCCCACTGATCTCTGGCTGTCACTAAAGCATCAGGTACTGTAGCTGTGTGGAACAGCACTGTGTTCTAGGCAGCCCGCTTTCAATGAGCCTGCACTTGATGCGGATCGCACAGCACTGTTTACAGGTGCCAGTGGCGCCTCTCTCAGTACCGTGCCCATGGCACATACCGCCCCTAGTTTTGGCCCTAGTGGGCCCCGGACTGATGGGCACTATAGGCCAGTGCCTACCTTGCCTAAAGTTTCCTGCCCTGTGTATTTATGTACTGCAGTGTTTAGTGCACTGAGTGGTGGTTTGTGTGATACAAACGTATCACTTGTTGGGACCATTGATTGTTTTTTAGGGGATTAGTACCTCTGTAGGCTATTCACAATCACATTCTAATTATACCACATAGTATCTAGTGAGCAGTGCAGCATCATTTATTCTTTATTTACATGCATGCTTTTAATTTTCCTTTAATAGGCCTTTAAATATCTTAAATCAGAAAACAAGGTGACTCAAAGTCCTTCCCTTTGTGCAGGAACCAATGGTAATAATAATAATAAAAATAATGAATCTAAGTATCAAACAAAAGATTGCATCCCCATAATACAAATATAAAACTTTGTATATTTAATCTTCATGGACTAGCTCCATATCTATGGAACTAGCCCAAGATCACTCAATTCATACTACAACAACTCAACTCAGCTTACGGGGCACCTAAACCCCCCTCCTTCCCAGACCAATTTTTGGCTTTTAGCGCTGTAACACTTTGAATGAAAATTGTGCGGTCCTGCTACACTGATGGGCTGCACTTATAGGCACAGATAAGGCAACACTGATAGACACAGATAAGGCGACACCGATAGGCACCGATAAAATGGCACTGATGGCCACTGATAAGATGGCACTGATGGGCCGTGATGGATGGCACTGATGGGCACTGGTAGGTGATATTGATAGGCAACACTGGTGATGAGGCACTGATTGACATTTATAGGTGGCACTGTGGGCACTGATAGGTGACACGGTGGACACTAATAGGTGACACTATGGGCATTGATGGGTGGTACTGGGGGCACTGGTAGGTAGCGCTGGTGGGCACTGATAGGCAGCACTGTTGTGCACAGGTAGGTGGCACAGATGGGCACAGAAGCCTCCGCAGAGGCTCTCCAGGATCGGGACTGATGTCCCTCTCACAGCTGTCGGTGATTGGCTTTTTTGTTGTCCTCACGCTACCAGCTCTGTTTACATCACATGGTCAGCTGTCATTAGATAGACAGCTGATCACTTGGAAAGGGGTTCAGGATTTCATAGACTCGTTGATCACAGAGTGTGCTGCGTGCGCCCTGCAGGAGGGTGCGCAGGCCGCTCGAGCATGGGGGGACGTCTATGGATGCCCTCCTGGCAAAGTAGGTCTGCGTTGCAGCTGTCTTTCAGCTTTAGAGCACATTGGAAGAGGTTAAGTACCATAGGATGAATACAAATTCATGAATTCATGCCACAGTAAATAAACACTGCAATAAATTGGTATAGTACTGGATCAGGTATATACAGTATTCCATATTCAGTTGCATCTTCACGTGAACTGCCACAGAGCTGCCGTATTGTTGGCATACAAGCAAACTCTCACAGCCATGACAGGAATCTTGAAAGTCATGCCTTCTTCCCCTGTGGTACAGCATGCAGGCTGCCAGGTAAGGAAGAGAGGGGGAAGATTCATCTGCCCCCTCCCCCCCTCCACCCAGCCTGCCAAGTTTCTAAACCATACCAAGATACATGCCCTCAACATGAACTGGTGGCATGCTGGTGAGAACAAAGGCCTTTTCTCACAACCATGGTTGATGTTCGTTGGGGTGTTAGGCTTAGTAGTATGCTTTAGGTTAAGGGTTAGATACAACCGGTTATGGGAAAAAATGCAGTTGCCATAACCTCTTTCTGAAAATGCTACTTGCCTAACTATCTTGAATACTATTCAATTCGCTATTGGAGCCTTTATTAAATAGAATTAGACAGAACCCAGATATTAAAGGTATTCCCCTGGGGGATCAGGAATATAAACTTTCAGCCTATGCGGATGATCTCTTATTTTCACTTTCTAGTCCACAAATATCGCTTCCTAACTTACTAAGGGAGGTGGAGCGTTATGGTGCTCTGTCGAATTTTAAAATAAATTACAGCAAGTCGGAGGCAATGAGGGTATCCCTGGAGCATTCCACCCAAAGGAACTTGGAGAATAACTTTAAATTTAAATGTGCAATGACGGCTTTGAACTATTTAGGGTTACAGATTCCACCCAACTTAATAGATGCATATGCCCTAAATTTTCCACCTTTACTAAGGCAATTTAGCATATTACTAGATGAATGGAGTAAAGCTTCACATTCCTGGTTCGGGAGATGTAATATCTTGAAAATGAATATAGTGCCAAAATTCCTCTATTTGCTCCAGGCATTACCTATCTCGATTCCACCCGCCTTCTTTAGTAAAACTTGAATATTGTTTACAAAATTTATGTGGGCAAGTAAATGGCCAAAGATTAAAAGGAATTTGTTAACGCTATCTAAAGAGGTGGGTGGTATAGCGGCTCCTGATCTATATAAATATTATCAAGCTACCCAGTTAGGTAGAATTATTGACTGGTGCCGCCATAGAGATAGTAAAAAATTAACTGCCTTGGAACAACATATCAGCTCTATCCCCTTAGGTAGAGCTATATGGTGCCATGCAGCGCTACCCTCTATATTAAAAGTACATCCTTTAATAGGACCTACCCTTCGTATGGATGCTAAGTTTACTCGAATCCCCAGATTTTCATCACCAGATTCCCCTCTGTTTCCTATTCTGGGGAATCCAAATTTCCCTCCCGGTTTGGAATCAGGGATATTTGGGAAATTAAAAAAGAAAGGATGTTTCCAGGCCTCACACTTTCTGAGGTTTGGTAAGTGGCCATCAATAGAAATGCTAACGCGACTAGGAGGACAATATGAAATACCCTTCTGGCAGGTGCTACAAGTTAAACATTTTCTTGAAACATTGGGACCCGCCGAAGGGTATGGTCGACCACTCACTAAGTTTGAGAAGTACTGTGGGGAGAGTGAACCTCTCTCCCATATTATCTCTAAGATATATGTGTTATTAACATCACCTTCTCAGGATTTTGATATATCGAGTTTAGATAAGTGGGAGAGGGCCTTTGAACAAACTTTTACACCACCCCAACAGCAGAAAATAATACATTTAACTTTCAAATCATCTAGATGCACTAAGATACAGTAATTAAATTATAAAGTACTAATGCGTTGGTATTACACCCCGTCTCGAATGAACAAATTCTCTTCAGAAATGTCGGATAGGTGTTGGAGGGGTTGTAAGGAGAGAGGCACCATAGCCCATATTTTCTGGTTTTGTCCAGTAATTAGACAGTTTTGTCAATTATTTACTGATTACCAGATCCCGGAAGAGCCAGCTTTTTTCTTATTACATTGCTCACAAATTCCTTTAGAGAGATATAAAAATTCAATGTTATGCCATTTAGTGAATGCAGCCAAAAGCTGCATCACCATATGTTTCGAAAGAGCCGGGGACACCTCGAATCTCTAATTGGTTAAATAAAGTAAGAAGAATTGGGATCATGGAAAAATTGATCCCTCTGCCTTTGGAGGAAAGGGAATGTCTATTGCAAGTTTGGGCTCCATGGGAGTCATTTTTACAATCAGATGAAGGGAAAAGGTTTATTGGAGAGAAACTAGAGGAATAGTTAGTAAGTGATGTGGCACTGGTTCCCCTGTCGGCAGGGGCAACATATTTATACTTATTTATTTAATTTGGGATTCCCCTGGGGGTTTTTTTTCTTCCTCTCTCTCTCTCTTCAGTTCTATAAGTCCCTCATGGGATCTAGGGCTTTGGAGCAGAGGGTTGTTGAGGGGAATTGTTATTGTAATATTGTTAGTTGCTTATAAAAAAAAAATGTATTGTGCATCATTGGTTAAAATAATACATTTTTGTTTTGAAAATTGATTTGATACGTTGTTCTATGTAATTATTTTTAATGATCTATGTCATGTATTCCTGCAGAGAAATAAAGTATTTAAAAAAAAAGAATACTATTCAAAGGAGTACTCCCATCTGTAAATGCAGCAAATTTATATGGAACCTCTTGTGATCGCTCTGCGTTCTTCCCCGCAGATACAGGGTATTACTGTTGGCACCCTGACTGAAACTACGGCCCTTTATGCAGAAGATCTAGTGTTATTTATCAAAGATAACTGGACCATCTCTGCAGGCAGCACTGTTGCTATTAGGAAAATTCTCTGCGGTTTCTGGCCTTAAAGTTAATTGGACCAAGTCTAAAATACTTCCCTTGCGGTCCCATCCTGTAATGGACAAGCTGATCTCGATAATCCCTTGCAGTGGGTCAACCAGATTAAATATCTGGGGCTTTTAATCACAAACTCAGTGACTGATTTCATCAACCTTAATGTATCCCCTTTACTTAGTATCCTATGTACTAAGTGCCACACTTGCAAAAACTTTCCACGGTCCCTCATAGGGAAGATAAAGCTGATCAAAATGAAAATTCTGCCCTTGCTACTGTATGTCATTAGAAATTCCCCAGTGTAGATCCCAAAGTCTCTTTTCAAGTCAATAGGCAGTATGTGGATGGGGAGACCTCCCCACCTGAAATTGCCCATGCTTCTGCAACCATGGGGTGAAGGGGGTCTTGCGGTACCTAGCTTTTAAAAATATTTCCTAGCTGGCCAACTGACAATAGCTCACCCCTGGCTGACTTCTCCCTCAGATGATGCCTCGGTGTCCCTGGAGGAAGCCTGTGTGGGCTCCTATGAGGTGCTCTCACACTTGGTCTACAGAGGTTTGAAGTCCCCATATTCCCTGACTCCTTCCATGCGTTCTGTAATAAGGGCATGGAATGTGACTCAGGGATTGCAGTTGACTAGTGCCAACAGGTTCTCCCCCAATTTACCACTGTGGAAAAATCCCAATTTAGTGCACTTTTATGATCACCTAGACCCCGTTGTCTGGACTAAGTATGGGGTCAAAACTTTACAGCATGTTGTACTAAATGGCACCCTAATGTCATTTAATGAACTCAAGGAGTGCCTCACCCTACCCAACTCACACTTCTTCAGATACATCCAACTTTGACATGCTTTTTACTCTCAATTTGGCAGGGAACTGCTAAACTTTGACCCTAGTGACTTGCAGTGACTCCTTAGTTAAACAAGTCTCTAGCCTATATAAGCATCTTTTCCAGGAAACTGTTGAATTAATGGAACCTTGCAGACTTGCCTGGGAGGCGAAGGCCCCGGGGTTAGACAGGGATGACTGGGACGACATGTGGGGACAGCTTTTCAATATTTAGTCTCAACCAGAGATTGGTTAATTCATTACAAATTCCTACATAGAACATACCTCACTCCGGCTAGATTTTCAAAAATGTTTGGGAACCAACAGTCTTTATGTTGGAGATGTTCAACGCCTATGGTGAACTTTATGCATGTATTTTGGGACTGCCCCCATATTAAAACATACTAGCAAACTATAACGAAATGTATTAGACCAGTCACCTTTGTTTCAATCCCACTGTCTATTGAGGTATGCTTGTTGCATTTGGTTGAACCTTTGGCCACTACTTGGGCTAAACGAACTCTCCTCACAATTATTGTTTTATGCTAAAAAACAAATTGTCCTATCATGGAAGAGCTTGTCTACCACAACACTGGAGGCCTGGAAGTCTCTGATCAACAAAGTAGTGTCATATTATAAAGCTATCTACTTTAGCCCCTGTACACACGGTCGGAGATTTCCACAACCAAATCCGTCGGATTTTGCCCGTCGGATTTTGTCCATCGGATTTTGTCCGTCGGATCTTGTCCGAAACTGTTGCATACACACGGTCGGACAAAGTTGGCGAAAAAATCAGATCTTTCAGAACGTGATGACGTAATTTCGTTACGATGGGACTACATTCAGGCTAGTAGCCAATAGCTTTGATGTAGGAATTTGATCTGAGCATGCGTGGCACTTGGTCCGATCAAAATTCTCTACACATGATCGGAGTATGTCCGATCAGCCCAGTTGGTCGGGAAATATTTCCAACATGTTGGAAAATTGGGTCCGACGGATATTCCGACGGAATCAGTCTGATGCATACCACACACAATCGGATTATCCGACGACACGGTCCGATAGGACACATTCCGACGGATTCTCCGACCATGTGTACAAGGGCTAAGAGGGGCTCTAACCAAGTTGGATAAGGCCTGGGATGGGTGGATGGCTTCAGTGGACACAGTCTTGGACTAACTACATTATCAGATATATTAATTGACCTTGGTCGTTAACATTTGCTGCTGAGTCGTGAAGGATAAGTGTTTTTTTTTTACTATTTTTTCTTTTCTTTTTTTGGAGTACTAGAGGAGTGCACAACAACCAGAGACTAATGTAAAAAGAACTTTCAATGGGCAGCTTCTGTATGTCCATAGATGTTACTGCTTCTCCTGGTAAGGGAACTGAAATGCTCGGGGAGGAAAGAACCGCATAAGTAGATATTATCCTGTAAGATAGAGCAGAGAGTCACTGCACAGAATTGCTATAAATCACACCTCCAGCTGGAGAGTAATGTAGTGGGCATATCTGTCTAGGCAAGACTAAACCAGGGCTTGGTTATTACCCTTTTTGATTTTGTTGTGGGTTTGCTTTTGGGGGAGGGGGTTCTTTTTCTTTTGTTGCTTTTCTATGCCCTTAATTGTTCTACACTGAAATGTTTTACTCTGTAATCCAGTAGTTGTTCCCGCTTTTTGCAGGCTGTTGTTTGTTTATATGTCATAAAATTTAATAAGAAAGTAATTTACAAAAAAATAATAACAATAACAATAAACCAAGCACAGTTAGGCCCCTTTCACACATGCGGACATTATATCCGTATTTCATCCATCCATTTGCGGATGAAATACGGACATACATGCATTCCTATGGAATAGCGGATGTCTGCGGATGAACATCTGCAGACACCCGATATCGTCCACCTCCGCTATTGTCCGATTCTGCAGACGGAGGAAAATCCTATTTTTCTATCCATCTGCAGAGCAGATCGGATGAACACGGAACAGACGGTCTGTGTTCGTCCGATGCCCCATAGAGGAGAATGGAGAGCTGACAGGGCGATCCCTGCACAGTGTGCAGGGACCGCCCTGTTATCCGCCAGCTCAGCAGGGACAATGGAACGATCCCCGCTGAGCAAGTGGATCATCACGGGGTGGATCATTACTGATCCGTCCCGTGGGAAAGGGGCCTTAGGCAATTCCTAACTTATGAAGGAAAAAGAAAAACTGAAACGGTCAAATAGAATGTATATATAAAAACGACCTTGTGCTAAAATCATTTATAACAGACTGCTTCACTTAAAAATCCCCTGAATACTGGAAGGTAGGCAAAAATAAAAGTGAAATAAAAGTGAGCTGCCAATTAAAAGATATCAAACTCTATCAATAGAGACCACAGTGATAGTCAAATCAACGTGGTGAATTATCTTGCTCCTGCACGAGTCTTCCTTCTTTTTATATATACACAACATGGCTCAATACTAAAGCCGCGTACACACGGGCGGACTGTCTGGCCAACTAAGTCCGTCAGACAAAACCCGACAGACAGTCCGTCCTACTTTTGAATGAACGGACTTGACCACACACGATGAACAGACAGTCCGTTGAAAGCTTGCGAGATGACGTGTACAGCACGTACGACGGGACTAGAAATAGGACGTCCAATACACAGCAATGCAACCTTTCGCCATGTAAATCCTTTCTGAGCATGCGCCATACTTAGTCCGTCCAACTTGCCTACTCACGAGCGGACTGTCCGCTGAAACCAAAGTTGGACGGACAATATTACGGAAATTCCGAAAGACTTAGTCCGCCAGACTGTCCGCTGAAAAAGTCCGCTGAAGCCCACACACGAGCGGACTGTCCGCTGAAATGTGTTTCAGCGGACTAAGTTGGACAGACAGTCCGCCCGTGTGTACGCGGCCTAAGAAGAGCTGGCTTAAGGCTTCCAAGGAGATCTGGTGTGGAGATTGAGGGGTTTATGGTTGAACATATGATCCATTTCCACACAGTGATACTGATGAAACACAGAAGCACTTTATTGCATGTCATTATTAAGGAAAACTGGGAACAGTGCACCTTTACTCATCTGTTTGTCTTTTTTTTTAAATCGTCTGGACACAATTTTTTTTAATTTTTTTATTTATTTATTTTTTGATTTGTTTTTGGAAATTGATGTTGATATATCACATTGGTGTCTTTGAGACATATTGCACAATAGATTTTGAGTAATGAACAATATGGATTTTGAGTAATGAACAATATGGACACTAAGTGACACATTTTATGTGGATGAGACATGTTTGTTTTACGTTTTGTTTTTATTCACTTACCAATTTGCTAGTTTGAGCAAGATAATTCACCACGTTGATTTGACTATCACTGTGGTCACTATTGATAGAGTTTGATATCTTTTAATTGACAGCTCACTTTTATTTTAATCAAATAGAATTCTCTAGCACTTCCCTATAAAAAACTGCCCCCTGTGAATATTAAAATGGTGATGGTGATGGTGCAGCCAACAGCCAAACACTCCAACACACTTCAAACACAGTAAGATGTAAAGTGCTAATTCAGTCCAATGTGCACACTTCAGGATACTTACCGTATATACTCGAGTATAGGCCGACCCGAATATAAGCCGAGGCCCCCAATTTACCCCCAAAAAAACTGGCAAACTTATTGACTCGTGTATAAGCCGAGGGTGAGACATGCCTGTCCATCCCTGTGTGTGTGTCCGTCCATCCCTGTGTGTCCGTCCATCCCTGTGTGTCCGTCCATCCATCCCTGTGTGTGTGTGTGTCCATCCATCCATCCATCCCTGTGTGTGTGTGTCTCCATCCATCCATCCATCCATCCCTGTGTGTGTGTGTCTCCATCCATCCATCCATCCCTGTGTGTGTGTGTATCCATCCATCCCTGTGTGTGTGTGTGTCTCCATCCGTGTGTGTGTGTGTGTGTGTGTGTGTGTGTGTGTGTGTGTGTGTGTGTGTGTGTGTGTCCAGCCTACCTGTGTCCCGAGCCTTTGTCCCGAGCCTCCGTCCCGTGCCTTGCCTCCTTGCCTCCGTCCCGTGCCGTGCCTTGCCTTGCCTCCGTCCCGTGTCGTGCCTTGCCTTGCCTCCGTCCCGTCCCGTCCCGTGCCGTGCCTTGCCTTGCCTCCGTCCCGTGCCCTCTTCGTCGGCGCCTCGGCGGCCATTGTAAAATTCAAAAGCCGCGCCTCCGCCTTCGCCTGTGATAGGCGGAACACTGAATTTCCCAGCAGCCTGTGTTCCGCCTATCACGGACATCGTATCATCCTCGTCCGTAGTACGAGGATGATACGATGTCCGTGATAGGCGGAACACAGGCTGCTGGGAAATTCAGTGTTCCGCCTATCACAGGCGAAGGCGGAGCCGGAGGCGCGGCTTTTGAATGATAGAATGGCCGCTGTCTGTCTGCTCGACACGCTGATCGAGCGGGCAGACAGCGATGACTCGCGTATAAGCCGAGGGGGGCACTTTCAGCCTCAAAAAAGAGGCTGAAAATCTCGGCTTATACTCGAGTATATACGGTAAATGCATGCTGGATAGGGCACTCCGTGGTAGCACATTAATAGCCTTCCACTGTGTAGATTGCAATGCCAGAAACCCCCTTACAGCAATATGCATCAAAGGCACCACCCCCCCCCCCCCCCTCCCGTTTCGGTGTGCACAGATCAAGCAACCAACATAATAATGCAAATAGCAGATGCAGGCCACCCTCTGCAACAAGCAGAACTGCAATCATTTTAGCATAGCTCTAAGAGCAGGGACTCGCAAAGTCTTTCAATGGAGAAATGCATCCATCTGGCTAGTATCTAAAACAGCCTTGCTGCAAGTTCCTCCATTCAAGCTCCTGGGGAAGTCACAGTGTATTAGGCACCAGGGTGATGTCATGTGCCTGAAAAAAAAAACACATGTGAAAGGCATCAGCTGAGGGCTGGCTTCATACCAATGTATGTTTCTGTGGCTGTGTGAACTGTTCAACTATCCATAGTCTCACATGCTCTTTCAGGCCAATATTACAGTAGCTATTGCTTACACATAGATGTCAATCATTCACAAATTTAAATTACTTAAATTGTATTTCCACTTTTGCAGTCACATATGTTTTTATGTGTACCTGTTCACACAGCATACCTAAAAAGCCTTTAAAAAAGAAAAAAAAATCTTACCTTTTTGATGTTTTTTTGTTGACTGTAAGAATTTCTCAACTAGGTCAGACTGATATGTCCCAGCAGAAAGGTTGGTTACTGGCTGAGCTAAATTCTCATTAGCATACAATGGAGAAGTCCGACTCCTAAACATGTAAAATCTTGTTGAGACGGGCAGTGTTCGAATCTAGTACAATTGATGAGATGATATCTGTCTGCACAGTAATTTCGGTGAACACCAATTCCCAGCCCCTTAATAACAAAAAGAACTAAGTAGATTTTTTCCTTGCTGAAAATTCTAAAAGTATCAAAAAACTTAAGCTGCAATTTTTATTTATTTGTTTATTTATTTATTTTTTTTAAGTTATGCTATATGGTCAGGGACATGTAACAAATACTGTAAAAAGTAGGTATTATTTCAATTTGGCTTCAAAAGTGAAAATATTTATTAAAGTCAGTCACCTTTTTATGGCTTTAACTTTCTCATTAACAGGTATGATGTTAGTTCTTAACAGAAAGGACAATCACCACAATGAATAACTAACTTTTAAAATAAGGTGCATATGGAAGGCACAAATAGAAAAATTCCCAGCACACTTACCAGTAAGCCAGCAAAAAAAGCAAACAATTTGATTTTTAAAACTAAAAGGCTTTAGCTGCACAAAATTTGCAAATATATGTGGAAGTTGCAATACCCTATCAAGACCCCACTGTAACGTATGGTCCTAACTCTAAACTCTGTGAGTCTTCATATTGAAGCAATTAATAAATTAAGGACAGGTGTGCCTAGAGGCAGCCTATCCCTTCTTAAATCCTTTAAAGGAATGGGCTGCCACCAGGTACAGTGCCTTGTAAAAGTATTCATACCCCTTGAAAGTTTACATATTTTTTCATGTTACAACCAAAAACATAAGTGTATTTTATTGGGATTTTATGTGATAGACAAACACAAAGTAGCACATCATTGTCAAGTGGTTTTCAAAATGAAAAGTGTGGCGTGCATTTGTATTCAGCCCCCCAGAGTCAATAATTTGTAGAAACACCTTTCCCTGCAATTACAGCTGCAAGTCTTTTTCAGTATGTCTCCACCAGCTTTGCACATCTAGAGAGTAAAATCATTGCCCTTTCTTCTTTGTAAAATAGTTCAAGCTGTGTCAGATTGGATGGATAGTGTCTGTGAACAGCAATTTTCAAGTCTTGCACAGATTCTCAATTGGATTTAGGTCTGGACTTTTACTGGGTCATTCTAACACATGAATATGCTTTGATCTAAACCATTCTATTGTAATTATGGCTGTATGTTTAGGGTTGTTGTCCTGCTGGAAGGTGAACCTCCACCCCAGTCTCAAGTCTTTTGCAGACTCTAACAGGTTTTCTTCTAAGATTGCCCTGTATTTGGCTCCATCCATCTTCCCATCAACTCTGACCAGGTTCCATGTCCCTGCTAAAGAAAAGCTTCTTCACAACATGATGCTGCCACCACCATGTTTCATGGTGAGGATGATGTGTTTAAGGTGATGTGCAGTGGTAGTTTTCTGCCACGCATAGCGTTTTAGTTTTAGACCAAACTGTTAAATTTTGGTCTCATCTGACAAGAGCACCTTCTTACACATGTTTGCTGTGTCCCCCACATGGCTTCTCGAAAATTGCAAACTGTACTTCTAATGGCTTTCTTTCAACAATGGCTTTCTTTTTGCCACTGTTCCATAAAGGCCAGATTTATGGTATGTACAACTAATAGTTGTCATGTGGACAGATTCTCCCATATGAACTGTGAATCTCTGCAGCTCCTCCAGAGTTACCATGGGTGCCTTGAGTGATTCTTTGTTCTCCTTGCTCAGTCTCTTAGTATATTATTATTACACATTATTATTACACAGGATTTATATAGTGCCAACAGTTTGCGCAGCACTTTACAACATGAGGGCAGACAGTACAGTTACAATACAATTCATTTCAGAAGGAATCAGAGAGCCCTGCTCGTTAGAGCTTACAATCTTACAAAGGAGAGAGGGTCAAGTGATTCAAAAGATAATAGCTGTGGGGGATGATTTGATGGAGAAAGTAAACGTATAGTTGCTAGATGGGGGCCGGATAGGTGGACGAGCATGTTTTGGTAGGTTTGCAGTTGTGTCATACTCTTTCATACTCTTTCCATTTTCGGATGATGAATTGAACAGTGCTCCATGAGACGTTCAAAGCTTGGGATATTTTTTTTTATAACCTAACCCTGCTTTAAACTTCTCCACAACTTTATTCCTGACCTGTGTGTGTTCTTTGGCCTTCATGATGCTTTTTGCTCACTAAGGTCCCTCAGAGGGCTTCACAGAACAGCTGTATTTATACTGCGATTAAATTATACAAAGGTAGACTCTATTTACTAATTAGGTGACTTCTGAAGGCAGTTGGTTCCACTAGATTTTAGTTAGGGGTATCAAAGTAAAGGGGGCTATATACAAATGCACGCCACACTTTTCAGATATTTCTTTGTAGAAAATTTTGAAAACCATTTATATTTTCCTTCCACTTCACAATTATGGGCCACTTTGTCACATAAAATCCCAATAAAATACGTTTTTGGTTGTAACATGACAAAATGTGGAAAATTTCAAGGGATATGGATACTTTTTCAAGACACTGTATACCACTTTTTTTTAGCATTTTTTTTTACAAATGATTTCAGTGTTAACCAAAAGGTGTAACTATAAAGACAAAATATTTCCTTTGTTAATTATCTTTTCATTTAGTGCTTTTACTCATCCTCAGCCATTGATGGGTATAATCTTGTTCCCCAAAATGTTTTGTTAACTCTTTGGCCTCCAGATAAAATCAAATGTGATCAAATGTGATCATTGGAACAGTTCCTCCAAATTCAGAGGAATTCAGAGGAATTGACCTTAATGGATACTGTAGGATGGCAGTGTGAAGGAGTTTATTACCCACTGTAAATGTATGGTAGGTATTGTTTTTCATATGTTCTGTCTGAATGCTGATTTGTGATCCAAATAGGGATCTCTTGAAAATCAGCAGTTTAGACAAGATAAATATTCCCACAATGCGTACCGAGCATGAACATGCCCCACCCTATTAGATTGTAAGCTCTTTTGAGCAGGGCCCTCTTAATCCTCTTGTATTTTATTGTATTGTATTATAACTGTATAACTGTAACTGTACGGGTGGCACAGTGGTGTAGTGGTTAGCACTGCCACCTAGCAGTAAGAAGGGTCGCTGGTTCAAATCCCAACCAGGACACTACCTGCTTGGAGTTTGCATGTTCTCCCTGTGCCTGCGTGGGTTTCCTCCGGGTACTCCGGTTTCCTCCCACACTCCAAAGACATGCAGGTAGGTTAATTGGCTTCTGTCCAAAATTTGCCCTAGTATATGAATGGGGACCTTGGATTGTGTCTCCTTGAAGGTAGGGACCTGTGAGAGTTTGCGATGTACAGGGATAGGGACAATTGTAGACACTCAGGTTGAACTGGATGGACTGATGTCTTTATTCAACCTTACTAACTATGAAACTATGTATTGTCTCCTTTTTATATTGTAAAGCACGGCAGAAACTGTTGGCGCTATATAAATCCTGTATAATAATAATAACATGAATTCATCCAGTTGCTCACAAGACCCCTTTCACATCGTCAGCACATCGCAACCACATTGCAACCTTCTGCTGGTCCCACCAGCTAAGGTGCAGATAGGCATAGGTCGAGGAACATGCCACTCCCATTGACATTCCACATGCTTGGTCATGGTATTTTCCTGAAAGCACAAAGAAACTATTGTTCAAAATCAATTACAACTTATTCGGGTTGAACTAGCGATATTTTTCACTCTGCCAGCTGTACTTACTTAACATATATGTGGCTTCAAGGCCAATCTAGGGTGGTATCAATGTGTAATGAGAATCCATATGGATTCACTGAATTTACCAGTTCACTTTTTTGGTCAAAACAATTGGTCTCCCAGGTAGCGTTACTGGGCTCTTATGAACCTTTGTTATTAAATAAAGAAAGCAGTTCATTTTATTAATTGAGTATAAAAGTTATTCCTGCGCCTAATCAGGGAGGGGAATGGATCCCCTGATGAAGTCACGTGACCGTGACGAACACGCGTCGGGACGCTACCGGAAGTGACGCAATCGAGCTCGCAGCTCGTTTATACCCTATGCTTGAAATCTTTTCGTTTGTGAGTACTTTAACTGCTTTTTAAATAAATCTATACTTTGTTCATAAAAATACTACGCTATGGGGCTCCCTTCCTCCTTATCTGCTTAAATCCCTTACATAAATTGCTGAGGTAACCACCCCCTCCCCCCACACTGGGCATCGCTGAGCTACTACCTAAAGAGACTACACAGCGGAATAGGCAGGAGATGGGGACACAGTAACAAGACCTCGTGGGATAAAGACCACCAAAGAATCCTGAGGATACACATGTTACATGCTGTTACCTTACAGCTGTAAGGTAAGGGGACATCCATATCCTGAATACACAGGACCACGCGGGATACTTTCACCACCACCATCACCGATCAGATCGTTATAGTTTATATAGAACCAAACACCAGCACTGTATGCGATTTTTTGCCTTATGCGACTTTGGATATAATCGCTTTTGGTTGTCGCATAAGCTCTGAATGGACACAATTCTAACACATGTTATTGTGCAACTTATATGCTATATAGTTTTTAACCACTGAGCACTATTTATCCTTATCAATCTTAGAGCGCATTGTTTATTTTTATTTCTATTTTTATTTCTATTTTTCCACTGGTAACACAAATATTACTTATGCGTTTTCTATGCTGCGTTCTGTATTCATCTTCTTTGACATTTTGCATGATCTTATTCCACTTCACCGCATTTATTATTTATTATATGGGGGAGAGACACCTACACGTATCTAATTTATATTCTTTAATACTGGCACTTCATGCGATTTCTTTTCACTAGTCACTATCAGCCATTTTTTTACTGTTTTTAAGTCAATTATTGTTTGTTTATATATTACTATTTATGGTGTAGTAGACATTGTGACACATTTTAGCACTAGCACTTTTCATACGATTGGATTAGTCGCCACAAATCGCATTATTGATTATCACATGTTTATATATATATTTTATCTACGGGATGTTGTAAGATACGTAAATACGAACTTACTTACTGTTCAGCATTTTTCACTTGATAGTTTTTATGCTAAACTCCAAAAAATCGCATTAGAAATTATTAGGTTTTAATCACTATACTTCTTTTCTGCGTATTGCTCCATCCTTCTTATATTTATTCTAAACACTATTACGTTATAGTGGCGAGGGTCTCCCACGTTCCCTCATAGAACATATATATTAAGCTCCCTACATATCACCCCTTTAGTCTGGGTGGCTACACACCTAGCATTTAAATACCTGTATCTGTGGTACCTATAGACCTTGTAGGACAATATTTCCTGAGCCAGTACTGCGCACCACTACCCTCTTGCTCATTTTATTAATTGACCCACATATGCATTTTCTCTTATTTTGTGATTACACCAATTGCCACCCTTGTGCCCACAACCCATTCACCCTAGAAACAAAAGAGGGAAAAGGATTCATAGGAAGGGAGAAATAATACCGACTATCATTCTACTGGTGATAAGCTTCTACCTCTTAATACTTGCTTGTCAGCAGGACTACATTGCCTCCTTTGTCATTCAACTTTTATCAGTATGCCCTTCAAATCTTTTATTGTTCCAGGGTTTTTCACATGTGTAAGGTTATTACTTTTCTTCACAGACAAAATTGATTTGTTTAATATCTCTTGCCACTATCTCCATAAACAACTGAACATACGTATTCTAACTCAAAGAGGGAGTCTTTTAGGTTTCTATTTGAATATTGGGCGTTCAACAGGTATTACCTACTCCTCACCTGCCTAACTACCTTGCTCTTGGTATAGTGTATTGAGGCCATTGGATCAGAATAAAAGTAAGCTGGTGTTTGCATGTTCTCCCTGTGCCTATGTGGGTTTGCTCAGATTTTCTCCCACACTTCAAAGTCATGCTGGTAGGTTAATTGGATCCTGTCATATGAATGTGAGTTAGGAACCTTAGATTGTAAGCTCCTTAAGTAAAATTACGAAGTTAACAAATACCTGTAATATATCAAATAAATAAGGCAAATTGCCAAAACAAAGGTTCTTACTAAACTTTCCTTGTTTGGGCATTCATCTCAACAAGGAAAGTTTAAATTATTAAGTGGAGGCCAAGCAGAAATTCACAACCAAGTAAACAAAGGGACAGAGATGTTGGCTGACATATAGCCATATTTGGTCAATGACATTACTGAACATATGCTGCCTTTTTGTTTACACTCAGTGGAAGGGACTGGAGTGAGTGTAGCAACCAGCTTGAATGTATACTTTGTTTTTGTTTTTTTGTTTTTTTTGTTTTTGCAAGCCTTGGGGCATTGTTTATCATTTATATAAAGAATACAATTCTGCGTTCAATGATCTGATGATTCATTTAAATGACCCAACAGCTGCACTCATATGTATGAACAAACCATAATACAGATTGAATAAGCTAAATTTTGAGCTGTCATAATTAGTGATACTGTCATAGTAATAATCAATATACAAATAAAGCAAATCATTATAAACAATAATAGTCTATTCATGTGATCCACAAAACTTAATAATAGTTGAAGTGAAAAAGGAACTCCAAAACACCAAAAAAAAGTCCTTGTTGTGAAAGAAAGAAAGTGATGTCTTTACAAATCAACTGTAAGTGTTAAACCTTGTGGTCCCCAGGAGGTAATTAAAGTAAAGATATCCTCTTACCAGATATCATGATCTTTCAAGGCCGATATGTGCATCAGTGAGTTGCTACCCCTCACTACAGGTATATCCAGCTCAGCTTTTCCGCCAATACTGTGTCTATCGATCTCCCATAAGCCTCAGATCCAATTAGGTCATATGTCAGGAAGAAGAGGAAATGCACCTCATTGCGCAACATCCCGTTAAAAGCACAAGAGTTTTTATTAAAATTCTACTTACAATAAGGATTAGTATACAGGCATATTGAAATATACATCAGGGGCTCATTATGTGGGGATCTCTCTGATTCCTGGGATCCCCTCAGTACAAACAATAAGTTAGAGTGACCACTGAGAATGCTTTATCTCCTTCCTATTATCTCCACTTCTTTCTTTCATCTTTCCTTCTCTTTATCTATCCCTTCGGAGGGCTATCCTCCTCTTCCCTCAGGGATACTGATCAACCATAACAACAACCCCCTCTAGTTGGATGCAGTTATGACAAGGGGAGGGTTACCCAATTTCAGTTCTGATGGGAGGAACCTGGTTCTCGTGCAGCGTGATCCCAATTGGGGCGCGGGAACAAGGTTTCCTCAGTTAATCTTTCCAAGTTTAACTTTTCTGGGGCTCTTATATATCTCTTACCTCACTTTAAGAAGCCTTAACTGTTACTTCCGGTAGAACCCCTTTGAGGTCCCCTCCTCTAATAGGAGATATGGTAACCTATCTAGTTCAGATCTCCCTTCATTATTGTCTCGCTACCGAATCTCCCCAACAAGCTTCTAAGATTGATTTTACTGTTATATGATTTTTCGAATTATCTTTGTTGTTACTTGAGCTTGTTTAGCTCTATTTGATGTTTCAGCATCTCTGTACTACTTCATTTCTGAACAAAATAAAATATTTTGCAAGAAATATACATCAGTCCCACGTTCTGCTCGTGAGACCGTCACCACTATTCCTTGCTTTGCCAATGTACGTTTCTTTCAAATCAATAGGCAATAAGGTGTCTTATACAATATATATATATATATATATATATATATATATATATATATATATGTTCAACTAAAACAAAAATTTGTATATGTGTATCTTTAAAAAAGATATTATATCATATAATTGTAAATATATCAGGGCATGGCAGTACAATTTTTACTTATTAGAGATGTTGTTACAATAAAGATTATAAAAATAGGGAAATAAAGAAACTTGAAAATGTTGTTTAAAAGAATACAGAAATTGGAATACATTTCTTTGTTATGTGAAGTAATGTTGGATCTCTCTAGGACTAAAAAATATGTCTTGAATTTGAATGATGTTCAGTGAAGTATATACTTACAATGAACTAAGTAACATGTGTATCGACCCTTCTAAATCATAATTTTCACCCTCTCCTCCACTAAAAAGGAATATCTACATCTGTGCTTTGTGTCTGTTCCAGAGTCACAGGCCACGTCTGGTTTTTGTTTTCTTTAAGACCCGCTCTGATTTTTTTTTTCAAGAGCAATTGTCTTCATATATCCAAGTTATTGAATCCATTTGCTGAAACTATTTACTTTTTTATCCTGACAAAGGGTCTGAAACAGAGCTGTCTGTGTGTAATATATTGCATACCACAAGCACACCTCCTGCCCCCTGCCAGCAGCACAGCACTCTCTGTAAAGATAGCTGATATATGACTCTCCATTTATTTTGAAAGTTAACATGTAGAAGTGAGCTTGTACAAATCAATTACACACTCCCACAGGGTATGCAGGTTTGTGAGTAGGGATGGGTTTTTCAAGCTTGCTGCTACCATGGGTTCAAGGCAAATCCTGGACAAACTTTTTCAAAGAAAGCATAAGGAAATCTGAAAAAAAAGTATAGGGGGGGTTTAGGGTTAGTAAGGAACTTGTACTTTAATTCAGATTGCTAACTCTCTTGGCAATCAATCCATTTTCTGTCTTTTATTTATTTATTTCAGGTACTTATATAGTGCTGTCAATTTATGCAGCACATTACATATACATTGTACATTCACATCAGTCCCTACCCCTTAAGAAGCTTACAATCTAAGGTCTCTAATTAACATTCATACATACATGGCCAATTTATACAGGATCCCATTAACCGAACGGCATGTCTTTGGAGTGTGGGAGGAAACTGGAGTACCCGGAGAAACCCTTGCAGGCATAGGGAGAACATGCAAACACCAGGTAGGTAGTGTGGTTGTCAAGATTCAAACCAGTGACCCTTTTTCTGCCAGGTGAAAGTGCTAACCACTACACCACTGTGCTGCTTACTTTTTTATGTTCTTCTTATGGAGGGGCCCTTGTTTTTAATTTTATTTGTGGTTGATTTGATAACAGCAGTGAATTTAGGATTTTACTCCATCAGTAGCACACTTTAGCTTTTCTTTTTTTTTTGCTGCAAAGCTTCCATAAAATTTCAGGGTGTACTATTTGGGTGTTTTTTTTCTTTACATTGGTGGTTGTATGGTTTTCTTTATTTTATGGTAATAGGGCCTTTTTAAGTTTAGCTGTTTTTTTTCTCTGCAAGGCATCCCTTTGGAAACAATTTAGCTTTTTTTCTTATACATTAATAGAAAAATCAACACAAGTACCAGAACAGTTTGCACCTAAACCACCTCACAATATATCACTCATATTCACGGCACTCCTCTATCCCCATAGATACAATTAAAGTTAGGAATGCACCAGTTAGGCCTAATATACCTACTACCTATACCTACTACACAGTTGTATCTGCAGTATCATAAAGAAGAAGTCTTACTACACCTTATTTTCTCATGCTGTCCCCATGTGATAAATTATATGTAACATGTCCTGTCTTTCTAGCTTGTCTCCTTCCTGAGATGACATGGTTGACAGCATAACCCTCCCCCTCTCATCCCCCACACCTTTTTACCCACTCATTTAGCAAGGAGACAAATAGGTAATTAGGTATGATTGACAGCACTTGTTTCAAGAGCCAGGCACTTTCCAGAGACATGACTAGCTATGCATGGGGAGGAGGTGTGTCATATAGTTACATTGTTAGTCAAGTTGAAAAAAGACACAAATCAATCTAGTTCAACCATAAAAATAAATAAATAAAAAATAATATCATACTATCCCACATACCCAATACTATATCCACAGTTGATCCAGAGGAAGGTGAACAACCCCAGCAAAGCATGATCCAATTTGCTACAGTAGCGGAAACAAATCCTTCCTGATCCCCCAAGAGGTTTTTTCCTGGTTCATCAGGATCAGTGCCCAGTTATAGCATGTACATTTAGGAAATAATCCAGCCCTTTCTTAGCCCTTGTACACACGGTCGGAGATTCTGACAGGATGTTTCCTATCAGACCGTTTTGTCAGATATTCCGACTGTGTGTGGTCTGCATCGGACTGTTTCCGTCGGAATATCCAAGGGACCAACTTTTCCAACTTGCCGGTAACATTTTCCGACAAAATGCTCTGATCGGACATACTCCGATCATGTGTAGCCTACTCCGACGGACAAGGTGCTACGCATGCTGACAATCAAATTCGGACACAGAAGCGCTCGCCCAGGTAAAACTACTGCTCGTAATCGATATAGCATATTCGTCACGCTGCAATGTTAAAAATTCTTTCATAAAGCGCATTCTCTTGTTCTTTACAATGCTGCAAGAATGAACTTCTTTTGATGCTCATAGTCACACACACTTCTCCCGAATGTATTTCCTGAGTCTTTTTTACTCATTTCAGCACTACAATATTTTAAATCATCACATCTACACAATTTTTTTTTTTTTGGGGGGGGGGAATTTTGTGGTTGGTTTTTTTCATCAACATCTCCTTTTTTGTCAGTTTGCTCATCTTTGCATTTTTTGGGGTGTGTTTTGTGTGTCAACTTACCACAACACCATTATTATCTTTTTTGTATTTTTTATTTTTTTTTAATCTACAGGAGGTTGTTTAGTGTTGGTGCCCCTTGTTATTCATTTGACTTTGTATTTTTGAAATGTACCTGCCTGCTCACAAATAAACTGTCCTTTTTGAAGTAAAACACATACGCAAGTATTTCTTCAAACAAAAAAAAACGTTATTTAGGTGTCATTAACAAATAAAGAGGGAGGCAGCGCTGTAGAAACTGGGGAGATTAGCGAAGCCTTTCGCCCCCAGGGCACACATCAATTATTTAAACACAAATCATTGGTGGCCTGAGGAGTACATGTCTGAGGGAGAGAAGTCTGGTCCTGAAGTCCAAGAAACCCGGAACAGCAGCAGATGACATCTATGTTCCCAGGCTGTGGTACTACAAGAGGCTGCATCTTCCGTCAGACCAGACTGAACCCAGGTTCTCACACTCTGGTCTTCCTTCCAGGCTGTGGCTGTGGTGCTGGAGGTGTGGCAGAAGGAGGAGGAGGGGCATGGGCCAAATCACACAAGTGTGTTGCTTGTGTGATTTGGCCCAACAGACCCTTGTTGAGGGTGTGGCGAATTAGCTCCTCGCACAAGATCTTTTGCCCCTCCTCCATTTGCTCGAGTTTACATGCAGCCAAGGAGGCAAAGGCCTCTTGATAGGTGGGGGTGGCTTGGGGGGGCCGCTGAAGCCTCCCCGATGAACCTCAGAGCTGACTCCTCCACATTCCTCTCTTTTCTGGCCCTTTTGTGTGGAAGACGGAAGGGAGGGACCTGGCATTCTGTCAGGCTCCTCCGCCCGCCCACCGCCTGGCTGCCACTTACCCCTGCCTCCTCCTGGCTGCCACTTTCCACAGCCACCTCCTGGCTGCTGCATTCCACACCCTCCTCTTCCTGTGTATGAAAAAGGGACATAGTTTTAGTTTTTGGTTCATTAAACACACACAATTTTCACATCAAGACTGTTGCAAATTGTTAACCAATAGAAAAGACTATCAGTCTGAGCCCAGCATTTCTCATTCTTGGCCTAAAGGTTTTGGACACACTGATATGTGAAACACTTTCTAAAATCAACAATTAGTGAGCAAAAATCAAGTTAACATCATTCATTTTTACTCCCAAAATATGTACAACAATACTATACCTGGCTCAAGCTGGGCTCCTCCAGTTCTTCCTGAGTGGAAGGCCCAGGTTGGGCGTTGGAAGACTCAGCGGGTGTGGAATGTAGCATAGGACGTGTGGAAGGAAGGGTAGAGAGGGATTCTCTGACATCAGCCTGGTCTGACAGAAAATGCATCCTGTCATAATACCACAGCCTGGGGACATAAACTTCATCTGCTGCAGCTCCAGATTATATGGACTTCAGCACCTTCTTCCTCTCCTTCAGATATGTACTCCTCAGGCCACCGAATTTCACTTTTAAATAGTTGACGTCTGCCCTGGGGACCACCAGCTTCACAAACTCAACCAGTTTCTCCAGCGCTGCCTGCCTCTTCAGTTTGTTTTTGTATTGAGGGTGCATTGATTGCCACAGGCAGGGCAGCTCCCTGTATTGATCGATGAACAGAGGGAGGAAACTGTGATCGTTGAAACCGTCCATAATCTCTGCAAGACACAACACAAGACAAACCCTAATGTCAGGCTAAACTCCACTAATTTAGGCTTCAATCTAGAAGCAGTATAGGCTAGTGATGTACCAAGTTCAAAATGTTACCTTCGTTTGCACGATCGTCACGTCAGCTTCTCCCGTTGTTCACAGATCGTATGTACGACACACGCGTGTTGTGTTTTATATACAGTGCGCATGCGTGAAACTCCGCCCACCCCCGACATTCTTTCTAGACTATTCCCCTCCCCTTTGCTTTTGGCGCAGTGGGGAGAGCACATGGCGGAGAGAACGCGCGTGCGCAATCAGAGTTCCACTAACGAGGAGGAGGGCGAGGAAAGCCTGGAGCCTGAAACATCCCCATCCTGGAAGAGAAGATTTAAGGCCTCAAATTTGTCTTTTGGAGAGATGTTGGAGATGGTGGACATATTGAGGAGGACCGACTATGATGAGAAGTATGGACCTTACCCAAACTCAAATATCAGAAAGGCCAAGATCATGACTAAAGTTGTGAAGAGTCTTCAGAAGAATTTTGGGGTACGACAATCCAAGGATCAACTGAGAAAACGCTGGTCAGACCTGAAACTGAGGGAGCACGATCAGTACAGAAGGATCAAGCGCGTTCTTTAAAAAAGTAAGTAGTTGTCGTGTGTTCATATGATTATTCTTGCTTGCATACTGCTCCATGTGCTTTGATTTCATGTTGTACAGTTTAAAATGGCCACTTTCAAGTTCATGGTTTCAATCGTTCGTAAGAAACATCGTTCTGCAGGTAAGTATTCTAGCTTAACAAAGTGTCCACAATAATATTCTCACCTTTGAACTCGGCCAAAAAACACAATTGTACCACACTTCCAAGCAATGTTTCATATTCCTATTTCTGCCCTCTGTGTGCTAAGTATACCTTTTTTACATTCTCCTAGGGGAGAGAAGACTCGGGAAGTCTGAGGACACCAGGGACCCCACCCCTCCCAAAGAAGGTGAAATTCCAACACCAGAAGCAGAGGAGGAGGAGGAAGGAGAGATCGTTGAAGTTGGACAAATTGTCACCACAACAGGTGAGTGTCGGAGACCACAGCTTTCGGTAAGCTAATCGGCATATTTATAATACATGGTGTTTTTTTTGCTTTTTTTTGTAGGTGATGTGGAAGAAGAATCACATTTTACCAGTGAAAGTGCCCAGATCCTGATTGGGGAGATAATGGGGTGCAATCGGAATTTAGAAAATATACAGAAAAACATCAATGATGCTCAAAATAAAATGAAGAACATTGATGTTTTTGGGAGAGTCTGAAACACCCCAAACTAGCTAGGGTTTTGTTTTTGTGTTTTGAAACAAAACTTTTGTATTTTACAAAAAGCCAAATTTGGAAGATGCACACAGTGTGTTAACATGCCCTATCTCCCATCATGGGGGATCAATGTACGTGTTTTGTGGAAAGTGGCTGAGATGAAGGGGTTGCAGCCCCAAAACATGTACATTGATCCCCCATGATGGGAGATAGCACATGTTGGCACACTGTGTGCATCTTCCAAATTTGGCTTTTCCAGGGGTGACACCCCATGTGATGAAGGCAATATCAGCCCAGTTTGTAGATACTCATGTCTGATATTGTCTTCACTTTTCAAAGTTGAACTTTGTAAGTTCCTTTGTTCTGTATGTTATGTTTTTCTAAACGCACATGTGAATGTGCTTTCATTAAAAAGTTAAATTATGTGTGGTTTCCTTTTTCAATGTGCAAAAGCATGATTTGGAGTAAAATTGTTGTTTTCTGTGACAATGGGTGTTATTTACTAAAGGCAACTCCACTTTGCACTCCAAGTGCAGTTTCAGGTGTACTTTTGCAGTGCACTTGTAGTGCATAGTGGATGTGCCTTTAGTAAATAACACCCACAGTGATGTGTTAATTTTCACAATCATGCCATTTTCCTGACCCCACATATTTCTGCCATGGTGCCGAAAATGAGCAGGATGTTTGTCAGTATCGCACTACATACATTAGTTAACAAAAACAAGGTGTGTGTGTAGCAGACCCACAACATAATAAGATTATCTGAAGAAGAGACTGTCCCCTCATCTCGCTCAGAACTTGGGTTTGCACTGTTGGAGAAAAAGGCACAACAACAAAAATCTAAAATTTACCTAGGAGACACCTAAAACCAAGCCAAGCAGTAAATGAAAACAAAGATTATTGGAGTTTCAAAGAAAAATGTATTAAAAAATGCCTCTCAGACATTGTCTGGCATATCAATGGCCCCCCTACCCACAAAGTACTCCATGTATTGGTTTCGGACCTCACGGGCGCTTTGGGGAGGCAAGCCAGGACGAGCAGCTTCAAGGGCCGTGAGGTTCTCATTTTCTCTTGGCCAACTGAGACCACATAGTTTGCTGAATGTCTTTTTAAGAAATTGTGCAGAATACAGCAGGCAAGCACTATGTGATTTATTTTATATTCCGCCATGTGGATAGGCGTTAAAAAAAGGCTGAACCAGGTGGCCAGTATTCCAAAAGTGTTTTCCACCACACTTCTGTGTCTGGCCAGCCGGAAATGAAAGATCCTCTGGTCCGGGGTGAGGGTCCTCATCGGGGAAGGCCGCATCAGATGGTTTGAGAGAGAACACTCCACCATCCTACATCTGGCCATTTTGCCCCACGTCCACATAAAGGAAGTCATAGGTCGCTGACACCACCGCCAACATCACGATACTATTAAACCCCTTGTAATTATAATAGTACGATCCAAAGTTGGGGGGTGGGACGATGCGGACGTGTTTCCCATCAATTGCACCTCCACAATTGGGAAAGTCCCAACGACTGGAAAAGTGGGAGGCCACAGTCTGCCATTCCAAGAAACTGTGGCGTGAAACAAGACAAAAAATTTGTAATTTTGCTAATCAACATTGCAAGCAGATTAGACACCAACATTTTTGGCCAAGATCAGTATAACATTTTGGGAAATGATTATTTAAAGCTTAAAGTATAAGGTCCCCTTATCAGAGTCATCACCCCCCCACCCCCCCCCCCCCCATCTGATGGGCCCTTGCAAAAAAATAGGGGGGGGGATGTGTTGGACATGTAACCCTCTCCACTTGATTGAGAGCTGAATGCCTAAATAATGTGTGATACTTTGGGAAGCCCCTCCTTACTTACACTATTGGCAGCCCACCGGACAGGTAAGAAGTGTCATAATACCAAAAATTTTAAAAAATGGAAGCACATTTTGACATTCTGCTATTACATATCAAGATAATAGGGAAAACAATTAGAGCATTTGAAAGTATTGAGGCAGGCCCTTGCACTACATGCTTTGGTGAATTCGTCCAAAAATGTGACCATCAAAAAGGTAGGTAGAGTGTGTATTGGGTTTGGTAAAGTCAGTAGATAGAGGATTGCTATCAGCTGACCTAGCAGTTGGGGGAGGGGGGTTCCTAATGAGTTTGGCATAACCAAAAAAATAAAAAGTCACTCTGCATGAATTGAAGCACACACATAACATTTGTAGACATTTTAGGGGGTGTTTAGGGGAAAGCAATATTATGGAGCTGACAAAGCTAAGTGACTAGACTATAGTTTTATGGGCCAAGAAGAGCATGGTGGGGAAGTTAGTGAGGCAAATATGCATGAGGACAAAGGGGTAGAGCATATGAATTAGAGAATATTGCAATCATGGTAAATAGGGAAGGAGGAAAGAAATGCAATACATTAGCAATCATTAAATACATAGAATGTAATGTTAAAGGATAAAACTTACCTTCATATAGTCCTTCTGCAGGACCTGAATGATGGTAGAACAGGTCTCTGGAATAATGACCCCCAGAGCCTGGGGGGAGATGCCTGTGGAGAACTTGAGGTCCTGAAGGCTTCTCCCTGTCGCCAAGTAGCGCAACGTGGCGATGAGCCTCTGCTCCGGAGTGATGGCTTGCCGCATGCAGGTATCCTGGTGATAAAAGGGGACAGCAAAGCCAGCAGACGGTGAAAAATGGGGTCCGTCATCCAGAGATAATTCCTGAAATCATCAGGATTATTCTCCTGGATCTCATGGAACAAAGGCATGTGCGAGAACTGGTCACACTGACGCAACCAATTCTTGGTCCACAAATGCCTCCTCTCTCTGTTCATGGACCGAGCTTGTGTCAAAATTAGAACCCTAACACAAAGCCCCTGCACAGCACAAACTCTACGACGAGTACGTACACGAAACATGGTTTAAAGCGGTCGGCTGGTCAGAACAGACAACAGAAAGCACTGATAAACAGCAATGCCTGAAAGAACGACCTGAAAAGCAGAAGCAAGCAGACAATAAGCAATGCAAATCAAAGCATACTATACCAACAGGGCTCGAGTCCTGCGGGAACGCGTGGGAACGGCGTCCCCGCACTTTTTTCACAGCAGGAACGCCGTTCCCTTTGCAGGACCAGAGCCGCCCGAGGCTCTAGCACAGTCTGCTAGCTGTGTTGTCTTCACAGAGCTGACATCGGAAGAGCAGCACAGTGATGCACGGAGGGCAGGGGCTGGCTCAGTTAACTGATTGGTTAATAGAACTGCTCTGCATTCTATCAACCAATCAGTTAACTGGGGCAGGTCCCGCCCTCTGTCCATCCCTTTGCTGCACTTCCGATGTCATTTGCTGTGTCCTGTGTAAGGTAAGACAGGGAAGAGGGGGCTGTTATGAAGGAGGGAGGGGGAAAGTATCAGAAACTGAAAGGAATGGAATGAGGAGAGGTGATATAAAAGGGAGGCAGGGCAGGAATGTGAAGGGGGGTTCTACAAAGGGGGTGAGGACAGGAATGTAAAGGAAGTGCCATAAAGGGGCTGAGGACAGGTTTAAATTTTAAAACTAGCTACTTGGTCATCTTCCGTACTATGTCGCATTCGCAGTCTGATCATCTCCTGTAGTATGTCGCATTCACAGTCTGGTCATCTCCTGTAGTATGTCGCATTCGCAGTCTGATCATCTCCTGTAGTCGCATTCACAGTCTGATCATCTCCTGTAGTCGCATTCGCAGTCTGGTCATCTCCTGTAGTATGTCGCATTCACAGTCTGGTCATCTCCTGTAGTCACATTCGCAGTCTGGTCATCTCCTGTAGTCGCATTCGCAGTCTGGTCATCTCCTGTAGTCGCATTCGCAGTCTGGTCATCTCCTGTAGTCGCATTCACAGTCTGATCATCTCCTGTAGTCGCATTCACAGTCTGATCATCTCCTGTAGTCGCATTCGCAGTCTGATCATCTCCTGTAGTATGTCGCATTCGCAGTCTGATCATCTCCTGTAGTATGTCGCATTCACAGTCTGGTCATCTCCTGTAGTCGCATTCGCAGTCTGGTCATCTCCTGTAGTCGCATTCGCAGTCTGGTCATCTCCTGTAGTCGCATTCGCAGTCTGATCATCTCCTGTAGTCGCATTCGCAGTCTGATCATCTCCTGTAGTCGCATTCGCAGTCTGATCATCTCCTGTAGTCGCATTCGCAGTCTGGTCATCTCCTGTAGTCGCATTCGCAGTCTGATCATCTCCTGTAGTCGCATTCGCAGTCTGATCATCTCCTGTAGTCGCATTCGCAGTCTGGTCATCTCTTGTAGTCTCATTCCCGGTCTGGTCATCTCCTGTACTATGTCGCATTCACAGTCTGGTCATCTCCTGTAGTCGCATTCGCAGTCTGATCATCTCCTGTAGTCTCATTCCCGGTCTGGTCATCTCCTGTAGTCGCATTCACAGTCTGGTCATCTCCTGTAGTCGCATTCGCAGTCTGATCATCTCCTGTAGTCGCATTCGCAGTCTGATCATCTCCTGTAGTCGCATTCGCAGTCTGATCATCTCCTGTAGTCGCATTCGCAGTCTGATCATCTCCTGTAGTCGCATTCGCAGTCTGGTCATCTCCTGTAGTCGCATTCGCAGTCTGGTCATCTCCTGTAGTCGCATTCGCAGTCTGGTCATCTCCTGTAGTCGCATTCACACTCTGGTCATCTCCTGTAGTCGCATTCGCAGTCTGATCATCTCCTGTAGTCGCATTCGCGGTCTGGTCATCTCCTGTAGTCTCATTTCCGGTCTGGTCATCTCCTGTACTATGTCGCATTCGCAGTCTGGTCATCTCCTGTAGTCGCATTCGCAGTCTGGTCATCTCCTGTAGTCGCATTCGCAGTCTGGTCATCTCCTGTAGTCGCATTCGCAGTCTGATCATCTCCTGTAGTCGCATTCGCAGTCTGGTCATCTCCTGTAGTCTCATTCCCGGTCTGGTCATCTCCTGTAGTCGCATTCGCAGTCTGGTCATCTCCTGTAGTCACATTCACAGTCTGGTCATCTCTTGTAGCATGTCGCATTTGCAGTCACTGTATTTTATGTGAAATATATATATATATATGCATATGAGCGTATCTTTTTTTTTTTTTTTTTTTTGGTGGGGGAGTGGATCTTGGGTGGGAGTTCCCACACTTTTTTCCCCAGGACTTGACCCCTGTATACCAAGATATAGTCCACAATGAGAAACAAATGCTTACTGACTACACGCACTGATAATCAGATACACAAAGACAAGCAGAAACTGAAGAGCAGTATTGAACTGAAGCACAAATCTGAAAAGGGTGAATCGTCTCTCACCAAACTTCTACTAACACACGATAAACACGAGATCAGCAGAAGGAGCCCAAAGGGTGCTGGACGTGGTGCTGAACTTACTTTTTCTAGTGCCGCCGTACGCGGCTTACGTCACCACATTCTTGGCAACCGGAAATTCCGACAACTGAGTCCGACCGTGTGTATGCAACATCAATTCTGGACCTCGTCCGGACTAAATCCGTCGGAATTAATCCGACGGATTTGGTTGCAGAATGTCCGACCGTGTGTACGGGGGCTTAAAGCAATCTACTGAGCTGGCCAGAACCACATCTGGAGGGAATCTATTCCACATGTTTACAGTTCTTACTGTAAGGAAACCTTTCCATATTTAGAGATGAAATCCCTTTTCCTCTAGACATAAAGAGTGCCCCCTTGTCCTCTGTGTTGACCATAAAGTAAATAACTCAACACCAAGTTCACTGTATCGACCCCTTATATATTTGTACATGTTGATCATATCCCCCTTAATCTCTTCTTCTCAAGAGATAATAAATCCAGTTCCTCTAATCTTTCCTCATAGCTGAGCTCCTCCATGCCTCTTAACAATTTGGTTGTCCTTTTCTGCACTTTCTCCAGTTCCCCGACATCCTTTTTGAGAATTGGTGCCCAAAACTGAAATGCATATTCCAGATGAGGCCTCCTAATGATTTGTACAGGGGAAAAATGATATCTCTCTCTCTGTAGTCCATACCTCTTTTAATTCAAGAAAGGACTTTGCATTGCATGTTATTATTGAGCTTATGATCTACCAAAACCCCCAGATCCTTCTCCACTGCAGATCCCCCCAGTTGTACTCCCCCTAGTATGTATGATACATGCATATTTTTAGCCCCCAAGTGCATAACTATATATATTTATCAATATTAAACCTCATTTGCCACTTAGTCGGCTAATTAGACAGTGCATTGAAGTCAGCTTGTAAATTGGAGACATCCTGTAAGGACGTTATTCCACTGCATAGTTTGGTGTCATCTGCAAAGACTAAAATGGTACTTTTAAACCCAGACCCTATATCATTTATAACGGTATTAAAAAGTAAGTGTCCCAACACTGAACCACTGATAACCTTAGACCATTCAGAGTAACAATCCTTAACCACTACTCTCTGAATTCTGTCTTTTAGACAGTTTTCTATCTATTTACAAACTGGTCTTTCCAAGCCTGTAGACTTTACCTTTATTTAGTCGTGTGTGGGGAACTGTACTGAAAGCTTTTGCAAACTTGACAACTTCTGTCTTTCATGAATCTATGCTTAAAATACTGTTGCTTAAAATACTTTTTTTCCAGCAAGAACTCATCTATGTGGTCTTTTATTAAACTCTCCAGTATCTTCCCGGCTATAGAAGTTAAACTAACAGGTTTATAGTTACTTGGTAATGACTTTGTTTCCTTTAAATATAGGCACCACATTGGCCCTACACCAATCCAATAGTACTATTCCTGTCATTAATGAGTCCCTATGCTCAGCTACAGAGCATATGAGAGTGAAAAAACCCAGACAGCTTGCAGGCCTTTTTTACTGTTTATTGTTTCTGATCATGTGGAGTCTTTGGTATCTAATTTTTCTCATACGAAAATCGTACAAAAATAGTACACATTAAACAAAAATTGTTTGTTCTGTTCACGTACAAAACATTTTTTTGAGTTTGTCCCTTTGTAAATTTTCATTTGCAAAGTCGGAATTGGATATCGGAAGTTGTGTACACACTATACAAAAAATGAACGATCAGAATTTTTCTTCCGATTTTCTCATAGTTTGTACCCCTCTTCAGTCATTCTATTTCAATGAATTTAAAAGTAAAGAATGATTTACTATGCAAGTCAGGACAAGGTTCCCATTTTCTGTGCTGTGGTCTTTGTTTTTCACTTGATACAGGAACTTTGACCCAACACCCCTCCTTCTTCCTGTTTCAGTATTGAGGGAGCAGAGCTTTGATTTGAAAGGTGAGCTATCTGTACTTTATTTTTCTACTTTCAGTGTCACTGTACTGAGAATTATGTACTCAGTTATCTTGAGCTTTCTTTATGAATTAATATCCACATAGTTTAGGAGCTGTCACTACAGGTGCATCCATTACACTGGTTTCGGGATAACTGAGCATTTACACCACCATACAATTGACATGCAAAAAAAAACAGGCTTAAATGATGGGAGGGGCATAAATGTAGGAGGACAGTGAGTTAAGAAGGGATTTTCATTGCAGGACATCAGTAGATCATTGGAGAGGCTAAGGAATATATTGTATATGCACTGACCTGTGGCCTGTGCCTTTTGTCTCTAGTAAACTTCGGCCTGTCCTTGCTATTTAGAAATGTCCTTCTCCCTCATTAACATGTCCTGCTACTAGCTGATGTAACACTACTGTATTGGCTACAGTGTCTTAAAGTGAACTTCATCTTGTTCAGTCAGTTTTAACCTCCTTGGCAGTATGATTAGTTCTGGTTTTAGGTGCTGAAAACGGTATAATTATTTTGCATGGAAATTTGGCGTTTTATTTTGTAGTCCTGTAATTCTTAGGAATAACTCTCTTAAATCTGTTCAAACCAGAGTCTAGCAGACATCCCAGGTATGATAACATTTATAATATAATAAATAATAATAAAAATTATTCAATAAGGTAATCAAATCCAAAAACACAGAAATTTGCTCATTTTCAGAATTGTCGCTGTTATTAGATTTAGTGTTTGATGACGAATTTCCCCACAAATCACTATCACTCAATTCTGCAAGTGATTATAACTTATTATCGCTGTTTTCTAGTTGGTCTAAAATCACTTTTGACACTTTTTGGTTGCTATGGACAATCTCCAAATTCCAGGCAGAAAAAACAGTATTTATAATATAAAAGTGCATGCAGGGCACTGCACAGACCACTAGGGGCAAAGGGGGTGTGTAATAATTGTTTTATACAGTACTGTAATCTGTAAGATTACAGTACTGTGTGTGTTTTGTGTGTTTTTACTTTTTTGAATTTGGCGCCGATCCCCACTCCATGGCGCCGTAACGTCGCAGGGAACGGAGCTCGGCGGCATTCGGGCACTATGTGAATCGAGCCGAGGACAGCTTGATCACACAGCGCGGAGGACATCGCTGGATCCAGGGGACAAGGTAAGTAACTTCTCCCTGTGTCCTCCCTGTATCCAGCAATACGATCCCGAGTCTTGGGTTACCGCTTATGATACTGAAATCCCAGCCCGAGCCAGACTCGGGATTACCACTAAGGAGGTTAAGAAAAACTATTTTTTTTTTTTTTATATTTCTTACTTTTTAGATTTTAGTTTCTAAGTATAAAATTACATCTGTAGGTCCCAGTAGGTTCTAAAACACTGTAAAGGTTTTTAAAAATATATGTTTGTATTATCATTATAAATAAAATTATATCCATAATATATACATATAACAATAATAGATATTTATATAAATCTACATCTGTGCTTTGTGTCTGTTCCGGAGTCACAGGTCATGTCTGGACTTTTGTGCTTTGTGTCTGCTCTGGAGTCACAGGTCATGTCTGGACTTTGTTGTCTTTAAAGTGGTTGTAAACCCTTTGCAACCACTTTTTACTACGTGCAAGCCTACAATTAAGCTTACATGTAGCTACACTGGATATCTCCTAAACCTGCACGGTATAGGAGATATCTCTGCATTTGCATGTGCCCTTGCTTCAGTTAGACTGTGCCGTTACTGGTGGCTCCCACGCGGGAGTGACATCATCGCTGCTCCAGCCAAACACTGCGATACCCGGAAGTAACCCCCGGGGGTTTTGATCTCAGGTAAGTAATTCATAATTCATAATAAGCTAGTATGCTATGCATAGTAGCTCATTATGCTTTTGTCTTGTAGGTTTTTTTTTTGTAGGATTTGTTTTTGGGGGTTTACAACCATTTTAAGATTGATTTTTTAACCACTTTCAGACCGGACCATTTTGCTGGTAAATGACCAGAGGTCTTTTTACACTTTGGCACTGCGCTGCTTTAACTGGTAATTGCGCGGTCATGCAATGTTGTACCCAAACAAAATTTGCGTCCTTTTCTTCCCACAAATAGAGCTTTCTTTTGATGGTATTTGATTGCCTCTGCGATTTTTATTTTTTGCGATATAAACGTAAAAAGACCGCAAATTTTGAAAAAAAATGATATTTTCTACTTTTTGTTATTAGAAAAATCCAATAAACTCAATTTTAGTCATACATTTAGGCCAAAATGTATTCAGCCACATGTCTTTGGTAAAAAAAAAGTCAATAATTGTATATTTATTGGTTTGCGCAAAAGTTGTCACATCTACAAACTAAGGTACGTTTTCTGGAATTTACGCAGCTTTTAGTTTACGACTGCCTATCTCATTTCTTGAGGTGCTAAAATGGCAGGGCAGTACAAAACCCCCCCAAATGACCCCATTTTGGAAAGTAGACCCCCTAAGGAAATTGATAAGAGGCATGTTGAGCCCATTGAATATTTTATTTTTTTGCCTCAAGCGATTGAATAATGACAAAAAAAAAAATTTTTTTTTTTTTTACACAAAGTTGTCACTAAATGATATATTGCTCACACATGCTATGGGCGTATGTGAAATGACACCCCAAAATAAATTCTGCTGCTTCTCCTGAGTATGGGGATACCACATATGTGGGACTTTTTGGGAGCCTAGCCGCGTACGGGGCCCCGAAAACCAAGCACCGCCTTCAGGCTTTCTAAGGGCGTAAATTTTTGAGTTCACTTCTCACTACCTATTACAGTTTTGAAGGCCATAAAATGCCAAGATGGCACAAAACCCCCACAAATGACCCCATTTTAGAAAGTAGACACCCCAAGCTATTTGCTGAGAGGCATGTTGAGTTCATGGAATATTTTATATTTTGCCACAAGTTGCGGGAAAATGACAAACTTTTTTTTTTTTTTTTTTTTTTAACAAAGTTGTCACTAAATGATATATTGCTCATGCATGCCATGGGCATATGTGAAATGACACCCCAAAATAAATTCTGCTGCTTCTCCTGAGTACGGGGATACCACATATGTGGGACTTTTTGGGAGCCTAGCCGCGTACGGGGCCCCGAAAACCAAGCACCGCCTTCAGGCTTTCTAAGGGCGTAATTTTTTGATTTCACTCCTCACTACCTATTACAGTTTTGAAGGCCATAAAATGCCAAGATGGCACAAAACCCCCACAAATGACCCCATTTTAGAAAGTAGACACCCCAAGCTATTTGCTGAGAGGCATGTTGAGTCCATGGAATATTTTATATTTTGCCACAAGTTGCGGGAAAATTACAAACTTTTTTTTTTTTTTTTTTTTTTCACAAAGTTGTCACTAAATGATATATTGCTCACGCATGCCATGGGCATATGTGAAATGACACCCCAAAATAAATTCTGCTGCTTCTCCTGAGTATGGGGATACCACATATGTGGGACTTTTTGGGAGCCTAGCCGCGTACGGGGCCCCGAAAACCAAGCACCGCCTTCAGGCTTTCTAAGGGCGTTACAGTTTTGAAGGCCATAAAATGCCAAGATGGCACAAACCCCCCCCAAATGACCCCATTTTGGAAAGTAGACACCCCTAAATTTAGGGGTACACTAGTGAGACTAGGTAATAAATGGCGTGTGCCCTGAAACTATAAAAAAATAACTAACCAACCAGCGTCACCTGTAACAGTTATATGGTGATCACTGGTGAAAGGGTTAACTAGGGGGCAATTAGGGGGCTTTATGCGGTAGTATATGGGGGTCCCTGGCGCTATAAAAAGCTGCAGCGAACCTAAATACCTACCTGCCTAACTAGCGTCACCTGTGACACTAATACAGCGATCAGAAAAACGATCGCTTATTAGGCTGGGTTCACACTGGAGCGATGCGGGAACGCCACGAATGCGCGGCGGGTTCCCGCATCGCATGCCTCCCGGCGGCAGTTCACACTGCCCTATGCGAACTGCTGGGAGTGTCAGTGAAATGTTACTGACACCCCCAGATCAGTTCGCATATCGCAGTGCGATCTGCAAACTCGGATCGCATGGTGTGAACACCCATGCGATCCGATTCTGCTGCGGGCCAAAAAAAGGGTCCCGTGCGAATTTGCGGCGGGTGCGGCGGGTGCGGCGAATGGCTGAACTCGAATCGCACAGAGATCGGATGTGATTTGCACTGCAGTGCGGTGCGAATCACATCCGTTCTCATAAACCGCTGCAATGTGAACCCAGCCTTAGTGACACTGGCGACGGGGGGTGATCACGGGGTTAAACCTTTATTGGGGGGGTTAGGGGGGTACCTTAGAACTAAAGGGGGCTAACCCTAACTGCCCTAACAGTTATTAGTCACAAATGACACCCGCCGGGTGATCAGGGGGTTAAACCTTTATTAGGTAATAAATGGCGGGTGCCCTGAAACTATAAAAAAATAACTAACCAACCAGCGTCACCTGTAACAGTTATATGGTGATCACTGGTGAAAGGGTTAACTAGGGGGCAATCAGGGGGCTTTATGCGGTAGTATATGGGGGTCCCTGGCGCTATAAAAAGCTGCGGCGAACCTAAATACCTACCTGCCTAACTAGCGTCACCTGTGACACTAATACGGCGATCAGAAAAATGATCGCTTATTAGGCTGGGTTCACACTGGAGCGATGCGGAAACGCCGCGAATCCGCGGCGGGTTCCCGCATCGCATGCCTCCCGGCGGCAGTTCACACTGCCCTATGCGAACTGCTGGGAGTGTCAGTGAAATGTTACTGACACCCCCAGATCAGTTCGCATATCGCAGTGCGATCTGCAAACTCGGATCGCATGGTGTGAACACCCATGCGATCCGATTCTGCTGCGGGCCAAAAAAAGGGTCCCGTGCGAATTTGCGGCGGGTGCGGCGGGTGTGGCGGGTGCGGCGAATGGCTGAACTCGAATCGCACAGAGATCGGATGTGATTTGCACTGCAGTGCGGTGCGAATCACATTCGTTCTCATAAACCGCTGCAATGTGAACCCAGCCTTAGTGACACTGGCGACGGGGGGTGATCACGGGGTTAAACCTTTATTGGGGGGGTTAGGGGGTACATTAGAACTAAAGGGGGCTAACTCTAACTGCCCTAACAGTTATTACAGTCACAAATGACACCAATGCAAAAAAAAAAAAAAAAAAAAAATGACATTGGTGTCACTGTGACTGGGGGGCAGGGGTAATTGGGGGGGTGATCGGGGGGTAAAGGGGGGGTGTGAGTGTGCCTGGCATGTTCTACTGTGTGTGTGAGTGTTGGTGCAACTTACTGATCCGCTCTCCTCCGTGTCGGAACGAAAAATACCGACACGGAGGAGAGAATACATCACTTCCTCTCCTGTGTTTACATTACAGGAGAGGAAGTGATGTCACCGGGGATTTCTATTCGTCGGGAGCGATCGCGAGGGGGTGGCCATGAATGAATGGCCGTCCCCTCGTCCGGGATCGCTCCCGTACGAATACCGACCGCCGCAGGCACCGGGCGGGGGCCCGATCGGGCCCCCGACCCGCGGGAGGCAAGGGACGTACATGTATGTCCTTATGCCTGCCCGTGCCATTGTACCGACGTACATCGGCGTGCGGCGGTCGGCAACTGGTTAAAGAACAATTGTCTTCATATATCCAAGTTATTGAATCCATTTGCTGAAACTATTTAGGGTCTAAGGTCTATCTAGAGTCTGAAACAGAGACCCTACATACTACTATAGGCCATTTGGGCCTGGCTGAAAAACTCTGTTTGCAATCCCTATATCCTGCCTTGTGCTAGGATGGGAAAATCATTTATTTTTGCTTTTGTAGCGCTGGAAATGAACATTCAATGGTTTTCACATACTAGCAATAAGGCAGCATGTGGAGATTTCTAGTAGAGATTGCTAGTGGCTAAGAAGGATCTATGTGTTCTGGTAAATCATGGATAAAACTGCCCTTGTTAAAGCTAGCAAAATACATACTTGTATTAAAAGAGTTATAGCCTCCAGAGAAAGAGAGAGACGTAATTTTGCCCCTCAACCAATCATGGGTAAGATCTCATCTGAAGTATGCAGTTCAGTTTTGGACACCAGTTCACAAAAAGGATATTGGGGAACTGGAGAAAGTGTAGAGAAGGGTAACCAAACTAAAAAAGAGTCATGGAGGAGCTCAGCTATGAGAAAACATTACCTGAACAACATTAATTTAGTCTTGAGAAGAATTGATTAAGGGGGGATATGGCCAATGTGTATAAATACATGAGGAGTTCATATAGTGAACTTGGTGTAGAGTTCTTCACTTTCAGGTCATTACAGAGGACAAGGGGAAACTCTTTACATCTGGAGGAAAAGACATTTAACCTTCACATATGGAAAGAGTTCTTCACAGTAAGAACTCTGAAAATGTGGAATAGACTCCCTCAAGAACTAGTTCTGGGCAGCTCAGTTGATTGTTTAAAAAAAGATCTGGATGCATCCCTAACAACAAGGACCCTCTTTGTATGGGATAATAAAAGGCGTGGGCTGAAGTTTTTTTTATGAAAGTAAAAAAGCTTTTATTCCTACAAAAAAAATAAAAAAAATGTACACATATACAGTGAAATAAATTGTCTTCAAATACATTATTGCAACATCTCACAATTCATATTACCAATGGGAGAACAACATACAAGAACCAGATGAGATGGCACTGAAGAGTTTTGAGGCATGGTTTTCTTTAGAGGTGCCTAGATCTAATTTGAAACAACCTTCAATATAAATATGTCAATAAATATATATGTCAATACAAATACGGCAAATGATTATACATGAATATTAATAAAGCATTATCATGGTTGTGTCAGTACTAACCCATCAATAAAACATGGAACAGTTTGTGCTCCTCTCCCTGCACAGCAATGGTGGACATCGACCTGCTTTTGGCTCAGCTGCAGGCAGCTGCCGCCTCCAGGTGCCCTGAATGGCTGCAGAGCCAATTGCCCCCTCCTTACTGAGCAGGTATCTGGATCGGTGACAGGGGGAGGACCTCCTGCGCGCTCGGAGTTCACGGGCCCCCGAGTGTTTTTCTCCAGGAGCCTCCCCCAGAGCTTCGCACCACAGTAGGAGCCCCCGGACCGGGACCCGTCCGGCATACCAGCAAAATGCCAGCGGGTTTCAGAAAAAAAAATTTAAATATTTTTTTGGATTTAGATTCTCCCTAATACATCAATCATGTTCTTCAGTCTTTGTTCAATTTCCTTGCTTTTTTCTTTGATAAGGTCTAAATCCTGACTACAACACATTGGGGATTATTTACAAAGGAAAAATCCAGTTTGCACTACAAGTGCACTTGAAATTGCACTGAAAGTGCATTTGGAAGTGCAGTCGCTGTAGATCCGAGGGGGACATGCAAGGAAAATAAAAAACATTTTAGCTTGCACATTATTGGATGATAAAATCAGCAGAATCAGCAGAATGTCCCCTCTTTTCAGATCTTCCCTTCAGATTTACAGCGACTGCACTTTCAGTGCAATTTCAAAGTGGATTTGCCTTTCGTAAAAAACCCACATTATGTCTTGGATAAGCCGTTGTGCACTGTCACTGGTGAAACGAGTAGATTGTTCTTCCACAACCTGCACACACATACCTAAAATAAAAATACGCTCAATGTATTATAAATATGCAGGCATACATCTATTACCTGAATCTGTGGTGTCAGACAATCACCTGTTGTGGTGACAATCTCAACCACTTCTTCCACTTCTCTTTCCCCACATCCTCAGGTGGTTGTGACCTCTGCTCCCCTTCTTTCGGAGGTGTGGGATTCCTGTTTTCCTCCAATGTCTCGAGTCTTTTCTCCCCTATGAGAATCAAACAAAAGGTAAACTTAGCACATAGATATTTGTGGCCAGAAATATGAATGTGAAACATTGCTTGGAAGTGGTGTACAATTGTCTGTTTGGGCAGAGTTCCAAGTTGAAGACATGATTAATTCCCTTAACCAAGCTGGAATACTTACCATTTTTGGACACATTTCACACATGGAGACACCCCAAGCATCCACTGGAGTACCTGTGTGTGGGACACCCTAAACAATGTGCTCTGGTATCCCACACTAGTGCTCCTGAGTCCAGATGTGTAAACAGCTGCTGAGTGTCCTCTCCTTACAATACACTGAATCAAATTTGCAATTCATTCTAGTTTCAAAGACATTTAGACAACAATGTCCTTAACTGCTTTTAATACAAATTAGCATGACCAAATGTAGTTAACCCTGTGTCTGCCAAAAACATTGTATTTAGTTGGCAAACGAACAATGTTTCCTAAGAACGATTACTGTGCCCACGAACAGTAAAGTAGCCACTTTAAACTGTAGCACATGGAGAAGCATGCAAGTAATAATCATAATAGGAACACACGACAAGTACTTACTTTTTAGAAGAACTTTCTTGATCCTTCTGTACTGATCCTGATCCCTTAATTTGAGGTCTGACCAGCGTTTCCTCAATTGCACCTTGGATTGTCGTGCCCCAAAATTCCGCCGCAGACTTTTCACAACTTTAGTCATGATTTTGGCCTTTCTCACATTTGGGTTTAGGTACAGTCCATGCTTGCCATCATAGTCGGTCCTCTTCAATATGTCAACCATCTCCGCCATCTCAACAAAGGACATATTGGAGGCCTTAAACCTCCTCCTGGATCCGGACATTTCAGCCTCTGGGCTTTTCTCCTTCTTGTTACTTCTAGCAGTAACCACCTGCTGTGTCTCTGCCATGTTCTTCTCCCACTGCGACAAAAGAAATGGGGCGGGGAATATTATAGAAAGAACATCAGGGGTGGGCGACGTGGGCGGAGTTTCACACATGCACAGTGTATATAACGTTAACACGCTTGCCGTACGTATGTTTGGTGTGCTGAGGAAGGAGGACGAATGTTCTAATTAAAGTAACATTTTAACTTTGGTACATCATTGGCCTATACTGATTCGAGATTGAAGCCTATATTGGGAGAAGATTCAGAGAGTTTAGCCTGATATTAGTGTATTTGCCTTGTGTTTTGTCTTGCAGCAAATATGAAAAAATTAAAAAAAAACTGAATTCATCGATAAAAACAGGGATATGTAAAATTGTTGGGAGATTAAAAACCCCATATATCACAACAAACCAGCTAGGAAGGCATCACTGGAGAAACTGCTGTAATTTGTGAAGACACAGGTCCCCGATGCAGACATCAAGTTTGTGGAGAAGAAAATTAGTAGCTTGAAGCACGTATCGGAAGGACCTTAATAAGGTACATTAGTAAGGCTTCCATGAGATCAGGAGCAGCAGCAGAGGATGTGCATGTACCCTGTCTGTGGTACTACAACAGGGTGGGGTTTCTGGAAGACCAGATAGAAGCCAGGGAATCATTTTTGACACTTCCATTCACCCTTCCCTCAACCCTTGCCTCAACACCAGCTGAGGCTTCCAAGGACCAACCTGGGCCTTCCATGCTGGAAGAAGTTGAGGTGCCCAGCTGGAGCTAAGTATAGTATTTTTTAACATATTTATTGTCTGAAAATGATTGTTGTTAACTAGATGTTATTATTAATAACAAATAAATGATTTAACTAAAAGTGTTTGACATATCAATAGACCGTAGGGGCCAAAAATGATTGTGACAAGAATGAAAAATTCTGGGGTCAGAATTAGTCTTTTCTATTTATTAACATTCAATTTGCAACAGTCATGAGCTGAAAATTGTGTGTCACTGATGAAGCAAAAACTAAAACAATGTCCCTTTTTCATACACAGGAAGATCTCAGCCAGGACGAGGCTCTGTGTCAGGGTCCCGCTCGCACCTTGCGAGCGGACCGCCGTTCGCGCATGCGCACTCGCGCCGCTAGTCAGCCTGGGCATCGGCGCGGGTGCGCTCGCTGCTGTGCGCCCGCATGTGTGCACGCTAACGCGATTGGCGCCAGTGGCCCTATTTAAAGGTACAGCAGCAGATGCTCTGTGCTGTTTGTCTGCAGCTAGTACCTGAAGAACCCCGTTTTCTGCCTGTTCGTTCCTGATTGCTTGACCCGGCTCCCGTCTGACTTCGCTGCTCTCTCCCGCCCCGACCTCAGCTTGCCTGACCTTGTTTCGGACTGCTTATTGTTGCTGAATCTCTGCCTGTTTTTGACGTTGCGCTATCTGCCACCTGTCTGCTGGTTCCTGCCTACCTGACCTATCTCACCTATATCTCGTTCTGAGACCTTCCGGGATCTGACCACTGCCTTCCAGGTTCATTGGGTTGCCAGCCTTGCCGCTACTGCCAGTTCTGCCAAGCCGTCTCCTGCTCCCACCAGCTCCTGCGGTTCCAGCATCTGGAGGTTTGCCGCTTCGCCTGCATCTGCTGCTGCTTCCGGCCAGACACTCCTACCCCGCTGTGCTCTCGTACCACTGTTCTCACTCCAGTGGGACTTGAACCAGAGCCGTAAGAGAGGTCTTCTTCCTAAAAGTCAGGCTCACCACCCAGGTACCTAACCATACAAATAGCCATGACTGAGCCTGCGGAAGGAGCCTCTGCTATGAAGGAGATCTGTTCACACCTTGCGGCTCTCACCCAGGCCGTGAAGTCTCTTCAGGAGGGGTATACCAGATTGGAGGAACGAGTTCAGCATCTGTCCAGTTCCTGTCCCACGGTCACTGTACCTCTGTCTCCTCCTGCTCAACCCGTCTCCCAGCCTGCTGTTATGATGCCCCCACCTGAACCAAGGGTGCCTATTCCTGAGAGGTTCTCAGGGGACTGTTCCAAGTTCCGGGTCTTCCGCAATGCTTGTCAGTTGTACTTCGCCCTTCAGCCCAGAACTTTTTCCCTGGAAGCAACCAAGGTGGGATTTGTCATCTCTCTATTGCAAGGAGAGCCTCAAACCTGGGCCCATCACCTCCTGGAGAATGACAATACATTGACTCAGACTCTCTCTTCTTTCTATGAGGGGATGGCCCAGCTATACGATGACCCTCAACGGACTGCCACTGCTGAATCTGCCCTATCTGCGCTCCAGCAAGGCCGCAGAACGGCCGAGGACTATGTTACGGATTTCAGACGCTGGAGCGCAGACACCCAGTGGAATGAGTCAGCCCTGAGGCATCAGTTCCGCATGGGCCTTTCTGAAAGTCTCAAAGATGAACTGGCCCGTGTCGGTACCCTGGACTCTCTGGAGGGCCTAATCGCACTTGCCATCCAGATCGACCGACGGCTTTGAGAACGTAGAGAATGCTCCTCACAACCCCACCGGCCTGCTTGAATGACTGCGAGAGTTCCAGCCCCTGCACCCTTTTTCTCACCTCCCCCACAAGGGGGTCCTGCCAGCTCTGCCCCGGTTGCTGATGAACCCATGCAGCTCGGACTGTTGCGACCCACTTTGTGACCAGAAGAGTGAGCCTGGCGCCGGCAGTTGAACTTATGCCTTTACTGTGGTGGATCTGAACATTATGTAATTAACTACCCTGCTAAGACACGTAAGTGCCTCTCTTCTGTGTCTGCCAGTCATGTACCCTTGCCAGCCAACACCACCCACATTGCTCTTCCTCTCTCATTGCAGCTTCAGGAAAAGACGGTCTTCATCAGCGCCATCATTGATTCAGGGGCCTGCAGCTGCTTTATCGATTCCGCCTTCACCAGCCTGCATACCATACCTCTTCGGAGGAAGGCCCACAGACTATCCATTTTTCTGGCAGACGGTTCTCACATCAAGTTGGGCCAAGTAACCCAGGAGACACTTCCCCTACCAGCTATCTCCCCTTGCCAGCATAAGGAACTACTTACCTTTTGATGTGATCTCATCACCCCTGTTTCCGGTGATCCTGGGCATACCTTGGCTACAGGCCCATAACCCCACTATTAACTGGTCCACTGGAGAGGTGAAGTTCCTGTCCCCCTATTGCTTAGATCACTGTTTTCCTGAGGCATCTGTCCGTCCTGGAACACTTCTCTGCTTGGACTCTGATCAGAACTTATGTCAATCTGTGCCCAAACCATATCATGAGTTCCTGGACGTTTTCAGTAAATGGGGGGCAGACTCCCTTCCTTCGCACCGTCCGTATGATTGTCCCATCAAGCTCCTTCCAGGGGCTGAGATCCCGTTCGGACGCATCTTTCCCTTGTCTGAGAAGGAACAGGAGGCCCTGAAGGTCTGCATTACAGAGAACCTCAAGAAGGGGTTCATTCGCCATTCTACCTCTCCCGCAGGCGCCGGAATATTATTTGTCACCAAGAAGGATCAGTCACTTCGGGCCTGCGTGGATTACCGCGAGTTGAACAAGATTACGGTCAAGAACCGCTACCCTCTGCCCTTGATACCAGAACTTTTCCAGAAGTTGAGATCGGCCACAATCTTTACTAAATTAGGCTTAAGGGGGGCATACAATCTGGTCCGCATACGGGCCGGTGATGAATGGAAGACAGCTTTCTGAACTAGTTTTAGGCACTATGAATATCTTGTGATGCCTTTTTGGCTCTGCAATGCCCCTGCCACCTTTCAACATCTTATAAACGATGTTTTCCGGGACTTTTTGGACGTTTTTGTTATAGTTTACTTGGATGACATCCTGATTTTCTCCGGGTCCCTGGAGCAACATCGGGGACACGTTGGCAGGGTGCTGTTCCAGCTCCGCCCAGCACGGATTATAGGCCAAGGCCGAGAAATGCAGGTTTGAGCAGCGGAACATTCAATTTCTTGGTCTTGAGATTTCCCCAGCAGGCATCAGGATGGATCCACAGAAAGTATCTGCTGTACTCGACTGGCCGGCACCCACAGACAAGAAGGGGATACAGTGCTTTGTGGGTTTTGCAAACTTTTATAGAAAGTTCATTAAGGGGTTTTCTGCCATCATCACCCCATCACTCAACTCACTAAGCAGAATGTACGCTTCCATTGGGGCTCTGAGGCACAGGAGGCCTTCAAGAGGCTCAAAAGCCTGTTCACTTCTGCCCCCATTCTCAGCCATCCTGACCCATCTCGGCCCTACATCCTTGAAGGCGATGCTTTCCGAAGTGGCTGTGGGGGCGGTGGTATCGCAACGTCAAGGCAGTAATAACCTAATGCACCCCATAGGGTTCTTTTCCCGGAAACTTTCTCCTGCTGAAAGGAACTACGACATGGGAGACCGAGAGCTGCTGGCCATCAAGTCAGCATTAGATGAATGGAGGTATTTGCTTGAAGGTGCTGTCCATCGTGTATTTATTTACACCGATCACAAAAACCTCAAATACCTCCAAACCGCTAAGCGTCTGAAGCCTCGGTAGGCCCGCTGGGCCCTGTTCTTTTCTCAGTTCTACTTCCACATTACATACCGCCTTGGTTCAAAAAATGTGAAACCGGACGCGCTCTCGCGCATGTATGACGAATCTAAGGATGCTGCTCCCCCAGACACCATTCTTTCTGCTAGCACCTTTTTGCTCGTTCAGCCAGATCTGCTGTCCCAGATAAGAGAAGCATCTCTTAATTCTCCTTGTCCTCCGGGGACTACATTGACAACCAGAGAGGGTCTGCTGTGGAAGGACAGTCAAATCTTTGTCCCTGCGAACGTCCGGATAAGGGTCCTTACCCTTCTTCATGATCATCCCCTAGGAGGGCACTTTGGGGCTCATAAGACTCTGGAACTCGTGCTGCGCACTTTCTGGTGGCCCGGCATTAAGGAATTTTGCAAGAAATACGTTAACTCCCGCCCCGTGTGCATCCGGAGTAAAGCTACCAGGAACCGGGCCTGGGGGCTGCTGAAACTGCTCCCTGCACCTGATTGACCCTGGAAAATGATCACCATGGACTTTATAGTCGAACTTCCACCCTCCGAGAACTGTACAGCCATCTTTGTAGTGGTAGACCGTCTGTCCAAGATGGCCCATTTCCTACCTTTGAAACTGGAACTCCTTCAGCATCTGCGACGGCCCGTATCTTCATTAAGGAGATCATTAGACTACACGGGGTGCCCGCTAATATTGTGTCTGACAGGGGGGTCCAGTTTACTTCCCGGTTTTGGAGAGAGAGTCTGTAGATAGAACTGGCCTTGTCTTCTGCTTACCACCCCCAGACCAACGGACAGATGGAACGTACAAATCCGACTCTTGAACAGTATATCAGGTGTTTTACGTCTTTTGTGCTGGACGATTGGGTATCCCTTTTGCCCTTAGCGGAGTTCGCCTACAATAATGCCAGTCATTCAACCACAGGGCAGTCCCCGTTCTTTGCCAATTATGGGTTCCACTTATCATTTCTTCCTGATTTCCTTTCAGAATGTTCCGTTCCGGCAGTCTAGGACACCGTGACCTTTCTTCACCGCAACAACCAGATCCTACAGGAAGCTATATTCAAGGCTCAGGCGGATAGTAAGAAGGCCTTCGATCGGAGGAGAAGGGGAGAATTGGTTCTTCAAATCTGGGATTAGGGATCAGGTATGGCTTTCAACTTCTAATCTTAAGTTAGCCTGTCCTTCCAAGAAGCTGGTACCCAAGTTTTTGGGGCCTTTTACGGTTAAAAGGAGGATTAATGAGGTATCTTATGAACTGTCTTTACCTGAATCCATGAAAATACACCCGGTTTTTCATGTGTCCCTGCTTAAACCTTCAGTACCTGACCCCTTTCCTAATAGAGGAACAAGACCGCCTGAGCCTGCTCTTGTCGATGGGAATGAGGAATACGAGGTAGAGGCCATTCTGGACTTTAGAAGACGGCAGGGACAAGGTCAGCTCTTGATTAAATGGAAACCCTATGGCCCAGGGAACCTGATGATAATCTGCACGCTGAGAGATTAATTTCGGGCCTTTTTCTCCGCACACCCTGAAAAGAGAGACGTTAGGGGCACCCAGAGGTTGCCCCTTGTGGGGGGGCAATGTCAGGGTCCCGCTCGCACCCTGCGAGCGGACCGCCGTTCGCGCATGCGCACTCGCGCCGCTAGTCAGCCTGGGCATCGGAGCGGGTGCGCGCTAACGTGATTGGCGCCAGTGGCCCTATTTAAAGGTACTGCTGCAGATGCTCTGTGCTGTTTGTCTGCAGCTAGTACCTGAAGAACCCCGTTTTCTGCATGTTCGTTCCTGATTGCTTGAGCCGGCTCCCGTCTGACTTCGCTGCTCTCTCCCGCCTGACATTGTTTCGGACTGCTTACTGTTGCTGAATCTCTGCCTGTTTTTGACGTTGCGCTATCTGCCACCTGTCTGCTGGTTCCTGCCTGCCTGATCTATCTTGCCTATATCTCGTTCTGAGACCTTCCAGGATCCGCCACTGCCTTCCAGGTTCATCGGGTTGCCAGCCTTGCCGCTACTGCCAGTTCTGCCAAGCCGTCTCCTGCTTCCATCAGCTCCTGCGGTTCCAGCATCTGGAGGTTCGCCGCTTCGCCTGCATCTGCTGCTGCTTCCGGTCAGACACTCCTACCCCGCTGTGCTCTCATACCACTGTTCTCACTCCAGTGGGACTTGAACCAGAGCCGTAAGAGAGGTCTTCTTCCGTAAAGTCAGGCTCACCACCCAGGTACCTAACACTCTGATTGTGGTAGATAGGAGGAGGTGAAGGTAAGTGTCAGCCAGGAGGTGGCAGGGCCCTGTAGCCTCACCCAATCCCAGGCACCTCCCCTACACCTTACAACAAAAAGGCCCAGGAAGGGAAGTAATGTGGAGGAGGCAGCACTGGGCCTCATTAAGGATGCTAATGCGGCCCTGAAAAGCCCCCCCAATGCTGAAGAGGCCTATGGCTGCTATGTAGCTGCTAAATTGCAGCAGATGAAGGAGGGCCAATGCCTCAGGTGTGAGAAATTTATTTTTGAGGCCATTCAAAAGGGGTTGAGTGGCCAAATAAGTGATATCATGCACTTATGTGCACTCGCCCATCTTCCTCCTCCTCCTGCCACAAGTCCACCTCCAGAGCCACAGCCTTCAAGGATGGCTGCAAGGAAGGCTGCAGGGAAGCGTGGAGGGAAGGCTACCGGACAAGAAAGTGATGGCCTGGATTCAGTCTGGTCTAACAGAAGACGCAGGCTGTTGTGGTACCACAGCCTGAGGATATATATATATATCTCTGGGAGTCCTGGACCAGTTGTGCTCCCCATTATATGGACTTCTCAAGCTAACAATTTATTTTTATCAAATAGTTGATGTGTGCCCTGGGGTAGAAAGGCTTCGCGAATTCCAGCAGTTTCTCCAGCATTGCCTTCCTCTTTATTTTGTTATGAGCCAAAATAAATGGAGATTTTTTTTATCTGAAAATACTTGCCTATGGGTTTTTTCTTCAAAAAGGACAATTTGTGAGTAGGCAGGTACATTTCAAAAATACAAGGTCAAATTAACAAGGAACACCAACCTCCTTGAGTTAAAAATATACTCTTACTTTATAATTTCATGCTTTTAGCACTGCATATATCCATAATTTCTCTCACACAGCACATGAATACTTACAATTACACCCCAAAATACATTCTGCCACTCCTCCTGAGTATGGTGATACCACATGTGTGAGACTTTTACACAATATATAAAGAAAGTGTTGCGCTAAATATAATAAATATGTGCAAAGAAAAAATCTCTGTCCAAAATATATACTTATACTTGTTTAACAGGTTGCCCCAATACTAATTGTATCAACTGTGTATATGTATAAATATTACACATGAATAAAATAAAATTTAAATAAAAACGTGCAAAAAAATAAAAAATATATAAATTGTTCATCAAAGTCCTCAAGTGAAAGTTGGTGCAGTAGCTGCATGAGGGACCATCAATAATCCCCCTCAGCGTGAAGAGTAGTGACAAATATCTTCCAGAAATCCCAAAAAATTTGCACAGTACACCCTTATGTGAACACCGCCACCGGGGACAGATTTTAGGCTTACCGGATGCCTGTGACCCAAACGGACATATGCCCGAAGGGTCTAAACGGCTGTGGTTCAAAACGATTGAATGGCCTCCAGGGAACCATAAAGCGTGGTTGATGCAGAAACTCCTCCAAAGCCAAACCCAATGCCAAATATCCTCCAATCAATAGAACAGATCACACTCCGCAAGACGATCATACAGAATAAAAAGATGGAACCAAAATAGTGTAATTCCGTAAAAACTTGTAAATTTATTAAAAAGGTATCAAAATTATGTTTATGCAGTTGACAAAGCGCTTTCTACTGACGCGTTTCGTCTCCTTGAACGTCGTCTGGGGTGTCCCCCCACTGCTGCAGCACTCACTTATATAAGCCTTTGTGTCCAATGGGCCGGAATTACTCGTCTGTGTGTCCCCACGGGTTACTTCCGGTTTCGACCAAAATGGCCGCTAAGCGTGCGTTCCAAGCTTCGCTTTGGACAATTTTTATTACTGCAATTCCCAATTGTTATTCCCAATTGAATTAGCATATGGGGTTACACAAATCTCAAGTGCGGCTCAGCGTATCTAGCTAATAGTAATCCGCTGAACCGCACAGCAAGGGCGACGAACAACGTGTTCCGCCCTATACACAACAACCCGGAAGTGACACGAATCACCTACTCTCGTCACTTCCGGATTGCACCGACCTGGAACGCAATACAACTCGCGTTCTCGTGCCCAGCGGAAGTGATGTCCCCACCACTTAACCGTCACATCCAGACCCTGGACCGCAAACACACAACTAACATAGCGGAAGTGACGTGGAAAACAGGGCCAGAACGGGGAAAAATATGTGCATATCGAGCATTTTACCAAGCGGAATGACTCGTAATTATATTACGGTTTTCATAAAGGGCCACTTTAAGCTCCTCTCCCAACCTTCCATGTGTAGATATGACCAATCACAACGCAGATGGAGGAATACGGCCCACCCGTTCACATCATACAAATATTAATACAAAGTTTAATAAAAAAAATATAGAATGTGAGCTTAAAATAAAAAAATTACAAAATTATTATAAAAAAAGAAGAACAAAATTATTTTTTTTAGAAAATATAATAATTGCACTCATCAGAGAACAGCATTGGGCCAATATGAGACAGAGACATACATTATAACTTGGGCGAATATGTGGTGGACCACTAGGCCAACACAAGACAGAGACTAATCTACAGGACCATCTTGAAAAAGAGGATAGGGAACAGAAATATAAAAAACAGAAAAAATATTCTAGAGATGTGGGAGACTATAAAACTGGGGTGGTATTCGGGTGGCAAAAATCCCTTCAAACCACTCCTCCAATGAACCCTAATATAGACATGGATACCCAAGGGACCCTTTCATCAGTCCCCAATGTGCCAACAAACAGTATGCCTGTGAGGACATATAGTGAGGTGGCACAAAGGGGGAGAGATATTGATCCCCATATACCACAACAAACGGTGCAACATTATAGCCCCTATACCCCCCAACATAATCAGAGGGGGAGGGGTAACTTTAGAGGCAAGAGAGGTGGAAGGGGCCAATACAAAGGTCATCCACATAATTCTTGGAACCATCATTCACCCTATTACTCTCCAGTACCAAGGGAAGGGGGAAGTCCCAGCCCATACCCAGGAGGATCTCAACATCAGAATATGGATGGAGTTCCCACACAGAACAGATTTGCTCCACTTTGTGATCTGCGGGATTTAGAAACCACACATAATAGTTACTCTGCACCTCCTTATACATACAACCAGCCCAATAACTATGAGAATCAGGGTTTTCAAGGGGACCCCTACACTCAAAAACGAGGTCAAGACCCAAGAGAGGATGCCGGGCGGGAAGGAGAGTACAGAGGAGGAAAGAGAAGAACCTAGTTGGTCAGGGCATTTTCAACCTTGGTACTAAAGTGTTTACCCAGGAGGAAATGTCCGATAAGGGATTGAAATATGCCCCCCCAAAGAAATTATATAAATGTAATACTTTTATTGACTTGCACAAATATATACGTAAAATCAACATCCGTTTAGAACAGACTATCTTGCTTCCACTTCGGGAACTGTCCATTCTGGACTATCTAACCCTTCCTTGTTTACACCCCCAGTACCAATTGCCCCAGCGGTTAAAACCTTTAGGGACTTGGTACTTAAGGATCTTGACAAATTGATTACCATTTCCTAAGAAAGGATTTAAAACTTTATGTGATTGCAAAGATGTGATCATGCGTCCTGCTGATAAGGGGGGCGGGATTGTCATTTTGGACGCTGAACAATACGAGATAGAGATGTACAGAATTTTAAGCGAACCAGGCACATACAAAACCCTTCCAAATAACCCCACTAATCTATATAAAAAACAACTTAAAGTACTCATTAATAAGGGCCATGAATTGGGGATTCTAAACAATAAGAAGAAATCGTTTCTAGTTCCAGTTCCCCCCCAGATACCTATAATATATTATCTACCTAAAATCCACAAGGATCCGGTTAACCCCCCTGGGAGACCCATAGTAAGTGGAATCAATTCGATAACCTCCCGTGTTGGCCATTATATTGATTTCTACTTACAACCTCTAGTCAAAGGAACACCATCTTACCTTAAGGATACGGGCGCCACCATAAGAAAACTAGAAAACATTAAACTTCAGGACCATTACATCATTGCCACTGTGGGCGTAGCCTCGTTATACACGTGTATACCCCATGAAAAGGGGGTAGAGGCAGTACGCTATTTTCTTAACCAGGAACATTCTCTAGCTGCCTTCCAATGCGATTATATTATGGAACTTCTAGAGTTCGCTACGGAACACAGCTATTTCTGGTTTAATGGGCTTTTCTATCTACAACAACGTGGGGTAGCTATGGGGGCAAAGTTTGCCCCCAGTCTCGCAAATCTTTTTATGGCCAAATGGGAGGAGGATGTTGTCTATGCCCAGCGGAATCCATCATTGGTATTCTGGGCACGCTATATAGACAACATCCTCCTCCTGTGGAGTGGGTCCCCCGAATCTCTACAAGAATTTTTTGACTTCTTGAATACGAATGATAGAGGCATAATATTAACTTATGAAATGAGCCCCAGTAAGATCATTTTTTTGGATCTGGAAATTGAGCTGGTCAATAATAGATTTGAATTCAAGACGCATTTTAAACCCACAGACCGCAATGGGTTCATCCTCATGGATAGCTGCCACCACAAATCGTGGCTGGGTTCGGTCCCTCGCAGCCAATTTCTTAGGCTCCGTAGGAACTTCACCCCGATAGATATATTTAGGACACAGGCTGAGGTTCTAAAACAGCAGTTTATGGACAAAGGGTATGATAATGCGATCTTGGAATTGGAGTTACAGAAGGCCTCATCAGTCAGTAGGGATTCACTTTTAGCTGTTAAGCCCTTACAGGAACCCAATGACAGCTATAAATGGGCCATGCTGACATCCTTTTCGATGCAATATGGGCAAATTAAGGCCATAATAAATAAACATTGGGATGTCCTTAGAAATGACTCAGTACTGGGCCCCAAACTGCCAGATAGAGCAAGGGTTCTCTTCAAGGGAGCCCCTGCTCTACAAGGCAGCATTGCACCCAACATTATTAACCCGCCGACCCGGCCTTCCTTTTTCCATAACTTGACCGTTTTTTTTCCTTGCAAAAAATGTGTAGTATGTCTACACAATACAGTGGGTAGATATAAAACCACGAAATTCAGGTCAACTGTTACAAATAAGATTTATAACATCAAAACATTCTGCACCTGTGGTACCCGTTATGTGGTTTATCTAATTACCTGTCCCTGTGGGAAGCAATATGTTGGACGAACCACTAGGACATTCTCAATTAGAGTGGGCAAGCACATTGCTCTAATTAAAGCAAGAGACACTAAACACACTGTCACTAGACACTATAAAGAATTCCACGGTAGTAATCCACAGGGTACACAGTTCGTGGCTATAGACAAATTTGTGCCCCCTTGGAGGGGAGGGGGGCATGACAAAAGGAGTATCTCGTTTGGAGACATACTGGATATATGAGCTCTGGTCCCACTCTCCGCATGGTTTAAACGTGGAGTGGGACATTAATGCTTTTATTAATGAAGCCTGACAAGAAAAGTAGTTGATAGCCCAGTGTATATCTGTCCCAGATTACAATGGATGTCCGGATCATGTCTCTGTCTCGTGTTGGCCTAGTGGTCCACCACATATTTGCCCCAAGTTATAATGTATGTTCTAATCATGTCTCTGTCTCATATTGGCCCAATGCTGTTCTCTGATGAGTGCAATTATTATATTTTCTAAAAAAAATAATTTTGTTCTTTTTTTTTATATTAATTTATAAAAAAAAATATTTTAAGCTCACATTCTATCTTTTTTTAATTAAACTTTGTATTAATATTTGTATGATGTGAACGGGTGGGCCGTATTCCTCCATCTGCGTTGTGATTGGTCATATCTACACATGGAAGGTTGGGAGAGGAGCTTAGAGTGGCCCTTTATGAAAACCGTAATATAATTACGAGTCATTCCGCTTGGTAAAATGCTCGATATGCACATATTTTTCCCCGTTCTGGCCCTGTTTTCCGCGTCACTTCCGCTATGTTGGTTGTGTGTTTGCGGTCCAGGGTCCGGATGTGACGGTTAAGTGGTGGGGACATCACTTCCGCTGGGCACGAGAACTCGAGTTGTATTGCGTTCCAGGTCGGTGCAATCCGGAAGTGACGAGAGTAGGTGATTCGCGTCACTTCCGGGTTGTTGTGTATAGGGCGGAACGCGTTGTTCGTCGCCCTTGCTGTGCGGTTCAGCGGATTACTATTAGCTAGATACGCTGAGCCGCACTTGAGATTTGTGTAACCCCATATGATAATACAATTGGGAATAACAATTGGGAATTGCAGTAATAAAAATTGTCCAAAGCGAGGCTTGGAACGCATGCTTAGCGGCCATTTTGGCCGAAACCGAAAGTAACCCGTGGGGACACACAGATGAGTAAGTCCAGCCCATTGGACACAAAGGCTTATATAAGTGAGTGCTGCAGCAGTGGGGGACACCCCAGACAGCGTTCAAGGAGACGAAACGCGTTGGAGGAACCTCCCTGCTGTTATTTTTATATGAAAGCGCTTTGTCAACTGCATAAATGTAATTTTGATACCTTTTTAATAAATTTACAAGTTTTTACGGAATTACACTATTTTGGTTCCATCTTTTTATTCTGTATGATCGTCTTGCGGAGTGTGATCTGTTTTATTGATTGGAGGATATTTGGGATCGGGTTTGGCTTTGGAGGAGTTTCTGCATCAACCAGTTCCACGCTTTATGGTTCCCTGGAGGCCATTCAATCGTTTTGAACCAAAGCCATTTAGACCCTTCGGACGTATGTCCGTTTGGGTCACAGGCGTCCGGTAAGCCTAAAATCTGTTCCAGGTGGCGGTGTTCACATAAGGGTGTACTGTGCAAATTTTTGGGGATTTCTGGAAGATATTTGTCACTACTCTTCACGCTGAGGGGGATTATTGATGGTCCCTCGTGCAGATACTGCACCAACTTTCACTTGAGAACAATTTATATATTTTTTCTTTTTTTGCACGTTTTTATTTTAATTTTATTTTATTCATGTGTAATATTTATACATATACACAGTTGATACAATTAGTATTGGGGCAACCTGTTAAACAAGTATAAGTATATATTTTGGACAGAGATTTTTTCTTTGCACATATTTATTATATTTAGCGCGACACTTTCTTTATATATTGATTGTACTTGAAATTTCCACTTTTAGTGTGTTAGCGGCTGGCTCGTTAGAGATAGCGCAGTGTTTTTTTCTATTTAAATTCTAATTTCTCTGAGACTTTTACACAGCCTGGCCACATAGAGACGCCCAACATCCAAGTAGCACCTCCAGGCGTTCTAGGAGCATAAATTACACACCTAATTTAATTCCTACTTATCACACTTTTGAAGGCCCTGGAGCACCAGGACAATGGAAATGCCCATATAATGACCCCATTTTGGAAAGCAAACACCCCAACGTATAATCTATGAGGCATGATGAGTCTTGTGAATGGTTCATTTTTTTCCAGATTCTTTTGGAAAATGTGGGAAAAAAATTAAAACACATTTTTTTTTTTTACACAAAGTTGTCCATTTATAAGATATTTCCAACACATAGCATGTACATAGCAAAAATGACACCCCAAAATACATTCTTCTACTCCTCCCTGAAAAGTATGGTGATACCACCTGTGTGAGACTTTTACACAGCCTGGCCACATACAGAGGCCCAATGTTCAAGTAGCAATGCCAGGCATTCTAGCAGCATAAATTATACACACAAATTCCTGCCAACCTATCACATTTCTGAAGGCCCTTCATATTTCTAACAGATAGCATGTTACTGTTACTGTTACTGTACATACCAATTATAAACCAAAATACATTCTGCTGAGCAAAGGGTAAACAAAAGATAACCTGTGGTTTTAGTAGAGCAGTGGTCCACAGAGGAGAGCATCGGCCCTGGCAGCAAAACAGGCAGCAGGCAAGACTGCTGTCCATAGTCAGTGCAGCTAGAGATGTTGTCTGCACAGCCAAAGCTTTGGTCCAGGTAGCAGGCAGGGACATGGTCAGCAGCAGCGAAAGGATCGTCCATACAGCAAGCAGGAATGCTGTCCATAGTTGGTATAGGTAGCAGGCAGAGATATGGTCAGTGCAGCCAAAGTATTGGTCCAGGCAACATGCACATGGTCCATGAAAAGTCCTGGGTCAATACAGACAGAAATATTGCCAGCACAGCCAAAGTATTGGTCCAGGCAGCAGGCAGGAGCATCAAGATTAGGGCCTCAGTTAGGAAAGAATGGAGATGGGGTAGAAGTTCTCCCACCCAAATCACTTTGAAGCCTCTGGACTCCAGACCCTGTTCTGGGAATTAAAAAACAAAGAGAAAAACAAAAACAGTTTTTCCCAACTCGGAACACTCTTCTGGAGCCCCTCACATATGTGAGATCCCTGTGTAGCAGGGTTAAAGATCAGTCCAAGGGACAGGCAAAAACATGGTCAACAAGCCGAGGTCAGTGCAAGTAAAAGGCAAAAATATAAGGTAGGCAGAGGGAGTAGTTTATTTGTGAGGAAACTGGCTTTTCAGTTTCCTCATTGTTTACAAAAATCCAGTTGGGGACCTGGAGCCCGGCGATTCCATAGTGTTACGTGGCTGGGTGATTGAACAGGTGGGCCCTGGGCTTATAACAAAGCCAAGACCAGGGTTCTGGGCTCCACCTCCTGAGGAGTCCAGGAAAGCAAGAGAGAAGTGTGCATGTCTGCACAGCTCTGTTTGTCAGAGCAGACAGAGGGTCAAAGCCTGTGGGCTGGAACAACAAGGAAGCTGGGAAACAGTGCTGAGGTACAGTAATTCTGTTATAAAGTCAAGAGGGCTGAAGCAAAGCCTGAGCAGCAGAGCTGACCATAGAGCCAGGTGGCTTGGTATTTTTCATTTGTTACTACTGTGAAATTGAAACCCCTGCGTGAAAATTATCAATGGACATTTTCTTTTCATTTTTGATTTAATAAAAGTGGGCCAACAAGCCCTTAAATGGCATGACTGGCGTGGACTCTGCTCACTGGTGTGTTCTACATAGAAGCTAAAGAACCCCCAAATATCACAATATATATAGTTTTGTGCTGCCCTAGGCCTGACTAAACTCGTGTACCCCCTGATTTAAATATGACCCACCTCCTACCTGCCAAGGCCACACTCCTCGCTGTTTAAGACCTGCCCTGATATTTTCAAGTGGGGACACTAGTTCTGAGGGCCTGGGGGGGGGGGGGCAATGGATTCCCTTAATTTGTATAGATTTCCTCTCAGTTCCTTTTTGTCTATGGGCACAAAGTGAAAGGAAATCTCTGCAATGGGAGAGGGATGGTAAAAAATAAATTGGCAGGGGTTATTACCCTCCCTAAGTGTTGCCTGTAGTTCTACTTTAACCTCCTGCCATCCGCGCTGTGGCCATATGACAGCCACAGCGCAGATGTGAATTTCCGGGAGGCCACAGTGCGGATGTGAATTTCTGGGAGGCCGTCATATGATGGCCTCCCCTGTGCACGCTCCCTGCGTGTGCTGTGATCACCGAGTCACTGAGACTTGGGTGATCACCGATCCAAGTAAGGAGCCGGCTGACCCTTTACCATGATGTAAACAAAAGCTCAGTGGTCGTTTTTTTTTGTCCTCCTCACGCTGACAGCGGAATAACCATGCCAATGGTGCAGCAGAAAACATAGCACAGTGTGGAAGGTTTGTGGTCCAGAATGGTAGGACAGTCAAAATTAGAAGCAGCGCCCCCCCTCACCACAGTTGCGGAATGCCGGCCGCCTGCATACCGGAAGCAGTACAGCCACTTTATGGGGGCACTAGACTAATTTGCCTCTCAGCCCAGTCCACCACATAAGACTGATGCTATACTAACAGTGTAGCTCAAGCTGGCGAGGACTCTTTTTGTGCTGCCCCCCTGCAAAGTGCTGCCCTAACCTGGGCCTTGTTGGCCTTGGCCAGAATACAGCTTTGTGTATATATATATATATATATATATATATATATATATATATATATATATATATATATATATATATATATATATATATATATTATACTCCCACAGGGGCTGCTGGGTGTTATGGCCCACCGGTCACCCTGCCCAGCCTGGCATTCAATCCTCAGTCACTCCAAGGGGCAATGAAACGTCCACTAGTTTTGTTTTTATTTTTATTGAGGGGATTGAAATTGGATAGGGTATAGGAAATATGGGATGCTCAGTGAATTTTAGAACAATCAATTAGTGAATTTTAGAACAATCAATTGGGACAACTTATATACTCTCCTTTCACAGGCTTTACAGAATCAGGGAGCCCATACAGCATAAGTTTGAAGAGGCATGAGATTCTGAGTCCTTTGGGTCACTAAGGATGAAATTGTCAGGAACTAACTCTTCCCTTCCCTTCAATCAGTAGCCACTGGCGTGGTGAAAAAAGCCAAGCTCCCCTGAGCCTGTCCTGGTGCCATACTTACACAGGTACTCATTGATGACCCTCTGTTCCTCTCCAGTACCTTGACCCAGGTTATTTATAGGATTCCTCTGCTACCTGCCTTCTGTGTTTGACCCTTGGCTTGTCTAAAGGACTTCTCTACTTACCAGCTCTCTGTGCATGACCCCAGCTTGTCTTAAGGCTTCCTCTGCTGACCTGTCTCCTTTGCTTAACCCCTGGCTTGTTTAAAGGACTAATCTCTACTGGCCTGCCTTCTGTGTATGACCCCGGCTTGCACTACGGACTTGTTTCTATTCAACTTTCTGTGCCCAAACCCCAGCATCCTTCTAAGGCTCAGTCCCAGTCACTATCATTGGGTCTGTTGGGTTAGAGCCCCAGCTGGACTTCCTACTCCAGTCTGGTGTCAAGTCCATTTCTGAATGGCATCTCTACTCCACGGAAGTCCTCCACTTATGATCCATCTACCTGCTGGTAACCCATGCCTCTCTGTGCCCTATACCCTCTGTACCACCTTCAGGGGTAAAGTGCACTCAGTTGCAAGGGGAGTCGCTCTCAGCATCCCAGCCTTGGCGAGTACCCTGACACAGAGATTGCAAACAGCAACTACTGCACATGTGTTGAAAAAAGCCCAAACCAATGAACTTTTGGAAGTCAGTGAGGAATCCTCAGCGTTCTGCACCTGTGGCACTCTGTGGTGTGATTCAATAGAGTGGCTGCCCTTAAACTGGCCCCTGGAGGACATCCTGCCTCATTGGAGTTGTGCCTCCTCCTCTTCCTCTTCCTACTGACTACAGTCAGTAACCTCATCATCCCCTCTCTCCTCATCACTGGAGCAAACTTGGCAGTATGCTCCAGCTGGGAAAACATTACTGCTAGTTTATTATCCTTCTGTGGCACCCCCTCTCTCCAGGCTCACATTACTCCCTTCCTCAACTTGGGAACCAACATTGGAGCCTTCAAATTGCTGCGCAGCAGCATGTAACCGACAGTATGGTCGAATAATTCTGGTGAATCCTCCAAGCGTGATGGTGGGGATACAGAAGGAGTAACTGTGTACAAGGAGCTGGTGGAATAGTCTGCTGTGGCAGCTGCGTTGAAAGGCAAACTAGTATGAGGCTGGGTGACAGAGGATAGGGAGGATGAGGGCGGCTTAGTTATCCACTTCACCAACTAATCTGCATATTGTGACTCAATAACACGGCTAGCAGCAGAAAAAAAGGACAAGCGTGCCCTGCCTGCAGAGGATGCGCCATGTCCGTGACCACCACTTTTCAATGTAGACACAGAGGCTGCTTGCCCTCTTTTAGTGGCCTGCGAGCTTCCCTTTGGGCTCCTTCTACTAATCTTGTGTTAGTGGAAGTTTAGTGAGAGAAGATTCTTGCTTTTCAGCCTCGTGCTTTTCAGATTGTTACTGCGCTTCAGTTTGTGCTTGTGAGTTTGTATCTAGTTTTCAGTGCGTGTAGTCAGTTTGCATCTGGTTTTCAATGCATGCTATTTATAATATGTATTTGATTCTCAATGTGTTTTTGTCTGCTTGTTTCTGAATTTAAGCCTTCTCAAGCCTTTCTGAGTTTCAGTGCATTCTTTTAGTTTGTTATGAACAGCCGACCGTTTTGAAGCCATGTTGCGGGTACGTACTCATCGTAGAGTTCGTGCTGGCAGGGGTTTGGTATTGGGGTTCATACTTTGACCCAAGCCCAGTCCATGAACAGGGGGAGGAGGAGTTCATGGACAAAGAATTGGTTGCTCCAGCGTGACCAATTCTGTCATATACCTTTGTTGCAGGAGATCCGTCAGAATAATCCTGATGATTTCAGGAATTATCTTTGGACGACAGACCCCGTTTTTCACTGTTTGTTGGCTTCGCTGTCCCCTTATATTACCAAGCAGGACACTTGCATGTGGCAAGCCATCACTCCTGAACAGAGGCTTGTTACCACCTTCCGGTACTTGGCTGATGGGAGAAGTCTGCAGGACATCAAGTTCTCGACAGGCATCCCCTAGGCTCTGGGGATCGTTATTCCAGAGACCTGTTCTGCCATCATTCAGGTCCTGCAGAAGGACTATAGTAAGGTAAGTTTTCTCCTTTAACAACACATTCTATGTATTTAATGTTTGCTAATGTATTGTATTTCTTTCCTCATTCCCTAATTACCACGATTGTAATATGCTGTGAATGTCCCCTTTGTTCTCATGCATGCTGGAATTTTTTAATGCTCCGTTTTTGTCCTTCATGCATATTTGCCTTCACTAACCTCCACAGCATACTATCCTGGGCCCATACACACCTAGCCTAGTCATTTAACAATGTATTTTGTCAGCTCCATAGTAGTGCTTTACCCTAAACACCCCCTAAAATATGTACAAATGATATTTGTGTCCTTAAATTCAGGCAGAGTGCCAGAGGCTTTTTTTGGGGGGGTCACAAAATCATTTGGAACCCTCCCTCCCCTAACCGCTAAGTCAACTGATACCAATACTCTATCTGCTGACTTTGTCAAACCCATACACACTCTTTTGTGGTCATATTTATGGATGAATTCACGAAAGCATGTAGTGAAAGGGCCTGCCTGAATACTTTCAAATGGTACTGTTCAATGTTTTGTTCTACTATTATTGTGATTGCAGAATGCAAAAATGTGCTTCAATTTGGACAGTGTGTATTCATATTTTTGTATAATGTCACTTCTTACCTGTCCGGTGGGCTGCCAATAGTGTAAGTAAAGGAGGGACTGGCCAAAGTAACACACATTATTTATGCATTCAACTCTCAATGAAGTGGAGAGGGTTACCTTCTAAAACATCCCCCCCCCCGCCTCTAAAATTTTACAATGGGCCATCAGAGGGGGTAAGGAATCTGATAAGTGGGCCTTAGATTTTTTCTTCAAATAATATATATATATATACCATATTTTTCGGACTATAAGACACACTGTTTTCCCCCAGAAATATGGAGGAAAATGTGCCTGCGTCTTATGGTGTGAATATACGATTGGCACGTCCCCCGCCACGATCCGGAGCACTCCACGGCCTAAGCAAAGGCCGCGGCTTCGGCCTAGCTCCGGAGCGGCAGCCATCTTGGTGCACCCTTCGGCCGTTTACAATGTGATCACTTGTAAACAAACCGGCGTCATGATGACGCTGGTTCCTCTCTCCAATCTGTGTACAGATCTGTACAGTGGAGGGGAGAGATCGGATGGCAACAGCACTGTGGGCTGCATCTGTACTGCCCACAGTGCTGCTCTATGACAAGTGCAGTCACAGCCATCCCTCCATACCCTGCCAATACTCTGCAATTCTCTGCCAATACTCTGCAATACCCTGCCAATACTCTGCAATAAACTACCAATACTCTACCAAAATTTTCTATGGTAATGGTCACTCTGCATTTTCTATGGTCATGGTCACTCTGCATTTCATGGGCACTGGAAAATATTTTAGTACACCATTTGGTTCAGAATATTTTTTTTCTTGTTTTCAACCTCTAAAAAGTAGGTGCGTCTTATGGTCAGGTGCATCTTATGGAGCAAAAAATACGGTACTTATCTTGGCAAAGAATGTTTGTGTCTAATCTGCTTGCAATGTTATGTGCAAAAGTCCTAATTAATGGCAGACTGTGGCTTCCCAATTTGCCCAGCAGTGGGACTTTCCCAACTGCAGAGGGGCAATAGATAGGAAACACGTCCACATAGTCCCACCCCCAACTCGGGGTCATATTATTACAACTACAAGGGGTTTAATAGTATTGTGATGTTGGCGGTGGTGTCAGCGACATATGATTTTTTCTATTGGAAGGAGGAAAAGACGGGATTATTACGGTGCCAAGCATACACAATATACATCAAAATTCCTGCGGGAAGACCTGACCTGCGAATGACCACGTCTAGCTCCTTTGTTGGTTGTTTATTGCCCCCAAAAAGGCATTTTATTTTTAGCTTTTTTTTATATTTGTACTTTATTATGATGTAATAAAATATAATTATTTTTTATATAAATTTTGGTGTATATTGTGTATGCTTGGCACCACAATAATCCCGCCTTTTCCTCCTTCAAATTTTTGAATTGAACATGTTGGGATGAGGTACCTTATCTAAAACAGACCACAGCCACTTCTCCTTTTTTCTGTTCTCCACGATTTTCTCTATGTGTATGTGGGGAAGAATGGGCGGATGTCGGATGGGGGAGACATCGCCCAGACCGAGTTCTATGGACGGCTCCAGAGTGGTGGCTTGGGATTGCCACCTCCGGAAGACAACATGACTGGTCTGCCGCTCGTCTTTATCGCCGATGAAGCATTTGGCCTGGGTGATCACCTGATGCAGCCATTCCAGATGAAGACATTCATCCCGGAAAAGAGTGTTTTTAACTACTGGCTGGCCAGAACCAGAAGAGTGGTGGAGAATTCTTTCGGGATAATTGCCTGCCGATTCCGCCTATTCCTTACGCCAATCAACATGGCGGAATATAAACTTAACCAAATTATCCTTGCATGCTGCATTCTCCACAACTTTTCAAGGACAAAGTCTATGAACTATGTGGCCTCAGTTTGGCCTGAGGCCGGATTTCAAGACCAAACCCTGACGGCGCTTGAAGCTGGCTGTCCTGGGTTGCCCCCCCCAAAGTGCCCACAAGGACCGTCAAAAATATATGGAGTACTTTGCAGGTAGGGGGGCCATTGATATGCCAGAAAATGTTTGAGAAACCTTTTTAAATAAATTTGTATTTCAAAATTAAATAATATTTCCTTTGATTTACTGCTTGTGTTTCTTTTAGCTGCCTCCTAGGTTATCCGATGTGCTTTTTTTTTGTCCATTTTCTTCAATAGTGCAAACGTAATTTCTTTGATACATGAGGTGACAATCTCTTCTTCAGTTAACTATTATGTTGTGGGTCTGCTACACACACACCTTGTTTTTGTTGTTAATATGTAATGCATTAATACTTAAAATATTCATCATTTTCTGCACCATGAATTTATTTTTTGGAGTTATGAAAATGGCCTGATTGATGCAGATTATCAAGCGCTGTGGGTGTTATTTACTAAAGGAAAATCCACTTTGCACCGCACTGAAACTGCATTGAAAGTGCACTTGCAGTGCAAAATGGATTTCCCTTTAGTAAATAACCTCCATTGTCACTGTAAACAACAACTTAAGCAAAAAAAAAAAACTGCTATTGAGCATTGAAAGAAGAAGCCACACATTGTTGAGTAGAACATTTTTTACTCTGTGTACATTCACATGTGTGTTTAGAAAAGGGTTTTTTAAGAAACCAACATATTTGTGAAATCCATTTTATTTATTTTTTGACAGTAGAAATATAAATTTTTGTGATAAACAGGCATGTTTTTTAAATCATGCAACAATACACAACTCAGGAACTTACAAAGTTCAACTTTGAAAAATTGAAGGCCATATCAGACAGTAGTATGTCTAAACTGTGTTGATATTGCCTTCATCAGATGGAGTGATGTCACCCCTGTGAAAGCTACATTTTGAAGACGCACACAAATTGAGAGTCAAAATGGGGATACCCCTTATGATCCCATGCCTAATGTCAGCATGTGCTAGCTCCCATCATGGGGGATCAATGGAAGTGTTTTTGGGGAGCAACCCCTTCCTCTCATCTACTTGAGTTGCGAGGAAGGGGTTGCACCCACAAAACATGTACATTGATATCCTGTGATGGCACATAGCACATGTTGACACACATTCAAAATTTGGCTTTCAAAATTTTGGAGAAAAGTTCGAAAAATAGAAACAATTTAATAATGTTTTCGATTCTGCCTAAAACATCAATGAGTCTTTTTTCAACATCATTGATGTCTTCCTTGATCTTCTGTTAATCCCGATTGCACACCATGATCTCCCTGATGAGGACATGTGCACTTGCATTTGTGAAATGTGTTTTTTCTTCCACAACATCCATATTACCTAAAAAAAAAAACACCATGTATTATAAATATGCAGGCATCCATCTATTATCTGAAGCTGTGGTACCAGACACTCACCTGTTGTGGTCACTATTTCATCCACTTCATAAACCTCTCCTTCCTCCACATCCTCTGGTTGTTGTTTTGGGATTCCCTGGTGACCTCAGACGTCCTGAGTCTTTTCTCCCCCATGTAAATAAAATAAAGGTATACTTAGCACACAGATATTTAAGGCAAGAAATAGGAATATGAAACATTGCTTGGAAGTGTCATACAATTTTTGGCAGAGTTTAAAGCCGAAGACATGATTTTTTTCTCATTACAAAGCTGGAATAATTACCTTTTTTGTTAAAGTATCACACATGGAGACAGTCACCCCTAGTATCCACTCGAGCACCTGTGTGGGATGCCCTTAAAAGTTTGTTCTGGTCTCCGACACTTGTGCTCCTGCGTCCAGATGTGTAAACAGCTGCTGAGTGTCCTCTCCTTACACTGAATCAAGTTTGCATTCCATTCAAGTTACAAACCCTATCTAGACAACAATGTACTAAATTTCTTTTAATACAAATAGGCATGACCAAATGTAGTTAACCTGTATCTGCAAAAAACATTGTATTAGTGGGCGAAAAAACTATGTTTACTATGAACGATTACTGTGCCCAGGAGCCTGAAACTTGCCACTTTAAACTGTACAACAGTAAAGAAAAGCACATGGAGCAGTACGAACGTAATAATGATAATAGGAACACACAACAAAATACTTACTTTTTTGAAGCACTCTCTTGATTCTTCTGTACTTATCCTGCTCCCTCGATTTGAGGTCTGACCAGCATTTCTTCAGTTGATCCTTCAATCGCTGTACCCCAAAATTCTTCTGCAGACTTCTCACAACTTTTCTCATGATATTGGCCTTTCTCATATTTGGGTTTGGGGTAGGGTCCATGCTTCTCGACATAGTCGACCCTCTTGAAGATGTCCACCATCTCTACAAAGGCCATATTTGAGGCCTTAAATATCCTCCAGGAATGGGACGTCCGTGGCTCCGGGCTTTCGTCGTTGCTGCTGCTGTCTTCATGCACTTGTTCTTTCTCCGCCATGTGCTCTCCCACTGCACTGAAAGAGAAGGGGTGGGGAATATACTAGATAGAAGGTCAGGGGCAGGCAGAGTTCCACACATGCGTAGTGTATATAAAGTGTAACACGTTTTAACTTGGGTCTTTACTGCTTATAGATTGAGGCCTATATTTGGACAAGATTATGATGCCGCATACACACGATCGGAATTCCAGCCTGAAAAAGACTGATGAGAGCTTTTCATCGGAAAATGTGACCGTTTGTATGCTCCATCGGAATTTAGCTGTCCTAATTTCTGCCAGACAAAAATTTATAGCATGTTCTCAATTTTCCAGACGGAAAAACTTTCTATCGGAAATTCCGATCGTGTGTATGCAATTCCGACATGCCAAAAATAACACATGCTCAGATTCAACTACGAGACAGAAGCTATTGGCTACTGGCTATTGAACTTCCTTTTTCTAGTCCCCACGACAACCATCAACTATTTGAAAGCCACAATTGGTGGCAGGAGAAGCACTTATAATAGGGTGTGCAAGAAGGTCCAGGATTCCCATAGATCAGGAGCAGAAGCAGATGACGTTTATGTCCTCAGGCTGTGGTACTATGACAGACTGCATTTTCTGGGAGACCAGAGGGAACCCAGGCCAGCATTCTCCAGTCTTCCTTCAATGCTTCCTTCCACCCCAGCTGAGGCTTTCGACCTCCAACCTGGGCCTTCCAGCCGTGTGCAGCTTGTGCCAGGTATAGCATTGTTCAACATATTTCTTGGCAAAAAATGAATGATGTTAACTAGATGTTATTATTGATCACTATTTTTTGATTTAGCAAAGTATTTTACATATCAATAGACAGTAGTGGCTACAAATGATTGGGACAAGAATTATAGTCTTTTCTATTGGTTAACATTCAATTTGCAACAGTCATGAGCTGAAAATTGTGTGTGACTGATAAACCAAAAACTAAAACTATGTCCCTTTTTCATACACAGGAAAGTCTCAGCCAGGAGAAGGCCGTGGAAGGAGGTGACGGGGAAAGTGGCAGCCAGGTGTCTGGGCCCAGTAGCCTGCCTGAGTCCCTCCCCTCCGCCTTAAAAAAAAAGCGCCAGGAAGAGTAGTAACCAGGAGGAGACTATACTTGGGCTATTTCAGAAGGCTACTGCGGCCCTCCGAACCCCCCCCCCAATATTTAAGGGGACTTTAGCAGCATGCAAAATAGAGGAAATGGAGGAGGGCCAACGCCTCTTCTGTGGGGAAGTGATCTTACAAGCCATAAGTAAGGGGTTGAGGGGCGAACTCAAAAGTCAAAGCCAGGTTTGTAAGTTTGACCATTGTCCTCCTCCTCCTCCTCCTCCACCTCCTGCCACAACTCCAACACCAGAGCCACAGCCTGGAAGCAAGTGTGCAAGGAAGACAAGAGAGTGATGGACTGGGTTCAGTCTGGTCTGACAAAAGATGCAGGCTGTTGTAAGATCACAGCCTGGGGACATATATGTCATCTGCTGCTGTTCCTGATCTCACCAGTTTATCCAGCGTTTCCTTCCTCTTTATTTGGCTATGACCCATAATAAATGTCTATTTTTTGTTCACAAATACTTTCCTAGGTGTTTAACTTCAAAAAGGACAGTTTATTTGTGAGTAGGCAGGTACATTTCAAAAAGACAATGTCAAATTAACAAAGGACACCAACACCAAACAACCTCCTTGAGGTTAAAAAATACAAGTTAATAAGGGTGCTGTGGCAACTTGACACACAAAACAACAAACATTTTTATGGAGATCAGTAGAAAGAAAATCTAAAAAGAAAAACAGGAGATCTTGATAAAAAAAAAAGAAGATCACTATATATATATAAGAAATTCAAAACATTATTATGGAGATCTGACCAAAAAAAATAAAAAAAATATTATTCATGAGATCACAAGAAATCAGTTTGTGAGAACTATTGAATATAAGCAGCAAAACAACTTCATTATTCTAGCATTGTAAAGAAGAAGAGAATGCACTGCATTAAAAGATTAAAAAATGTGCAGCCTGATGAATGTGATATTTCCATTATGAACACTAGTTTTACAAGACCGAGCGCTTCTGTCTCGTACTTGATTCAGAGCATGCGTGGAATTTTGTGCGCCGGAATTGTGTACACATGCTCACAATTTCCAACAATGGATTTTGTTGTCGGAAAATTTGAGAACCAGCTCTCAAATTTTTGTTGTTGGAAATTCTGACAAAAAATGTGCAATGGAGTCGGTCAGAATTTCCAACAAGCTCCTATCGACCATTAGTTGTTGGAAAATACGATCATTTGTACGTGGCATAAGTGTAGTAAGTTGAACAATTTAACCACTTCAGCTCCGGACCAATAAACACCTTAAGGACCAGAGGTCTTTTTGCAATTTCGCACTGCGCTGCTTTAACTGGTAATTGCGCGGTCATGCAATATTGCACCCAAACAAAATTTGCGTCCTTTTCTTCCCACAAATAGAGCTTTCTTTTGATGGTATTTGATTGCCTCTGCGATTTTTTTTTTTTGCGATATAAATGGAAAAAGAGCGAAAATTTTGAAAAAAAAAGATATTTTCTTCTTTTTGTTATAAGAAAAATCGAATAAACTAAATTTTAGTCATACATTGAGGGCAAAATTTATTCAGCCACATGTCTTTAGTAAAAAAAATGTCAATAAGCGTATATTTTTTGGTTTGCGCAAAAGTTATAGCGTCTACAAACTAGAGTACATTTTCTGGAATTTACACAGCTTTTAATTTATGACTGCCTATCTCATTTCTTGAGGTGCTAAAATGGCAGGGCAGTACAAATCCCCCCCAAATGACCCCATTTTGGAAAGTAGACACCCCAAGGAAATTGCTGATGGGTATGTTGAGCCCATTGAATATTTATTTTTTTTGTCCTAAGGGATTGAATAATGACAAAAAAAAAAAAAAAAAAAAATGTTTTACAAAAAGTTGTCACTAAATGATATATTGCTCACACATGCCATGGTTATATGTGGAATTGCACCCCAAAATATATTCCGCTACTTCTCCCGAGTATGGGGATACCACATGTGTGGGACTTTTTGGGAGTCTAGTCGCGCACGGCACCCCGAAAACCAATCACCACCTTCAGGATTTCTAAGGGTGCAAATTTTTGATTTAACTCCTCACTACCTATCACAGTTTCGAAGGCCATAAAATGCCAAAATAGCACAAAACCCCCCAAAATGACCCCATTTTGGAAAGAAGACACCCCAAGCTATTTACTGAGAGGCATGTTGAGTCCATGGAATATTTTATATTTTGCCACAAGTTGCGGGAATATTACAAACTTTTTTTTTTTGCACAAAGTTGTCACTAAATGATATATTGCTCACACATGCTATAGGCATATGTGAAATGACGCCCCAAAATACATTCTGCTGCTTCTCCTGAGTACGGGGATACCACATGTGTGGGACTTTTTGGGAGTCTAGTCGCGCACGGCACCCCGAAAACCAATCACCACCTTCAGGATTTCTAAGGGTGCAAATTTTTGATTTAACTCCTCACTACCTATCACAGTTTCGAAGGCCATAAAATGCCAAAATAGCACAAAACCCCCCCAAATGACCCCATTTTGGAAAGTAGACACCCCAAGCTATTTACTGAGAGGCATGTTGAGTCCATGGAATATTTTATATTTTGCCAAAAGTTGCGGGAATATTACAAACTTTTTTTTTTTTTGCACAAAGTTGTCACTAAATGATATATTGCTCACACATGCTATGGGCAGAAGTCAAATTACACCCCAAAATAAATTCTGCTGCTTCTCCCGAGTACGGAGATACCACATGTGGGGGACTTTTTGGGAGCCTAGCCACGTACGGGACCCCGAAAACCAAGCACTGCCTTCCGGATTTAAATATAAAATGCTACCAAAAAACCTGTTAGCGATGGCAGGGATCAGGCCTGACTCTGCGATCGCTGCAGTTATGTGTTTAGTGTTTTGTAAGTGACAGTGATCGATCGATACTGCACTTGGGTGGGCTGGGCAGAGGGGCAAAACGCAGGTGCTAGCAGGTATCTGGGCTGATCCCGCTAACAATGCGTTTTTTTGGAACCCTAAACTGCTGGGGACGCTAGTATAGATCTGATCAGATCAGATATTGATCTGTTCAGATTCTATAGCACTACGGGAGGTGTATGCTTTGCGTGTGGGTGTTAGCGGTACTGGCACTAACCTAGCGCTGCCTGGGGCGACGCAGACCCTGACCCTAAAACCTAATTGATATCACCCCCCGGGTGATCAGGGGGTTAAACCTTTATTGGGTAATAAATGGTGGGTGCCCTGATGCTACAAAAAACAAACTAACCAGAGTCACCCGTAACACTTATACGGTGATCAGTGGTGAAAGGGTTAACTAGGGGCAATCAGGGGGTTCAAATTTTTATTAGGTAGTATATGGGGGTCCCTGGCGCTATATAAAAACCTGACGGGGAACCTAAATAACTAACTGGCTAACCAGCGTCACCAGTGACACTTATACTGTGATCGCTGGTGAAAGGGGGTGAAAGGGTTAAATAGCAGCAATCAGGGGGTTAAAACCATTATTGGGTAGTATATCGGGGTACTTAGCGCTATAAAAACCTGGCGGTGAACCTAAAAAAATAACTAGCTACCTAGCGACACTAGCGACACTGATGCAGCGATCAGAAAAATTATCGCTTAGTGACACTGGCAAAAGGGGGTGAAAGGGTTAACTAGCGGCAATCAGGGGGTTAAAACCATTATTGGGTAGTATATCGGGGTACCTAGCGCTATAAAAACCTGGCGGTGAACCTAAAAAAATAACTAGCTACCTAGTGACTGTAGCGACACTAATGCAGCGATCAGAAAAACGATTGCTTAGTGACACTGGCAAAAGGGGTGAAAGGGTTAACTAGCGGAAATCAGGGGGTTAAAACCATTATTGGGTAGTATATCGGGTTACCTAGCGATATAAAAACCTGGCGGTGAACCTAAACAAATAACTAGCTACCTAGCGACACTGATGCAGCGATCAGAAAAATGATCGCTTAGTGACACTGGCAAAAGGGGGTGAAAGGGTTAACTAGCGGCAATCAGGGGGTTAAAACCATTATTGGGTAGTATATCAGGGTACCTAGCGCTATAAAAACCTGGCGGTGAACCTAAAAAAATAACTAGCTACCTAGCGACTGTAGCGACACTAATGCAGCGATCAGAAAAACGATCGCTTAGTGACACTGGCAAAAGGGGGTGAAAGGGTTAACTAGCGGCAATCAGGGGGTTAAAACCATTATTGGGTAGTATATCGGGGTACCTAGCGATATAAAAACCTGGCGGTGAACCTAAAAAAATAACTAGCTACCTAGCGACACATGCAGCGATCAGAAAAATGATTGCTTAGTGACACTGGCAAAAGGGGGTGAAAGGGTTAACTCTAGGGGCAATCAGGGGGTTAAATCTTTATTGGGGGGTGCTAGGGGGCTACCCTGGACCTAACACTAACTGTCCTGACAGTTTTTACTGTCACAACTGACACTGAATGCATTGATCAGTAAAGAAATGATCAATGCAATCAGTGACACTGTGACTGGGGGGGAGGGGGGGCGGGGGGGGGCGGGGGGGGGATCGGGGGGCGATCGGGGGGGGGGGGTTTGTGTGCCTGTGTGTACCTACATGTCAGTGTAGTGTTGGTGCACACTTACTATTAGTCTTCTCCTCGTAGTCCGGTCAAAAAGACCGCCCCGAGGAGAATGACATCACTTCCTCCTTCCTGTGTAAACAATACACAGTGGGAGGAAGCTTCTCATTGGCCAGGAGCGATCCAGAGGGGGTGGCTGAAAACCAACGGCCATCCCCTCATCACGGAGCGCTCCTGGAGCGAACCGGACCGTCGTATCCAACGGGAGGGGGTCCGATCGGACCCCCCACCCGCTGGAAGGCAGGCACGTACATTTACGTGATTGTGCCTGCCTGTGCCATTGTGTTGACGTACATTGGCAATACGGCGGTCCTTAAGGTTAATAGGCAAAAGATGCATATGTACTCACAAGAGTATGTTATAAACAGGCATATTGAAAATGAAATAACAGCCATCAGGGAGAGAGTTGATCCAAGAGCATTGGTGCAGTGGAGCGGGTTGCACTGGTAGATGCCTACATTTCCTGGTCCTCGATCACACGGGATGCCAGGGGGATGACATCACTTCCTGGTTGGACGGTGTGTCAGTAGGCAGGCAACGTGTTTGCCGAGCATGCGCTCCTTCTTTAGAACTGATTATTTTTTTCCATTGTCCCCTGTACTTCAAGGTGTGTAATAGTCAGGTGGATCTCCACCTAGGTAGATTCAAGCGCCAACTTTTCTCTTAAGTTTTCTCTGTACTGTGTACACCGCCTGCACTGTATTATATACTGTATACTGCTTGCACTGTATTATATACTGTACACCAACTGTACTGTATTATATACTGTACACTGCCTGCACTGTATATATACAATTGTGCTCAAACGTTTGCATACCCTGGCAAAAATTGTGAAATTTGGGCATTTATATTGAAAATATGACTAATCATGCCAAAAATCTGTCTTTTATTCAAGGATAAGTGATCACATGAAGCCATTTATTATCACATAGACGTTTGGCTCCTATTCAAATCTTAAATTAAAATCATAATGATAACAGAAATCACCCAAATGACGCTGATCAAACTTTTACATACCCTGGAATGTTTGGCCTTGGTACAGACACAGAAGATGGCACACACAGGTTAAAATGGCAATTAAAGGTTAATTTCTCACATTTGTGGCTTTTTAAATCACAATTAGTGTCTGTGTATAAATATTCAATGAGTTTGTTAGCTCTCACTTGGATGTCCTAAGCAGGCTAGGCACTGAGCCATGAGGAGGTAGAAAAGAACAGTCAAAAGACCTGCGTAACAAAGTAATAGAACTTTATAAAGATGGAAAAGGATATAAAAATATACCAAAAGCCTTGAATATGATAGTCAATACTGTTTATTTCCTTATTAAGAAGTGGAAGATTCTAGGCTCTTTTGATAGCAAGCTAAGGTCAGGTAGACCAAGAAAGATTGCAGCCACAACTGGAAGAAGAATTGCCCAGGATACAAAGAAAACCCCACAGGTAACCTCAGGAGAAACAATAAAACACATTTCTATCAGTGCAAATAATAATAACGTTAATCACCAAATAGTGATATGTGTAGTAGTGATATAACAAAAAAATCCCACCAAAAACAAAGAAAATGTTTTTGAACCCCCCCCTCCTCCCCCCACCTGGCTGCGGCACACACAGAAAATGTGTTCACTTCACATAAAGATACATAACAAAACAGTGTTGCGCTTCCTAAATAACTACCAATAAATCCTTAAATGAGAATATGTTATTAACTTGCAATATAGCAAGATACTGAGTGCACAATCAAATACTCATGTTCCCTAAGTGGGAACAGTGAACAATAAAGATAGTCTACACACTTAAAAAATGAATTGAATAAAAATAAGTCAGAATACACAAATATAATCCTCAGAGACTTCTGCACACAAACGCACAACACACCACCAGTTCATAAACGTTGAAAATGCAAGCGCTCTCCTCCACCTTAATATCCTAGCCACTCACCTCACGTTCTGAACCCTGTTTCACCAAAAGGTCAGAAGAAGCAGGTTCCCTCTCTGGGATACAAACTGAACCCCTATTCCTTCTGTGCTGCCTCCGGCTAATTAGATGGATACCAGCCAGTACAAATATCCTCAATGTGGTCCAGTGCACATGGGAATAGAAAAGGAAAAATCTAGTGCTCTCTGTATATCAAAACGGTTTATTTCCTTATGAAAACATTACTCACAAACACAGCACTTAAGCAGTGCGGGCTCAGGATGCATAGAAAGGACAAGATGCTTGCGGGATGATTCTGCCACTGCGACTCCTTCCCCCTATACACGTTACATCGAATGGGCTGCTACACCACTTGCCTTCCCTGTTTTCCACCTTTTTCCCCTCTTCCTTTCCCCGCCTTTTTTTTTCCATATGGAACTTATGGAAAGAGCTGAGGGGGTGACAATAGTTGTAGGCGACTTTAATTTTGTTTTTGATCGCGATATGGATACTACAGCACCATCAGGACCCCAAAGGAGTGTGGATAAAAAAAAGATTTAAAGAAGTGCTTGATAGATATCAATTAGTGGATATATGGAGCATACTACACCCAGTGGAGAAGGACCTATACATTCCAATCAAAAGTCCATGATACATATCACAGACTAGATTATTTTTTGATAAATTCACGGGCTGTAGCCACAATTTCCTCCTCAGAGATTGGTATTTTCTCTGTGTCAGACCATGCCCCTATCTTTTTGGAGATGGATAAGTTAAAATGTAATATACCTAGAGGTACATGGAAATTAAATGATAATCTATTATATGATGAACTATGTATGAGACCTGAGATACGGTCAGCAATACTGAATTTTATACAAGACCATACAAATGACAATACGTTACTTCCCAATCAATGGGAAACATTGAAATGTATAGTGAGGGGCTTATTCATAAAGCATGGAGCCAGTTTAAAAAAAAGCAAAGGGAAATAAAACGGCATCACTTCAACAGGAAATTGTAGAATTAGAAAAGCAACATAAACAAAATCCAGAACGGGAGATATTAATGGCATTAACGGATAAGCGATTAGAATTATGTACAATATTAAATGAGCAAACATTAAACACAAGAGATAGAAATCAAACATTATATTATCAACAGGGTAATAAACCCAGTAAATTATTAGCTAGAGCTCTACATCAACAAATGAATACTACAGCCATTGTTAAGATAAAAACAGAAACAGGGCATATGATATACGATCCAAAAACTATTTTGAAAGAATTTCATATGTTTTACTCAAAACTATATAATATACCTAATCAATTAGCAGAACATGATCCTGAAATATTTCGGCAGAGTATAAGGCAATATATAAAAGACACTGCTATACCAACCTTAACATTAATGGAAGTAGAACAACTAAATTCTGAAAGTAATTGATATACTAAAAATAGGTAAAAGTCCAGATCTGGACGGTTTTACTCCTTACGCTTTTATAAAACTTTTAAAGATTTACTAGCCCCAATTATGAAACGGACATTCAATTCAGTGTCTTTCTCAATCATTTGTTCCGCAGAGTATGCAGGCATATATTTCACTCATACCTAAGCCAGAGAAAGAGCACACACTCTGCGGAAATTATCGACCAATCTCGCTGACAAACGTCGACCTCCGAATATATTCAAAATTCATAGCTAATAGACTTACATTGAAGCTGCCGAGAGCTATCCATTTTGACCAAGTGGGATTTATAGAAGGCTGAGAAGTGAGAGATAACACCCTGAAGACCTTGACACTGATTGAGTATGCCCGGAGACACGATTTTTCGAGGAGACATTAAGACAATGGGGGGTGGGACCAGTGCTTTTATAAAAGATAATGGTCCTATATCAAAATCCAACTCCTAAAATAAGAGCAAATGGGGAGGTATCTGAAACTGTCGCCATAGCAAATGGAACTTGGCAGGGATGCCCCCGTCCCCAATATTATATGTTTTAACCATGGAACACTTGATGACAGCGATACAGAATAACAAGGACATACAAGGAATTAAGGTAAAAGCTGAAAAATATAAAATATCAGCATATGCAGATGATCTGCTAATATATATCACAAGCCCAATAGTAACAATACCAAATTTAATTAGGGAGTTTAAACGTTTCACTAAATTAAGTAATTTTAAGGTTAATTATAATAAATCTGAAGCCTTGAATATTACACACCCTGCTAATACTGTTGAACACCTGAAAGATAACGTTTCTTTTAAATGGCAGCATAATGCAATTAAATATCTCGGTATATATATACCTGGAGAACTGGAGAAACTAAAAGATTATAATTACCTTCCAATAAAGCATAAAATCACTAAGATGTTTCAACAGTATGATGGTTGGTATTTTTCTTGGACAGGCCGTATAAATATTATAAAAATGGATATACTACCAAAAATACTTTATATTTTTCAGACAATTCCGATTTTTCCTTTAAAAATATCTTGACTTCCCTACGCAAAGCTATTGGGAATTTTATATGGGCAGGCAAAACCGCTAGGATAAATAGGGAAGTCCTAACTAGGTTAAAAAAGGATGGGGGCATGGCCCTCCCAGACTTGTCGCTTTACCTAAGAGCAGTGTTGGTAGCCAGAATTGTGGACTGGTTTCACAACAGGGAATGTAAACAGTGGGTGAAACTTGAGGAGGAAATTGTGGGTATAAAATTGAAATTGCTGCCATGTATAAAGAGAGAGAACAGGCCCCCAAAGGAAGAGATGCCGTTTCTGGTTACATCAACATTGAAGACATGGGATGGTTTGATGAAGCGGGGAGTAGGATCCACTTATATGGGCCCAATGACACCCCTCTAACAATTCTGAATTTCCACCAGCTAGAGAAGCCATGACTTTCCTGAAATGGCAGAGAGGGGAGGATACAAGGATTATACAGACAATGGAGGATGGTAAACTTCCCCGGTTGGAAGCCCTGGGCAGGGAACACGAAAATAAATGGATGCAATATAGGCAACTTCAAGAATATATCATTGCCCTTAAGAAAACGGGGACACTAAATAGAGCACCGACTGCACTGGAACTATTATTTTTGCAAGAACAGAAACCAATACATAATCTATCCAACATATATATATATATTTAATATCGAATAATAATGAGTTAGAGTTGAGTTATATAAAAAAAAAAATGGGAAAAAGAACTAGGGATAGCTATCCTTAAAGATAAATGGGATAAGGCAATTACACTAACACATAAGATGTCGGTTTCTAGTAAGCACCAAGAAAGAAATTATAAATTATTAGTGAGGTGGTATAGATGTTCAATAGATGTCCAATAGATATGCATAGAATGTCACATATCTGATATTTTTGCCCTAAGATACAGATGTTTTGGAAGAAAATATATAAAATACACTGGGACATGACGGGGAATAATATACAACCGGATGTATTGATTTCTATTTTGTCTATGATTCCGAGATCATTGAAAAGTATAAAAAAAGGGATATTAAAACATTTTATAACAGCAGCGAGAACGGATATAGCAAGAAAATGGAAAAAGGAGATAGCCCCCTCAATAGATGAGTGGATAATAGAGATGGACGAGATGCATTTTCTTGAGGAAAGAATGTTAATTGAGACAGGTCTGAGGGGGCAAGTAGTGACCGCGTGGCAAAATTGTGAAGAATACAAATTAGCATCATCACTGTTAGTGATAATTTAAGAAGATAGCCCTGATAAAGATAGAGGAGAGCGGTATAAGAGAGAGGGGATGGGGGTAAGATGGGGGGGGAGGTTTTTTTTGCGTGAAAGGGGGGGTGTATGAATATTAATGGGATAGATAAGTAATAGTGTTACAGAATTAATAAAAGATCAATAAATGGAACTGAGATAATAACGGTCATGGATTAGAAATTGATAGTTATGTCAAATAAAAAGTAACCCGATAATACTGTGAAGTAGAGAATGAATCTGTAAATGTCGGATGAGAAAAAAAAAAAAAAAGTTTTGTTAAATAAAGATTTAAAAAAAAAAATTGATACTCTTCTTTTGTTTATAGTGCAAAAAATAAAAACTGCAGTGGTGATCAAATACCACCAAAAGAAAGCTCTATTTATTGAAAAAAAAAGGACGTCAATTTTGTTTGGGTACAAGGTCGCACGACCAAGCAATTGTCAGTTAAAGCGACGCAGTGCCGTATCGCAAAAAATGCCATGGTCACTGAGCAGCCACATCTTTCGGAGCTGAAGTGGTTAAAAACAACCACACCATCTTTTTCCAGAGCAGCCTGTATTTTTCCTGAGGTTTCCTGTGGGTTTTTCTTTGTATCCCGAACAATTCCTGTGGCAGTTGTGGCTGAAATCTTTCTTGATCTAGCTGACCTTGGCTTGGTATCAAGAGATCCCAAAATTTCCAACTTTTTATTAAATGATTGAACAGTACTGACTGGCATATTCAAGGTTTTGGGTATCTTTTTGTATCCTTTACCATCCTTGTAAAGTTTCATTACCTTGTTACACAGGTCTTTTGACTGTTCTTTCCTGCTCCCCATGGCTTAGCATCTAGCCTGTATAGTGCATTCATGTGAGAGCTAACAAACTCATTGGCTATTTATACACAGACACTAATTGCGATTTAAAAAGCCACAAATGTGGGAAATTAACCTTTAATAGCCATTTTAACCTGTGTGTGCAAAACATTCCGGGGTATGCAAACTTTTGATGAGTGCCATTTGGGTGATTTCTGTTATTATAAAGATTTTAAAAGGAGACAAACGACTATGTGATAATAAATAGCTTCATGTGATCACTATCCTTGAATAAAAAACATTTTTTGTCATGAATAGTCATATTTTCAATATAAATGGCAAATTTAAAAATGTCTGCCAGGGTATGCAAACTTTTGAGCACAACTGTATATATAATCTACACTGTAAATACTGTATATATTAATACACTGCATGCACTGTGTATATATATATATATATATATATATATATATATATATATATATATATATATATATATATATACATATACACCACATTGTACACTGACTGCACTGTATATGTATGTATTGTAATATTTGGGGGTTATTTTAGCTTAAAAGGTAGAGCTTACCAGTGAGCTGAGTCCACGCCAGATATGCCGTTTTAAGGGCTTGTAGGCCCACTTTTATTAAAGAAAGAAAAGTCCGATAACAAAATAGTTGCCCACACAGGGGTTTCAGCATTCCACAGCAATAATGTACGTAGAACCAAAAATACCAAGCCACCTGGCTCTCTTTAGCAGCACTGCTGCTCAGACTTCTGCTGCAGCCCTCTTGGCTCTTTAACAGAGTTCCTGTACACCCAGTACCTCAGCACTCTTTACTAGCTTCTTTTTCAGCCCACAAGCTTGGACCCTCTGTCTGCTCTGACAGACCGACCTGTGCAGACATGCACACTTCTTCTCCCTTACACGCCTGGACTCCTCGGGAGGGTGGAACCCAGAACCATGGTGTTGGCTTTGTTTTAAGCCCAAGACCCACCTGTGCAATCATCCAGCCAGACTGCTGGCTGTTCCCAAAACCTGGTCCCAGGATTGGAGATTCCGTACTACCACAGTATATATATATATATATATATACTAAACTGCCTGCACGCCACTAACTAACCTGCCTAATCTAGCTCAAATTCTCTCAATCTCTACATTATCTCACTACATACGGTCGTCGTGTAAGCAGCCTTATATAGTGTGGGGCATGGTCAGGTGCATACTTTGGCTGATCTCGCAGTGCATTAGGGGGCCCTCAGTGGTGCTCAAATTTGTCGTGAACAACCCATATGAACCCATATGTTCAGTTCTTCTGCGAACAAATGAACACCCAATGTTCGAGTCGAACTTACTTCGCATTTATATATATATACTGTAGATAGGATGCTTGAATATATGTTAGTATAAATTACTTTGTTACTGCTTGGGAGACATATGAGCTTGTATCACTACAGCTTCTGTGGGAGGCATTTTTCATAGTATGCATAGATAAACTATATGTAAACTATGCATACATAAATAACAAACTATGTATAGATAAATAAACTATGCATAGATGTTACTAATAAATAACATTTCTAATCAAATGAAGTTAATCACAAGAGTCCCCCTTTACATCAGAGTCCACAGAGTTCCCCCTTTACATCTGAATCTGCAAAGTTTCCCTTTTACATCTGAAGTCGCAGAGTTCCCTTTCACTGTAAGGGAGGACTCTGCAGACTCTGATGTAAGGGAGAACTCTGGGATTCGATCATAAGGGATGCTTTGGTGTACAGTGAGGACTCTGGTGTAAGGGGGAACACTGTGGCCTCTGGTGTAAAGGGGAGCTGTCACGTACCTAGTGGTGAGCCCGGGATGCAGAAGGAGACCTCTCTTGCGTCCCTGACTCACGGCCCCTGATAGTGGTGACAGGAGGCACGGGAGTCAAAGGTAGCACGAGTGCCTGGCAGGATCAACAGCCGGAGGATGGATCAGGCTTACTTCACTTCAGGCAGCGGACAGGAACCAGTAGACAGCAGGAGACCAACAGGAACAGATGGATCACTCAGGGGCAGGCACGCAAAAAAGTCAGGCAAGCCGGGTCAAATCAGACAGTCAGTACAGGAACAGATGCAGCAGACAGAGGCAGGTACGTGGAGCAGGCCGGGTCGGTAATGGATGAGGACGGATGGACCAGAGGATGAGACAGGTGCAGAGTCGTAGACAAGCCGGAGGTCAGAGGCAGGCAGAAGGGCAGGGAAGGTCACAGGTCAGGCCGGGTCAATACACAAACAGATCATATTCAGGTAATAGTCTCAGGAACGCTGTAGATCAAGCAACAAGATCTGAAGGGAGAACTGGGTTTAAATAGCCCGCCTTGCGCCGGTAACCGCGCGCACGCACGCGAACGCACGCACCAGCACGGACACGCTCAGGCACGCACAGACAGGTGACGGACCACTGTCCCCAGCCAGCCTTTCCTGACAGGAGCACTGATGTAATGAGTGCTCTGAGAACCCTGATATACCTTAGCATACTCACTTAAAGGCAGGAGAGAGAAGGGGGGAGACTTCAGTCACAGACAGGGATGGATGGTTAGCTCACTCACCCCTTGGCAGTCAGCACCTTTCATCCAGATGTATCTGAGGCTGCTGGGCTTCAAATTTCCCATTTCCACTTTCCTTTCTGAGGTACAGCACTGTGGATTAGAGTGTGGGCAGACAAAGAGAGGTAGGGGTGGGAGAAAGAGGTGCAGATTGAGCCCTCTCGCCTTTCCCATCTGTCTGTGTGTTTGGGGGGCTGTTAGTGTGCGCTTTGTGCAGTGTGAAAGAGAGTATAACAGACACTCTCAGCTTAGTCAATTGCAGCCAGCCCAGCAACCCTGCTGGGAAGCCATAGTCCGGTCTGAATAATGTGCTGGGTCTCAGACAGTCTGAAACCCGGACGCATGATTCAAAACGCAAACTCTCCGGGTGAATCATGAACAGGAGGCAACCCTAGTTCCATCAAATATGTTTTGTGGCCCACTGCTGTTGTTATGGAAAGGATTTTAAGGCATGTCCATAGTTTTAATGGTGTCTAGTATGGAGACTTGGAGGTGACATCTGTACTGTTAGCAATTATTGTCATTCTTTTGGCCCTATCTAGGTGTGAACATTTCGTTTACCATTTGTGACTTCACTATGTGAAATAAAAGGCATAAAGTACTGTAAATTTGAGGCTGTAGTATGTTCTAAGAGATGTTTGTGGCACCCTCTGTCTTCTTGGGAGCAATACGGTCTTCTTTAAAGGAGTTTGAGTATTTTAAGAATTGGGGGGGGGGGGGGGGGGGGTTGGTAATGGAGTAATAAGTAAATCAGAACATGTTGTTGCTGTTTGTTAGAATAATGGAAAAGTGCACCCGAATTTTTCAGCTTCCATTTAGATGTATGCATGCGTGAATTATTATTATAATAAGCTGAGGGGCTGAGCAGAATCCTTTAATTCACTTTTGCCTACCCTATTTACAGTCAAAGAAATGACCATAAGCTCACTGTTATAAATCACCGTATAGGGAATGTCAGATTGCACCTACATTGTACTGTATTACAAAAGGAAACAGACAGACAACTTCTGCTACTGCATTACTTAACCATAGGCTAAATTAGGTCAGATGTATTAGTGTAATTGACTGGGTAAAGAAATGTGTATACATGATATTAAAAAAAGTGTAAATCTTATTTTAGTGTCTACAGTGCTACATACACTTTAAACTTTTGAGAGAAAACTATTTTCTTTTATTTTAACGCAATAATAGCATTGATATTCTGTTTTAGCTTGAATATGAAAACTGTAAGCTGCAATCTTCCACCATAGCTGGGACTCACTACCTTGAATACAGTCAAATTAATTGCTGTAACTAGAACTTGATCCATTTTGGCCTCTACATGTGTCATGCCAAGTGCTAAGCTCTGCATCAGAAGTGGTTATTTATAACTATGCTCTAAATCCCTCTATCCCAAGCTCCAGTTATATTTTCAGTTGACTTTTTATTTAGTGGAACAGGTAAATGAGGTAATGGAAAACACAGTACAAGTGTAAAAATTTCATTCATTCAGTAGATCAGAGGCACTGTAATTTCAGATCAGTTTGAAGGACTATGTGCCAATTCTTGCATTAATACATTTCATGGCCAGGATAATAACAGTGCCAAGTTCCCATTTGATGAGCACCACATTGCACTCTATACACATTGTGCACAGAATATTAAAAATGATTGCGACCTCCCCTGAAAAGTCATGGTAATCTCATATATATTTACACCTGCAATGCCAGACTTTCACCATAGCATGTTTTAGTTGGAACGTATTATTAATCTATTGTTTACAGCATGAATAAATTAAGTGCCCGCTGTCTTTAACCCTTTCGCTGCCAGAACCTGCGCTCCATTTTAAACTCATGTGGCAAGACCATTTTTGCAATTTTTCCATTGCTTTTTTATTTTTCCCTTACAGCTTTCAGAGTTTGTGAAAGCATAGGACCAGTAGAATAAAATAAAGGTGCTACTGATTTTTTTTAGGCCCTTTAATTTTTGCACAAACGTTTATCAAAACAATGTTCTTTTGCAAAAAATATGCTAAAATCAATATTAGTCGATACATGTATGGCAAAATTTACAAAATTACAAATTCCTAAATGTAAAAACTAAAACACTATTGCATTATAATTAACAAATATTTGTATTAAGTTGCTCCTTTTTGTGAAATTATGAAAACTAAAAGGTGCGCAAAATGGTAAATAAAAACAATGTGGAAGTAATCATTTTTCATTTACAGCTTTCAGAGTTTGTAAAAGACCGCCCCCCAACTATACATTTTCTGACCTGTAGGATCAAAAAAAGTGCTACTGATTTTTTAGGCCCTGCAGTAGTTGTGCAACATTCATCAAATCACTATTTTCACAAAAAATACACAAAAATCATTATTAGCACAACAAACACAACATCATTTATACAATTCCTGCTAAATTCCTACTAAGGCCTCGTTCACATGTGGTGTACTAATGTTAGGTATTCCGTGCATCCCCATGCAGGCAGTCTTATTCATGTTATTTGGTATACAGCAGCTGCATGGGTTTGGTTTGGGTCACGCCCCCGAACGCAAACAGAGTGAGCTCAGGGGCATGCAGCCAGACCCATATACATGTCAAATTGGAAGCAACAGCTGCTGTTTGTGCAGTTGCTACACCAATAATTACATAAATGGGACAGGAAATACCTCTGCATCCCTGGGTGGGTGCACACAGCCTCACAGGGGCATGCACTATAGTATGCCCTGTGTGAACAAGGACATACTGTGTTTTTTATTTTATATATACTTTTTTACAATTGTATTTTTTATATTTTGTACATTTTGGCGAGGGCTTTGGTGAAATATCAAAGGTCTAAACAGACCCCAGATGTCTCTATTTGAGACAGAGAAAGGGACTGAAGACAGTGTTCAGCCTCAATTGCACTGCATATGATTAATAGAAGTCTCCATATAGATATTCCTATTCATTCACAAACTGAAGCATAGTAAACACTGTTTACTATGCTTTAGTGATGAATGAGCACAGACACTATTGGTAGCAATCACTGACTGTGTTCATTCAGGAAAAGAAGAGAGCTCCACCTTGATAGCAATCTCCTGGGCAGCAGCTACAGCTGATGGGAGGGGGAGGAGGCAGCAACACAGCAGGGATAGATGCTGGGGGGTAAGTGGGGGGGGGGGTCCATTACTGGGGTGGAAGTGGCAGGTGGATGCATTGTAATTTTTTAATCCCCCTGTGGCCCCCTGCAGCACCTGAAGCTGGTGGGAGAAAAGAGAAGGGAAGCCGGTAACTGCAGGGTAGCTACAGGGAATCAGGGTTGCAGGGGGATAGGGGCATGGGAGGAAACAGGTGCTGGGGCCCTGAGGCATCAGAGAAAGGGAACAAAAGAGTGGAGGGCATTTAGGATGTCACAGCGGCAGGAGGTGGAGAAGCAGGAGATGCAGGGTAGAAAATCGGGACCGCAGTGGGGAAGGGGGCACATTTTTGGTGAAAAGCTCTTATCAGTGGCTTGCCAGCCACTAATCAGAGTTGTCAGTTTGTCTGCTGAACAGTTTTGCTATAAGTTCATGATCACTGAAGTGACCATGAGCTTAAAGGCAGAAGGAGGAATGCAAAGTTCATACACCGTACGTACCTGGCAGGGAAAGGGCTAAATTTGAATTCCACCTTTTGCAAAAAAAAAATGATAGTAATATTAATAAATGCACATATATTTATTAATAAAAATGTGCATGTATTATTTTTCTTCATTAGAGCCTTTCAAAGCATTGCACCAGCAATCAGTGTATCACAGGTGACATGCTCGATTATAAGTTTATCAAAGTCATTGCACTTGTGCTCCATCGAGTAAGTCCCTCTACCAGTATGGCAGATTGGACTTTTTTCATTCACATATTCCTGTGAATAAATTATGCAGCTGTGTGAGCAGACTGTCAAATTATTCAAATAATATATATTCAAATAATGATTCTGTAATTTTGGAGAGGTGGAAATGCAGACTGTGACTATATTTCATGTTACAACCTAAATATGGGGGAAATAGTGTCAGAAATATGAACTTATCTTTTAATTACGTGGTGTAAAAAAGTGTAAGCTTAATTTATAAAAGCAGAAAATGTCATATACCCATCTGTCCTAAAACGGTTATGATCAATAAAATTCCAGATAACTAATAAAGTTTAACTACTTGCGGACCGCCCACACGGAATGCATAACTCCCAACTGTACCTGATTTCGAGGTGCTGTCCCTAATTTGGAACAAAGTCCCTCTGTCCCTCTTTCCTCCTCATTTGCAACACAGGGCTATGTACAAAGGAAACAATCTCTTTGCAAAGCAGGGCTCAGAAATAAAGTGATTATTAGTAAAAATCAGCACATGTTGCACATATTACACATTTTTAACACACAGTTAACCCTTTGATTGCCCTACATGTTACCCACTTCTCAGTCTGTGTTGTTAGTACAGTGATAGTGTATAGTATTAGTACTGATCACTGTATTAGTGTCAGTGGTAATGTCAGTAGCAGTTACTGTAGTCAGTTTGTACCAAAGATTTGTAGCGGAATACATTTTTGCCTGAATGTATGAAGAAACTTGATTTTTTTTTTACGTTTTTATATAGAAGAAAGACAGAAATGTTTATATACAGTTATTCGGGATACATTCACTTTGAACAGTAGCATGCTTGAGCTTATACGTCTAGGAGTGAACATTAAGGATATGATCCATAGTCAATGAAACAGGATGACATAGAGAGCTGGAATGAGGGCCTTCAAACATTCAGTGAACACTGTGGGATGTGCCTCCAGACTACTCGTTCGCTACTCATGGGATCAAGCTGTGAACGGATGGGGGCACATCTATCAGGCAACAGATTGTCCTCGTCTAGAACTTAGGAGATACTAAAATGTGTTGTTCTATTAGCACTACCACCCTCAGTCGTGTAACATGGTAGTTCTAAGAGAAAATTGTAAAGATCATAACAGCTGATGAATTGATATGTATTCATCTCTAGCTATAAGCTATAGAATAGAAGGTGAGTGTATATCCCATAGTTATAGGCCATGTGGATGAAAATAGAGAAAGGAAATTATAGAGGGAAGAGGCCCAAGTGCGGGGTTGAAGTGGGTCACAGTTTTTCAAGAGTGTAAGGGGGGGCAAGTGTTGTTGTATCATGCCCGCATTCAGTAGATCATCATGAAGAAGAGAATGAAAGAGAGGGGAGAAGAAAAGGAGGAGAGAAAGTTTCTTATGATGGCAGTACAGTTCGCTGTTGGGAAATGCACCTAGTAGATGGTGAGGGGGGTTCATTAACAAGGCAATAACAACTCATTGAAATGAGGGGGTAAGCAGTGTTTGATCCAAGGTTGCCAAATCTTATGTAATTTTTTAATTTTGTCATCTTCAATAGCTGTCATTTTGGCAAAGATAAGGGCTCTATTCATCCTGTGTTTGGCTTCAACCACAAGCAAGGTCTGGGATTTCCATGCCTTGGCTATGGTTTGTTTGATTGCAGTGGTAAGGTGAGTGAGTCTGGGAGAGTTTGGCCGGTTTATGGTTCAAAAGGGCTGTGGCTGGGTCAGGAAAAATATTGGTTTGCAAGGCTTTGGAGGCCATAGCAAACATTTTTTTTCCAGAATTCTTGGGCTACCAGGCATTGCTACCATATGTGGATTTGGGTACCTGATGCCGGGCAGCCCTGGAAGCAAGTTCCTGGATAGGATGGGACAAATTTTGCTAATCTAGCCATACTAGATACCATCGTGCTAGAACCTTGTAATTGGTCTCTAGTGCCAAGCAATCTAGGGAGGAGGATTTGGTGGCTTGCCATATACTGGACCAGTGTGCGATCTAAAAAATGTGCGCTCCATGTCTTGTGTCCATTTGTTGGTGTAAGATGGTAGTGCTTCATTGGGGAGTGCATTAAGATGCTGGTATAAGCCCTTGTACACACGGTCAGACATTCCGATGGACAATGTCCGATCAGACCGTGTTGTCAGATAATCCGACAGTGTGTGGGCTCCATCGGACGGTTTCCGTCGGAGTATTCGACGGACCAAGTTTTCCAGCTGGGCTATAAAATTTTCCTACAACATGATCCGATCGACCTTTGTCCCATCATGTGTAGAGAATTCCGATCGGACAAAGTGCCACGCATGCTCAGAACAAATTCCTAGACCAAAGCTATTGGCTACTAGCCTGAACGTAGTCCCGTCCTAACAAAATCCGACGAATTTGGTTGTCGGAATGTCCGACCGTGTGTACAAGGGCTAAGAGAGAAATCAGACCACTGATATGTGGGCCACTCTTACAAAAGCGTTCGTATTGTGACATTTGGTTTAGCGATAAACCTGTCCTGAGGAAGGGCATATAGAAGTTCTTAACTTGCAGGTAGCGAAAGAGTTCAGTTCTGGGGATCCCAAAAGTTTTGCATAATGTAATAAATATATGAATAGCGTTGGTAGAGACTAGTTTATGTAGTTGAAACAGGCCAGCGTTAGACTAGGCTTTGAATGCCAGTGGGGATTCCCAAGCAGGGTAAAAGGCTGGATACCTGAGGAAGGAAAGAAGGGGGTTGTATGAGGATTGGAGATTGTGGGAGCGCCTAAATCTGACACAGATGTCCAGGGAATATTAATGGGGTTTGAGGGGTGAGCTCTATCCTTGAGTTAGAGCCACAACATATTGGCCACAGAAATGGGGTCATGGTTGATCGATTCGATAGCAACCTACAGGAGTGTTTCCACCATTGCATGATATTTGGGCAGTTATGCAAGTTGCGCCGCATAATAGTAAGAAAAGAAATTCAGTATGCCCAACCCACCTCTCAGTTTAGTAAGGTATAGCATTGATTTAGGGATATGGGGCTTGGTAGTGTCCCCATGTGTAGGACATAACTCTGTGCTGTGTGAGTCATAGGAAATATGACGGTACTGATATGGGGAGTACTCTGAACAGGTATAAGAATTTTGGTAATATCAACATTTTTGTGGCATTGATCTGACCTAGCCAGGATAAGGGAAGAGAAGACCACTGTTTCATGAGGTCAGTGGCTTGTCTCAGCAGTGGTAGATAGTTTGCTGCGAAAAGGTGAGTTAACAAGGTCGTGAGTTGTACTCCTAAATATGGGAGATGGTGTGGTACCCAAGTGAATGTCAGGGAGGTCTAAGATTGTTGGAGTTCTAACAGTGTTAAGGAAATGTTGAATGCATTCAATTTTTGGAATTGACATGGAGTCCTGAGATGTGTGCAAAGTTATACAATATGGCTAGCTGGTTTGGGGCGGAAACGCGCGGATGAGCTAAGAAGATGAGAATATCATCTGCGAAGAGTAATAATTTATGGTGATGACCACCTAATTCTATCCCCTTGACTTCAGGGTCTGACCTAATTAATTGAGCTAAGAGCTTTATAAAGTAGGGCAAAGAGCAACGGGCATAGGGGACACCCTTGCTTCGTGCCCCTCCTAATATCTGTCATCGCTGATTTATAGCCAGCATACTTCCTTTTGTCTGGGGGTTGTTGCACAAATGAGGATACCGAGGTCAGAAAATGGTTACCGAAAACACAATTTTTGGTGAATGTTTTGCATGTATGGCCAAGTGACCGAGTCAAATGCCTTCCTAATGTCTAGGGAAAGGACACAGGCTGGGATGCGTCTGGTCTTAGCTGCGTTGGTAAGTAAAAGAGCACGTCTGATATTGTTGCCAGCCTCTCGGGTTGGTATGAATCCTGTTTGGTCACAATTAATTAGTTGGCCTATAATGGTATTCAGTCGGGTCGTAAGTATCTTGGCTAGTAGTTTAATGTCAAGGTTTGGGAGGGAGATGGGACGGTAATTGGTTCAAGAGGAGGTATCTGATTTAGGTTTGGGAAGCATAGAGTTAATGGAGGTCAGCATTTCTAAATGAGTGTCCCGCTAGCAGAGAGTTGAAGGCTACGTTAAGATAGGTATCAGAATAGACGCAAATTGTTTGAAGTATGTTGCCGAAAACCCATCAGGGCCTGGTCTTTTGTGAGGTATCAGTGCTTTTATGGCTTTCCGTACCTCCAGTTCCATTATGGTACACTCAAGTAGATCTCACTGTTCATGATCTAGGGTGTGAAGAGTAATGTCGGAAAATAGGGTATCTGCCTTCATTGCATCAAAGTCTTGAGTGGGGGAATACATTCTGGCAAGGTCAGAGCAAAACACCTCAAGTATTTTAATGGGATTACTAGTGTAAGTATCATGAGAGGTTTTTAATCTAATAGAGGACTGTGGGTGGTGGATTGCCCTTAAACTGTGTGCCATAGGTGTGTCAGGTTTGTTGGCCTTAAGGTAGGAGATATGTTGGCCCTTTTTTTATGGATAAGTTTGTCCGCCAAGTTAGTCAGGAATAGGTCAATGTCTAGATGGGCTTTATTTAAAGGTGCATTGGTGGTGGCATTTGGGGTGGTTTTCAAAAGCTGCGTGGCTTGCTTTGAAGTTAGAATCTAGCTCTTCGAACAGGATTGTATGATTCCGTTTAACGGCTGGTGCCTGTTCAATCAGTCTGCCATGAATGACAGCTTTGTGAGCTTCCCACAGTGTCAGAGTGGAAATATCATCCGTATCATTAGTTGAGAGATATTCTGTGAGAGCTACCTCAGTCTCTAAACATTGAGAGGGATGGGCTAGCATAGTATCGTTGATACACCAGCATGTGTCGTGCGACCTGGGTATCGGGGAAGCTGTGGAGGTGTACACTACACAGTGGTTAGTCCATGTGAAGGGGGTAGGTATACTAGAGGAATCTATCCCCAGGATCATACTAGTTGGGATAAAGTAGTGGTCTATGCGTGAGAGTGAATTGTGTGGGTGGAAGTAGTGTGTATAGCGCCTACTAGTAGGGTTATTTTGGAAGGTTATTTTGCTGGGGTTGGAGAATGGGGTTGGTGGAGATTTATCCAGGAAAGGATTTGGAATTCCCGGAGAGAATGATTGTTACAAACTTGTGTTTTTCTACCACTTGGAAAAGATGGGAAAGAAAGACCATTGAGTATTTATTGGGAGCATAATATGACACAATCGTGATCATTTATAATTAATTGTGAAGTAAGAGTGAATGGCATGGAGTGATGGAAACCAATAAGGGTCCCTCGTTGCTTGGTTTTAACTGAGGCTGTGCAGAATTGTGGACAGGAGGCACAGAGGAATTTAGGGTAGGCCTTGTAAATAATATAGGTTTCTTGTAAGCAGATAATATGAGCCTTAGTGGCTACAAAAGAATGCAGAACCTTGGTGCACTCATGGGGGATGCTGACGCCTTGAACATTGAAGGAAAGAATGTTTATGGGGGCCTTAACCTGTCTAGGACAGTCATTATAGCAGCGGGGGCATAGCCCAAGATGAGAACCGCAACTACAGTGTGGAGAGAGGAGAGGAGAGGAGAGGAGAAAGAGACAGGGTAAGAGAGAACATAGTATAACTGAATAACCCTATTAGGTGTAAATGACAACAGCAAGCGACAACACAACAGAAGGGCGTGGGAGTGTCTCATGGGAGTGTTGAACTGTCCCTGAGAGGCTCCATAACCACCATCAGAGTCCCGCATAGCAGGAGCAGAAGTCTGGGGGCAGCGAGTGAGGCGGCAAGAAGTTCCTAAGGAGGGAACCACACCTGAGAACTACAAAAACAATTCAAGTAAATGACAGTTAACTGTTACTTTAAATGCAGTAACAACACTACAGTCTTGTCAGAGTCGTTCAGAGCAGGTAGCTAACTAGCTGCAAACCTGTAAGTAAAAAAAAAAAGGGTGAGTAAGACAATAAAGTGCAGAAATAACCTGGACCTCGGGATAAGTAGGAAAGTAGAGGCTACCGAGTTGGAACCCGCACGGGCAGAGTAGTAACTATACCCCCTGATCATAGTCCAGTCAACTCTGTAGACCGCGGGAGCTTCTGTACAGGCACTCAGTGAACAGAGTATAGGTATGAATGACTCAGTGAGCCTTATCAATCCGGGCAGACATAATCGTAGTGCTGTGTGTTGAGAGATGCGACAGTCCAAAAAGAGGAAAGGTGCAGGAAAAGTTCTGGGAGAAATCAATGAAGGGGAGCCCAGGACCATGGGTCAGGTTCTGCTATATTGTCGTCAGAAAGGTACAACAACCAGTATGGGTTGCTGGGGGTTTTATTGGAGACAAATCTGAGCCCTGGGGTGAAGTCAGTCCATCGAATCCTCAGTGGATAGTACCGGATTATTGAAGCGACCACGCTTGTAGAGATTTTGACGTATGGAAGCCGAATGACTAGAGCCGGCCGCTGTTTTTTTTTGTGAGGAATGAGAGGTCGGGTGCTTGCGAGATGAGTTTCTGTGTGGGATGTGATCCACGAGGTCCAGGTCCATCATGGCTGACTGCAGCTCCTCTGCTGAGCGACACACATATTTGGTTTCAAGATGATTGAAACGATTGAGAATGGAAATCCCAGCAGTATGCAATTGGGTTGCGATGAAGCACTTGCAGATGGGGTTTAAGTGCACGTCTCTTTGCCACTGTGAGTGGGGAGAGGTCTGCCAAAAGCTGGTACGTGTAGCCCCGGAAGGTGAGGGAGTCCTTGCCTCTGGCTGCTGCAAGCAGCTGTTCCTTAGTGCAGTAGTAGTGGAACTTAGCTATAATGTCTCTTAGGGCCATTAGGTTTGCGTGGAGCCAGGGCTCTATGCACTCTCCAGCCATCTCTAGCCTCTCAACGGGGATGGCAGGTTGTAGTTCCTGGAATAGGGCAATCATGGTGGCCTGGACATCAATAATGATCTCAGGGATCCCCCTGATATGTAGATTAGAGCGGCGGTCTCTATTTTCTTGGTCCTCTAAAATGGGCCTGCAGCACTAAATTCTCCTCTTTGAGATTTTCTAATTCAGCGGTGTAAAACTGTGTGGTTTGCCATTTCATCCACCTGCACTTCCAACTCTGCAGTTTTCTGACCCAGCTCTCTAATCTCGTGTGTCAGTTTGTCAGTTATGTGGTCTGATGTCTGCTTTAGGGCTTTCTGCAGCATTCGTTCAAATTGTTTGAACATTCTAGACTGAATTACTGACTGAGAGCTGCCAGTGTCAGAATCAGGCTCACCGGCAAAATCCTGTGTCTTCAGGCTGTGTGTCTGTGGCTTGAAAGAGCTCAGTGTGCTGGGCTGTGAGGAAGCTGACAACACCATCTTGGCAGATGGCCTGGACAGAGCTTCCTTGATGTTACCGGCTTCATATTTGGTTTTAGGGCCCCCCAGGACCATGGTTGTGATAGCAGAGTACTCTGTAAGGCTAGGGGTGATTGCGGGTATCATTTGTGGTGCCGCTGTGGCTTGTAGTTCTCCAGCGTGGTTGTCCCTGGAGCAGAGCTCTAAGCCTGAATGTCCGTTTGATTTGGTTACTTAGCAATCTGCCAATCACCCTGCTGCCAGGCTCCCCACATTCAGATAAGACAAGGAACAGTCATTTGCATGTTTTTTGTTGCATTTATTGCAGGATACAACTTGGGTGGAACAAAGGGGTGATATGAGATGCCCATGGCAGATGATGTATTGTTTGACAATACTGAATAGCCTTCGCTTGAAAGTTGTTGTACATCTAGTATTCTCAGCAAATAATTGAAACACTACTTCTTCACTTCCAATTTTGACAAAGAAGAATCACTCTGAATAATTCCACCTTGCAGACTATGAGGGTTTCTTAGAGTCAAAGAGCCAGGGGCCTAACAGAACCTCTCCCTGGTGGATCAGTGAGTTAGACAGCCACACAGTCTTTGGAAGATATTACCAATGTGCTAACCAGACCAGAGATCACACGATATCTCCCGATGGCCTGACACATGGTAATATGGTCAATGCTACGTTCCCCGGCCACAGCATTCTACACTGTTCTTGATAACTTCTCTTGTTCTGTTACACTGACCTTTGGTTACTTAGCCATTCTGTGTCCCCAGTCACAGAACGCTGCTCTACTTTCTTCCGCTTTACTGCTACTTCTTCTACTCTGATCTTGTCCAGCATTCAAGTCCTGTGTTGCCCGGTCACAGCAGCTTGATCCATTTTTAAAGATGAAGATCCTTATCTAAAGCTCCCTCTCCGCAGTTCCTCCATCCCTCCTCTGCGCTTGGCGCATTCCTGCGTGGGGACTTCCGGAACAGCACCTCAATCCTCCATGCTGTCTTTTCTGTACTCTAGACTACCGCCTGGCAGCATGTGACCCCAGCTTATATGGGAGGCCTGCCCCCTGGAAATATTGAAAGATAATTGGTCAGGACTCCTCACATAAGCTGCCTGCCACTAAGACTTCAGGTCCATCCCCTATTCCAGAACCATCTTTCTGAAAGCAGGGGAGGCGTCTCTGAATCAGAGCACAGGTGGCCACACCCACCACTACACTAGACACTCCCAGTCCAAGAATCAAAACAAAAAGGCTCAGCATCCAGCATAAGCCTGCTTGAATTTACCTGCACAAATCCTGAACTGGGAAAATCCTATTCTAGCACCTACCCTTACCATTTTTACCTCTATTTGTGTGAAAAAAAATTCTATAAATTTAGTTTGGGTACAGCGTTTCATGACTGTGCAATGACCAGTTGAAGTAGTGCAGTGCTAAATAGCAAAAAACGACCTGGTCATGAAGGGGGTAAAACCTCTAGAGGTGAGGTGGTTAAAAACTAGATAGCATTTAATGTCAGGTGTTTATAAGGAACATCAACAGCCATCCCCATATCAGAAATATTGTTCTGTTCATTTTAGTGGAAGCAAAATCATTATTACGACTCTAAAGTTTGTGTATGATTGGTTACACGAGCTCCACTTTCCAGTAACGACTTGCATAGGGCCTGACAGAACACTGATACATACAAATTGCTATAATTGGTCTTTATTAAAGAGCTAACAATATGCCATGAGGAAAGTTGATTAAGCAGGGTTGACAACAGTATATGCAATGAGACAATGAAGTGAATAACGCCTGTGTTTATTTTCTTTACCATCTGTGAGAGGCTTTGCATGGATCCACTAGGCAAGTGGGCGAATGATACTGCAAGCAATAGTAAACAACAATCAATGCAATCGAATGGTTAGTGGGTATATCTGTTTCAAAGTCTAATGGTGGTGGAGCCCTTTACACTCAACACAGTGGAGCTCTCAACCTTCAAGTTATTTGTAATGCACCAGGAAATAATTTCATTAAGTATTCTGAAGTAGCAAACTGTGAAAGAGTGAGGTGATTCCCTTTAGTAAAGCTCTGCTAGAAGTAGCAGTGTCTCCAAACAGGCGTAAGCAAAGTTTAACACATATAAACAGTGAAAGAATGCTGCTCACCACTCCCACTGCAACTTTGGGAGGCTGTAAAGAGGCTGTCTCTTTATCATCCTCAGGAGGGGATGGTTGTGACTGAATTACTTGAATTCACCTAGAGCAGTGATGGCAAACCTTGGCACTCCTGATGTTTTGAAACTACATTTCCCATGATGCTCCACTACACTGCAGAGTGCATGAGCATCATGGGAAATGTAGTTCCAAAACATCTGGGGTGCCAAGGTTCGCCATCACTGACCTAGAGGCTGGGTTTACACTATACTACATGACAGTAGTACAACTTTCATCCTGATAAAAGAAAAAGGGGGTAGGTGCGCTATGGACCCTAAATGTGAAATAAAATTAAGATACTATATATGAACAACTCAAAAACAGAATTAAAACCCTAAAATTGAAAAGGGGGCTGCCACTACCATGTAAATTCACCCAGAAGGTGAAAAAAGTGAATATTTGCCCAAAGTGGTAGTCACGGCGCTCACCTACTGTTAATTGCACATAATGCAGGCTCACCTGCTATTAATTTGCACTTTGTTTAAAAAATGTATAAAGGTGTAACTGAAAAGTGCCTACGTGACAATATCTCATAAGATGTCTCACATCAAGTGATATACAAACATGAAAATGAAAAGAAACCAATATTATATGAGAAATATCAAGTGGGTATGATACATGTATAAATCCCTAACCATATGCATGGAAAAAATTAGTTGTGAAAAAAACGACTTCACATATAAACATTAAATTCACTTGTTGCGATTTACCAGAAGTGCAAAAAATGCTAAAGTGCTTAAACATGCAAGAAAGTGCCTTATTGACAATAATGACAAAAGCCACTTCAAAAAAGTGCTGCATGCTGCTTAAAGTGCCATAGTGTATAAATTAACTGTCCTTGTGTGATTATAAAGTCGCTAAATTATAACGTGCAATTTTTAATTGATGTAAAAGTCCAACGGCAAAAAGGCAGGAAAAACAAAAAAGACAGCACAGCTTCAATAAAAGTTATTCTCTAGCAAAGGTGACTGTGTGCTTTGATTTTCAATGGATTCCTGGATTACGACCGGTGCGATTTTTCGTGTGAAAAGACAATAATCCGCACTCACCAGCTCCCTCTCCCCTTAAGGGGTTAGTACGCCTCCACAGTGTAAGCCCCTGTGTCGCTGTGCAGAGCTGGTCCTGTTAAAATCCAGTAGTAATCCAAAGATTTCCAACTCCCTCTCCCCTTAAGGGGTTAATACGCCTCCACAGTTCCTCATTAAAAGTAAGATAGGGCAAACATAGTGTAATCCAGTTTTTTTAAAACTTTATTAAGGTAAAACGAAAACTACTCACACATTAGAGGTTTAAAATATCATTTCACTGGATGTGGGTGTCAGCATATTTTGAATTCACCACCACCGCCGCCGCTATACGAGAGTATGTTCACCTTAGGCCATGCCCTACGCGTTTCGTCATCGGGCTCCAGGCGACGTCCGATGACGAAACGCGTAGGGCGTGGCCTAAGGTGAACACACTCTCGTATAGCGGCAGCGGTGGCGGTGAATCCATTGAAAATCAAAGCACACAGTCACCTTTGCTAGAAAAGAACTTTTATTGACGCTGTACTGTCTTTTTTGTTTTTCCTGCCTTTTTGCCGTTGGACTTTTACATCAATTAAAAATTGCACGTTATAATTTAGCGACTTTATAATCACACAAGGACAGTTAATTATGGCACTTTCAGCAGCACTTTTTTTTTTAACAGGTTTTTATTGAGTTTACAAATAATACAGAAATCGCATGAGTTGCATTGACTAATGGTATAACAACGGTCTTGACAAACAAAATATCTCTGAAGTATCACAGCGTAATAAGTAATATGCGTAGGTCGGGAGGGGCAACCGTATGTCGCCACCTTGTGTGATCTCCTCCTGGAGATGAAGTGAGAGAGTTCCCTCTAATTTGGGCAGGGTACTCCTCTCCACTCAGACACCCCATACGGGATCAATTCTGTGTCCGGGAGGAGAGCAGCATCCCTGAGTGCTTAACCACTTTCAGACCGGACCAATTTGCTGGTCAAAGACCAGACCACTTTTTGCGATTCGGCACTGCGTCCCTTTAACTGACAATTGCGCGGTCGTGCAACGTGGCTCCCAAACAAAATTGACGTCCTTTTTTTCCCCACAAATAGAGCTTTCTTTTGGTGGTATTTGATCACCCCTGCGGTTTTTATTTTTTGCGCTATAAACAAAAATAGAGCGACAATTTTGAAAAAAACGCATTATTTTTTACTTTTTGTTATAATAAATATCCCCCAAAAATATATAAAAAAACATTTTTTTCCCTCAGTTTAGGCCGATACATATTCTTCTAAATATTTTTGGTAAAAAAAAAAAAAATATATCGCAATAAGCGATTATTGATTGGTTTGCGCAAAAGTTATAGAGTTTACAAAATAGGGATAGTTTTATAGCATTTTTATTAATAATTTTTTATTATTTTTTTTTTCACTAGTAATGGTGATTTTTATTCTGACTGCGACATTGTGGGGGACCCATCGGACATTGACACATTTTTGGGACCATTGTCATTTATACAGTAATCACTGCTATATAAATGCAGTGATTCCTGTGTAAATGACACTAGCAGTGAAGGGGTTAACCGGTGGGTGGCAGTGTAGGGGTTAAGTGTTCCTAGGGATGTGTTACTAACTGTGGGGGGGTTGGGCTTTCATTTAGTGAACACTGATCTCTGCTCCAATCACATGGAGCAGAGATCAGCGTCACTAGTTGCTAGGCAGAATGGAGAAATGTTGTTTACAACGGCACTTCTCCATTCGGCTGCTCCGTGAGACGATCGCGGGGATGCCCGCGGCGATCGAGTCCGCGGGTCCCGCGACCGGACTCACGGGGGTCCCGACCAGCGCGGAGACCAGGGGGAACTGCCCAGAGATTGTCCATCCTCACCCCGAGCGGACTCACCTCCACACACTCCGAACTCCCAGAGCCCAGCCAAAGCGCGGATGCGCCTGGATGAAGCTTACCAGGCCGGAACCACAGTGAGTACTGACCTCCATAATGCTAATGCAATATCTTCACTACAGTCCTCCATAGCGGCCTTTCCCACATCAGGGCAACCGGTACTGGACACAACCATGAAAGATATGCTACTATCCCTCCAATCATCCCTCATGTCCAACCTATCCTCACTGATCCACAAATTTTCAGCAGATATGAGACATATGGGAGACAGGGTGCAGTATATGGAGGACAAAATGGAGGAATGTACAGAGACTGTCAATGACTTAGTTGACTCATGTATGGCCCAAAAGGAGGACACGGAATGGATCAAATCCAAAATAGCAGACCTTGAGGACCGATCTCGCCGCAACAATGTAAAAATTCGCGGAATACCGGAAACGGTGCCCCCCGCAGATCTCCACAACTTTGCTAGCACCATGTTCGCTGCCATGCTGCCTGAACTCTCTCCTATAGAACTGACTATTGACCGCATCCACAGGATCCCCAAGCCGAAACACCTAGCGGACTCGGTCCCATGGGATGTGCTCCTAAGGATCCACTTTTTTCAAGCTAAAGAACAGATCCTTTCAGAGGCTAGGGCACTGGTTACACTCCCAGCACCCTATGCAGACATCCAGCTGTTTGCTGACTTATCGCAGTACACGCTGCAACTAAGGAGACAACTGAAACCAATTACAAAAGCCCTCACGAATCATAAAGTGCTCTACAAATGGCGGCACCTGGCCACTATTGTGGTGACGTACAACGGCATACCACATACAATATCTACCCTGGAAGGTGGACTGAAATTGCTTCATTCCTGGGGCTTAACTCAGGAGTCACCTCAGAGCAACCAGCCATGCCCTAACAGGCTTACCCCCCCCCCGCCTTATGGCCGTCACAGGGGTCATCTTCAATCAAAAGCGAAGTGAAAACCCTTGCCTGTTCTTAATGTGAGCTACATCGCATAATCTGGTCCGGCCCTAGGATTACTTCAACTCGAGCCTAGACTTTACCCCCAGTTTAGTCAGCCCCCACCCACGGTGGATAATTGCTGACCTGTTTTTGCCTCAGTACTCAGCCACTTTTAGCTGTGTCTTCACTTGCTATATTTCTTGTTTCCAGGTTATACCTCTGTTTCTCTTTCTCAGTTAATTCAGTTCCAGAAGCAAAGTGAACTTTCGGTGATCCCTCATCCTTTCAGCACCGAACCTCAGAATCCTGACAATCCCACCGGGACCCTCGCGACTGCAGAACCACCGCAATCTCTAACTCGAATAAGGTACGACAGCATACAGCGGTCCCTGACCCAGTCATCGTCCAACTGTAAGTGCAACCAAATCTTCACTCAAGTTCTAACACCACCATGTCATTTACGATACTATCCCTGAATGCAAAGGGTTTAAACCACCCAGCCAAGCGCTCTTCCCTATGGAAATCGGCCCTGACGCTTAAGAGCGATGTACTCTGTGTGCAAGAAACGCATTTTACCACAGACTCCCCTCCCAAGTGCCAGCATAGACTATTCCCCCATATCTTTAAGTCATCCTTCACGAAAAAACAGAGAGGAGTTCTTATTGCGATACGTGACACTGTAGACTTTCAACTTCAGCAATGCATCACGGACACTGAGGGGCGCTACATTGTCCTGATATGCAAGATTAACAACACTGTGTACACCTTAGTGTCCCTATATGCTCCTAACCATCGCCAAATGGCGTTTCTCAAGTCCCTATGGAAGAAAGTTAAATCCCTCCAGCAGGGGCATGTCCTCTGGTGTGGGGATTTCAATCTGGTCCCAAATTTTCACATGGACTCCACAGCAGGTTGTAAAAGACATGCTTCGCCATTAAGTGGATTTTTACTCTCAAATGACTTGTTTGATGTATGGAGGTGTTGCCATGCAAGTGAACGTGATTATACGCATCTCTCACCACGTCACAACACTTATTCACGTATAGATTTGTTTCTAACTGATAAATGTTTGCTCACAAGAATATCAGCATCGGCGATTCACACTACCACCTGGTAGGACCATGCCCCTATTAGCATCACTATTGACATCAAATCGCATCATCCTAACTCCAATTTATTGAGGCTTAATAGCTATCTACTTCATGATCCGTCCACAGCCATGCATATCCAAAAACACTTAGAGGAATTCTTTTCCATTAACTCACAGTCAGTGTCTGACCCGGAGGTAGTGTGGAACGCCCACAAGGCGGTTATTAGAGGTATCCTCATCCAGGCAAAAAAAGAGATCTCAACATTTAGATAAACTCATAGCCGATATAGCGACTGCTGAATCCCTCAACAAACACAACCCTTCCCCTGCTACCCAATAAACGATATTCAAACTCCGCCACGAGTTACGGTCCTTGTTACTAGAGTCATTCGAAAAATCTTACACGAAATTAAAAGCTACTAATTACTCCACGGGCAACAAGGCGGGCAAACTAATGGCTCTGAGAATTAAAGGTCATAGACTCAAGTCCAAAATACCCTATATATACCACCCTCACACGAAGGAGAAAGTCCTAAAACCTACTGAAATTGCGGATGCATTTAGCACGTACTATAGCGACCTTTATAACTTAAAGAAGGACAAAAGCACCATACAACCTATCTGAGAAGATATACTTGAGTTTCTTACTCAAGTGGATCTTCCTGCCCTTTCTCCTACACAACTAGATAGTCTTAACGAGCCCTTCACGGTTCCTGAAATAGAGTACACGATCAATAAACTCCCGAGCGCTAAATCCCCCGGCCCAGACGGATTTAATGGGGAATATTACAAACAATTCCATAAACTGTTAGCCCCTGCGCTATGCAGGGTTTACAACTCAGCAGCGAATTCCTCCACATTCTCCCAAGAAATGCTTAGTGCAATTGTCATAACCCTACCAAAACCCGGTAAAGAGCCAAACTCACCCCAAAATTTCCTCCCCATTTCCTTACTCAATGTTGACATCAAAATTTACGCAAAAATGATCGCCAATAGATTGTTGGATATTATCCCAGTCCTAGTACATGCAGACCAATCAGGGTTCACAAAAGGCCGGCAAGCCTCTGACGCCACCAGGCGTATGGTGGACATCATACATCATGCAACGCGCACAGGTACCCCATCTGTACTCCTGCCCCTGGATGCTGAAAAAGCATTTGACAGAGTACATTGGGGGTACCTATCAGCAGTACTGGGAAAATTCGGTTTTACGGGGACCATTTACAATGCTATCATGGCCCTATATTTCTCCCCCTCCGCCCGAGTGTACTCAGCAGACACACTCTCATCTCCGTTTGACATCTCCAATGGCACTAGGCAGGGATGTCCGCTGTCCCCCCTAATCTTCAATCTAGTAATGGAGCCTCTCGCACAATCTATCCGAGTGAATGATCAAATTACGGGAATACCCATAGGTAAGAACGTACATAAGATAAGTCTATTTGCAGATGACGTCATTCTTATGTTATCTCATCCCACCACCTCCCTCCCAGCGGTCCAAAGGACCCTTGCGCAATTCAGCAGAGTGTCATTCTACAAAGTAAATGATACAAAATCATTCATTTTGAACCTGGGCCTTGACGCCCCCACCAGCTCCATACTACAAAGCCATCTCCCGTATTCGTGGGCAGAGAAGAGCATCACTTATCTAGGGGTTCAGCTAACCAAAAACACTGCATACCTTTTCTGCTATAACTATATCCCCCTTCGCAACAAGCTATAAACTGACCTCCGCAAACTAGCGTCCTTTGAGCTGTCGTGGATGGGCCGCCTTGCAGCCTTCAAAATGCTCCACCTACCCCAAGTACTGTACTTTTTTAGGACTTTACCAATCCTCATTCCTCACTCCTATTTCAGATCATTACAAACTATCCTCTCCGCCTATATATGGCAAGGTAAAAAGGCTAGAAGTGCGCATAAACGTCTTATCAAACATTGCCTAGCCGGCGGGGCGGGTTATATTGACTTCCAAGATTACTACATGGCCTCCATACTGACACAAATGCGAGAATGGATTCTTCCCGCACAAAACACGCTATGGGGACAGATAGAAACATCACTCACTCCAGAGAAGCATCTACTTGTCTGGTTACTCTCCTCTACTCGTCCCCCCACCAACATTCCACAATTCCCCCCTACGATGTCAGCCACGTTCCGGGTCTGGAACAGATTCCTACACCTCACCAACAAATATGACAATAGGGCCACACTTAAAACACCACTACTCGTCCTTCAAAAGAAAAATTGATCTAGTATCCTTTAAGAAATGGCAGGAGAAGGGTATTTCACATGTTGACGATCTATTCAAATCCGGTCAATTTAAATCCTTCCCCGACCTACAAAGAGAATATCAATTACCCCGATTCAGACCTCTATCTTTATCTTAGAACCAAACATACCTCCATGCCTCCCCTAATTGGTCATGCAAAATCCCCCAACCTGCTTGGATCTTTCTTACAAACCCGTCTTGCAAACAGAAAAGCCCCGTACACACGAGAGAACTTATGTCCGACAGACTTCCGAAGGAGTTCTGCCGGAGTTCTGCCGGAGTTCCGACAGAATTCTGACGGACTTTTCGACTGAGCGGACTTGGCCACACACAATCACACTAAACTCCGACGGATTCGAACGTGATGACGTACGACTGAACTCGAATAAGGAAGTTCATAGCCAGTAGCCAATAGCTGCCCTAGCGTCGGTTTTAGTCTGTCGGAATAGCATACACACGAGCAAATTTTTCGGAGGGACCGGGTCCGGCGGAGTTCCGTCGGAAAAATTTGAAACATGTTCCATATTCTAAAGTCCGTCAGACTTTGGCGAATCAAAAGTCCGTTGCAGCCCACACACGATCGAATAGTCTGACGGAATCATTCCGTCGGACTTTGGATGTTCAAAAGTCCGCTCGTGTGTACGTGGCAAAAGGCATCTCCCTCTTTTATACCCTGCTCCAGCAAAAAAACATATTTGCCAAATCTGCTCCTATCCTTAAATGGGAGAAGGATCTTGGCCACACTTACACACCTGAACAATGGGCCAACGCTATCAAAGCCACCTACCAGAATACCAGATGCTCCACGTTATGGGAATTGACCGTTAAACTAATTCAACGGTGGTACTTGACCCCAGACAGGATGTCAAAGTTCTCTGAACAGCATAATGCGAATTGCTGGAGGCAATGCGAGAACAAAGGAGATATGCTCCACATCTTTTGGAGCTGCCCCACTCTGACATCCTTCTGGGAATACATTTTTCAGTTGTTATCGGCAATATCACACACTGTAATAACTCAGCGTCCAGACTTAGCTCTGCTATCCCTGACCCTAGACCAATATCCCCGAAGACAATCAGACACTCCATGTCCCATATCCTGATGGCAGCTAGGCTGGGCATAACCAGACGGTGGAAAAACCCCTCTCCACCGACCCTGTCAGAGGTAGTGAGCATCACCCATCTACACCATGTCTATGAATTAACAATAGCACATAGTAGCACTAAGAGAGCCCATGCCATTCAATTATGGAGCCCATGGGCAACATGGATCGCAAACACCAATACTCTACCATTAGAGAAATAGCACCCCTTACCTCGGTTTATTTGCTTGAACTGCTGTTAGGTATCATGATAGTTGTTCTTTTCTCCACTTACAGTAAGATGAGCTGTTGTACTTATGTTACTTCCGTACAATGGTTTGAAAACGTGATGTTTTTTTTTTGCAACTGGTGGGACCACAAGCCAACCCTCAGGGGGGCTGCTCTCCTCCCGGACACAGAATTGATCCCGTATGGGGTGTCTGAGTGGAGAGGAGTACCCTGCCCAAATTAGAGGGAACTCTCTCACTTCATCTCCAGGAGGAGATCACACAAGGTGGCGACATACGGTTGCCCCTCCTGACCTACGCATATTACTTATTACGCTGTGATACTTCAGAGATATTTTGTTTGTCAAGACCGTTGTTATACCATTAGTCAATGCAACTCATGCGATTTCTGTATTATTTGTAAACTCAATAAAAACCTGTTAAAAAAAAAAGTGCTGCTGAAAGTGCCATAATTAACTGTCCTTGTGTGATTATAAAGTCGCTAAATTATAACGTGCAATTTTTAATTGATGTAAAAGTCCAACGGCAAAAAGGCAGGAAAAACAAAAAAGACAGTACAGCGTCAATAAAAGTTCTTTTCTAGCAAAGGTGACTGTGTGCTTTGATTTTCAATGGATTCACCGCCACCGCTGCCGCTATACGAGAGTGTGTTCACCTTAGGCCACGCCCTACGCGTTTCGTCATCGGACGTCGCCTGGAGCCCGATGACGAAACGCGTAGGGCATGGCCTAAGGTGAACATACTCTCGTATAGCGGCGGCGGTGGCGGTGAATTCAAAATATGCTGACACCCACATCCAGTGAAATGATATTTTAAACCTCTAATGTGTGAGTAGTTTTCGTTTTACCTTAATAAAGTTTTAAAAAAACTGGATTGCACTATGTTTGCCCTATCTTACTTTTAATGAGGAACTGTGGAGGCGTATTAACCCCTTAAGGGGAGAGGGAGTTGGAAATCTTTGGATTACTACTGGATTTTAACAGGACCAGCTCTGCACAGCGACACAGGGGCTTACACTGTGGAGGCGTACTAACCCCTTAAGGGGAGAGGGAGCTGGTGAGTGCGGATTATTGTCTTTTCACACGAAAAATCGCACCGGTCGTAATCCAGGAATCCATTGAAAATCAAAGCACACAGTCACCTTTGCTAGAGAATAACTTTTATTGAAGCTGTGCTGTCTTTTTTGTTTTTCCTGCCTTTTTGCCGTTGGACTTTTACATCAATTAAAAATTGCACGTTATAATTTAGCGACTTTATAATCACACAAGGACAGTTAATTTATACACTATGGCACTTTAAGCAGCATGAAACACTTTTTTGAAGTGGCTTTTGTCATTATTGTCAATAAGGCACTTTCTTGCATGTTTAAGCACTTTAGCATTTTTTGCACTTCTGGTAAATCGCAACAAGTGAATTTAATGTTTATATGTGAAGTAGTTTTTTTCACAACTAATTTTTTCCATGCATATGGTTAGGGATTTATACATGTATCATACCCACTTGATATTTCTCATATAATATTGGTTTCTTTTCATTTTCATGTTTGTATATCACTTGATGTGAGACATCTTATGAGATATTGTCACGTAGGCACTTTTCAGTTACACCTTTATACATTTTTTAAACAAAGTGCAAATTAATAGCAGGTGAGCCTGCATTATGTGCAATTAACAGTAGGTGAGTGCCGTGACTACCACTTTGGGCATATAACAACTTTCATCCTACTTTGCTCTGCGACATCAGTCCTACATCGGTCCTACATTGTTCCTACATCCCTCCAACTTCAATGAACAGGGATCTGACTTGGATCCCCGCCAATACCAGGAACTGTGTTTGGTATGAATCTTGAGGGGGAACGCCACGCAAAATTTTAAATACAAAACAGGCATGGGTTCCCCCCCTCCCCTACACTGAAAAAACAGAGTGGGTCCCCCCAAAATCCATACCAGACCCTTATCCGAGCACGCAGCCCGACCGGGCAGGAAAAGGGGTGGGGGTGAGCGAGCGCCCTCCCCGAACTGTACCAGACCACATGCCCTCAACATAGGGGGGGTGGGTGCTTTGGGACAGGTGGGCGCCCTGCGGTCCCCCCCCACCTTAAAGCACCTTGTCCCCATGTTGATGAGGACAAGGGCCTCTTCCTGACAACTCTGGCTGTTGGTTGTTGGGGTCTGTGAGTGGGGGGCTCATCAGAATCCGGGAGCCCCCTTTAATAAGGGGCCCCCCAGATCCTGACCCCCCACCCTATGTGAATAAGTATGGGGTACATCGTACCCCTACCCAATCACCTGGGGAAAAAAAAAAAGTGTCAATAAAAAAAACACACTAGACATGTTTTTAAGTAAGCTCTGTGGGTCTTCTTCCGACTTCAGGGGTCTCTTCAGACTTCTCCGCACTTTCCAGTTCTTCTCCTGCTCTCCGGCCTCTTCTCCCAGCCTCTGGTTCTTCTCTGCACTCATCGGCCTCTTCTGCCGGGCTCCTCCGCTATCTTCTTCCAGCTCTTTTACTAGCGGTGGCCCGGTCTTCTCCGCCGTCTTCTTCCCTCTTCTGTTCTTCCGATGTTGACACAATGCTCTCTCCCGATGTAATGTTGTATGCGCGGTGCGCAATGATTTATATGGGCATGGGGCGTGGTCACCAGATGATGTCATCCGATTGCCACTCCCCCGTCATTATTTAAGGAATGCAAGCTCCCGTTATATGCACACCTGACTCCTATCCAGTGTCTGACATCAGCACCACTTGGCGGCGCTGGCCGAAGACATCACTGGACATGATCTGGGACCGTGCATGGGGCGAAAAATGGAGCATGCACAGTATCGCAAAAACGGCACATATGCAGAGACAGTGACCTCTGAAAAGGCCGTTCACCCATCCTATCAAGGACTGGTGTACACCGGCCCCATCTGGTGGATGGACCGGGAACAACCATAAGGACAGAAGATCACACACTTGCCCCAAAAAAATAGACACCTAGAGGCCAGCAGCAGCCCTGCAAGAAGAAACAGCCCAATCCTGGTGAATCATACAATAAAGGAGAACAATACATACAAAGGGATCATTACATATTGCGATTAAAGTAACAAAGAACATATGTATGTGTATAAATAAGAGAAAAAAATTACTGCGCACCTAATCTAAAAGATTAAAAAACAAAAACCCAGTTACAGCTGCAGCTACCAGGATGTGATACACATCCAAAATACAATGCATATAAAGAATAAAATTAGCTGCGCTACCTACCCCCACTGAGGCTATTACTGTTTGTGCAAAGAAATGAAAATTAATCAGATAATTCCAATAGATTAAGTAAAATCAGCTACAGCAATTCATATACAATCAAAATTAAGTGATAAATGCTCAAAATTTAATATAATTAAGTTAATATAGTGATTAATAACAGTTAATTATATTCAAAAAGTGAATATATAATTATAAAATGAATAAATAAATTCATGAATTATTGACTATAAATAAATTAATTTAAATTAACTATAATCAATAAATAATTATAAATAAATACAGTGATTATTAATTATAATTAACTGAGATAAAAACCCAGTGACAAATTAATAAAAAATGATATCCATAAAAAAGTGAACCAGTGACCCACAACCAATGAGAAAAAGTCCAAACAAAAAGTCTTTATAATGGAAGAGATATCTCTTTAAGAGGGTGCCAGTCAGCCGTGCGATCCACCTTCACCAAGCCAGAAACCCGTGAGCCATCAGTGGGAATGCACGCTTACCAGAAGGCGGTATGTAAACGCTCATTAAATTTGTCACCCGAACTGCACCAATCCTGACTCCTATTGCAGAAACACTTTCAAATGGACCATGGAGATTTTCACATAAGCAGGCAATGGTTTAGATGGTAACTCAGAAAGAAAGCCTCCCATATGTATGTATATACTTTATTTTTAGCCTTTCTTTTGAATTGATCACTATCACTATCACTAATAATATCATATATCCCTCTTTAAATTAGTAGTGACAAATAATTTTTTGTTACTCCAGCTGATATGTTGATCAGCTGGCATGACGTCCACACGGAGCATGCGCAGATCATCTGAGGCCACGTACACACGGGCGGACTGTTCGCCCAACTTTGTCCGCTGAACAGTGTTTCAGCGGACAGTCCGCCCGTGTGTGGGCAAAGTCTTTCGGAAATTCCGAAAAACTGTCCGCTGAAACTTTGTTTGAGCGAACAGTCCGCCCGTGTGTAGGCTACTTTCGAAATGAGCAAACTGTTCCCGCTCGGAGGAAAGTCCGCTCATTTCGAGCGCGTGTGAAGGTAGGCGGGGCCCGCGACGGAGACGTCGCGGGCTCCGCCGCCTGGAATGGACTTAAAGGGGAACCCCAACGCCGAAAAAAATCGGCGTGGGGGTCCCCCCAAAGTCTACAACAGACCCTTGTCCGAGCACGCTACCCGGCCGGCCAGGAAAGGGGGGCGAGCGAGCGCGCCCCCCCTCCTGAGCCGTACCAGGCCGCGTGCCCTCAACATGGGGGGTGCCTTGGGGAAGGGGGGGCCGCGCGGCCCCCCCACCCCAAAGCACCTTGTCCCCATGTTGATGAGGACAAGGGCCTCTTCCCGACAACCCTGGCCGTTGGTTGTCGGGGTCTGCGGGCGGGGGGCTTATCGGAATCCGGGAGCCCCCTTTAAGAAGGAGGCCCCCGGATACCAGCCCCCCACCCTATGTGAATGAGTATGGGGTACAATGTACCCCTACCCATTCACCTGTAAAATAAAAGTACCCAAAAAAAAAAACACAACACACGAGAAAAAATATTTTATTGCACAGCTCCGGGGGTCTTCCGTCTTCGGGGGTCTTCTCGCCGGACTCCTCCGCTATCTTCGTGTAGCTCTTTTGCTAGCGGAGGAGTCCGGCTTTCTTCCTCCCCGCCGCCGGCCTCTTCTCCCGACTTCGGGGGTCTTGTCCCCCTCTTCGGTTCTTCTGCCGGGCCACCGCGCCTTCTTGTAGCTCTTTTGCAGGCGGTGGCCCGGTCTTCTGTCGCCGCCGCCTTCCGTTCTTCTGCCGGGCCACCGCGCCTTCTTATAGCTCTTTTGCAGGCGGTGGCCCGGTCTTCTGTCGCCGCTGTCGCCGTCGCCGCCTTCCGTTCTTCTTCTTCTTCTCCAGGAGATGTTGACACGACGCTCTCTCCGGCCGGAATGCCAGAGCCGCCCTGCGCTGCCACTTTTATAGTGACAATGGGGCGGTGTCACATGGTATATGTCACATGGGTTGGTCACATGGGTTGATGTCACATGGGGACTATGACATCGTAAGGGGGCGGGGTCACCATGTGACATCAACCCATGTGACCAACCCATGTGACATATATAGTGACAATGGGGCGGTGTCACATGGTATATGTCACATGGGTTGGTCACATGGGTTGATGTCACATGGTGACCCCGCCCCCTTACGATGTCATAGTCCCCATGTGACATCAACCCATGTGACCAACCCATGTGACATATACCATGTGACACCGCCCCATTGTCACTATATAAGTGGCAGCGCAGGGCGGCTCTGGCATTCCGGCCGGAGAGAGCGTCGTGTCAACATCTCCTGGAGAAGAAGAAGAACAAGAAGAAGAAGAAGAACGGAAGGCGGCGTCGGCGACAGCGGCGACAGAAGACCGGGCCACCGCCTGCAAAAGAGCTATAAGAAGGCGCGGTGGCCCGGCAGAAGAACGGAAGGCGGCGGCGACAGAAGACCGGGCCACCGCCTGCAAAAGAGCTACAAGAAGGCGCGGTGGCCCGGCAGAAGAACCGAAGAGGGGGACAAGACCCCCGAAGTCGGGAGAAGAGGCCGGCGGCGGGGAGGAAGAAAGCCGGACTCCTCCGCTAGCAAAAGAGCTACACGAAGATAGCGGAGGAGTCCGGCGAGAAGACCCCCGAAGACGGAAGACCCCCGGAGCTGTGCAATAAAATATTTTTTCTCGTGTGTTGTGTTTTTTTTTGGGTACTTTTATTTTACAGGTGAATGGGTAGGGGTACATTGTACCCCATACTCATTCACATAGGGTGGGGGGCCGGTATCCGGGGGCCCCCTTAAAGGGGGCTCCCGGATTCCGATAAGCCCCCCGCCCGCAGACCCCGACAACCAACGGCCAGGGTTGTCGGGAAGAGGCCCTTGTCCTCATCAACATGGGGACAAGGTGCTTTGGGGTGGGGGGGGCGCGCGGCCCCCCCTTCCCCAAGGCACCCCCCATGTTGAGGGCACGCGGCCTGGTACGGCTCAGGGGGGGCGCGCTCGCTCGCCCCCCCTTTCCTGGCCGGCCGGGTAGCGTGCTCGGACAAGGGTCTGTTGTGGACTTTGGGGGAACCCCCACGCCGATTTTTTTCGGCGTTGGGTGTCCCCTTAAGTCCATTCCAGGCGGCGGTGCCCGCGACGTCTCCTTCGCGGGCCCCGCCTACCTGTACACGCGCTCGAAATGGGCGGACTTGCCTCCGCTTTACGTGGGCGAGTCCGTTCATTTCAAAAGTTGAGCGAACTGTTTGGCAAACAGTTCGCTGAAACAGTCCGCTCGTGTGTGGGCAAGTCCGCTCATGCAAATTTTGAGCGGACTGTTGCGGCAACTGTTTGACGAACAAAGTTTCAGCGAACAGTCCCCGCGTGTGTACGCGGCCTGAGGCATTATCTGAGGCTATGCAAACAGCGGAGGGAATGTAATTGTCAGATTGAGCCTCACTGCTGCAGGGCAGGTTGTGGGTGTGTTGAAGGGCGGATTTTGTGTGTGTTGCAACCTGCCCTTAGACGCAGCTAAAACCCGTTGTTCAACACACCAAAGCCACCCTGCAAAACCCACACCACAATAGTGAGGCAAAATCTGACAAGTATTTTCTCCCTCTGCTGTTTGCATAGCTTTAAATACTGCCTCAGATGATCTGTGCATGCGCTGTGTTGACGTCACGCCAAATGATCAACATAAGCTGGAGTGACGTTTTGTACTGCGCATGCACAGACCCATTGGACGCATGTTTTGATGGGAGGAACTTCAAGATAGAACATGGGGAACAGCTGGTAACGGCTCTCATATTTACAGTTGGGACTGGCTTTGATTGTACACAATCAATTACATGGTAAACAGCCAATGAAAATGGGGATTTCCCTCCTGATCCCATGATCCCAAATCGCATACATTGATATCCCGTGATAGCAGATAGCACATGTTGACACACGGTGTGCATCTTCAAAATGTGACTTTCAAAATTTTGTAGAAAAGTAAGGCTGCTTTCACACTGGGGCGGTATTCAGGCGTTACAGCTCTAAAAATAGCGCCTGTGTAGCGCCTGAAAAAAACCGGCCCCTTTCACTCCAGTGTGAAAGCCGGAGGGCTTTCACACTGGGGCGGTGCGCTGGCAGGACAGTGAAAAAAGTCCTGCTAGCCGCATCTTTGGAGCGGTGAAGGAGCGGTGTATTCACCGCTCCTAAACCGCTCCTACCCATTGAAATCAATTCACCGCTCCTAAACCGCTCCTACCCATTGAAATCAATGGGACAGCGCGGCAACAGCAGCAGCGCTTTGCGGGCGGTTTTAACCTTTTTCGGCCGCTAGCGGGGGTTAAAACCACCCCGCTAGCGCCCGCAGACCGCCGCTAAAACGACGGTATAGCGCCGCTAAAAATAGCGGTGCTTTACCGCCGACGCCCGCATCGCCCCAGTGTGAAAGGGGCCTTAGTGTAGCACTAAATCCCGAAGGAGCTGCTGAATTTTTCTGGGCTTACCGATTACCTCCTCCAGCTCAAACTTGTTGTCCTTGTCTAGGGGTTCCCAGGGTTGATAACCCAGTAACTGTAGAGACCGACTCTTGAATTCCTTATTAGGATTTTTATTTCGCATATAACGGTTGAACAAACTTAGTCTCCAAGTTGGGAATAGAGGGTATCAGGGTAGAGTTTAGCTCAGGTGCTTGGAACTGCTGACTTCAATAAAAGTCTCTCCCTATGTACACAATCCAGGGAACAGTCGCTCACACCTGGACTCTTTAACTGTTGAATAAATCCTTGAATTTGGGTTTAGCAGCCAACAGGTAATTCTAGCATTGAAAGTCTCTCACACAGACTTGGTTGGAAACTTGGTTACAACTGGAAGGGTAGAAGTAGGAACTCTTCTTACTGTACTAGAATCTTTCAGCCGGTCCGCCTATACTGTAAGAATTGTGGATTCAATCAATGTCCATGGCAGCTCAGCTTCCAGGCTCTTACCGAGCAGCCAGCCTTGTGTGTGGCTCTCTCACTGTAGAGTTCTCCCCTGGTTGCATGTAGAGTTGCTGGGCCTCTCCAAAACCTGAGACGGCACCGGAACACTTTAGAATCCTCCTTCCAGTTACTGTGCCTTGAACTAGCCAGTTCTAAGGCTCAGAAATGGATGTATCTGCACCCCAGGCCATGAGGGCCCCTGGAGCCTGGTCAGGGGTCTTTACATTTATTTATTTTTTATTGTTAATTTTATTTTTATTTTTGAGTTTGACACTTTAAAACTAAATTTTTTTTTGGATTACTTTTATTCCTATTACAAGGATTGTAAACATCCCTTGTAATAGGAATATGGCATGATCGGACCTATTTACAGTGATATATGGGGTCAATAAGACCCCACATCTCACCTCTAGGCTGGAAAGCCTAAAATAAAAAAAAAAACGATCACGGCTTCCCAGCCAAGGCGGTGCCATTATTTGAATGCAGAAGCCGGGCGTGACGTCATAACATCGCGCCCGGCCTCCGAACGATCATAGAGACTCCATAAATCTCTTAGGATCCGACGGCCCCTGGATGGTGATAATGTGTCCGACTCACCGATGGAAGCGGTGAGTCGGTAGAAGCACCGGAGGGCGGAGGGAGGGGGGGGGCCGTCCCCTCCCGCCGCCAGTAAGAACGATCAAGCGATGGAACAGCTGCTATGATCATTCTTATGGTGCAGGGAATCGCCAGATGAAAATGCTGATATCTGAATGATGTCTGTAGCCTCAGGCATCATTCAAATATAACCATGGAAAGTCGAGGCCGTCATATGACGTACCTTGGGCGCCAAGTGGTTAAGATAAGTACTGTGACCCAGCTGGTAATCTTGAAACGCAGCCCTCTCGCTAGCTGACCTGCCTAAAATACCCACAGTTCTTATGCTTTTTAAGAAGAATGCAATAAAGAGGGAGAATAACTCTTTTTGCAATCAAAGGCTCAGTCCAAAAACAGTTCACCGGTAAAACCGGGGATCTCGCAAAAAAGTCTCTTCCATGTTGATCCACGGTAGTGATAAAGTATACGGCACTGTCTTTATCTGGCCTGAAAATGACCACTTTGTCCGCATAAATGTGCCGACCATAGCTCCAGTGTTGCAGACATCCCAGAAAACATTCATACATTTCCTGGCAGAATGCCTTCTTGTGAAGTGGCTTTGGAACTTTAAGGTAGTCCCAGACATCTTCCGCATACCGCTTCTCATGATTTTCCTCAATAATGTCCATGATTTCCCTGGGCACATAAGGAAATTCAAGTCCATACTCTGTTGCCACCCACTTGTTCAAAAGTCTGAGACCTGGCAAGTCTCGTCATTAACAGGCAGTTATTTTTATATATTTTTTTTCTTAGGAAACACTATTCCATTAAGAGTAACAAACACTCACGGTAACTGAGGCTCAAAGTACTCGTCATCTCCCGCATCCGAATTGGAGTCTATGTCCGAGTCTGTTAACTCCTCTGCCGGTAAGTAATTCCTTACCGTGGTGCTCACAACTCTCCAGTGTTTCTCCGTGGCAACCATTTTCCACTTGGGTCCAGTCGGACTTGGGGGCGGCCTACCACCTCGTCGGAAAGGAGTCCTCTGCTTTACTCCCTTCTCTGGACCAGGCAAAACTGTAGTAGCAGTGTCCATGGCCGAGGTCGTCTCCACGACCTCCGGGGTGGACCTCCGGATTTGTGAAGAGGCGAGGTCCTCAGTTAAGGCATCAGTGACAGTGGATGGGGCCGGAACAGTAGGCCTCACTGCTGGAGCATAGAAAACAGCCTCCTCGGTTGCCACGCCCGTGGCCCAGTCCATATGGTAGACCCAAGGCGATTCAATAGGCTGCTCTACTTTAGGGGTTGAATATATATTTTATTGTTGTTTTCAGAAAAAAAAATAAAAAAATTACAAAACATCAACATTGTGACAAAGTCATCATAAAAAAGACATATCGGTAGAGGTAAAGGGGAAGAGGTAGGAAAGGGGGAAAAGGGAACAAAGTAGAGGGAAGGTAAAGGGGAAAGAGGAAGAGGAAGCTTCCAGTAGCAGTCCTCTCCTCAGGGCAATATATAGCAAAGGGCAATGACCAATAACCATGTAAACTAGAAACAGTCTCCAGTATTGAGAGACCCATCTCTGCGTAGGGCCATCAATCTTCGGGCCCAACCCAGAGTTCAAATCCATCTTTTACACTGTCTCCAGGAGGAGAGTATCAATGGCATTAAAGGGGGGAGGGAAGAAGTAAAAAATAAAAAAAAGAGATATAAATGGGGGGGGGGGGGGGCTTGCAAAAAGTTTATCTAAGTCTCCTAGTTAATTTGGACAGGTGATTAACAGATGATCGCTACCATGAGGAGCGAAGTTGCACCACCTTTCATTTAAATATGATTCATAACTCGATCAGTGTCTTCATCCCTCACCCTTTCAATAGCCTCCGATCTCAACCTCATATGGTTAGATTGTTGAGGAATAGATCAGAGGCGGAATGATGGCGCTTGCATCTCCTCCATGAGCATTTTGTCATTTAGGATATCCACCCATCCTGTGATGGGAGGGCTGGAGTCCTTCTTCCAGTAGAGGGTGACAACATGGCGGGCTGCGGAGAGAAAGAATCTCAGGAGGCATTTTTTTGGTGATTGGGTTGAACCGGGGAGAATGGACAAGAGAGCCATAAGAGGCGAGGGGGACAAAGATGTCTCATACATATCATTATAGATGACAAATATTTTGTCCCAATATGGCCGAATCTTGACACATTCCCACCATATATGAATATAGGAACCTTTACCTCCATGACATTGCCAAAAAGCGTCCATAGTGAACGGGAACATCCTGTGTACGGAAGCCGGAACTCTGTACCACCGAGATAATAGTTTGTAGTTTTTCTCCTGTGTAAATCCCAACCGAGATGATTTGTGAGTGAGTATAAATGAGGTAGAGTACAGGGCTGGGAAAATCTCAACAGCTAAGTCTCTGGACCACTTGTGTGTGTACGCAGGAAGCGAGTCGCACGAGTGAGATTGAATTCCTTTGTAAATTAGTGATAAAGTGTGTCTGGGGGTTTGGGAAAGACTACATAAATCCTCAAATGGTGTTAGAGGCCTGTGAACTCGTCCAGAAAGATGTAGAGATCTGCTAAATTGGTTCAGGGAGATTGTGGAGAGCCAGTCTGTGTAGTAGAAGTCTGTAGGTCTGAGGGCAGTTGAAAATGGCCTGTGGTGGGATGGACGAAGTGTTTAGCTGTTAGCCATTCTTTGCGTATGTATGTCCCACATTGTTCTCTGAATAGGAAGGTCGGAAGAGCTGAACTATCAAATAAAAGAGAGAAAGATCCTGGGTCAGTGGACAGGGCAAATATGGCGGCCTTATTGTATCACAAATGCAAAGCAGCTATCGTGAGTGAGGAGATTGCTTGTAGCATACGGAATTTAGCATTATATCCCCAGAGAAGGGCGCGCAGATCTACTTGTGCCATATCTTGTTCAATAAGAGTAGAAGGTTTCGTTAAAGGTCTTGGAAACCACTCGAGGAGTCTAGAAAGTAATGCAGAGGCATGATACAATTGGAAGTCGAGAAGGCCGGTACCTCCTTGGGAGCGCATAGGAGCTTGTGTTTAAGTCTAGGGGGATGATGCTGCCAAATAAACTTGACCGTCCACACATCCGCAAATCTGATCAGAATAAGACATCCAAGGTTATGACATTAAATGTAAACGTTCAAGAGCAGATAAGCCTAACTCTCCCTCCCCACAACACCTCTCAACACTACAACTCTGTTCTTTTTTGTCACAATGTACCCAATAAAACTCCCTGGGTGCTGGACTCACACACAAAAAACTTAACACTTTATAAATTAAATTACACCTTGACACATAGCTGTTCACCTCTGGACCTCGCACCCACACAAGGAGTGAACCTTTTTCTCACTCCTTGACCTTGCCGGCATATAAATACAGGTCGGATTAGCAGGTCTAATCCTTCCTCCGGTGTATTCTTTATTACCTTTACTAGGTAAATCCCAAATTTCCTACCCTCCTCCCTCATCCCACTCCTAGGGGCTCTCCCCCACTCCCCTTTTTGTTTTTTTTTGTTTTTTTTTGCTTGTTTTTTTTGTTTTGTTTTTTTGTTTTTTTTCTCTCCTCCCCCTTACAAGAACTCCCCGAGTTTGCCATCACAAGAAGTCAATTTTCATAATGCCTCCCCAGAGATGACAATCACTAGTTTCTTCATTAAAACTTTTATCTATTAATGCGAAAGGGCTCAACATACCCACTAAAAGAACCAAATTCCTTTCTGAATTCCACAAACATAAAGCGAATATTGTATGCATTCAAGAGACTCACTTCAAATCTAATAATGTTCCCAAACTGTGTGACAAGCACTACACCACAGGATTCCATTCCACAAATCCAGAGGGGAAAACGAAAGGAGTCTCTATTCTTATCTCGAAACAAACCCCTTTACAGATACAAGATACAATGATAGACCCGGAGGGGAGATATGTTTTCCTAAAAGGCAGAGTGTCTTCTCACCCAATCACAATAGCTAATATTTACGCCCCTAATTCGAAACAGGTTGCTTTCTTTCGCAAAGTCAAAGATCTACTAACAAACTTTGCCTCTGGCATTCTTCTGCTAGGAGGCGATTTTAACGCTCCCCTTAATCCCATCTCAGACACCTCAAATGGTACTTCGAGCCTTCCCTTTAGGGCCCTGAAGCAAATAAAACTTCAGTTGCAATCTTTATTGTTACACGACACGTGGAGAACTCTCAATCCTCAAACCAAAGATTTTACCTATTTTTCTTCAATTCACCAAAAATACTCAAGAATTGATTATTTTTTCATTTCACAACCAGACCTAACACTTCTGAAGAATTCAACAATAGAGCCTATGACTATCTCTGACCATCATCCCATTACAGTAACACTGACATTTCCGGAAAAAAATTCCAGAACTAAAACCTGGAGAATAAACACCACTGTCCTGAAAGACCCCATTGACTTACTTCACTTTGAGGAGGTATTGAACGATTACTTTACCTGAAATGACAATGATGACACCTCTCCCATCACCCAATGGGAAGCCCATAAGTGCGTCATTAGAGGTGAATTCATAAAGAAACTGACTACACTCAAAAAAGAGAAACAAATTAGAATCAACTCCCTAATAGATCAAATTCACAAATTAGAACTTCTACATAAAAAAAAATGTGGCGGTCGCTACGTTTGAGGAATTGACAAAAGCAAGAGCTCTACTCACTGAGGAATTGAATTTGAAAGCTAAACGACAATATATCTTAAGACACAAAATATATTATGAACAAGGAAACAAAAGTGGAAAACTACTCGCGAAGGCGATCCAAAACAAGAGAGTCGCCTCCACTATACATCAGATAAGAGATAATCAAGGCGTGTCATATTCCTCAAATGAAGAGATAGCTACACAGTTCGAATTATATTATCAGTCTCTATATAATATCCCTTCTAATCCCAAATATCCCCTTAATTCAGAGGTCAGAGCGAAACTTATCCAAGATTATCTAGAGAAACATAGCCCCCCTAAAATAGCAGAGAGCATCGCCCAAGAAATCGAATCCCCTATTAATAGTGGAGAATTTGACAAGGCCCTTAAAGATATGAAAATAGGTAAAGCCCCTGGTCCAGATGGTCTTCCCCTACAATATTACAAAACTTTCACCAACATACTAAAACCAAGATTCTTGAAATCATTCCAGTCACTGCACTTAGAACAACATCCCCCAAAACAGGTCCTGGAGGCACATATAACCGTTATTCCCAAAGATGGAAAGGACTCGACCCTAGTCACAAACTATAGACCAATTTCTTTAATAAATGTTGATATTAAGATATACGCCAAAATCCTAGCCAACAGACTATTACCCCTACTATCATCGTTGATCTCCCTAGATCAAGTGGGTTTTATCCCGGGAAGGGAAGGCCGAGATAACACAATTAAAGCCCTGAACATACACCATTGGCTGACCTCTAAAAAAAAAACAAGGTTTCTTCCTTTCCCTTGATGCAGAGAAGGCATTCGACAGAGTGGCCTGGGACTTTATAGATGCAGTATTGAAAAATATCGGCATATTACCCCAGATGTGAGCCTATATTGCTGCACTGTACTCTAACCCAACCGCACGAGTTCGCACAAATGGCCACCTGTCGAATGCCTTCAATCTGAAAAACGGCACAAGACAAGGTTGCCCCTTATCTCCGCTACTCTTCGTCCTCACCTTGGAACCACTCCTGAACAAAATTAGATCCAACCCAGATATAAAGGGAATTGAAATACAAGACCGTTCTTATAAAGTTGCCGCATTTGCTGATGATATGCTACTCTTTTTATCACAACCCCATATCTCATTACCCAATATCATCCAAGAACTTGAAACATTCCAGCTAATATCCAATTTAAAAATCAACCATTCCAAATCAGTAGCATTAAACATATCACTGCCCTCTAACGTTGTAGACTTGTGCAAACAAAACTTTCCATTCAAGTGGTCTTCACAAAATATTACTTATTTAGGAATTGAAATTCCTTCCGACCTCAATGATCTATACAAACTTAACTTCTTACCTCTACTAAAAACATCTAAAGAAGACCTTAAAAGATGGAATTCTCTAAACATTTCCTGGTTTGGCAGGGCATCACTGATAAAGATGACAATCTTACCCAGATTCCTCTACACAATGCAAACAATTCCTATTAGAATGCCATCTTCCTTTTTTACCTCCTTCCGCAAAGCAAGCTCCACCTTTATATGGAGAAGTAAACCTCCCAGAATTAAATATACGAGACTAAACCTCCCCAAAAACAAAGGCGGAATTGCACTACCAGACATAAGGAAATACCATCAGGCAGCCCTTCTAACACGTATAGTTGACTGGAATCTACACCAACCAATCAAGGACTGGGTGTCCTTAGAACAAGCGCAATTTACCTACCCAATCAATCACTTACCTTGGATAAGCCCCAAACACCACTCAAAAGAAATCAAATCTCACCCCCTTATAGGCCCCACTCTGGCAACATTTCATGATACCTATAGAAAAAATTACCCTACCCCTTGGATCAGTCCCTTAACGCCACTCAGAAATAACCCTGACTTCCCCCCTGGAAATGAACGAAAAACATTCCTAGATAAATGGCCACACAAAGAAGTGATAGCCAAACATTTCTTCCGTAATGGGAAACTTCTGTCCCTCGATGAAACAAACAAGGACATCGACCCTAGTCTGATTTCACAATGGACCTTCCTTCAAATAAGACATTTTCTCTCTAGACCTGAAATGACTCATTTAAAGTCCAAAACTCCTACGACCCTCGAGATCCTATGTCTAGAAAAACACCCACAAAGACACAACATCTCTACCTTGTACAATTCACTGTTTGGTGACGGTTTAGAGTTCTCCACCCCGTCTTGCCTAGCATGGGAACACGACCTTAATTTATCTCTTACCAAAGAAAATTGGGAAACCATCTTCACATATACCCACAAAGGCTCACTTAATGTCGCCACCCAAGAATGCGGATACAAGATTTTATCAAGATGGTACAGAACACCCAATATCTTACACAAATTCTACCCTCAGACCTCTGACAGATGTTGGAGGTGTAACAGAGAGGAAGGCTCGATGATACACATTTGGTGGTCCTGTCCACAAATCCAGACGTTCTGGAAAATGGTCCATGAAACCATCACAGCAGTTACCTCAGAAACGATAAACTTCGACCCAGCACACTTTTTACTACACCATAACACAATCCCCAAAAAAAGGTATTTAAAATCCCTAACCATGTTTATGACAAACGCTGCCAGACATTGTATCCCCTGTCATTGGCGATCAACCACCCCTCCGTCAAAAAAAGAGTGGTTCGGAAGAATCAATTCTATAGAATCCATTGAGGAACTCATAAGTATCTCACAGGAGAGAATGACAAACTTTACCTCAACTTGGCTTAAATGGATAGAATATAAAGGTACTCAGGAATACAAAACATCCATACTGTAATCACCAAGGAAAGGAAAAAGAAAGAAAAAAAAAAAGAAAAAATCTGTATCATTCAGCTATGTTGTGTACGTTCACATAGACAGGAATCAGGAAAGAATGAAAGGTAAAAAGAATGAATAACAAAACTGGCCCGCTAAACACCAAATATCCCTTGTCCTCTTATCCTCCCCCCCTTTTTTTTTTTTTCTTTTTTCCCTCTCACCCCCCCCCCCCTGCTTTTTTATGAGTAACCTTGTTAAAGAAAAAAAAAAAATTGTTATATCTGTTTAGCTTGTAAACTTTGAGTCAATTACAAAATAGATATCTTACCTTGCATTTTGATATGCTGCACTTATCTGCTCACTGCTAGATTAATGAGCTTTCCTAAAAATTTTATAAATATCTGATATATTTTGTATAAGTGTTACTGAAATTGTATTTTTACAAATTGTAATTTTTTTTCCGCTTTGTTCAATACCAATAAAAAATTTGTGGAACAAAAAAAAAAACTTGACCGTCAAGGAGCGGAGCGTATAAAAAAACGCGTTGGGGAGCAGAATGGGCCACGTTTGAAATAAATATAATGTCTTAGGAAGGATGTCCATTTTAATGACCCTCCCCCACCATGTAAACTTGAGGTTATGCCATGTTTCCAGGGATCGCCTGATTTTTGTCAGCAATGGGCTAAAGTTTAGGGGATAGATGTCATGGAAATCACTGGGAATCTGCGTCCCTAGGTATTTAACCGAGTGTAATTGCCACCTAAATGGGAACTTTTTCTGAATGATGTTTAATTCATTCGGGTCTAAGGAGATGTTCAGGGCTTCTGTTTTATTTATATTCAGTTTAAAATTGCTATGTGCGCCAAAGCGGGCAAGCTCCTCTAATATCGCTAGGATACTAATTTGTAGTCGAGTAACATATAGGAGTAAATCATCAGCATAGAGTGACAGCTTACGGGGAGCAGAGGGCGTAGAGATCCCATGGATGGAACCGTTATTACGTATTGCTTGGGCAAGGTGTTCTACCGTGATTGCAAAAAGCAATGGTGATAAAGGCCAGCCCTGTCGTGTGCCATTTGTAATCCCAAAGGCCTCTGAAGACTCCCCATTAGCCAAAACCCTCGCAGATGGGTTTGAATACAGAGACATTACTTTGGCTATTATGCGTGGGCCTAGGCATATTTGTTGTAACGCAGCCCGGAGGAACGGCCAACTCACCCTATCAAAGGCTTTCTCCGCGTCACACGCCAGAAAGCAGGCTGGTATATTGTGGGATTTAGCATATGATATAAGATGGAAGGTTTTTGTGGTGTTGTCTCAACCCGGGATAAAGCCAACTCGGTCGCTGTGAATTATGGAGGGAAGTAGGGGGGCTATACGTGTGGCTATAATTTTGGAGTAAAGCTTTAGGTCAATATTTAGTAGAGATTTGGGACGATAATTACTACAATGTGCATGGTCTTTTTCCGGTTTTGGAATCACTACTATCTGAGCTTGGAGGAGTGAAAGGGACAGAGGATGCTCCTCGTCCACCTTCTCGAAAGCCCTTGCCATAATTGGGGCTAATTGTTGTGCATATTTCTTATAAAATTGAGGAGTGTAGCCGTCCGGACCAGGACTTTTGCCATTCTTAAGGCCTTTGATCGAAATTAGGAAATCAGCCGCAGTCAGTGGTTGTTCTAGGTTTTCTGCATCAGATGGCAGTGCAGTATCCTGTATATAATAGTAGAGGTCGGATGGGGGCGAAAGATGTGAGCCGCTGGGAGGTGGGAGATTGTAGAGGGATGAGTAGAAATCCCTAAACTCAGAAACTATCTCAGTTCTTTACCTTCTTCTGGTGGGAAGGGGACATAATGTGGGTAATATTTTGTCTGTGCTGTCTGGGGTGAATAACTCGGGCGAGGTGTTTCCCGCATTTGTTAGCCTGGCAATAATGGATGTGACGGCCTTTGTTACAAGCTACCAGCGATCTGTCTGTGAAAATATGTAATAGGTCCTGTCGAGGATTATAAAGTTCTGTCAGGGTCCTGGGATCTAAGGTGCATTTATGAGAGTTTTCAAGAGAAGCTATCTGAGAGAAGAGACTGTGTATATCTGCTGTGCGGGCTTTCTTTAGTCTGGAACCATGTTGTATGAAGATCACGCACAATACCCATTTCAGAGTCTCCCACTTATTCATGTCAGATGTCTCGTCACGACTATGGTCCCAAATGAAATCCGTAATTGCTTTAGACACAGCTGCAGTGCAAACAGAGTCGTGTAGGAAGTTGTCGTTCAGCCTCCAAGCGTTACGACGTGTATGTTGTGGAAGTCTCCCGAGGGTGACGTGTACTGGGGCATAACCACAGTTTTAGACCGATCCCACAGGCAGGGTCTGAGTCCAAAAGTGTTTGTGAGAGGAAAATGTAGTCAATCCTACTGTAAGACTTATGTGCTGGATAATAATAAGTGTAATCCCTCTCATCAGGGTGGAGGAATCGCTAGGTGTCCACTAACGAAATGTCTTTTAAAATAGTGCATATTTTGGTTAGTGAGGAGGGTGGTATGTGTGACTTACCAGTAGAAGAGTCCAGCCTCGGCACAAGAGGGATGTTTAGGTTGCCCCCCAAGATCAAGTTAGGGGTCCCAAAGGTCTTCAGGCGAGCGGTCACGGAGGCGAGAAATTAGAGCTGGTTCTGGTTTGGAAGATAAATATTAGCAATTGTAAAAACAGTATGTAAATGTTGCAGTTTCAGAAACAGAAATCTACCTTTTGGATCTATATCGCTATCAAGCACCTCTGGGTTAAAAGAGTTGTGGAAAGCCACAGAGACCCCCTTCATTCTGGCCAGGGGATTGGTGCTGTGGTATCAGGTGGTAAAGTGCTTATCAGGTAGAGTAGGAACCTTGTCCGAGCGGAAATGTGTTTCTTGTAACAATAAGATATGTGTCTTAGCCTTATGGAAGTGGTGCAAGATCTGTCTACGCTTTTCAAGGGTGTTAAATCCTCTGCAATTAAGAGAGGAAATCTTAATCTCTAAGGAGGTAGCCATTGTAAAAGTATATTGACAATGTGTAAATGGTGCTCCTTGAACTCAAGGAAGCTGAGTCTGAAGTGTTGACGCTGAGCAGGGAAAAGGGAGAAGAATGTAAGTGGAAAAAGGGAAAGGTGGGGAAGGAAAGAAGAAGGACGCATGCACTGAAACAGGGAAATATGCAAAAGATCACAGTGAAGAATACATATCAAGGGACATTGGTACGGGAGTTTGAGAGGGCCTTGTGTCAGGGTGTTAGTTTGCTTATGGTTAAGCTGTATGATGAGTTTTATAGGGAGACTACTCCCTCCAGTGTCTGAGAAGGGATAGAGGTGGTGGACACTACATATTATCCCTAGTAAGAATACCAATAACAGAGGCATTAAAGACTCTGTAAACCCTATTGTGGGGAACGTGTTTGGTCAGAACTCAGGGGCTCCGCCCCAACTAAAAATATAATGATTACCTCTAACTAAAGCACACAGCACCGTGGACCCTCTGGGATACTTGGTGACCTGTTTAGAACAGGTTGCTAATATAGCATAAAAAACAAAGAACAAAAAAACACAACTAGGTGTATTAGAATCTTATAACCGTAAAACATATAACTGGAACAGTTGTAGCCTGTGAAGTTTAACCCTACAAGTGTCTGCAGCAGCCAAGACCGCTAATGCAAGTCTCTCTCCCCTCCTCCCCATAAAAAGAGGTACGTGGAGGAGTTAACTGACCCCATCTAAAGGCCACTGAAGAGGGGGGGGGGGGGAGGAACTCCCTGGACCCCGGGGAGGAAAGGGAGAGAGGGAGGTAGCTGCATTAAAGAGAAAAAAAAAATAAAAGTTTAAAAGCGTGAGAACAAAAATTTGCAAGTCCCAGGAGGTTCAAAGACAAAATAAGTAACTGTCCCACCGGATGGTGGGAAGAAAACTGTTCATCCCGGTGGGGGATTTAGATGTTCGGGAGCGGGACCTCTTCTTCTTGGGTTGTTTTTCCCATCCAGAAACTGTAGTAAAGCCAGGTGTAGCTGCATTCAGAGGCCAGTCAGGTATGCCGATTTGAGGTAATTCAAAAGTACCTAGAAAGTTGGTCAGATCTACAAAGGTGCGGAAGGTGGCCAATTTACCATTCTGAGATGCAAAGAGGAGAAAGGGAAAACCCCATCTATATTTGATTTGCTTGGAGTGTAAGGCATCTGTTACCGGTTTCAGAGCTTTTCGCATGAGTAGGGTTTGTTTCGATAAGTCCGTCAGAAGCATGATGGGGGTACCATTAAATAAGATGGAATCCTGGGTACGTGCTGCTTGCATAATTTCAGCTTTAACATTAAAGAAGTGTATGCGGCATATAATGTCTCTGGGATACGCTGGATTAGGGTTGTGAGGGCCCAGGGATCTGTGGATCCTGACGATTTCAAGAGGTGTGTCTTTGGGTTTATTCAGTAGTTGGTTAAACATGACGGTGGCCGCTGTTGTTAGATCCTTATTTCCCACTTATTCTGGCACATCGCGTATGCGTATATTGTTGTGACAGCTTCTGTTTGATTCAATGTCTTCTATGCGTTGGCCTAGGTCATGGCGGAGGTCATTAATCTCCCTCTTATATGATCTCTCAAGCCTACTAATGTAAGACTCAATGTCACGTTTTGTTGGTAGAGCTTTGATATAAGATTCCATATCCCAGCTGTCCCCCTGACTGTGCAGCCCTGGTGACAGGCTTCTAGAGTGTGAGGGGCTCCGTGGGTTCATGTCTCCAGACCCTGGGGACCGGGGTGATAGAGGGGAGAGCGTTAGCTGAGAGGGAGATACCTTAGAGGCAGTGTGTGCTGCCTGAGCTGCCGCCGAGCGGGTCGCCGCCATCTTGGAGGCCGGTGGGGCCTTGCTGTTAGTCCCCTTCGTGGAGAAATAGCTGCCGATCTCCCCTGTTTTTTGTGACCCGGAGGTGCGGGGAGTGTTTCTGGCACCCCTCCTGCTCATGTGGATGGCTGGTGGTCCGTGTAGCGGCGGTGCTGTGTGCCGTTCGTGAAGCTGGAGTGGGAGCTGAGCTCTCAGACATCTGTCTCCTCCATGCGCCAAGCCACGCCCCTCCCAAGCCACACCCATCGCTGCTCCACTTTAAAAGTATAGTCCCTACACCGCCGACAGTGAGCAAACGGCCGAGGACTGGCAATTAGGACTTCACAAACTCCACAAAGTATACCGAGGGCCTCAACATCCCCGGCGGTATAAAGTATGAATCGCCCCTGCGGCAGCAGGAGGATTCCCGTGTCTGTCAATACGGTGCCAGGCATCTGTATGCTGGTAGGACTTCTGACCGATGGCATCCTAGGTCCTGGAACAGACGACACACCAGGGACACGGAACATGATTGCAGCTTAGCAAGCGTGACCAACTCCACTCTCTTCCTCCGACACACTCACACGGTGCCTCGTGCTAGAAGACGAAACAGGCGTAGACTCCTCCCATGGGTTCCTCCGTTTGCGCAATTTCACAGGCTTTTTTTTAGGACTCCTCCCATGCTTATGCACCACAGTGAAAGTCTTTGCCTTAGTAAAGATGGCGCAGTTCAAAACTTCACCCTCTATTCCAATAAAGTCACATGTAGCAAACTCACATGTATGTCTTTCTCCGTTGCGGGGCGGTAACTGCAAATCCTGGACTACGAGTCCCCACATGTAGCACTAACTCCCGAAGGAGCTGAATTTTTTTGGGCTTACCGATTACCTCCTCCAGCTCATACTCATTGTCCTTGTCTTGGGGTTCTGTCAGAAACCATGAACCAGACCGAGACAGAAGTACAATTAAATCACTTGTTTCTATTAATGAAAAATAAAAAATAAAAAGTTAAATAGTAAGCGTAGTCAAAGCATAGCCAGAGTCCAGTAACCAGATCGAGTAGTCAGCCAGTCCAGAGTTCAATAACCAGATCGGGTAATCAGCCAGGCCAGAAGTCAGGGATCCAAGTGGAGCAACAGCAAGCAGGATAAGGAGCCAGAAGGGATGTCAGCAAGCCAGTCGTTAAACAGAACTGCAGGAGGTTGTTTCATGTGATGTGACCAAGGCGAAGGCAGAGATGAAGTGAGCTGGACAGCTTTATGTAGGCAGGTCAGACGAGCAGAATCAGGGACAGCTGGGTAACTGTGGAGAAAGATGAGAGCTGGCAATTAGCTGACAGCTGAGAAGCTAGCTCAGAGAAGGAAGGGCTAAGCCAGCCCTGACAGGTTCCCAGGGTTGATAACCCAGTAACTGTAGAGACCGACACTTGAATTCCTTGTTAGGATTTTTATTTTGCATATAACGTTTGAAGAAACTAAAGGCCCGTACACACGGTCGGACTTTGTACAAACTTTTCCGTGGACTTTTGTACAAAGGGCGTGGTCCACAAGTTTGTATTGCATACACACGGTCGGACTTTTTGACAACAAACACGAACGTAATGACGTCACAACGTACTGACGCCGCTTCAAAAGAGGACGTTCAATGACTCCAGCGCCACCTTTGGTCAACTTCTGTATTGTAGTTCGATCGTTTGCATTGGTGCTGAGCATGCGTGTTTGTACCTTGTACAAAAGTCTGATGCTTTTGCATACACACGGTCGGACTTTGCTCCATCGGACTTTTGTTGCCAGAAAGTTTGTCCGTTCGCACAGCCAACAAAAGTCCGATGAAAACGGAAAAAGTTTGTCCGATGGAGCGTACACACAGTCGGATGTTGCTCCAAAACAGCTAATTTGCATGTTTGTTGTCAAAAAGTCCGACCGTGTGTACGGGCCTTTAGTCTCTAAGTATCAGGGTACAGTTTAGCTCAGGTGCTTGGAACTGCTGACTTCAATAAAAGTCTCTCTCTATGTACACAATCCAGGGAACAGCTGCTCGCAACTGGACTCTTTGACTGCTGGATAAACCCTTAAATTTGGGTTTAGCAGCCAACGGGTAATTCTAGCATTCAAAGTCTCTCACACAGACTTGGTTGGAAACTTGGTTACAACTGGAAGGGTAGAAGTAGGAACTTTTCTTACCGTACCAGAAAACTTTCAGGTGGTCCGGCGATACTGTAAGAATTGTGGATTCAATCAATGTTCATGGAAGCTCAGCTTCCAGGCTCTTACAGAGCAACCAGCCTTGTGCGTGGCTCTCTCACTGAAGGGTCCTCCCCTGGTCAGGTGTAGAGTTGCTGGACCTCTCCAAAACCCAAGATGGCACCAGAACACTTTAGAATCCTCCTTCCAGTTACTGGGCCTCAAACTAGCCATTTCTGAGGCTCAGAAATGGATGGATCCACACCCCAGGCCATGAGGGCCCCTGGGGGCTGGTCAGGAAGACCAGGACCACTGAGTCAGAAACAACTTCTGGATCGGAACCACGAACCATGTGACTTCGGCACCTTAACTACCCCTTCCCGGATTATGCAGTGAGACAAACGTGCCCACTGATTGGTTCTGAGATAGAGATTGGTACCCAATGCATCCGACCAGACTGCATTCTATAGCCTCCCACAGGTGTACAACCCCACCTATGACCAGGCAGAACTTCTATACAGCCCAGCCAAATTGATGCCTAAGTACAATTTTTTTTTTTAACCAAAGATTTTTATTAGGTTTTGCATTAAACAAGTATACAGCATTTGACAAAGATATGTGTAGCGTTGTTATACATATTGAAAGCAGTGTTCCACATACTTACATGAAAAAAAAAAACATAAACAATAGTATCCTATTAGAGCTACAATAGATTGATAACCACAGGTGGCCCACTAGTAGGCCTAGCCTGTCACCCCAAACGGGTACACACTGTGAGCAGGCTTAGGGCTGGAGTAGGATTACTTGAGTATTAGTATCCTTTGACCTTACCGAGGGTCAAGGGCGGTGATACATGTAAGTACGTAGCTCATTTGTGTGCACATAATGGACGGCAAAACTTGTCCATACAGCATAGGGAAAACGGTAACCAGGGAACTTCAACACAAACAAAGATACCTAGTCCTCCTTGGGCACTACTCCTGGGTTAACATGAATGCTATTACCTCTATTCACACTTCAATTGGATGTTACGCATTTCGGGTTCAGGCAACTTAAAGTCAAGATACAATTCAACATGAATATCCATGAATTAGATCACAAATGTGGAGAGACATATTTGGAAGATTCCCAAGCCTCCCAGTATTTATGGAAACTCAGGATTGCCCCTTCTTTATAAGCCAACATCTTTTCCATAAGGTATATGTTGTTTACTCTGGTAACAACCTCCTCTAGAGAGGGGGGTATGGGGGTCTTCCAATGTCTTGTCAGCGAAATTCTGGCAGCAAAGAGGATATTAATCACTATTTTCCGCATTACTGGAGGGAAGTGTTCTATCGAAAGGCTAAGAAGAGCCAAACCTGGCTCTATCGTACAGTTAGACTTTGTGATGTCTCTGATCAGGGATTCCACTTTTTTCCAATACGGGGCGATAATTTCACAACTCCATAAGATATGATAAAGATTCCCCATGTGTTGGCAGTTTCTCCAGCACATAGGGCCTATATCTGTATGCATTTTGTGGAGGCGTAGCGGGGTGAGGTACCATCGGTGTAATATCTTCTGGGCATTGTCCCAGTGATCTATACACGCTGAGGATTTCCCATTATATTTTAGCGCCATATGCCACTGCGAAAGTGAGTAGTCCTTCTTCAATTCTCTTTCCCAGTGTAACATACAGGGCAGTTTAGTGTTTAGATACAGAGGGTTTGCTAGTCTATAGAAAAGTGAGATCCCCTTTCTACAATTAGAGCTCTTGTTTAGGAGGAAATCCCATAGTGCTTGTGGGATTTCAATCGGATTAGGAGTGCTGGTCACATTGAGGTGCTGAATTTGGTGTAGCCTGTACCGGTCAGCTAGGTCTATGTGTTCGCCGAGGGGCGCAGTGTAATGATTGCCTGTTTGCTTCCATTTCTGTGTGGAGAAGTCGGGTATTAGGTATTGGTAGGTTGCTAATGGGATTTGTAGTCTGCTTAGTGGTACGTCAGTAACTTTACTTTGAGTCAGGCCCGACCATGCCCTAATCGAGGCTTGTATAGTAGGGTACTCAGGGACAATTGGTTTGTGGTGAATGCTAGCCGCCATAGCTAGAGCAGGGAGGTCATGCCCAGGGGTGACCGTACGTTCTATGTTTGACCACTTATTGTCGGATTGACAGGAGAACCAGTACTTCATTTGGTCCAATATGGCTGCGTGATAGTAATCCTGGGCGTTAGGGAGACCCATACCACCAAGGTATTTTGGCTTATAGAGTTTCGCTAAGGCTAGTCTAGGTTTTTTACCTGCCCATATGAATTTATTCAGATGTGTGGATAGGTGAGTAAAGAATTTGCACGGTATAGGGATTGGTAACGTCCTGAAGTGGTACAGTAGTTTAGGCAGTACTTGCATTTGATAAGCCGCTATTCTGCCTACCCAGGAGAGGTGTAGTGTAGCTATTTGATTCATTTCTTCAGTCAGTTTATCTAACAAGGGAGGATAGTTGTGCATGTATATATCAGAGGCAGAGGGGGAAAGTTGTACTCCCAAGTATGTGATCGAGGGAGGATTCCAGTTACACTGGAAGACACTTTTTAGTTTGGTTAGTGTACTTGATGTCAAGTGCAACCCTAGGGCATAGCATTTATTAGTATTAACCTTATAATAGGATACCCTCCCGAAGTTGTTAATCAGCTCTTGAATTTTAGCAAGGGACGTGACAGGGTCAGTAACTGTGAGGATGACGTCATCAGCAAAAAGTCCTATTTTATGGGTTTCTGCACCTATCCGAATACCTTTCACGTCCGTCGCTTCCCTGATACTTTCTGCTAGCGGTTCTATGACAAGTGAGAAAATTATGGGAGACAGTGGGCACCCTTGTCTTGTACCATTAGTCAGATTAAAGGGGTCTGAGAGAAGGCCTGAAGTATAGACACTTGCTGACGGGTGCGAGTACAGGGACATGATAGCTGTATGAATTTGGCCCGACAATCCAAATTTTTGAAGGGTTTTAGATAGATATGGCCAGTGTACCCTATCAAAGGCCTTTTCTGCATCTAAGGCTAAAAATACACTAGGAAGTTTATTAATTTCAGAATATCGCAGGAGATCGATCATTCGTCTTGTTCCGTCAGGTGCTTGCCTACCCTTAACAAAGCCTACTTGATCTAAACCTAGCAGGGTAGGGGTAACATTCATCAATCTATTTGCCAGTACTTTAGCATATATTTTTAAATCGGAGTTCAAGAGTGAGATCGGCCTAAAGTTCTGGGGGAGAGAGTTGTCTTTTCCTGGTTTAGGGATCGTGACTATGATAGCTTGTAGCATTTCTTTGGGAAAGGAGCCTGTGGATATAGCAGAATTGAAAACTGTCTCAAGTTTAGGTGTCAGGATAGTCGAAAATGCTTTATAGTATTCAGCTGAGAAGCCATCCGCCCCTGGGGACTTATGCATGGGCAACGACTTAATCACTGCGGTCACTTCCTCACAAGTGATGGGGGAGTTTAAAGCATTCAATGTAGGGATATCTATTTTAGGTAGTTTCAAAGTGCCAAGGAAACGATCAATTTCCGTGTCAGAGGGTTGGTGAGTGTCCTGGTCCTGGTTAAGGTTATACAAGGAGTGGTAGTAGTCTTTAAAGGTATTCGCTATGTCTTTAGGATTACGAAAAATCAAATGTGACTGATGGTGCTTGATGAAAGGTAGGTTAGCTTTAGTCTGTCGTTTTTTAAGTTGGGAGGCTAATAGTTTACCAGCCTTATTACTTTGAGAGTAGTATGATAATTGCAGTCTTTTGAAGTACAGGTCATGGTCAGTTTTGATCTCCTGCCGTAGGTCTTCCCGACATTGATTGAGCTGTTGGAGTATGGTGGGAGAAGTGAGGGTCGGGTTTTTATGCATTCCCTCTAATTCAATGATTTTATTTTGGAGCTGCGTTATGCGGCGGGTTTTATTTTTGCGTTCCCTCGGGGCTATTTGTATGAGGACACCTCGAGTGAAGGCCTTGTGAGCGCACCATACCATTGCAGGAGAGGATTCTCCATTGTCATTTAAGTGGAAAAATTCCTTGACCTTCGCTGCCACTTCATCCCTAATAGCGGGGCGAGACAATAGGAAGGTGTTGTTGCGCCAAAGTGGCCTACTATTAGTCTTGTTAAAGTCTACAATTTCCAGTGTTATAGGTGCGTGATCTGACCAAGTGATACTATGAACCTCTGATTTAATCACATTTTGCAGCAAATGCATATCCGTGAGGAAATAATCAATCCTCGAATAGCTGTTATGTATTGCAGAGAAATACGTATAGTCCCTCTCCGTAGCCCTGGTGCAGCGCCAAGGATCAAAAAGCCTTTCTTCATGACAGAAGCTACCTAGACAGGGGCGCTGCCTGAGGGCCACAGAGGAGGAATCAAGATCAGCATTCAATACTATATTAAAATCACCACACAAAATCAGATTACCCTTTTGCATAGATTTCGCTTTGCGTACAACTTTGCGGACAAATCGTGCAGGTCTAACATTTGGAGCATATAAATTCACTAACGTATATATAGAGTGATTAATTTCAGCAATCAGAATATTATACCGACCATGAGGGTCAATATAATCTTGCAACAAAGAAAAGGTGACAGTGTCTCTTACAGCTATTAAAACCCCATTTTTTTTCTTCAAGTCATTGGCAGTAAAAACATGGGGGAATTTCCCATGTGTGCATCTAGGTGGATTAGCACTGGGGAAGTGAGTTTCTTGTATGCACAGGATGTCACAGTGCATATCCATAGCAGACTTCCAAAGTGATCTACGTTTGTAGGGGCTGTTGAGGCCTCTCACATTGTGAGACATAACTTTAATGTTCATTCATAAACAGTACAGCCGTTAGTTGCCATTAGTGATGGACGAACTTCCGACGGGACGTTTCGCGAAAGCGAAATGCGAACGGACTCAAACGTTCGCGAAACCGAACGTTCGCCGCGGGCCCCATTGACTTCAATGGGAGGCGAACTTTGCAAACCTTCATGTCGAATTTGCGGCCACGTGGTAATTATTAGGGGGTAAAACGTAGTCCCACCATCTGGACAATGACATAATACATGTATGAGGTGAATTTGGGATCGATAACTACAAGCATTTTTATTTTATTTGGGAAATTGTTCTAACAATTCAGGACTATGGAGCTAATGAAGGCAATGGAGGAGAGGGAAGGTCAGGGACCAGGGTAGGCAAAGAAGAGGGTGCAGGAGATGATCACCAGCAGCGTGACATACCGGAATGACACATGCACCGTGATAGAGGCATCTGACAGCAGCACCGTAATACAGAGCACTGACAGCAGCACCGTGACATACAGCGCTGACAGCAGCACCGTGACATACAGCGCTGACAGCAGCACCGTGACATACAGCGCTGACAGCAGCACCGTGACATACAGCGCTGACAGCAGCACCGTGACATACAGCGCTGACAGCAGCACCGTGACATACAGCGCTGACAGCAGCACCGTGACATACAGCGCTGACAGCAGCACCGTGACATACAGCACTGACAGCAGCACCGTAAGCAGCCCCAGGAGGAAGTCAGCACAGCACAGGGATGGTGTGATCCCCTCATAATAAGAACCCCCAGGAGGAAGTCAGCACAGCACAGGGATAGTGTGATCCCTTCATAATAAGAACCCCCAGGAGGAAGTCAGCACAGCACAGGGATATCATAAGCAGCCCCAGTAGAAATATGACACCGCTCAACCTCTTCAAAGAGGAGGGTAGGGGCATATAGTACGGTGTGCTTTTTTGGGTCAAGGAAGTGAGCCAAATGAATTAAGAAGGTCTGTGTGCTTGATTAAAAAAATAGTTTATAGACATATACATGGTCTACTGGTCACATGTGTTGAATTCCTCCGAGATCCATGCCTCATTCATTTTTAGAAATGTGAGGTAGTTAACACTGTCGTGAGCTAGGCGAGTACGCTTATCGGTCACAATCCCCCCTGCTGCGCTGAACGTCCTTTCGGACAGGACACTGGATGAGGGGCAAGCCAACAGTTCGATTGCAAATTGGGCAAGCTCTGGCCAGAGGTCAAGCCTGCCCACCCAGTAGTCTAGGGGTTCATCACTCCTCAGAGCGTCCACATCGGCCGTTAACCCAATGTAGTCGGACACCTGACGGTCTAGGCGTTCCCTGATGCTGGATCCGGATGACACCTGTCGATGGGTCGGCTGAAAGAATGACCTCATATCCGAAGTCACCAACACATCTTCAAACCGGCCTCTTCTTGCAGGCGCTGTTGGATTGGTACCCGCAAATCCTTCTCTGGGAGTGGGAATTGCTCCTCTGCCAGCGCACGCAAAAGCAGAATGCAGCATTTCTCGAAGCAAGGCCTGGAAGTGCTGCATTCTGACAGCCCTCTGCGACGGCGGTAACATTTCCGCCATTTTGTGTTTGTACCGGGGGTCTAAGTACGTTGCCACCCAGTACTGGTCCTTGACCCTCATGCTTTTTATACGGGGGTCCCTATTAAAACACTGGAGCATGAAGGCCCCCATTTGCACTAAAGTGGAAGCGGTGTGGTGGCCTGGCTCCTGCTCATCATCCAGGATAATGTCGTCCTCTTCATTCTCCTCTCCCCATCCTCGCACAACAGGGATCCCAGAAAGGTTTAAAGCATGCTCTTCTTGCTCCTGCTCATCCGCCCCGGCACCATCCTCCTCTGACTCCTCATCAGACTCCTGTTGTTGACTTGTCTCAGATAGAGTAGCCCCCCCTGGGAATTCATCCAGCATTGCGACTTCCTCATCTTCCCGCTCCTGCTCCTCCACAGCCTGATCAATGACACGACGCAATGCATGCTCCAGAAAGAAGGCATAAGGTACCATGTCACTGATGGCGCCATGGCTGCGACTGACCAGTTTGGTGATCTCCTCAAATGGCCGCAGAAGTCTGCATGTGTCGCGCATGAGCAGCCACTGGCGCGGTGAAAAAAAACCCAGCTCCCCAGAACCGTTTCTTTCGCAGAGTTCATACAGGTAGACGTTAACTGCACGTTTCTGCTGGAGCAGCCTATCAAGCATATAGAAGGTTGAGTTCCATCGCGTCGGGCAATCGCAAATAAGACGTCTGACCGGCAGATGGTGTCGCCGCTGAATGTCAGCAAGGCGAGCCATGGCCGTGTAAGATCTTCTGAAATGGGCCGAGATTTTCCTTGCCTGCCGCAAGATGTCCTGGACCCCAGGGTATTTGACAAGGAATCGCTGCACGACCAAGTTTAAGACGTGTGCCATGCACGGCACGTGCGTGATTTTGCCCTGTTTCAATGCGCTAAGCAGATTGGCACCGTTGTCACACACCACTTTACCAACTGTCAAATTGAGCGGTGTTAGCCACTCATCTGCCTGTGAACGCAAAGCTGAAAGGAGTGCCGGGCCAGTGTGGCTCTTTGCTTCCAGGCACAACAGACGCAGCACGGCATGGCAACGTCTCACCTGGCATGTGGAATAGGTTCTGGGGAGCTTGGGCGGTGCAGCGGAAGAGACGCTAGCAGCGGAAAAGGAGGAGGCAGCTGAGGAGGAGAGGGAGGAGGATGGAGTAGGAGGAGGAGAAGAAGAGTCAGGCCTGCATGCAATCCGTGGCGGTAAAACCAAATCTACACGGGTGCCACGGGTTACATGCTTGACGGCCGTCAGAAGGTTCACCCAGTGGGCAGTAAAACTGATATACCTTCCCTGCCCGTGTTTGCTAGACCACGTGTCTGTGGTCAGATGTATCTTGGCACCGACACTGTGTGCCAGAGATACATTCACTTGCCGCTGAACATGGCCATATAGCTCTGGGATGCCCTTCTCTGAGAAATACTTCCTTCCTGGGACCTTCCATTGTGGTGTTCCAATGGCCACAAATTTGCGAAAGGCCTCCGAGTCCACCAGTTTATATGGCAGTAGTTGGCGGGCTATGAGTTCTGACAAGCCAGCCGCCAACCGTTGGGCAAGAGGGTTATCCGGCGTCATCATTTTTTTACGCTCAAACATTAGGCCCACGGAAGCCTGCCTTTTTGCAGAAAAATGTGAGCTTGGCGTGATGGAAGGTGGAGTGGAGGACAATTGTGAGGAGAGAGGAGAAAGAGAAGTAGAAGACGAGGCTGGACGGTGAGAGCCTGCAGTGTGGCTTTGTGTGTTCCGTTGCTCCCACTGGGCTCGGTGATGGCTGCTCATGTGCCTTCTTAAGGCGGTCGTCCCTAGGTGAGTATTGGGCTTACCGCGACTAACGCGTTGACTGCAAAGATTGCAGATGGCAACGCTATTGTCAGCAGCGGACACGTTAAAAAAAGCCCACACTGCGGAGCCATGTGCCGGTGTCCTGGGAGCGCCAGATGTGACCGTACATGGTCGATGACTCGCTCCTGATACATTTGCAGTCTGCTTTGTCCCTCCTGTGCAATGTAAGTTATTCCTGCTTCTCCTCCCTATCTGCTGGTCCATATCTCCCTCTGAACTCCCCTCCTCTTCCTCTCTTGTGGGCACCCACGTGACATCACTAGACACGTCATCATCAACGTCACCTTCCCCACCGCTATAAGTAGAGATCTCGGAGTAGGCAGCAACACCGGGGACCAACCTCCTCCTTGGGCTGATCTGGGTACTGTCGTCAGACTGCTGAGTAGCGCTTGTTGCTACCTCCTCTTCCTGATCCAATACCAAGAGTGGCTGCGCATCAGAAATGTCCTCTTGATATGGATCGGAAAATAATTCCAGTGACTCAAGCGGAAGGTATGTGGTGGTGGTGGTGGTGGTCGTGTTGTTGGTGGTAGTGTCTTTGGGGGTGCACATAGCAGAGAGTGAAGAAGAGGGTGCAGATCGAGAGGATGAGGAGGGTGCAGAAGAGTAAGGCTGAGCGAGCCACTCAACCAAGTCTGGTGCATCCTTTAAAGTAATTGAACGCACCTTCTGCAACTTCCCACTTTGGCTCAAGCCTGTTGCTCCTGCCCTACCCCTACCACCCCTGCGGAAGGGCCTGCCTCTTCCTCTGCCTGTCATTTTTTAAATGACCCTGTGACAAAACTCTTAGTCCCTATACCGATGAAGGACTGCTGCAGTATAGGGCAGCAGTCAGCAGTGGTGCACGTCAACCCTATCTATTGTGGACCGATAGCGGTCCTTACAGAACAGCAGACTGTACCGCACTCAAGCCTATGTACCGTAGCACCCTATACCAAGTTACCAGTCCTTATAAGAACTTTTGTGGACCAAGCAGGTTGTGTATTAGTGTTTAGCAGACTGTACGTCAGTCCCTATACCGCTGAAGGACTGCTGCAGTATAGGGCAGCGGTCAGCAGTGGTGCACGTCAACCCTATCTATTGTGGACCGATAGCGGTCCTTACAGAACAGCAGACTGTACCGCACTCAAGCCTATGTACCGTAGCACCCTATACCAAGTTACCAGTCCTTATAAGAACTTTTGTGGAACAAGCAGGTTGTGTGTTAGTGATTAGCAGACTGTACGTCAGTCCCTATACCGCTGAAGGACTGCTGCAGTATAGGGCAGCGGTCAGCAGTGGTGCACGTCAACCCTATCTATTGTGGACCGATAGCGGTCCTTACAGAACAGCAGACTGTACCGCACTCAAGCCTATGTACCGTAGCACCCTATACCAAGTTACCAGTCCTTATAAGAACTTTTGTGGACCAAGCAGGTTGTGTATTAGTGTTTAGCAGACTGTACGTCAGTCCCTATACCGCTGAAGGACTGCTGCAGTATAGGGCAGCAGTCAGCAGTGGTGCACGTCAACCCTATCTATTGTGGACCGATAGCGGTCCTTACAGAACAGCAGACTGTACCGCACTCAAGCCTATGTACCGTAGCACCCTATACCAAGTTACCAGTCCTTATAAGAACTTTTGTGGACCAAGCAGGTTGTGTATTAGTGTTTAGCAGACTGTACGTCAGTCCCTATACCGCTGAAGGACTGCTGCAGTATAGGGCAGCGGTCAGCAGTGGTGCACGTCAACCCTATCTATTGTGGACCGATAGCGGTCCTTACAGAACAGCAGACTGTACCGCACTCAAGCCTATGTACCGTAGCACCCTATACCAAGTTACCAGTCCTTATAAGAACTTTTGTGGAACAAGCAGGTTGTGTGTTAGTGATTAGCAGACTGTACGTCAGTCCCTATACCGCTGAAGGACTGCTGCAGTATAGGGCAGCGGTCAGCAGTGGTGCACGTCAACCCTATCTATTGTGGACCGATAGCGGTCCTTACAGAACAGCAGACTGTACCGCACTCAAGCCTATGTACCGTAGCACCCTATACCAAGTTACCAGTCCTTATAAGAACTTTTGTGGAACAAGCAGGTTGTGTATTAGTGTTTAGCAGACTGTACGTCAGTCCCTATACCGCTGAAGGACTGCTGCAGTATAGGGCAGCAGTCAGCAGTGGTGCACGTCAACCCTATCTATTGTGGACCGATAGCGGTCCTTACAGAACAGCAGACTGTACCGCACTCAAGCCTATGTACCGTAGCACCCTATACCAAGTTACCAGTCCTTATAAGAACTTTTGTGGACCAAGCAGGTTGTGTATTAGTGTTTAGCAGACTGTACGTCAGTCCCTATACCGCTGAAGGACTGCTGCAGTATAGGGCAGCGGTCAGCAGTGGTGCACGTCAACCCTATCTATTGTGGACCGATAGCGGTCCTTACAGAACAGCAGACTGTACCGCACTCAAGCCTATGTACCGTAGCACCCTATACCAAGTTACCAGTCCTTATAAGAACTTTTGTGGAACAAGCAGGTTGTGTGTTAGTGATTAGCAGACTGTACGTCAGTCCCTATACCGCTGAAGGACTGCTGCAGTATAGGTGAGCGGTCAGCAGTGGTGCACGTCAACCCTATCTATTGTGGACCTATAGCGGTCCTTACAGAACAGCAGACTGTACCGCACTCAAGCCTATGTACCGTAGCACCCTATACCAAGTTACCAGTCCTTATAAGAACTTTTGTGGACCAAGCAGGTTGTGTATTAGTGTTTAGCAGACTGTACGTCAGTCCCTATACCGCTGAAGGACTGCTGCAGTATAGGGCAGCGGTCAGCAGTGGTGCACGTCAACCCTATCTATTGTGGACCGATAGCGGTCCTTACAGAACAGCAGACTGTACCGCACTCAAGCCTATGTACCGTAGCACCCTATACCAAGTTACCAGTCCTTATAAGAACTTTTGTGGACCAAGCAGGTTGTGTATTAGTGTTTAGCAGACTGTACGTCAGTCCCTATACCGCTGAAGGACTGCTGCAGTATAGGGCAGCAGTCAGCAGTGGTGCACGTCAACCCTATCTATTGTGGACCGATAGCGGTCCTTACAGAACAGCAGACTGTACCGCACTCAAGCCTATGTACCGTAGCACCCTATACCAAGTTACCAGTCCTTATAAGAACTTTTGTGGACCAAGCAGGTTGTGTATTAGTGTTTAGCAGACTGTACGTCAGTCCCTATACCGCTGAAGGACTGCTGCAGTATAGGGCAGCGGTCAGCAGTGGTGCACGTCAACCCTATCTATTGTGGACCGATAGCGGTCCTTACAGAACAGCAGACTGTACCGCACTCAAGCCTATGTACCGTAGCACCCTATACCAAGTTACCAGTCCTTATAAGAACTTTTGTGGAACAAGCAGGTTGTGTGTTAGTGATTAGCAGACTGTACGTCAGTCCCTATACCGCTGAAGGACTGCTGCAGTATAGGGCAGCGGTCAGCAGTGGTGCACGTCAACCCTATCTATTGTGGACCGATAGCGGTCCTTACAGAACAGCAGACTGTACCGCACTCAAGCCTATGTACCGTAGCACCCTATACCAAGTTACCAGTCCTTATAAGAACTTTTGTGGACCAAGCAGGTTGTGTATTAGTGTTTAGCAGACTGTACGTCAGTCCCTATACCGCTGAAGGACTGCTGCAGTATAGGGCAGCAGTCAGCAGTGGTGCACGTCAACCCTATCTATTGTGGACCGATAGCGGTCCTTACAGAACAGCAGACTGTACCGCACTCAAGCCTATGTACCGTAGCACCCTATACCAAGTTACCAGTCCTTATAAGAACTTTTGTGGACCAAGCAGGTTGTGTATTAGTGTTTAGCAGACTGTACGTCAGTCCCTATACCGCTGAAGGACTGCTGCAGTATAGGGCAGCGGTCAGCAGTGGTGCACGTCAACCCTATCTATTGTGGACCGATAGCGGTCCTTACAGAACAGCAGACTGTACCGCACTCAAGCCTATGTACCGTAGCACCCTATACCAAGTTACCAGTCCTTATAAGAACTTTTGTGGAACAAGCAGGTTGTGTGTTAGTGATTAGCAGACTGTACGTCAGTCCCTATACCGCTGAAGGACTGCTGCAGTATAGGTGAGCGGTCAGCAGTGGTGCACGTCAACCCTATCTATTGTGGACCTATAGCGGTCCTTACAGAACAGCAGACTGTACCGCACTCAAGCCTATGTACCGTAGCACCCTATACCAAGTTACCAGTCCTTATAAGAACTTTTGTGGACCAAGCAGGTTGTGTATTAGTGTTTAGCAGACTGTACGTCAGTCCCTATACCGCTGAAGGACTGCTGCAGTATAGGGCAGCGGTCAGCAGTGGTGCACGTCAACCCTATCTATTGTGGACCGATAGCGGTCCTTACAGAACAGCAGACTGTACCGCACTCAAGCCTATGTACCGTAGCACCCTATACCAAGTTACCAGTCCTTATAAGAACTTTTGTGGAACAAGCAGGTTGTGTGTTAGTGATTAGCAGACTGTACGTCAGTCCCTATACCGCTGAAGGACTGCTGCAGTATAGGGCAGCGGTCAGCAGTGGTGCACGTCAACCCTATCTATTGTGGACCGATAGCGGTCCTTACAGAACAGCAGACTGTACCGCACTCAAGCCTATGTACCGTAGCACCCTATACCAAGTTACCAGTCCTTATAAGAACTTTTGTGGAACAAGTGAGTTGTGAATGTTTAGCAGACTGCAGCAGAAGGGCAGCAGTCAAGTATAATATCCTTTCTATATTTGGAAGAAAGAATATTATACATGTACAAGCCTATTACTGTACCACTGATACCAGTCCTGAAAAGAACCTTTGTGGAACTAATAATAACAGCAAGTCTTTAAAATTACCCTCACTGCCTGACAACACTGCTTCCTTCCTGTCCCTATACAAATTGGCAAAAAAAGAGAACGATTAGTGGTTACTGGAACAGCTCTTTTGTGGACCTTGATAGTAACAGCTAATGATGATGATGATGATGATGATGATGAAAGACTAATCTGGCTGTCCCTGTAGCATACACCGTCCTTTCCCTTTCTCTAAACTAACAAAAGACACTCAGGCTGCTGCAAGAATCAGCAGCACAGCAAACCTATCAACACCTAACACCTATACCAGTCCTGAAAAGAACTTTTGTGTACCAAATAGCTAGTGGTTTATCTCTCCCTACTCCACACAGGAACCTGTCCCTATCGTAACAGAAGAAAGAATGTAAAATGGCCACCGGATCGGGTGTATTTATAGGTTAGGGGGAATGTCCAAGTGTCCATGTGCTGTCATGTCTCAATTGGCTGTCCTGTATCACATGATAAACGTGTCACCAAAGGTTAAAGTTCTTGTATACATTAAACACGTAAGTCCGCCGCGGCGAACGACGGAAAAAGGCGTTCGAACGTGCGGACCGCGAATGTCGGAAATTCGCCGCGAAACGACCGCCGGGCGAAACGTTCGTCCATCACTAGTTGCCATCCAATTGTAAGTTGAAGAAGTAGAGCCCAAGAAGCGAGCATAACTCTCAGGAGGGTGTTACATGTCAGTGACATCAATAGTTGTGGTTGGAAAACCAGAAACCGGGAATTGGGCCTCCAACGGCCAACAGTGAACTTGGGGAGAATAGACATAGGAAAATCCAATGAACAGTGTGCAGGGTTCATCCTGCAAAATTTCCTGGGGGAAAGAAACGTAGAACAGTGGCCGTTCAGCGGGTGCTTAGTTGAACCTAAGCCCGAGTAATTAACTGCTGCAAATAAGGCACTTGGGCGATGACCAAATTGAGGGGCAATAGAGTAGTGTAGCCCGGAGACACAATAAAAAGGCACATTGGTATCAGGCTGGCACTTATCTGTTTCTTCTGTTGAGTTGATGATAACTTCTTCTGTCAGGAAGAGGGTCCGGGTCCGCCGCTTCTCCATTGGTAGGGAGGAGGCGCCATTTTCTGAGGAGCTCCATACCTTTCTCTATGGAAGCAATCACATGTGTTTCATTATGCATTTCCAAAACCAGCTTAGCTGGAAATCCCCATTTGTACAGAACCTTATGATTACGTAAAATCTTGGTGATGGGGACTAGGTTGTGCCTAGCCGCGAGTGTAGCTTGTGACAGATCAGCATATAGAGCGATCCCTGTAAAGGGGTCCGGGAGAGACGGGTGCTGTCTAGCAAAACGCATTAACTGATCTTTTACATGGAAGAAATGGATACGTGCAATCACATCTCTGGGGACCTGCTCTGATAGAAAAGAAGGCTTGGGCAGTCTGTGCGCTCGATCAATAATAAGATCAGCCGGCGCTAAGTCTGGTAAAGCAGTAATCATAAGCTTTTGGAGATAGGCAGTAAGATCAGCGGGTTTCACAGTCTCAGGGACTCCTCTGAATTTCACGTTGTTTCTGCGTGCCCTGTCCTCAATGTCCGCCATTTTGAGACGCATAGTTTTAATTTCACTCTCAACATCAAAGTGAGCATCAACCAGCTCATTGTGAGCTAATGTGAATTCCTCCATTTTGTTTTCCACATAAGCTACTCTCTCTTTAACTGCTGACAGTTCTGTGTTAGTGGAGCGTACAAACGAAGCCATGTCCTGTTGTAAGGCCCCTCTCAGCATCTGCAACATCTCTTTCATAGTGGTGTCCAGGATGGGCTGCCCTGATGTGGGGAAGGCATCTAGCTGCTGTGTAGCCAGGGATGATTCATCCATCTCCTCCCCTTCAGCTTCAGTGTCCCCCTGGGTGTCCCCCTTCTCTCCTAGCTTCCTTTTCTGTTTAGCTGGGCTTGTGAATGGTGAGGAGGGCAGTGGAGATTGTGAGGGATGGGACTCACCCTGTTCCGTTCGATCAGCATGGGCAGCGCGTCCCGAGGAGGCCGCCGCTTTGTGTGCTGCACGGGCGCCATCTTGGGCCTCTTTGTCCGCCGCCGGCGGAAAGAAATCGGTCAGCCGACGGGGCCCCTCTCTCTCCTTTCGTTTAGCCATGCTGTTCGGCGTGTGCCTGAGGTATTCCTCTACCGGAGGATACCGAATGTGGGCCGAAAAGGTCGCTGTGGGCCGCTTAAATCGATCCGCTGATACGGAGCTCTCTCCTCACACCACCATGCGCTCCGGCTGCCGGCTCCGCCCCCGCCTAAGTACAATTTAACACAATTAGTCTCAGAACTCATTACAGTTTTGGGCAAAAACTAAATTTAAACATATAGCGCATACTCGAGTACCAGCGCTACATTAGAAAAAGAGAAACAATTTTAGAAATGTTGGTGTGTTTTTGATTCTGCCAAAAACATCAATGATGTTTTTGGGTCTTTTTTCCACATCATTGATGTCTTCCTTGATGTTCTGTAAATCCCGATTACATACCATTATCTGCCAGATGAGGACTTGTGCACTTGTGAAATGAGATTCTTCTTCCACAACATCCACATCACCTAAAAAAACAAAACACCATGTATAATAAATATGCAGGCATACATCTATTACCTGAAGCTGTGGTCTCAGATACTCACTGGTCACTATTTGGGCAACTTCATAAAGGTATACTTAGCACACAGATATTTGATGCAAGAAATAGGAATATGAAAGTAAGATTCCTTACTAATAAGTAATTGGAAGTGTCATATAATTGTCTTTTTTGGCACAGTTCCAAGCTGAACACATTCAAGCTGGAATACTTAGCTTTTTGGGTAAAATTTCACACCTGGAGACACCCCTAGTACTCACCGGAACGCCTGTGTGGGACACCCTAAAAAGTTTGTTCTGGTGTCCCACACAAGTGCTCCTGCATCCAAATGTGTCAATAGCTGCTGAGCATCCTCTCCTTACGCTGAATCAAATTTACATTTCATTCTAGTTACAAACCCATCTACACAACAATGAACTAAACTGCATCTGCCAAAAACATCATCTTAGTGGGCGACCCAAGATTGTTTACTATGAACGATTACTGTGCCCACGACCCTGAAACTTGCCATTTTATACTGTACAACAGTAAAGAAAAGCACATGGAGCAGCACAAACTTAATGAGAAGAATAGGAACACACGACAAAATACTTTTTTGCAGCACTCTCTTGATTTTTCTGTACTAATCCTGCTCCCTCAATTTGAGGTCTGACCATTGTTTCCAAGTTGACCCTTGGATCGCCATACCCTAAAATTCTTCTGCAGATTTTTCACAACTTTAGGTTTGATCTTGGCCTTTCACACATTTGAGAATATTAACAAACAGAAGATTTTTTTTGGAATGATGGACTTTATTGTCAGGCTAGGAGCAGATAACAAGTAACAGTTCAGGTGTGCTGATTATACAAAAGAGTTCAAAGCACATACCATGAGCAGGTCTAAGCAAAGCAGGTCAGCTGGGACTTGTAGTACACCGTTGCAGACAAAGGTAGATGATTGCTGGACCTTGTAGTTCACTGCTGTAGATGAGGATCTACGATTGCTGGACCTTGTGGTTCACTGCTGCAGATGAGGGTACTAGTAGAATCACACAAAGCGTAGTCTAGGCAAGCTGGGTCATACACAGGTAGATCAGAATCCAAACGGTACCAAATCAGAAGCAAGCAAGGAGGGTCAAACAAGCCGGGACAAACACGAAAGACACAGAGCAAATATCAGCTGGATCAAACACAAGTGAACTCTAACACGAGCACTGACAGAATGCTGACACAGGTGATTTAAACGTGAGCTGGCCAATCACTGTTGTTTTCCAGACACAGGCTGTGTCAGGTGAGTTGTGCTGGGTCCTAAAGGGATTCTAGTACTGACATTTATAGGCTAGCTCATTTAAATAAAAGAAAACTAAGAGAAGTATACCTAACTAGGTTTAGTGTATACCACTTGATGGATTTTTGGGTGCTTCCACCCTAGCTAGAACTTCTTAAAAACAATTGCGTATCTCCACACAGTGGTACTGTGGATAAGATATATAGGTAATTATTGCCACGTCCCGATAACTGGGAATATTAACAAAAGGAAGAATTTTTTTTTTCGAATGATGGACCTTATAGGCATAACCCAACAAAATATATTGAAAAAATGAACAAAATTTATTACAAAATTTTAAATACAAAAACACATACAAAAACTTACATATTTTGACAGAGAATGCCTATGAGCACAAAGATCATACTATCAAACAGTGTCAAATTGAATAATTAATCGATCAAATAACCAAATAGTATACTTATAAATTAAAATAACAATTATCCAGCAAACAGACAGTATATCATAAGACTCAGCTCAGCTTGCTCTTGCTCTACATGTTACGCATTGAATAACGTTTTGTCAGGAGCTTTGGCATATTCTATAAGTAAAAAAATACTTTTTATGCATGAATTCATAACAGTTTATGTATATAACACATATATTAATAGATTATATCATTAAGTTGCTGCTACCATGACCCCGGCAATTAGGACTAAAACCCCTAACCTGAACACAAACCCTCATTTACCATAGAGTATAGCCAATATAATGGAAAATAGAGAATGAAAAAAAAGAAAAAAAAAAACTAATGAGAAAATCAAGTGATTGATTGCCGATGTGCGGTGTGATAGACTATGAGAAGGGGTGTAACATTAAAAGTTTTTAGGCTAAATATTGTTAAGATATTCCAAAATAAAATAAAAAAGAATATGTACAGCCAATTAGTTACTTACATTTCCAAAAATGGAGGGTGGGGTAAAACTATATTGAGCTGGGAATGGTGTCCCAGTCTTTGGTTGATGACCAGCGAAAGGAGTTAGAGTGAACTTCTTTATCCTATTAGGGTAATCTATATACAGTATAATATACACATATGTAATAAGGGTTGGGTATTGCCTATTTAAACCTAATTTAACCACTTTTAGAACGGACAATTTTGCTGGCTTAAGACCAGACCACTTTTTGCGATTCAACACTGCGTTGCTTTAACTGACAATTGTGCGGTCGTGCGACGTGGCTCCCAAACAAAATTGACGTCCTTTTTTTCCCACAAATAGAGCTTTTGTTTTGATGGTATTTGATCATGCGGTTTTTATTTTTTGCGCTATAAACAAAAATAGAGCGACAATTTTGAAATAAACGCATTATTTTTTACTTTTTGTTATAATAAATATCCCCCAAAAATATATAAAAAAACATTTTTTTCCCTCAGTTTAGGCCAATATGTACCGTATATACTCGAGTATAGGCCGACCCGAATATAAGCCGAGGCCCCCAATTTACCCCCAAAAAAACTGGCAAACTTATTGACTCGTGTATAAGCCGAGGGTAAGACATGCCTGTCCATCCCTGTGTGTGTGTCCGTCCATCCCTGTGTGTCCGTCCATCCCTGTGTGTCCGTCCATCCCTGTGTGTCCATCCATCCATCCCTGTGTGTGTGTGTGTCCATCCATCCATCCATCCCTGTGTGTGTGTGTCTCCATCCATCCATCCATCCATCCCTGTGTGTGTGTGTCTCCATCCATCCATCCATCCCTGTGTGTGTGTGTATCCATCCGTGTGTGTGTGTGTGTGTGTGTGTGTGTGTGTGTGTGTGTGTGTGTGTGTGTGTGTGTGTCCAGCCTACCTGTGTCCCGAGCCTTTGTCCCGAGCCTCCGTCCCGTGCCGAGCCTCCTTGCCTCCGTGCCTCGCCGCCGTGCCTTGCCTCCGTCCCGTCCCGTCCCGTCCCGTGCCGTGCCTTGCCTTGCCTCCGTCCCGTGCCCTCTTCGTTCGTCGGCGCCTCGGCGGCCATTGTAAAATTCAAAAGCTGCGCCGCCGCCTTCGCCTGTGATAGGCGGAACACTGAATTTCCCAGCAGCCTGTGTTCCGCCTATCACGTACATCGTATCATCCTCGTCCGTAGTACGAGGATGATACGATGTCCGTGATAGGCGGAACACAGGCTGCTGGGAAATTCAGTGTTCCGCCTATCACAGGCGAAGGCGGAGCCGGAGGCGCGGCTTTTGAACTATAGAATGGCCGCTGTCTGTCTGCTCGACACGCTGATCGAGCGGGCAGACAGCGATGACTCGAGTATAAGCCGAGGGGGGCACTTTCAGCCTCAAAAAAGAGGCTGAAAATCTCGGCTTATACTCGAGTATATACGGTATTCTTCTACATATTTTTGGTAAAAGAAATCACAAAAAGCGATTATTAATTGCATCAGAAACATCACACTGGCTAGAAGGAATTGAAATTGAATATAGACAGATGAGGAATAATAATAAATGAGAGTGTATGACAGGGGGGAATTTCCAACAGCCAAGTTCATGTGAGACAGCACTCAAATAACATGTTGAATAACAATTACATTCCACAGAATATATTTTTATTAAAATTAACAGTAAAAATAATATAGATAAATTAATTAAAGACTGTCCAATTATAACGGACCTGAACTAGTTTATATCTTCAAAGAACTAATTAATACGGAAAAAAAAGAGGAGAAAGAAAAAAATCGGCAGATAGGAAAGGGAATATCTATCTATCTATCTATATATCTATATATATATATATCTATATATATATATATATATATATATATCTATATATATATATATATATATATATATCTATATATATATATATATATATATATATATATATATATATATATATATACATACATTGTTATATACATTGTGGAGGGTCAGCCTGGGGCAGGGTTAAGAGGGGGTTAACCTCGCGCCCGCCCTATAGCCGAATGACGGCCGTAGAGCAGGCGCGTTCATCCGGGTGGCCGTCCCTGGACGTCCTATTGTTTACTTCCGCAATGCGCGCCGCCACGGGCGCGCATCACGGAAGTTCTGTGTTCGCCGTGTCCCGTGACATCATCTCTCAGCGCCGCTCTCCCTCCTCACACAGAGTGTGAGAGGGGAGAGATGAACGGCTGCAGCGGCAGCCGTTCTGCTTCGCTTTGTAAAAAAAAAAAAGTGAAAAAAAAAGTGCCATCCTCCCCCAGCAGTGCCATCCATCCTCCCCCAGCAGTGCCATCCATCCTCCCCCAGCAGTGCCATCCTGCCCCAGTGCCATCCGCCCCAGTGCCATCCACCCCAGTGCTACCTGCCCCCAGTGCCATCCACCCCAGTGCTACCTGCCCCCAGTGCCATCCACCCCAGTGCTACCTGCCCCCAGTGCCACCTGCCCCCAGTGCCACCTGTTCCATCCACCCCAGTGCTACCTGCCCCCAGTGCCACCTGCCCCCAGTGCCACCTGTTGTCAGTGCCATTTGTCACCAGTGCCATCTGTCATCAGTGCCACGTATAAGTGCCATCTGTCATCAGTGCCACGTATTAGTGCCATCTGTCATCAGTGCCATGTATCAGTGCCATTTGTCATCAGTGCAACCTGTCAGTGTCACGTGCCATTTGTTGTCAGTGTCACGTGTCATCAATGCCACTTATCAGTGCCATCTGTCATCAGTGTCACGCATCGGTGCCATGTATTAGTGCCATCTGTCATTGGTGGCACGTATTAGTGCCACGTATTAGTGCCATCTGTCATCAGTGCCACGTATTAGTGCCACATGTCTTCAGTGCCACGTATTAGTGCCACGTGTCATCAATGCCACGTATAAGTGCCACGTGTCATCAGTGCCACATATTAGTGCCATCTGTCATCAGTGCCACGTGTCATCAGTGCCACGTATAAGTGTCATCATTGCCACGTATCAGTGCCATCTGTCATCAGTGTCACGTGTCATTGTCCTGGTGCTTCAAAAGTGTAATAAATAGTCAACAAGTTAGATGTGTAATTTATGTTCCTAGAACACATGATGGCGCTACCTGCATGTTGGGCCTCTTTATGTGGCCAGGCTGTGAAAAAGTCCCACACATGTGGTATTGTAATACTCAAGAGGAGTAGCAGAATTTTTTGGAGGGGGGTCATTTGTGGTATACACATGCCATGTGAGAGAAATAACCTATTACAATGACAATTTTGTGGAGAAAAAAAAATGAAAAATCTTAATTTTGCAAAGAATTGTGGGAAAAATATGACAACATCAAAAAGCTCACTATGCCTCTTACTAAATACCTTGGAATGTCTACTTTCCAAAAAGGGGTCATTTGGGGGGTATTTGTACTTTCCTGACTTGTTCGGGTCCCAAGAAGCGAGATAGTCCACCAGTACATCAGATGTGATCAATTCTGTGCGATTCGCACCACAGCTTGTAGACTCTCTAACTTTCACAAAGACCAAATAATATCCACTAATTTGGGTTATTTTTACCAAAGATATGTAGCAGTATAAATTGTGGCCAAAATTTATGAAGAAAAATTAATAATTTGCATAATTCTGTCACAGAAACAAAGAAATATGCGTTTTTTTTTCAAAATTTTCAGTCTTTTTTCATTTATAGCGCAAAAAATAAAAAACCCAGAGGTGATCAAATACCACCAAAAGAAAGCTCTATTTGTGGGAAAAAAAGGACAAAAAATTCATTTGGGTACAGTGTTGCATGACTGAGTAATTGTCATTCAAAGTGTGAGAGCACTGAAAGCTGAAAATTGGTCTGGGCAGAAGGGTGTTTAAGTGCCCAGTAAGCAAGTGGTTAATCGAAGAAGGCAGGTAGTTCCCCTTCAGACCTGCTTATGATCAGGTGTGCTGAAAGTGTCAGTGTGGAGCTGTTGAGTAGGAGAGAGAGAGACACAGCAGCACGCTTCGTGGAAATGTCCATTGCTGGATGGTGTACCTGCTGGGTGAGCTTAAACCACAAAAAGACTGTAGCTCTGTTTGGAGCAATGAACTGTTACCTCTAAGCCTGTGTGCTGATGAACTGTGAGCTGTACCTGTGTGCACATCCATGTGATAAGACAAGTCTGTCTGGTCTTATGTTTTTTTGCTGTTTTTCTGAATAAAAAGCCACTTTTATTTTACTGGACTGCCTCTGAGCCACTCTGATCCCCTACAACATATACATATACAGGGCTGGTGCAAGGAATTTTGACACCCTAGGCGAAATCTCATTTTGGCGCCCCCTGGCTCGACCTCCAACCCGTGGCTATGGCTGGCGGCTGCAGATGGCTGTTCTGTGGGTAGGTACGACTGGTGTTTATCCCTGGTGGTTGCTCTCTCAGGAGAGGGAGGAGGAGGAGGAGAGGGGCAGGGTGGACAGGGGGAGGAGGAGAAGGAGAGGAGGAGAGGGAGGAAGGAGTGTAAGAGGAGGGGAGGAAGAGGAGGAAATGGGAGAGGGGGGAGGAGGATGAAGAGAGGGGGGGGAGGAGAAGATGGAGGAGGAGTGGGGAGAGGAGGAGAGGGATGAGGAGTGTGGGGGAGGAGGAGGGAAGAGGAGGAGAGGGAGGAGGAGTGAGGGGTTTTAGGAGAGGAGGAGGGGAGAGAAAAGGAGGAGGAGGAAGAGAGGGGGCAGAGGGGAGGAGAAGTGGGGGAAGACAGGAGGAGAGGGGGGAGGAGGAGAGGGGGTAGGAAGGGGAAGAGAGGGGAAGGAGGAGAGGGGGAGGATTGGGAGGGAGGAGGAGAGGGATGAGGAGTGTGGGGGAGGAGAGGTGCTAGGAGAGGAAGGGGAGAGGGGGAGGAGGAGGAGGAGGAGGAGGAGGAGAGGGGGGGATTGGGAGGGAGGAGAGGGATGAGAAGTGTGGGGGAGGAGAGGTGTTAGAAAAGGGAGGAGGAGTGAGGGGGAGGGGTATTAGGAGAGGAGGAGGGGAGAGAAGAGAAAGAGGAGGAAGAGAGGGGGCAGAGGGGAGGAGAGGAGAGGGAGTGGGAGTGGAAGGGGAGGAGGAGGAGAGGGATGAGGAGTGTGGGGGAGAAGGAGGGGGAGGAGAGGTACTATGAGAGGAAGGGGAGAGGATTGGGAGGGAGAAGGAGAGGGGTGAGGAGTGTGGGGGAGGAGAGGTGTTAGGAGAGGGAGGAGGAGTGTGGGGGAGGAGGGGAGGGGTGTTAGGAGAGGAGGAGGGGGAGGAGGAGGAGAGGATGGGGGGAGGAGCAGGAGAAGGATGAGGAGTGTGGGGGAGAGGTGAGGTGAGGGAGGAGAGGAAGGAGGAGTGTGAGGGAGAAGGAGAGGAGGAGTGTGGGGAGGAGGAGAGGAGGAGTGTGGGGGAGGGGGAGGAGGCAGGAGAGGTGTTATGAGAGGATGAGGGGTGTTAGGAGAGGATGGGGGAAGAAGGAGAGGATGAGGGGGGAAGGAGAGGATGAGGGGGGAAGGAGAGGATGAGGGGGGAAGGAGAGGATGAGGGGGGGAGAGGATGAGGGGGGAGGAGGAGGAGAGGGATGAGGAGTGTGGGGGAGAGGTGAGGGAGGAGGAGTGAGAGGGAGGAGGAGGAGAGGAATGAGAAGTGTGGGGGAGGAGGAGAGGGATGAGGAGTGTGGGGAGAGGAAAGGGAGGAGGAATGGGAGGGAGGGAGGAGGAAGAGATGGATGAGGAGAGCGGGGTGGAGGAGAGAGGAGAAGAAGGGTTGGTGGTGGAGGAGGAGAGGGATGAGGAGTGTGGGTGAGGAGGAGAGGGGGCAGGAGAGGTGTTAGAAGGAGGGGGAGGAGAAGGAGTGTGGGGGAGGAGGGGTGTTAGGAGAAGAAGAGGTAGAGAGGAGGAGAAAGAGAGGGATGAGGAGTGTGGGGGGAGGAGGAGAGGGATGAGGAGTGTGGGAGGAGAGGGGGAGGAGGAGGAGGGGTGTTAGGGAGAGGAAGAGGGGGGAGGAGGAGAGGGGTGAGGGGTGTGGGGGAGGAGGAGGGGGGAGAGGTGTAAGGAGAGGAGGAGAGGGATGAGGAGTGTGAGGGAGGAGGACAGGGGGGAGGTGTGTGGAGAGGGGGGAAAATGATGAGGAGAGGAGGGGGAGAAGAGGTGTTAGGAGAGGAGGAGGGGAGGGATGAGGAGTGTGAGGGAGGAGGAGGGGGGGTGTGGGAGGGGGAAAGGATGAGGGAGGAGGGGAGAAGAGGTGTTAGGAGAGGAGGAGGGGGATGAGGAGTGTGAGGGAGGAGGAGAGGGGGAGGTGTGTGGAGAGGGGGAAAGGATGAGGAGAGGAAGGGGAGAAGAGGTGTTAGGAGAGGGGAGGAGGGAGGGGGATGAGGAGTGTGAGGGAGGAGGAGAGGGGGGAGGTGTGTGGAGAGAGTGGGGAAAAGAGGTGTTAGGAGAGGAGGAGGAGGAGAGGGACGAGGAGTGTTAGGGAGGAGGAGATGGGGGAGGTGTGTGGAGAGGGGGGAAAGGATGAGGAGAGGAGGGGGAGAAGAGGTGTTAGGAGAGGAGGAGGAGAGGGATGAGGAGTGTGAGGGAGGAGGAGATGGGGGGAGGTGTGTGGAGAGGGGGGAAAGGATGAGGAGAGGAGGGGGAGAAGAGGTGTTAGGAGAGGAGGAGGAGAGGGATGAGGAGTGTGAGGGAGGAGGAGAGGGGGGGAGGTGTGTGGAGAGGGGGAAAGGATGAGGAGAGGAGGGGAGAAGATGTGTTAGGATAGGAGGAGGAGGAGAGGGATGAGGAGTGTTAGGGAGGAGGAGATGGGGGAGGTGTGTGGAGAGGGGGGAAAGGATGAGGAGAGGAGGGGGAGAAAGAGGTGTTAGGAGAGGAGGAGGAGGAGGAGAGGGATGAGGAGTGTGAGGGAGGAGGAGATGGGGGAGGTGTGTGGAGAGGGGGAAAGGATGAGGAGAGGAGGGGGAAGAGGTGTTAGGAGAGGAGGAGGAGGAGAGGGATGAGGAGTGTGAGGGAGGAGGAGAGGGGGAGGTGCGTGGGAGGGGGAAAGGATGAGGAGAGGAGGGGGAGAAAAGGTGTTAGGAGAGGAGGAGGAGGAGAGGGATGAGGAGTGTGAGGGAGGAGGAGAGAGGGGGGAGGTGTGTGGAGAGGGGGGAAATGATGAGGAGAGGAAGGGGAGAAGAGGTGTTAGGAGAGCAGGAGGAGGAGAGGGATGAGGAGTGTGAGGGAGGAGGAGAGGGGGGTGTGTGGAGAGGGGGAAAGGATGAGGAGAGAAGGGGGAGAAGAGGTGTTAGAAAGGAGGAGGAGAGGGATGAGGAGTGTGAGGGAGGAGGGAGAGGGGGGAGGTGTGTGGAGGAGAGGAGGAGGAGGAGAGGGATGAGAAGTGTGAGGGAGGAGGAGATGGGGGAGGTGTGTGGAGAGGGGGGAAAGGATGAGGAGAGGAGGGGGAGAAGAGGTGTTAGGAGAGGAGGAGGAGGAGAGGGATGAGGAGTGTGAGGGAGGAGGAGATGGGGGAGGTGTGTGGAGAGGGGGGAAAGGATGAGGAGAGGAGGGGGAGAAGAGGTGTTAGGAGAGGAGGAGGAGGAGGAGAGGGATGAGGAGTGTGAGGGAGGAGGAGAGGGAGGAGGTGCGTGGAGAGGAGGGAAATGATGAGGAGAGGAGGGGGAGAAGAGGTGTTAGGAGAAGAGGGAGGAGGAGAGGGATGAGGAGTGTGAGGGAGGAGGAGAGGGGGGAGGTGTGTGTAGAGGGGGGAAAGGATGAGGAGAGGAAGGGGAGAAGAGGTGTTAGGAGAGCAGGAGGAGGAGAGGGATGAGGAGTGTGAGGGAGGAGGAGAGGGGGGAGGTGTGTGGAGAGGGGGGAAAGGATGAGGAGAGGAGGGGGAGAAGAGGTGTTAGGAAAGGAGGAGGAGAGGGATGAGGGGTGGGGAGAGGAGGGACTCTTCATTCAGGCCATGTGCTGGGACAATCATGACATCACACATGTGAGGAGTCTGAGGACAGATGCATACATACACACTATACAGTAATACAGTGTAGTTGAAGTTCACTCACTGGGGTTCTGCTCTGCAGATTGCATCCGATGAATCTGTCCAGAACAAACCCCGCCTCCAAGCCTCCAGATTTCACCACTCACCAGGCACTGACTACTCTGATCGGCTGTAGTATGTCTGCATGTGAGTGACACCTTCCACTGTATAGGAGAGGTGATAGAACACCGGGAGGGAGAGCTGGCCTCTGCAAGTGGCACAGGGGTCAGGGGTCACATGATTAAACTCGGATACAAATCTCAGTCACTGAAATTCAGTGACTGAATCATGTATGGGCAGAGCTGGCAGGACTGAAAGAGACCAGAGACACAGGTCACTGGTATAATCATAGTGGCGCGCAGCAGCAGGGGAAGTGTTTGTTTCTGTTCTGTCGGCAGACTCAGGACATGTCCCCCAGTGCTGCGCTGCGCCTCTAATGATACTACAGGTGGACGGAGCGCCTGCCTGAGTACATGTGACATTCTGCAGGGGCGCCGGGCGGCATCCCCTGCATTATACAGCACCGCACCTCCACTGAATACCTACATAACACGGAGACTGGTGGGGGACAGGGATTAGAGAAACCAGCAGCCAGGCGCCCTAGGCAGCAGTGCGCCGTAGGCAATTGCCTAATTCGCCTAGTGGTAGCACCGGCCCTGTACATTATATATATATATATATATATATATATATATATAGAGGGGAGCCGGGGTGGGAAATGTCCCTATAGGAATGGCCTATAAGACTGTGTCTCATTAAGGCCTGGGGCATGAATGGCATCTAAACGTTCCATCCATAGTGTTTCTTTTTGTAGGATCACTTCGTCCCAGTTACCTCCACGTGGGTCCTTAGGAATTACCGCCAAGGCACTAAAGGAGACACAACTGGCATCAAATCCATGATATAGGGGCGTGGCCTGAACCGGCATGGTGTAGGGAGTGTTAGACGGGAGCTCCGCTTGCCTAAACTCCGTTCTATCTCATCCTGGGGACTAAACCGTTATTTTTTTGCCTCACATCGTGTGCTATCTACTGGGGAACATGTCACCACCAAAAAGGGCGACTGATCCGGCGGCCAAACTGGCCAAATACCGTCACAGCGAGGCGGGAGGCCTAGAAGAACATGGCGCCGGCGCGCCTCCCGCGGAAGGTTCGGCGGCTGCCGACACTGCCCGGGTGCTGGAAGCCATCTCCGATTGCAAGAGTACCCTGACCTGCAAGATCGACGAGGTGCAGGTCGATGTCTCCCTGATCCGCCAAGACATGCAGAAACTTAGGGACCGCGTCACGGAAACGGAGGCCCGCATATCCCAGGTGGAAGACGACGTCCGACCGCTTCAGACTACGACCGAACGGCTACAACATCAGCTTACCATGGTCCTCTCCAAGCAAGACGACATGGAGAATCGTCTTCGTAGATGTAACCTGCGGTTCGTGGGCTTGCCAGAAGGTGCGGAAGGATCGGATCCCGCCTCGTTCCTGGAAGACCTTTTGTCCAGTACGTTCGGGAGGACCGAATTCTCCTTGTCGTTCGTGGTGGAGAGGGCTCACAGACTAGCGGGACGAACACCTCCCCAGGGCGCACCTCCACGTACCTTCATTGCGAAGCTGCTGAACTTTCGTGACCAGGACGCGGTCCTTCGCCTTACCAGGTTGAAGGGGAACATACCATTCCGCAACGGCGAAATTCGAGTTTTCCCCGATTTCTCCGCTGAGGTGCAGAAGAAGAGGGCACAATTTACGGAGGCCAAACGACAGTTGCGCATCCGCCACTACTCCTATGCAATGCTCTTTCCCGCTCGACTCTGGGTCGTGGGAGAGGGCAAGACGCATTTTTTTGACACACCAGAAGCGGTGTTTGCCTGGCTTGAGGGGAGAGTGGAGCGGGCACGAGACCAACCCTGATTATGTGGCATACTTTCCTGATGACCCTTAGGACCCCTTCGTACGCTGAACACTGCTTTTCTCAGTTCATCAGGTACTGTTTTGTACGTCTTCTTCTTGCCTTCTATTGTCGCCATCAGTGAACTGTGGTTCCCCCCCCCCTTCCTTTTATTTTTCTATTTTTTATCTTTTTCTTCTGCACAATCCCACGGATGTTTCCCCCCTGCTTTCTCCCCCCCACTCATCTGCTTGGCAAGCTAATACCCACTGTGGCATCCGTGACCTGGACTCAATGTTCTTCATTCTCCTGTGCACTGATCCTGCAACATCCTGGAGTCCTTGGCTTGGAGACCACCCTCCCTGTGCTGCTGCCTGCTTTGCAGCGACGAATCGCCCCCCCTAGGCGAGGGTGCAGTTCCTGGCCCTGCTTATTGTAACTTTTTAAGTTCTGCTCGTCCTAGAGCACAAGCCATGTTTCCCTGGACTGATCGGACCTGGCGACTCACCCCGATTGTAGTTGGGGGGCGCTGGCGTTCCGATCCGGACAGTGAGTTAGAGTTCAAGTTTCTGTTCTGTTATAAGTTTTGCACGTTTTTTCTAACTTTTTTTATTGGTGCTGAGAAGTACAGTGTGATACGTTACCAATGGTTTTGTATGTATTTTCTTATGAGGGATGCTGGATGTGGATATATGGGAGGGGTGCCCTGTGTCGCAGACGCGGGAGGGCCCCGGGCCTCCATTTGGGGCTGGATGCGGAGGACGGATGGTGGCGGGGGATGGGGGGGAATGCTACATATGTTCTTATTTGCAAATGTCTGTCCTGAAATGCTTAACTTGGAATGTGAGGGGAATTAGGGCCAAGCCCAAACGAAATGCAGTCTTATCGTATCTGAAGGCACAAAGGGCTGACTTGATGGTACTAGTCAAGACGCACCTGACTGGCCAACTGATGTTATCCCTCAAAAAACCGTGGGTGGGCTGGGTATACCAGGCACCATACGCCAATAACTCTAGAGGGATCGCGGTGTTGGTGGCCAAGACTGTCCAGTTCTCTTTGCTCACTATTAAGTCTGATCCGCAGGGCCGGTTCCTTTTCTTACACGCTAGGGTGGGTGGTCTGGAGGCACTGATATTGGCGATATACATACCGTCGCCTTTCCAGTTCGCTGTCCTCACAGAGGGGCTGGCGTTTATGGCTCAATTCCCCACCATACCAGTAATTTGGCTGGGGGATTTCAATAATGTGATGGACAGGGTGCTGGATAGGTTGCAGACAGTCCCGCTGCACCCATCTGCACACTCGGGCACCCGTTTTGGGAAATTTCTTACTGAGCTGTCCCTGGTGGACACTTGGAGGCACTGTCACCCAACTGAGAAGGTTTTTTCTTGTTTCTCCGCGACGTATGACAGTATGTCCCGTATTGACCTTATCCTTATTTCCCGGTCCCTTCTTCCATTGCTGGGGGGGGTGGGTTTCTGCCCCCGAGTGCTCTCGGATCACTCGCCCTACTGGGTCGAGCTTTCCATTGCTTCCCTACCCTCAACATATAGTTGGAGACTCAATCCCTTTTGGTTGACAGTGGTCCCTGATTTGGAGGAGGCGGGTGGTGAATGGGATGTGTTTTTCCAGGCCAACATGGGCTCGGCCTCTTTTGGGGTTGTGTGGGACGCATTTAAATCTCATGCCCGTATGACATTAGCCCACCACATAGCCAGATACAGGAGGACCTCTTCCCAAGCGGTTTACCAGGCGGAGCAGGCTCTGACGGCGGCTGAGCTGGAATTTTCTAACGACCCCTCCCCCTTCAATGCCGATAGACTAAAACTGCAGACCCGTATTGTGAACAATCTTTTATTTGAGAAGGCCGAACGGAAGATTTTTTACAATAAGCAAAGAGCATATGAATTTGGGGAGCGGGCGGGGCGGTTACTGGCTTACTTGGCACACCTGGACCACAGGCCACCGACGGTGGTCTCCCTTCGCTCCCTGACAGGAGACTTGATTACAGATCCCGATGCGGTGGCGGGAGAGTTTCGCTCCTTTTTTGCATCCCTATACTCCTCTAACAATGACAGATCCCAGGAGGACATTGAAACGTTCCTGGCTGGTATAGAACTACCCACCTTGACCAAACCCCAAGTAGACTTGCTCGACGCCCCCATTACTGAAGATGACATATCCAATGCCATTTCTCACATTAAGCCCTCCAAGGCCCCCGGCTCGGACGGCCTGCCCCTTGAATTTTACACTACATACCGGGAGGCAATTCTCCCTAGACTGCAGGAATTATTCTCCCACATCTACTCCACTGGTGTCTTACCACAGACCATGCGCGAGGCATATATCGTACTGATACCTAAGCCCGGCAAGAGTCCCGAGCTCCCGGAAAACTATCGCCCGATATCTCTCCTCCAATTGGATATAAAAATCCTTGCCAAAATCCTGGCGCTCCGGCTGAATGGGGTGATTTTGACCCTCATTCACCCGGACCAGACAGGGTTCATGCCCTCCTACAATACTGCGCATAACCTCCGTAGACTCCATATGCACCTGCAGGCTACCCACGATCAGATGGGGTCCAGGGTGGTGGTGTCGTTGGACGCCGCCAAAGCATTCGACTCCGTGTGGAGTGGAGTGGAGGTACCTATGGGGCTGCCTTGGGAGATTCGGCTTCGGGCCCAAATTTACTAATTGGATACGCCTGCTATACCAGAGCCCTAGTGCTAGGGTTCTTGTTAATGGTAGGGTCTCGGAGGCTTTCCCCCTGTTCAGGGGGACGCGTCAGGGATGCCCATTATCGCCCCTCCTGTATGCGATTGCAGTGGAACCCCTCGCCTCCGCGTTGCGTACGCATCCCGGAATAGGAGGACTGCGGCATGGTCGGCTACATGACAAAATTAGTCTCTACGCTGATGACATGCTGCTGTACCTTGCAGACTCTGGCCCATCTCTAAAGGCAGCCCTGGACACCATTAGGGTATTCGGTGACTACTCGGGGTTACGCATTAACTGGGATAAATCCCAGATTCTCCCCATGGACTTTGGCCCTCCCACGGCGGAACAGGCCTCCTCCCCCCTTATCCGGGTGAGCTCCCTAAAATATTTGGGTATTATGATTACCCGCTCCCCCGCGGACTTTACTAGGCTTAACATAGAACCATTAATTGCGACCCTTAAAACCAAAACACAAACATGGGCTAAACTCCCCCTAGGAATAATGGGCCGTATTAACCTGATAAAAATGATTGTACTCCCTCAATTTTTATATGTCCTCTGGCATGCCCCCATATATTTACCCCTTCGAACCTTTAAAGACATTGAAGCGATCCTTAACTCCTTCGTATGGGGGCGGAACCGACATAAATTGTCCTGGCAGGTATTAAAACGTCCCACCGACTTGGGCGGCGCAGCGTTACCCGACCTCAACCTGTATTACCTGGCTGCCCAGCTCTCTCACTTTTTTCATTTAGACAAACAGGACAGGGAGTGGTATCTGACCCTGGTGTGCTCATCCCTGTCTGCTGGGTACACCCACCCCTACCAAGTGCTATTTAAAACTCCAATAGACCCCGAGGCGCTGCGTAATCGCCAGGGTCTGCTACATGCTCACTGCAGGATATGGGAATTGGTGGGACGCAGGCTGGGACGACCCGCTATGCACTCGCACACCCCCCTTTGGCACAATTCGGGATTACCGGAACTATTGTCAATACCAGACTGTGGCCTGTGGTTATCTAAGGGCGTGGCATACCTCTCAGATGTTTACAGCAATCAGGTTCTTAAGTCTTTCCAACAGCTTAAAGATGAATTCCATATCCCCAACCATATGTTCTTTAGGTTTCTCCAACTTCGGCATGCCCTTCAGACCCAATTTCGTGACCACCCCCCGAATCTAGACCGCATGGGCATTCTAGATACCCTGCTGGGGCAGGACCCCTCCAAACTAATCTCCCTCTTATATAATGATCTTCTCCGTCCCGTAGCGACCACCTCTGCATACAAACTGAGGGATAGATGGGTCGGGGACGTGGGACTGTTGGAGGATGAGGAGTGGGAGGATGCATTGAATACATGTAAAAAGGTGTCTACCAAACTCTCTGACCGCCTGACCCAAATGTACATCATTCATAGGGCCTACATCACCCCATCCCGCCTTGCTCGGTTTAATCCGGCACAAGACCCCGGCTGTCCCAGGTGCAATGGCTCGCCCGGTACATTTTTTCACATGTTGTGGTCCTGCCCGGTAATACATGATTACTGGTCCCACATTGTTAAATTTATACATGATGAGATGGGATCCCCTTTGACCATGTGCCCCAAACAATGCTTACTGGGGATATTCCCAGATCCAGATTTCGATAAACCCCATATTACTTTTCTACAGGAGGTATTATTTCTTGCCAGGTTGTTGGTGGCAAGGAAATGGATGAGAGGGACACCCCCGAGTGTGCAGGAATGGATAGCTACAGTCAATGGTGTCCTTCCATATAAGAAGGAAATATATGCACATAGGGGCTGCCCAGCTAAGTACGGGAAGATTTGGGATATTTGGTTAAATAACGCAGCCACTTGTAACGATATAGAGGTCGATCCCTGACCTCCAATGTGTTTGTCCTCTGGAGGGTCCGGCCACCTTGATTTCCCCCCCTCCCCCTCTCTCCTCCAGGAATGTCCGTAATGATGCTTTGTAACTCCTGCGCTGTTCTGTTTCAGTGCTGTGCTCTACCTCCTATCCCTTTGACCATGTTAACTGCTCTTTAATGCACCCTCTCCATTAGTTTGGTTCCTGATACTTTCTACTCCCATTCAGCATGATGTCTTTTTGATGTAACCCCGTTTTACTTGCATACTGTATGTATTCTGTACTTTGTGCCTGTGGTTCTTTTCAACTCAATAAACACTTTCTTTGTAAAAAAAAAAAAAAATCCATGATATAGGTTAAGATGTCTGCTGACCGGGGTCAACATTTTGCCATTTGATGAGAGGTAGACAAGGTCTTTGATGCGTTACCAGAAGAAACAGGCTGTCTTTCCAACATAGAATGCCCCATAGGTGCAGGACATTAGATATATAACCCCTCGTGTGTTGCAATCTGCTCTAGATTTAAGAGAAAACAATTCCTCATTTGGGAGTGTGACCATTGTATGCTGATGGATCCGGGACAAAATTCAAATTTGCCACAACTGTATGTACCATTGCTTCTAGCTCCCATTCGGGGGGCTGAGGAGTAATGGCTTGATACAAGCTTATCGCGTAGGGAACTCGCCCGTCTAAAGGTAAGTTCTGGTCTGATGCTGCCATGTTGTTTGACAATTGGATCTTGTTGTAATATGTACCAATGGTTTGTGAGTATGTTTCTGACCTTTTGTTGTTGGGATGAGAATCGTGTAATAATTCTCAAAGTGGGTTTGGTCTCTAAAGGAGGATCCTTTTTAGGATAAAGCAAAGTGTTCCTAGATTGTTTTAGGGCTTTGTTATAGGCTTTTTTCACAAAATTGATTCGCTATAGCCCCTAGCTAATAAACGTGTACGAAGTAATTTGGCCTCAGATATGAAATCCACTAGATGAGTGCAATTTCAATGCAGCCTTATGTACTATGCATAAGGAATACTGCAGGTTAAGGGTGCAGGATGAGCACTAGCTGCATGCAACAAAGTGCTGCCCGCGGTTTCCTTGCGGAAAAGACTGGTGGCCAAACAGATTGCTTCATCTTTGAAAATCGAAAGATCCAAGAATGTAATTCTCTGTGTACTGAGGTTTAGAGTAAATCTCAGATTGAAAGAGTTTTTGTTTAGCGCCTCAACAAAGGTCATTAACATAGTGGGTGTGCCTGTCAAGATTAGAAAAATGTCATCTTCTAACGCATTCAAGACATAACTTGGTCAGAATACATAGATAATTCCTCATCCAAGAAAATGAATCGTTCCCACCACCCCAGGTACAGATTTGCGTAGGCAGGTGCACAGCATGTGCCCATAGCAACCCCCTGCACCTGGAGGTAGTGGGAACCCTTAAAGCCAAAACAGTTATGAGTAAGAACAAATTTTAAGAGAGTCAGAATGAACCTGTTGTACTCCCATTTTGTATGGGGTTCTTCATAGAGAAAGGTGTGGACCAACCCGATGCCCTGCTCATGAGGGATGCTTGAGTATAAAGGCATCAATACTGAATCATTTAATTTGCTATCATTTTCAGGTAGCAAACTGATTCCTGAAATAATTGGTCTGCCTGGAGGAGATGTACAATTTTTGTGTACCTTGGGCAATGAATAGAACATGGCTTCCCCGGGATGTTTGTTGTTAAGGTAATTATAGGTTTCCTGATCAATGAGGCATTTTTGATTGCCGTCATTGACAATAGCTAGATATTGGGTTTTGAATGTAGGCATAACCAAGGGGGAGATTTGTTGGTACCGGTCCTTATTAGACAATATATTGTAACACATCGTTTCATAGTTGTGTTTTGCCATTAGGACAACATTGCCCTCTTTGTCTGATGCTTTGATGACCAGATCTGGATGATTGCTCAATTTAGAAATAGCCTGTTTCTGAGGAATTGTGAGATTGCTGTCATACAGTGTAACTTGCATGTGTTTAATATCACTTACTACACCTAATAGGAAGGCCCAAATATGAGAATTGGTAGATAGATCTGGGAATAGTTGTGACTTAGGTTTACATTTTTAAACCGTATTGGAATCGCTACATGTTTTCGATAGCAATAGGGATGGAGATTGTTCCTGTAAAGTCATCGCTACAGAGTTTGGAATCTCTTTGTTTTCTTCTAATAATAGCATCAAGTCACAGAGGGCTCAAAAGTCCGCCATCGTGTAGTGCTTTCTGAAAACTCACGTTCTTGTTTAGCTCTGACAGTATTTTGATCGAACATGTATCTATATGTTAGCTCTCATGCAAACATGTAGATATCCTTTATTAATTCATATTTATTTAAGTTGGTAGATGGACAAAAACTTAACCCAAACTTCAGGACCTCTAGCTCAGTATCTGAGAAACAGTATGATGTAAGATTCACTATATCAAGTTCTAAGTTGGAGGTAGATGAGGCTCCACCAACTGAAAACTTGACGGTAGTGTACTTGGATATGCCAGATGGGAATCCAGTGTGGTTTGTCTCGTAAACATCTGGATAGGAGTGGATGGAATCTGCTGGGAACCTACAATAGAACAATTTAGGTATGAGGGAGTAGATGCCACCACATTGGATGGCAATAATAAATTGGATATAGGTAGTTGTGGCAGTACATTAGTTGAGGTTAGAACTGGTACAGTGGGTGTTTTGGGCATCTGAGGCTGTATATTGAGGATTTGATCAGCCTGTTTGGCCACTCTCCCCATATATTTACTTTGTGGATTAGTCCCACCACCACTATTTACCGGGTTTCCTAGTGTTTGGGTGTGAGCCCTAGAGCTATTATCACCACTAGAACGGCGCTTAGAATAGGGTGTGTAGTACCCATCACCATGTGTGTAGTACTCTGCCATCGATATGCAAAACCCTCCATAAAGGCCACTTTGTCTTTAGACATTTTATTTTGTTTTTTTTTAAATAACATCTTTAGTAATCTTGGTGATGTAATCTTTGACCTCTTGCCAGCGTGTAATATATTGGGCATGATCTTTAAACAAATCAATAGTGGATTGTAATGATAATATATCTTGGTCAAGATTATTCAGTTCTAATTGGTACTGTGCAATGAGTAATTTAATTAGTTTCATACTACATTGTGTCAAGACCTTTTCCCATGACTTTTTGAAATCCTGGGTGTAGTTCTGGAAGGAGGTATATAGGTGGACTCGTAGCCCGACAGGGCTAATATTTTTCTGTGCATATTGTTGCAAAGAGTCAACATGCCAGTACAAGTTAGATTTCTTTTTTAACAGTCTTTCCATTTTATTCATATATTGGTTAATATTAATTTCCGGTCCTATATCCGCTTTGACATTTGTTTGAATTTCATTCATGTACCCCATCCAGGCTGTACCTACGAAGTCCATAATTGTCAACCAATATAATTGAGGAAAAGAAAAATTATGGAAAAAGAAAAGAAAGAATAAAAAATAAAAATAAAAAACTGAAAACAGAAAAAATGTATTGAAGTGTATATTTAATATAGTGTATAGTTCTTAAACTAGTTAATAGCTCATTTAAATAAAAGAAAAATAAGAGAAGTAAACCTAATTAGTTTTGTATATACCACTTGATGGATTTTTGGGTGCTTCCACCCTAGCTAGAACTTCTTAAAAACAATTGCATATCTCCACAGAGTGGTACTGTGGATATGATATATAGGTAATTATTGCCACATTCCGATAATTGAGAATATTAACAAAAGGAAGATTTTTTTTTTGGAATGATGGACTTTATAGGCATAAACAAACAAATTATATTGAAAAATAAACAAAATGTATTACAAAATTTAAAATACAAAAACACATACAAAAACTTACATATTTTGACAGAGCATGCCTATGAACACAATGGCCATACTATCAAAGTGCCAAACTGGAGAATTAATCTATCAAATAACCGAATAGTATAAGTATAGTATAATTATAATGAAAATAACAATTATCCAGCAAACAGACAGTATATAACAGACTCAGCTCAGCTTGCTCTTGCGCTACATGTTATGCGTTTGAATAATGCTTCATCAGGAGCTTTGGCATATTCTATAAGTAAAAAAATAATTTTTATGCATAAATTCATAACAGTTTATGTATATAACACATAAATGAATAGATTATATCATTAAGTTGCTGCTACCATGACTTTGGCGATTAGGACTAAAACCTCTAACCTGAACACAAACCCCCATTTACCATAGAGTATAGCAAATATAATGGAAAATAAAGAATGAAAAAAAAAATGAAAAAAACGAATGAAAAAAAAGCAAGAGAGTGATTGATCGCTGGTATGGTGTGTGATGGACTATGAGAACGGGTGTAACATTAAACGTTTTTAGTCTAAGTATTGTTAAGATATTACAAAATATAATAAAAAAGTATATGTACAGCCAATTAGTTACTTACATTTCCAAAAATGGAGGGTGGGGTAAAACTATATTGAGCTGGGAATGGTGTCCCAGTCTTTGATTGATGACCAGCGAAAGGAGTTAGAGTGAACTTCTTTATCCTATTAGGGTAATCTATATATAATATACACATATGTAATAAGGGTTGGGTATTACTTATTTAAATCTAATTTAACCACTTGACCACTGGGCACTTAAACCATTAAACAATTTTCAGCTTTCGGTGCTCTCACATTTTGAATGACAATTACCCAGTCATGAAACACTGTACTTATTTTTTTTTTAATACGAACTTTTATTATGACAAAAAAAAAGAAAGGGCATACACAGTAAGCGACTGATTGATCAATAACATAAGCGTTACATCACAGTAAACAAATCAATAACAGTACAGTGTGTGCATTAATGGTGTTACAAGCGTCCTGGTTCATAACAAAGGGTTGTCTGAAAAGTACCTGCAACCCACCATTTCATCATTGTCCGTGGGGGTATGGAAAGCAAGGAAACAATCAGGCTAAAAGTATAACCTTCACTTCCACGTACTGGGGTAGAAACTGTACCGCTATATAAGCATCTGGGTATGGATATGCCACTGAAAACATAAGATAGACAAGAAAAACAGCAAAAAACAAAAACTAAACTTTAAAATTATAATAACTGCTCCATAAGGTACAGGGCCAAAATACCATTGATCCGAGTCAGTAACCCTATTTGGGGTGAGCAGACTCCAAGTCTGTCTCAGCCTACAGGTCTACGGCCTTCAGGGAGTCCAGGACTTCCACTTAAGATCGTACACCTGCACGGTGTCCATGATTGTATGATAAATCCTCTCCATTAGCTGAATGGCAGCCATTCTCTTAAGTACCTGATCCCATGCGACCGTAGGAGAGCGCCAGAACAGGGCAATCGACCAGTGTACTGCACTAAAAAGGTTATGGGAAAGTTTTTGGTCAAGGGGGGGGGGGGGTAGAACCTCAGCGAAGAAAAGGCACATTTGGAAGGTAAGCGTGATAGGGGTACCAATAATCCCCGATACTCTGTCCTGCACTCTTTGCCAGAGGGTCCTGAGGGCCGGACAACTCCAAAATATATGAAGGGGAGTACCTGAGTCGGGACAACCCCGAAAACAAGATCCAAAAACGGTGGGGAAGAATTTATGTATTTTCGCGGGGGTGTAATACCACCTGGTATGTAGCTTCACCACCGTTTCCTTCACCGCCTCGGACCTGGTGCACTTGTGCATATTGAAAATCCTGAGAGTCCACTCCTCTGGGGAGGCCTCCTCCCCCGTCTCTAGTTCCCACTTCAGTATGGCTGCAGATTTATCTAAGAGGCCTACGCCTGCAAGGGATGAGTATATAATGGAGATGCCACCCCTATCCCTAGATTCCCTGCCACATAGTCTCTCGAAAAAGGTTTCTGTCCCCAAGGTAGCCCTAGGGAAGTAGGAATTGTAAAAGTGCCTAATTTGCAGGTAACAGAAAAATTCTGAATTAGGGAGGGCGTGGGAGGTTTGGAGAGATCCGAAAAACCTAAAAGTCCCTCTGTCATGTAGGGAACCATAGGTGGTCAGATCCCCCCGGACCCATAATGCAAAGCTATTTTGGTCGTGAAGGGCGGCCGTGAACACCGGGTTCCCGATAAAAGAGGTCATCCTAGGGTTGGGTGGACGTAGTGAGAATTTCCCACAGTGCAGAGACCATAGGCGAAGTGACTGACTCACAACTGAGTTCAGGGCAGAGATCTCTTTAATATACAAGGTTTTATTCCAAAGTAGGCCTGGGAGATAATAGGGGGCCACCGAGGAGCGCTCGAAGCGCAGCCATGGTATAGTCCTCGGGGAATAGTGCCATTGAGCAAGTTGAAGGAATCTGGCTGAGAGATAGTATAACCAGATATTAGGGAGACCCAAACCACCCAGATTTCTAGCCCTGTAGACCATTTGCTTACCTAAACGGGGCTTTTTGTTATGCCAGACGAAGTTATTAATATCCCTCTGCAGGGATTCCAGTGTCAGGCGGGATATATAATTGGGCAGGGATCTAAATAAAAATAAAAGTTTAGGGAGGATCGACATCTTGACTGCCTGCACCCTGCCTAAAAATGAAATATGATAAGAGTCCCAGGAGTGTAACAGTTGTCTAATGCGGGAAAACATAGCAGGGTAATTAGCTAGGTATATTTTATGGCTAGTTGTAGCTAGTTTAATCCCCAGATAAGAGAAGGTCTGGCCATCCATAGGAAAGCCGAAATTCGCTTGAATCTGTGCTGCAGTCTGTTGGGGGAAATTAATCGGAAGGGCCGAACACTTAGAAAGGTTGACACCCAGACCAGACAGACCCCGGAAATCATTCAGGATGGAGATAAGGTTAGGTATGGAGACAATAGGGTCTGTCAGAAACAGGAGCACATTGTCCGCATACATGCTTAGTTTAAATTCTTGGTCCCCCTTAACATAGCCTAGAGGCGATTCAGTTCGCATTGTGCGCTATACAAGTATTTCATTCATTCATTCATTCATTCAATGTTGGGGTTAAGATTACTCACTCTGGCCAGAGGTTCAATGGCCAGGGCAAATAGCAAGGGTGACAATGGGCACCCCTGCCTGGTACCACGATCCAGAGTGAAATAGTCTGAGTTACAGCCCGGCAGCTTGATTCGAGTGCGTGGGTGGTGGTAAAGCGCCCTGAAACTCTGGACGAAGGCTCCCGAAAAGCCAAATTTCTCCAAAGCCAATTCTAGATAGGACCATAACACACTGTCGAACGCCTTATGAATATCAAGGCTCAACAGCAAAACTCTACGGGAAAATAGGTCAGCATGACATTAGAGGTGAGCCTGATATTATCCGTGATCTGTCTGGTCGGTATAAAACCCGTTTGGTCTGGGGAGATAAGGGAAGTGATAATTTTAGAGAGCCTGTCGGCCAAAATGCGCCTAAAGATCTTAAGGTCAGTGTTTATAACCGATATTGGCCTGTAGTTCTGCGGGAGGGTGTGATCCTTATTTGGCTTGGGGATCAGGGACATATTCGCTAGCAGCATGTCCTCCGGGAAAGTATTTCCCCCGAGGACATGGTCGAACACGGCCCTGAGGTGTGGTGTTAAAGAGGCCTGAAATTTTTTATAGTACTGGGCCGAGAATCCATCCAGCCCAGGGGTTTTGGAAGGTTTAAGTGATTTAATAACTTTAAATATTTCCTGATCAGAGCAAGGGGCATTTAATTCCTGGATTTGTTCTGGGGATAAACTAGGGAGCGGTACGTCCTCCAGCCAAGACCCAAGCGCCAGATGCGGGGGGGAGGTCTGGGGGGAGAGGAGGTCTGTGTAAAATTTGGAAAAAATTTTAAGAATCTCAGAAGGGTGGGAAACCACTGTGCCATTAGCGTTTCGTAACCTATATGTATTTGTATCTGTCAGACAGGATTTTGTCAAGCTCTAGTCTATGCGAGTTGATTTGTTGTAATAGGTTAGGGTCGTGGTCTTGGGAGTGTAAATGATAAAGTCTGTCTAGTTCAATCGTGAGCCTGTTTATATCCGCCAGTCTCTGCCTATTTCTCTCTGCCGCTATTTGGATCAGGTGTCCCCTAACTACCACCTTATGAGCAGCCCACAGAATTGAGGGGGACACATCATTCGTATCATTATTGGTAAAATAATCTGAAATGTGGGAGGAAATTTGTGCTACCAAAATTGGGTCTGAAAGGAGTGCCTCGTTTAGTCTCCAACCTGCCACAGAGGGCTTAAGGCCCATATGGGTCAGGTCCAAGGATACCATCTGATGATCAGACCAAGGGCAAGGGTGAATGGTCACGGCTGTGGAGTTAGCCAAAAGGATCGGTGTTCAAAACATATAATCCAGCCTGGAGTAGCTGTCATGAGGGTGGGAATAAAAGGTATACTCCCGGGCCCCTATGTTATGGGCTCTCCAGGAGTCTGTCAAATTATGGGAAATAAGCATTGTTTACAGGGATTTAGAAAAGGTGTTGGTGGAGCCTCTGTTTCTGCTACGGTCTAGCACTGAGTGAGCCACTAAGTTAAAATCTCCCCCCACTAACATGTGAGGAGAAATATAACCCTCTAGGATCCGGAAGAACGCCTTAAAAAAAGCAAGTTGTGAATCATTGGGTGCATATAAATTCGCCAATGTGACCTGTTTACCCTGCAAGGAACCCTGAAGAATGATAAACCTGCTCGCCGGATCCTTATACACTCTATCCACGTTAAATAGTACCCCATTTCTGAAAAAAATGGCCCCAACCGGGATCGGGATCCAAAAGTGGTGTAATAACCACGGGTATATGCCTTATCAAAATAGGAGGGGTGGTTACCCGTAGAGAAATGCGTCTCCTGCAGGAACAACACATCCGCCTTTAACTGTTTATAGGCCCTGAATGCTTTCTTCCGCTTCTGAGGGGAGTTAAACCCCTTAACGTTATGTGAGACTATCCTGATCCCCATTGGGTATAAAAAAGGGCAAGTATAACCCTATGAAAAAAAAGCTCAGATCCCGAGGGGTGGTGAAAAATATACACGTACACAATGGGCTGTCTAATAGGCCACACTGCAAAAGTAAGCATGTTAAAGCATATATAGATAGATAATAGAGGCTGTGAGGGGTTAGCTCGGTAGCGGGTGTGTGTGACCCCCTGGATGGGTTCACAACACGAAGTCAGGCACAGCAGACAGCGGTGTAGGTTAAAAAAACAAAAGATCCGGTTTATTTTTGCTACATGCAGTGATACAAATAACAGCCAAACAAAATAAAACAAGAAAATAAATCCTGGTCAGCTTGACCTCTAACTACACACGTAGACTCCCTGTCTAACAACTGGGTGCAGCCTTGTGCTGCCCCAGTCCCTGTCTCTATTGTAGGGGTTTGCCACACAGGCGTTAACTCACCGCACAGAACAGATCTCAGACTCCCCAGTCTATACACACAAAACTGGTTCCAGGATGGAGCATCTCCCTATGCATGCTGGGGTTTTTTGTAGAGGCCTTAATGAGCCCACTTACTACAGCTGGGCTCATTAACTCTTCCCCTCTAATTGTAAAAGTCTGCATAAAGCCTGAATCTAGGACACACATATTTCCCATCCTGAATACAACCAGGTGATTTTACCTGCGTGCTGCCACATACCCCCCCCCCTCTTGTTTCAACCTTGGGGTTGTAACACAAGTAGCCAGACACGCATGTATCCGAGACAAAGCATCCACATTCCCCATTTTAACACCAGGGCGATGCTTAACTGTAAAGTTAAATTCCTGTAGGGCCAGGAACCACCTATTTACCCTTCTATTGGTCTCCTTGTTTTGAGCCATCCACTTTAAAGGAGCGTGATCAGTCACCAGGTCAAAGTGCCTAGCTAGCAGATAGTACCGAAGGGAATCTAGAGCCCACTTCACTGCTAAACATTCCTTCTCAATCGTGGAGTAATTTACCTAATGGGACTTCAACTTTCTGCTGAGGTAAATGACTGGGTGCTCTTCCCCGTTCCAGACCTGGGATAACACTGCTCCTAACCCAACGTCTGATGCATCAGTTTGTACCACGAAGTCCTTAGAGAAGTCTGGTGAGTACAACACTGGCTGGCTACATAAGGCTGTTTTTAAGGACTGAAATGCTTCTTCAGCCTCTGGGGACCATTTAACCATGACCGACTCTTTCCCTTTTGTCAGGTTGATGAGGGGCACAGCCTGAGAAGCAAAATGGGGAATGAATCGTCGATAATAGCCAGCGATTCCCAGAAAGGCTCGTACCTGTTTCTTGATGTTGGGACGTGGCCAACTCTGTATGGCCTCGACTTTATTGACTTGGGGTTTTATCACCCCCCTTCCAATAGTGTACCCAAGATATTTGGCCTCCTCCTGTCCAATGGTACACTTCTTTGGATTGGCCGTAAACCCAGCTTCCCGGATAGAGTCTAGGACTGCTTGTACTTTTGGCAAATGTGAGACCCAGTCTGTGCTATGGATAATCACATCATCCAGGTAAGCTGCAGCATATTTCTGATGGGGCCTCAGAATCTTATCCATTTTCCGCTGGAATGTTGCCGGTGCATTCTGTAACCCAAACGGCATTCTCTTATATTGGAATGCCCCATCTGGGGTTACAAACGCAGTCTTCTCCTTGGCCGACTCGGCCAGGGGAATTTGCCAATACCCTTTGGTGAGATCAAGAGTTGTCATATATCGGGCTGTTCCCAGCCGGTCAATCAACTCATCTATACGCGGCATGGGGTAGGTGTCAAATTTTGTAACTTTATTTAATTGTCGAAAATCGTTACAAAACCGCCAGCTCCCATCAGGTTTGGGCACTAGTACGATAGGACTGGACCAGTCACTCTGGGACTCCTCTATCACACCCAATTCCAGCATCCTTTGAACCTCCCCACGTATTGCCTCCCGTCGGGCCTCTGGTATTCTATAAGGTTTTAGTTTTACCCTTTCTCCTGGCGGGGTGATAATGTCATGCTCTACGCCAGATGTTTGTCCCGGCAGCTCAGAGAAAATCTCTTTGTTACGAAGTACAAACTCTTTAACCTCCTGTTGTTGGGGTTTCGATAAGGTGTCTGCTATTCCAACCTCAGGAACTAAGCAAACAGGCTGTGCTTGTGACAAAGTCTCCGCGACTAGGGATTCCCTATCCCTCCAGGCTTTCAGCAGATTGACGTGATAGATCTGCTCCGGCTTTCACCTTCCTGGCTGTCTAACCCTGTAGTTCACCTCACTAATTTTTTCAATTACTTCGTATGGACCTTGCCATTTGGCCAGAAATTTGCTTTCAACCGTAGGGACTAGCACCAAGACCCTATCCCCCGGGGAAAAGGTACGTGTCTTGGCCCCACGGTTGTACACTCTCTGCTGTGCTAACTGCGCTTGGGTTAAATGTTCCTTTACAATTGGCATTACCTGTGCAATTCTATCTTGCATCAGGGCGACATGCTCAATCACACTCCTGTGAGGAGAACTCTCATTTTCCCAAGTTTCCTTGGCGATATCCAGCAGCCCTCTTGGGTGTCTCCCATAGAGCAACTCGAAGGGTGAGAAACCCGTAGAGGATTGGGGTACCTCCCTAATGGCAAACATCAGATAGGGTATTAGACAGTCCCAATTCTTTCCATCTCTATCCACCACCTTCTTTAACATTTGTTTTAGGGTTTTGTTGAATCTTTCAACCAACCCATCTGTTTGGGGGTGATACACAGATGTACGCAATTGTGTCACTTTGTACAACTTGCATAGTTCCTTCATAACCCGGGACATAAAGGGTGTACCTTGGTCCGTAAGCAGTTCCTTACAAATACCCACGCGGCTAAAAACCAGAGATAGCTCTTTGGCTATGGTTTTGGCCGAGGTATTTCGAAGAGGAATTGCTTCCGGATAACGGGTGGCATAGTCCAATATAACCAAAATGTACTGGTGCCCCCTAGCGGACTTCATTATCGGACCTACCAAATCCATGGCGATCCTTTCAAAGGGGACCTCAATGATAGGAAGAGGTACCAGCGGGTTACGGAAATGTGGCATAGGTGCCGACTTCTGACACACAGGGCAGGAGGAACAATAATTTTCTGTTTCCTTCATGACCCCAGGCCAATAGAATCTCTGCAGTACCCTCTCTCTGGTTTTTTCGGTCCCCAGATGACCTCCCAGAATGTGCCCATGGGCCAATTCTAACACCAACTTCCTGTAAGGTTTGGGCACTACAAGTTGCTCAATGGTTTCTTCTGCCCTTTGAGCCACTCGATACAGCAGGTCCCTTTCCACAGTGAAGTACGGGTAAGTGCAAGTCTTATCTGGGTTCACTAACTCGCCATCTACTTTCACCACATTTTCCCGGGCCTTTATTAGGGTGGGGTCTTTTAACTGTTCTGTGGCAAAATTTTCCCTGTGAACCTCAAGATCCGAAAACTCCACAGACGGCATGTTTTCAACTGAGGATGTTGGCTCCTCCCCAGTTTCTCGAGTTTCCCCCGCCAATACCGACAAGGGAAATTCAGGAGAGTCTTCACCACCCCCAGAGGAATTCTGGTCATCTTCCTGGTTTATAGGGGCACCAGTGGGGGGCTCAGGACAATCCCAGAGTTCCCAGAATTTTGGAAAATCCCTTCCCACAATAGCATCATGTGGTAAGTGAGACACTAACCCCACCTGATGAGAGAGGTTACCTTTGGGGGTCTCAAAAAACACTGAAGTTACAGGATACTCTCGGGTGTCCCCATACACACAAATAACAGCCACCCTGTTCTTCCCAGAGACCTTTGTAGTAACTAATTCAGATTTTATCAATGTTACCAGGCTACCTGAATCTAGCAACACATCAACAGGTCTACCATTAATACACATTTTACATAAATGTTTCTCAGGTCCCCGAATGGCAGTGCATGCAACTGTCGCAAACAGCGACTGACGTCTCTCCCTTATAAAGTCACATTGCATAGGCTCATCCACAACTGGGCAATTGGCTGCAATATGTCCCTCTTGCCGGCAGCGGTAGCAAATAATCTTTTTCGCTGCCTCTTGCAGCATGGGCTTCCTGGGCGGCTCCCGCCAGACCTTAGGTAGAACTCCCACCCTCTCACTCTCTCCACCCTCACCCCTTGGAGTCATCTTACCCGCCACTGGGGATGATCTGGTCTTAGGGGGGAAAGTCCGTGAGTCCCTGGAAGAGGTGGTCAGGTTCTCTGTAGCCAAGTACCTCTCAACCAGATCCACAAGTTTATCTGCATTTTCTGGGTCTCCATGGCTTAACCATTTTTGGATGGCAGTAGGAAGAGCTCTCAGGAAACGATCCATAACCACACGCTCCACAATGTTTGGTGCAGTCAAAGTCTCTGGCTGCAGCCACTTCCTGCTCAGGTGAATGAGATCATACATTTGAGACCTGGGAGGTTTTTCAACCTGAAAAGTCCAGTTATGCACACGCTGAGCCCGGACGGCCAGGGTGACACCCAGCCGTGCCAATATTTCTGCTTTTAGCACCACATAGTCTTTTGCTTGGTCAGGCTCTAGGTCATAATAAGCTTTCTGCGATTCCCCAGTTAACAGAGGGGCCACCAGTCCAGCCCATTGCTCCTTAGGCCACTTTTCCCTTTCAGCAGTCCTTTCAAATGTGGTCAAAAACACCTCCGGATCATCCTCTCCAGTCATTTTTGTCAATAAACGGCTCACACCAAAGGATGCGGTATTATTGTAACCACTTGCTTCATTGGTCTGCGGACGTTGCTGTATTAATGTCTCTATTTTCTGTTGAAAATTCTGCTCTTGTTTCTGCAATAGGTCTATAAAGCGGGCTTCAGATTGCTGCAGTGCTTGTTGCTGAGCTTCCAGGCTCTGCTGGTGAGCTTTCTGCTGGGCTGCAAGGCTCTTTTGTAAAGCTGCATTTGTTTGCTGCTGATTTGCATTTGCTTGCTGCTGGTTTGCATTTGCTAGAGCCAGCTGTCTCAGTATCTCTTCCATGCTAGCCTTAAAAAAAAATTGAAAAAAAAACTTTCCAAAATTCTCCACCAACTGTGAGGGGTTAGCTCGGTAGCGGGTGTGTGTGACCCCCTGGATGGGTTCACAACACGAAGTCAGGCACAGCAGACAGCGGTGTAGGTTAAAAAAACTAAAGATCCGGTTTATTTTTGCTACATGCAGTGATACAAATAACAGCCAAACAAAATAAAACAAGAAAATAAATCCTGGTCAGCTTGACCTCTAACTACACACGTAGACTCCCTGTCTAACAACTGGGTGCAGCCTTGTGCTGCCCCAGTCCCTGTCTCTATTGTAGGGGTTTGCCACACAGGCGTTAACTCACCGCACAGAACAGATCTCAGACTCCCCAGTCTATACACACAAAACTGGTTCCAGGATGGAGCATCTCCCTATGCATGCTGGGGTTTTTTGTAGAGGCCTTAATGAGCCCACTTACTACAGCTGGGCTCATTAACTCTTCCCCTCTAATTGTAAAAGTCTGCATAAAGCCTGAATCTAGGACACACATATTTCCCATCCTGAATACAACCAGGTGATTTTACCTGTGTGCTGCCACAAGGCCCAGGAGGATCATAGCATTAGTTGACTGAGCTACATTACAAAATAGAGTCCCGTACCTGAGAAGAAAAATAACCATAAGCAACATTGTGAACAAATAAACCATTGGGGTCGGCAGGGGATAGACCATCCCGACATATAGATAAACCATTATCTGTCAGGTGAAAAAACTTCCTGAACAGTAGGACCTAAGGGTCCAACACTCTCGTCCTCCTATGAGGAGAAAGAGAGCAGGAGGGGCAGAGAGCAATTCGCCTCCGCTCACCACAACTCTCTCCTCTCCCGAGGGGATGTAAGAGTGGGGGGACAATCAAGCGCGGACACAGCGTCTCAGCACAGCAGGGACCTGGTAGAGCTAAGGGTGCATCATGGTGTGCTCAATAAGACAGGGGGGAAAGGGTGATGTAGGCACTGTGCTCAAGCCAAGGAGTCCCCATCTGGCAGAGACACCCATCCGCCAGTCCAACCAAATCCAGGTCTGGAGATAAGTTCAAGGCCTACGGGCCATCAGGATGATGTGAAACCAAGCCATCATAGCAGGTGGCCTCTGAGATTTTGCCTTTGCCGCCTGCGGTCTCTTTGTGGGGAAGGGGTGGCCCAGATGGCTGAGGGGCGAGGTGTAGAAGGCATCCTGGGGAGGTCATCCTTTGCCATGAGTCCCAGCTTGACCGGGAGCTCCTTTCCTTCCAGAATGGTGGTGACCGTGTACATGGTACCGTTCTGTATAACCTGGAGCTTAAATGGAAATCCCCATCTGTACCGTATACGGGCTTCCTGCAGGGAAGCTGTGATTTCCTTAAACTTACACCACTTGTCAAGGGTAGCCGGGGATATGTCCGGGTAAATTTGGATCCTCACCCCCTTAAGGGTAATGTTAGGGGTGGCTCGAGATGCCCTCAGGATCTCCTCTTTCACTAAATAATCCTTGAGGCACAAAATAATGTCTCTTGGGGGTTTGTCTTCTGGGGGCTTGGGATGCAAAGCTCTATGCAGCCTGTCACATGTAAATGCTGTAATAGGAGAAGCAGGCAACAGAGATTGAAACAGCTTAAGCACGGCAGGGGCTAGGTCAGTAATGGCCTCTGGGACCCCCCTGAGCCTCAGGTTGTTACGTCTGTTTCTATTGTCAAGGTCCTCCAAGTGTCCCTGGAGCTGGGAGACAGACTCAGAGAGAGTTTCATGATCTCTACGGAGGTCAGAGTATGCAAGCTGTAGCTCATCGTGCTTAGTTTCTAATAAGTCAGTCCTGCCCCCCAATGCAGCGAGCTCCTGTTGCAAAGTAGTGGTGGATTTATGGAGTTCTGTTTGGAACTTCTCCGCCAACTTTGTGTACATGGCTGTGAGGCTGTCATCCAGGTCTGCTTTCGTGATTTGTAAAGGGTACTCACCATCCCTGGTCAAGTGTGCAGGGGAGGCTGCAGGGCTGCCTCTGAGCTCCGGCGTGTGTCCCGGGTCGGCGCCATCTTGGAAGTTCCCCGCCATCTCCTGGGCTCTGAGGAGATAATTTGTAAGGGACCTCTGTGCTGGTTTCCCGCGACGGGACTTGGCGGACGGCATGCACTGATCTTTCCCCCGGGGGTGCAGGTACTTTGTATGTTTGATCGGCGTGTTCAACGGCCCCGGGGAGCAAGTTAGTGTCCCCGCTGTGACGGAACTCCGCTCAAGTGCGACCGTCCAGGTTCGCGTCGCGCATGCACCCCAACACTGTACTTATTTGAAATTTCTGTCCTTTTTTTCACATAAATAGAGCTTTCTTTTGGTGGTATATTATTTGGTCTTTGTGAAAGTTATAGAGTCCACAAGCTATGGTGCCAATCTCTGAAAATTGACCACACCTGAAGGCCTATCTCATTTCTTGAGACCCTAACAAGCCAGGAAAGTACAAATATCCCCCAAATGACCCCTTTTTGGAAAGTATGCATTCCAAGGTATTTAGTAAGAGGCATGGTGAGTTTTTTACGTTGTAATTTCTTTTGCAAAATTCTTTGCAAAATAAAGATTTTCTTTTTTTCTTTTTCTTTTTTTCACAAAATTGTTATATTAGCAAGTTATTTCTCACACACAGCATATGCCTAGGGCAAATTACACCCCACATACACACACATTCTACTACTCCTCCTGATTATGGCAATACCACATGTGTGAGACTTTTAAAAAAGCATGGCCACATACAGAGGCCCAACATGCAGGGAGCGCCATCAGGTGTTCTTGGAGCATAAATTACACATATCATTTCTTGAGTACCTCTTACATTTCTGAAGGCCCTGAAGAACCAGCACAATGGGAACGCCCCAAAAATGACCTAATTTTGGAAAGAAAACAACCCAATGTATAATCTATGAGGCATAATGAGTCTTTTGAGCATGTCATTTTTTTCTACAAGTTTTTGGAAAATGTGTAAAGAAAATGAAAACGCATATTTTTTTACACAACCTTGTCCATTTACACAATATTTCTAACACATAGCATGTACATACCAAAAATTACACCTCAAAATAGATTTTTCTACTCCTGAGTACGGTGATACTACATGTGTGAGACTTTTCCACAGCGTGGCCACATACAGAGGACAAAATGCAGGAAGCACCGTCAGGTGTTCTAAGGACATAAGTTTCAAATCTAATTTGACTACCTATTACACTTTTGTGAGGCACTGTAGTGGCATGGATGAGCATGAATGGGGATGGATGAGCCATGAATGGGGATGGCTGAGCATGAATGAGTATGGCCGGGTAGGGCTGAGTATGGATGACTATAGATGGGATGGCTGGGTACAGCTGGGTATGATTGAGTATGACTGAGTATGGCTGAGTATGGCTGGGTATGGCTGCATACGGCTGCATACGGCTGCATACGGCTGGGTACAGCTGCGTACAGCTGCGTACGGCTGGGTAAGGCTGCATACAGCTGGGTAAGGCTGCATATGACTGCGTACGACTGGGTATGGCTGCGTACGGCTGGGTACGGCTGCGTACGGCTGAGTACTGCGTACAGCTGGGTATGGCTGGGTATGGCTGTGTACGGCTGGGTATGGCTGCATAAGGCTGAGTACGGCTGCGTATGACTGCGTACAGCTGGGTATGGCTGGGTATGGATGGGTATGGCTAATTATGGATGGGGGTGGATAGGATGGTTGAGCATGGATGGATGGATGAGTATTGCTGAGGATGGATGGATGAGTATGTTGAGTATGGATGGGTGAGCATGGATGGATGGATGGGTATGTAGAGTATGGATGGGTATGTAGAGCATGGATGGATGAGTATGCAGATTATGGATGGATATGCAGAGTATGGATAGATGGGTATGCAGAGTATGGATGGGTATGCAGAGTATGCAGTTTATGGATGGATGGGTATGCAGAGTATGGATGGATGAGTGTGCAGATTATGGATGGATATGCAGAGTATGGATGGATGGGTATGCAGAGTATGCAGTTTATGGATGGATGGGTATGCAGAGTATGGATGGATGAGTATGCAGAGTATGGATGGATGAGTATGCAGAGTATGGATGGATGAGTATGCAGAGTATGGATGGATGAGTATGCAGAGTATGGATAGATGAGTATGCAGAGTATGGATGGATGGGTATGCAGAGTATAGATGGGTAAGCAGAGTATGCAGAGTATGAATGGGTATGCAGAGTATGGCTGGGTATGCAGAGTATGGATGGGTATGGATGGCTGAGAATGGATAGATGGATGGATGGATCTGTCACTGAACAGCACTGCTGCCACCAATCTCTCCCCTCTCCACTCACACTGGACAGAGAGGGGAGAGAGGAATCGGAAATCACGCCGGTTTGCTTTTATGTGATCACTCCATCATTTGACGAACCTATGCGGTTTAGGAGATATTTACAAAAAGACAGGCACCGCTGTCTATGGCGCATGCACCGTAGACAGCGGCGCGCAGGTGCACTGAGCAGGCCGAAGATCACGGCGATATGTCGGTCGTGTCAGCTCCCGTGCGAATGCGCGGGAGTGACGTCATTGCAGCTCTGGCAAATCACAGCGCCAGAGCAGCGAGACCCAGAAGTCACTCCGGGGTACATGGCAGCGGCGAAGATGAAGAAGGAGGACTGCTTCGGGGGCTTCGTTCTCAGGTAAGTTATTCATAATGAGCTAGTATGCTATGCATACTAGCTAATTATGCCTTTGCCTTGTAGATTGCATAAAAAAAAATAGCCTTTACTTCTTCTTTAAGGATTAGCATTCCTCGTGATCCCCGCTCAAAATTACAGCACCACGCCAAGTAGATCCTGCTGTACCAGACGCCAGCCCACAGCATCTCTTTGTACACCTGTCCCGGTAGTGATGTCACTTCGTATGATGGACGTGACATTCACATAGCCGGCTGAGTTCTAGTGCGCATTCGCCAAAACCCTCGGAGCGTCACACGCATCACCAAGGAGCACTCTCACCAAGGAGCTTTCTCATATTTGGGTTTGGGTATGGTCCATGCTTCCCGTCATAGTCGGCCCTCTTGAAGATGTCCACCGTCTCCACAATCTCTATAAAGGCCATATTGGAGGCCTTAAATATCCTCCGGGATTGGGAGGTTTGTGGCTCAGGGCTTTCCTCGTCTTTCTTTGCTGCTGCTGCTGTCTGCATACACTTGTTGTCTCTTCGCCATGTGCTCTCCCACTGCACCGAAAGACAAGGGGCAGGGAATAGACTAGAAAGAATGTGAGGGGAGGGCGGAGTTTCATGCATGCACAGTGTATATAAAGCATAACAAGCGTGTGTCGTACGTACGATCAATGAGAGGAGATAGGTGTTTCGGAAGCACCGTTCGTTTGAACGAAGGTACAATTTTAACTTGGTGCATCAGTGGCCTATACTACTTACAGATTGAGGCCTATATTGGGACAAGATTAGGAGAGTTTAGCCTGACATTAGGGTTTGTCTTGTGTTATGTCTTACAGATAAAATGGATCTATTGACCAGGACCTTATCCCCATATTCACTGATATGTACAGGGAGCAAACCATCCCTTTTATAACAATAAAACAAAGAGGAAGGCAGCGCTGAATCAATTTCTTTTTGAAGCCGGTGATCCCCTATTTCAAGGCCCTAATTGGTGGCATGAGGAGCGCTGATAATAGGGAGCACAAGAAGATCCAGGATTTCAAGAGATCTGGAGTTGCAGCCAGGGCCGGACTTACCATTGGGCTTGACTGGGCTCAAGCCCATGTGCCCTGCCCAACAGGCTGCCCCGTCCGTTTACATTTTAAATATATTCATATTCATTATAATTTAATTATCGTTTTAACCATTTTTATTGCTTTTATTAATCTCCTGGCTCGTTTTTAATTATTACATTGTTTACTGTGTATATGGTTGTTTCCGCACATCCGGCCACTTCCCTTAAGCATGTGTGTATATATATCTGACCTTGTGAATGGTCAGCTAGATCAGATGAAACAAAGGATGATGTGAAACGCGTCATCTCATTGACCACTACGTCACTTCCGGTCCGCTGTGTTTGTTTTCCAGTACAGTATCCCCCACATATACACATATATTATCTACTTTTGTGAGTAGGCATTTGTCTTGTTTTGTCTTGTCCAATTAAACAGAAGTTCTTTAATACTGCACTGAGTCTGATGCACCTTGTCCTTTTCTATTTCTGTTTTATAGAGCTGTACTTCACTCTCCAGGTTGCAGCCATCAAAGCAATCCTAATGACTGTTCCTATATATATAATATTTGAGACTATTTAAGGACTATACAGAATTGTTCCTTGCGCCATCTCTCCCTTTTCTCTTATCTTGAGGTTTGCTGATTGGTTATTGGCAGTTACATAGTGCCTCGTTTACTGCCATCGAGAAAACCTGTCTGCATTAGACAGTGATGTAATGATGGACAAACGGTTTTAGAGAATCATCGGTATCAGAATCGTGATCTCTATTTTTATTCTCAGTTTATCCAGAATTGTGTAGCTCTAATACATAGAATGTTTATGTATCATTTTGTTCTATTTAAAGTAATGTATAGAAGGTAGGGCCCAAAAGTGACTCAAGCCCAGGGGCCCCCACCACCCTAAGTCCTGCCCTGGTTGCAGCAGATGACATTTATGTACCCTGGCTGTGGTACTATGACAGACTGCATGTTCTGGCAAGCCACGCTGAACCCAGGCCAGCACTCTCCAATCTTCCTTTAAGGCTTCCTTCCAACTCAGCTGAGGCTTCCGGCGTCCAACCTGGGCCTTCCAGCCAGGAAGATGTGAAGGAGCCCAGCTTGAGCCAGGTATAGCATTGTTCAACTTATTTCTAGTCAAATCATTAATGATGTTCACTAGATCTTATTATTGATGAGTAAGTTCTGATTTTACAAAGGGTTTTACATATCAATAGACAGTAGTGGCCACAAATGATTGGGACAAGAATGAAAAATGCTGGGGTCAGAATGATAGTCTTTTCTATTTATTAACCTTCAATTTGCAACTGTCATGAGCTGAAAATTGTGTGTGATTGATGAACCAAAAACTAAAACTATGCCCCTTTTTCAGACGCAGGAAAGTCTCAGCCAGGAGGAGGCTGTGGAAAGTGGCAGCCAGGAGGTGGCAGGGGTAAGGGACAGCCAGGAGGTGGCCGGGCCCAGTAGCCTGTCTGAATCCCAGAGCCCTCCCTCTGCCTTCCACAAAAAAGTGCCAAGAAGAGAAGTAACCTGGAAGAGGCAGCACTTGGCCTATTTCTGAAGGCTACTGTGGCCCTCAGAAACCCCTCCAGTCTTCAAGAGCACTATGCTTACATAGCAGCCTGCAAAATGCTGGAAATGGAGGAGGGCCAATGCTTCTTCTGTGAGGAAGTGATCTTACAAGCCCTAAATAAGGGGTTGAGGGGCGAACTCACAAGCCAAAGCCACGTTTGTGAGTTCAACCATGGTCCTCCACCCCCAGCCACAACTACAACACTAGAGCCACTGCCTGGAATGAAGTGTGGAAGGAAGACAAGAGAGTGATGGCCTGGGTTCAGTCTGGTCTGGCAAAAGATGCAGGCTGTTGTAGGAGCACACCCTGGGGACGTATATATCATCTGCTGCTGTTCCTAATCTCTTGTAGTTTTGGACCGGATTGTGCTCACTATTATAAAGACTCCTCAGGCCACCAATTTTGACCGTAAAATAATTGATGTGTGCCCTGGGGTACAAAGGCTTCACAAATTTACCAGTTTCTCCAGCGTTGCTTTCCTCCTTTATTTTGTTATGACCCAGAATAAATGGCTAGTTATTTTTCACAAATACTTGCCCATGTGTTTTACTTCAAAAAGGACAGTTTGTTTGTGAGTAGGCAGATACATTTCAAAAATACTATGTCAAATTACACCAACACCAAACAACCTCCTTGAGGTTAAAAAATAAAAGATAATAATGGTGTTGTGGTAACTTGACACAAAACAAAAGAAAAAAGTATAGAGATCACTATACAAAAAAACAAAAATAGGAGACCCGGATAAAAAAAAAAACTCAAGCCAAAAATTCTGAACATTATTATGGAGATCTGACAAAAAAATAAAAATATTCATGAGAATGCAAGAAATAATAAAGAAATCAGTTTGTGAGATCTCTGTGTGAATATGAGCAGCAAAACAACTTCATTATTGTAGCATTCTAAAGAAGAAGGGAATGTGCTGCATTAAAAGATTTCAAAATTTGCAGCGTGACGATCGGTAGTTTTACCAGATGGAGCGTTTCGGTCTCATACTTGATTCTGAGAATGCGCAGAACTTTGTGCATTGGAATTGTGGACACGTGAAAGGAAATTTACGAGAACGGATTTTGTTGTCGGAAAATTTGAGATCCAGATCTCAAATTTTGTGTGACGGAAATTCCGATGGAAAATGTCTGATGGAGCCTACACACAGTCAGAATGCTCCCATCGAACATTTTCCATCGAAAAATCCGACCATGTGTACGGGGCATAACAACACAATTAGCTGCTAGCACAAATGGTGCAAACTCATATATATACTGTAGGTGCTTTGCTTATTAGGACAAAACCTAATGTCAATAATATAAAATAAATATATCCATAAAGAATGTGCTCAAAGTTCACAAAACACAATTTAAATGTGAACCAGTATTGAAAATACAAAAACATGCTGTGAATAAGTGCAGTCAATCCTCCACCAGTTTCGCCAAGGGCTCTTATCTGGCCATCTGACCCACTACAAAGGCCAAAGTCACATGACACAGCCAATACACTGGTCAACCAGGTAAAACCTAGTCATTTTGGTTACTCAAATAACATACCTTTCAGGAATGGTAAGTACAGCTTGACTGAAATAAGTCTTGAAAGAGAGTATCTTCTGATTTATCAGATTGATTGACTTGCCTGTCTCTTTGAGATCAAACCAATTAAAACATAAATGGATAAGTTAACAGTTTTATATTTTATATAAATTCTTACTTAATTGAAAAGCTACCAGTCCAATAATCTATAAATCCAAAAGAACATCCCACAGGTGTAAGGAGATGTCTAAATTTCTTTCAGCTGCGTCAGGTAAATCCCCTGATTAAGACATGTGACAAGCCCTGTGTCTAATACGTGCTGGGGAGGGGCTAGGATGGATTAGAAGCCAGCTGTGACACTGTGACATTGATCTCTCAGCGGGGCGGCTAGAGGCATAACAATACACCTGTCGGATTGGGATTGTTCGATTTACCCATGCTATGTATAGAGTGGTGCGCTGGTAAGATGTGAATGCGATTAACATATTTTTTAATAAACTGGAGTTTAAATGTTACATAGTTAGTAAGGTTGAATAAAGACACCAGTCCATCCAGTTCAACCTGAGTGAGTGCATGTCTACAATTGTCTCTATTCATGTACATTGGGTCTCATTAAGATGCTCATCTATCATAATATTATTTATTTAAGGTACCCATATAGTGCTATCAATTTACGCAGCACTCCACACATACTTGGCACACTCACATCTGTCCCTACCCTCAAGGAGCCCACAATCCAAGGTCCCCAACTCACATTTATATACTTGGGCCAATTCTGGACAGAAGCCAATTAACCTACTAGCATGTCTTTGGAGTGTGGGAGGAAAATAGAGTACCCAGAGGAAACCCACGCAGGCACAGGGAGAACTTGCAAACTCCAGGCAGGTAGTGTTGTGGTTGGGATTCAAACCAGCTACGCTTTTTACTGCTAGGTAAGTGTGCTACTCACTACACCAATGTGCAACTATTGTACTATTGAGCCTTTGTTTGCATATACACACCGAGGAAATCATTCACAGTGAAGGGATTGGCATTCCACAGAGTGCACTAACCTTGAGCCCAGTGTTGGTTCTACTGCACATTTTGACCAAACTTAGGTATGCTGTCAAAATGTTTGAGGTCAGCGCAGTCACACGGGGGGGGAGCACGTGTGTGGAATCACTGAAGGTCATTGAAAAATGTCCATCTGTGAAGTACTGTCACTTTGGAGCACTGGATACTATATCAAATTAATTTGGACTGTATTATTATGTAGCACTAACCACCGAAGGAGCTGCTGGTTTTATTCAGACTTACCGTTACCTCTTCTGCTTGCCTCTTCATCCTAGGGGAGTCCCGTGGGAAGTAGCCCAAATGAAGATATATCAGACACGTGGTCCTTTTTGAAGATTTATTTAGGGGTAACGCCAAAGAAAGACACAAGACACAGTCATTCAATAGAGGGTTAGAGGATACGGGGGAGTTCAGGCACCTAGTAATTGCAGGTAAGAGGTATCAGTCAGATCCAGAGGACAAACAGCTCCACAGACTGTATCCAGCAGTCAACGGATGGGCCCCTCTCACTTGACCTAGCAGCCAATGATATGCCAAACAAATCTCTGCCACAGACTTGTCAATGAAACTTAATGGTTCTTGAGAGTAGATGCAAAACAAAGTCTCTGCCACATACTTGTTAATTGAACTTAGAGATTCCCGAGAGTTTTTAGAAAGAACTACCATACAGTCCCAGATTCTTTCAGCCGACCCGGTGATACTATAAGGATATTGATCCAGGATACATCCTCAAACTGAGTTTCCAGGCTCCTCTAGAGACACCAGCCTTGCGCTCGGTCCTCCACTGGAAAAGTCCTCCCCTGGATTCTTCAGCTTTCCTCGGCTTCTCCCCAGACCCCAGGCCAGGAGGGCCCTGGGGTTGGGATCACAGACCCCAGAAAACAACAAACTGCATGAAAAAAAAACTATAGCTTTAGATAAATGAATTTAAGAAAAAAACAATAGCGTCTGCTCATCAGGAGCAAGGCGCTACAATTACTTATGATATTTGCACCAGGTGTATTAATTTATTTATTAATGGTTTGCATTTATGTATTAATATGTAGGTATTTTTTGATAAGCACTTGCACTTTAGATTGTGGATTTTGCCTTTGAAGCACTGGATATTATATCAGATTTGTTTGAAGTGATTTACTTAAAATATTTGTATTATATTTATTTATTGAAGGTTTATAATATATTTATGTATGAGTATGCAGGTATGTTTTGATTTAGCACTTGCACTTTGATATTGGGTTGATATTAATGATTGTCAATAGAGACACTTATATATATCGGTAATATATATCACCGGCACTTGTACTTTATGTAGTGGCACATTTGTTAATAGTATACACAGTGTGGTGCATATTTATATATTCATATCAATTCTTATTGATAATGTTTTTTTAGTTTGCAGCATAAAACAACACTGTCCTAACACACAAAGACAGAGCATTTTATGAGAGACGTGCTCAGTTTTCTTAACAGACCCATGTTCTCATGACCTACTCCTTATTCTTAGCCATACTCCCCCGACACAGCTCAAAATACCAAAACCCAAAATAAAATAAGCAATGTGTAACCTTTTTGGCTCCTTCACTAAAGAAGTTGCCAAAAGGACATAGTAAAACAATGTTAAACAAATCCAGGATATTATTAACTATGTCATAAATACCCCACAATAAGTAAGTGATAAGTCAAGTATGCTAGTGGGTAAAAATGCAATAAAATATAGCCCACCTGTCCCCATGACCCCTTTCTCAAGGGAATGACGTTTGGTCCAATATAATGTCTATATCCTACTTTTGTTCAGATTAACCGCTTGCGGACCAGCCGCCACACTTTTACTGCGGCAGGTTGGCTCCGCTGTGCAAAATCACGTTATTGTATGTGATCTCGCGAGGCTTGGATAGGAGGCACACGTGCGTGCCCACTGCAAGCTCCGTGAGTTTAACCATGGCTCCCGCGATCGTCTCACGGAGAGGAAGTTACGAAAGAGCCTCAAAAAATTAGTTTAACAAGATACCATCAACCCAAATTAGACATGAAAAAAGGGAGCATAGAGCTCTGCAATAGGAAAAGACTCTGGGGGAAAATTCCTAACACCAATGGGAGCACTGGGGACTATTGCTGTATCTAATTATAGTAAGTAAAAAAAAAAGGGTTTAAAAAATAGTTAAATTTTATTGAAAATAACAAGAGAGAAAAGAACAAGGAGAGGAAGAACTGGGAAATGCTAATGTAAACAAGCATTTCAGCATTGTGCCTAGTGACCCTGTCACTGATCGCCGCTCCCTGTATTTGGGAATGGTGATCTGTGTTGTGTCACACACAGCCCCTCCCCCCCACAGTTAGAATCACTCCCTAGTATACTTAAGCCCTGCAGTGCCCCCTCCAGGTTAACTCCTTCACTGCCAGTCACATTTACACATTAATCAGTGCATTTTTAATCGCACTGATCGCTGTATAAATGTGAATGGTCCCAAAATAGCACCAAAAGTGTCCAGTGTGTCCACCATAATGTCGCAGTCACGATAAAAATCACTCATCGCCACCATTATTAGTAAAAAAAATACATTAATAAAAATGCCATAAAATGATCCCCTATTTTGTAGCCGCTATAACTTTTGCGATCAATAAACGTTTATTTTGATTTTTTTTTACTAAAAATATGTCGAAGAATACGTTTTGGCCTAAACTGAGGGAAAAAAATGTTTTTTATATATTTTTTGGGGATATTTATTATAGCAAAAAGTAAAATCTAAAGCATTTTTTCAAAATTGTCGCTCTTTTTTTGGTTATAGCGCAAAAAATAAAAACGGAAATACCACCAAAAGAAGGCTCTATTTGTAAGGAAAAAGGAAAAAAGGAAAGGAAAAAAGGACATTAATTAGATTTGGGAGCCATTTTGCATGGCCGTGCAATTGTCAGTTAAAACTACACAGTGCTGAATTGCAAAAAATGCTCTGGTCTTTGGCCAGCCAAATGCTCTGGGGCTGAAGTGGTTAACTTTCCTTTAATTCTGTACTATAGCTTTGAACCAATGATGCCAGTTCTCCACAACCAGTTTTCTTATGACTCCTGTAGTTATTCAATTAAACAGTTTTTTAGCTAAGGAAATTTCACAGCAGATCTGCTTACTTCGATAGATACTTTGTTAGATTGTTGATCAGAGCTGAAAAAACAGCTCAGTCCAAAGTTTCAAATAAAGAAATGTTTTAACCCCAATACCATTTGCTGGAGACTGAGCTTAGCCATCCATTGTACTGTAATCCACGTTCTTATACATGCTTTTACTTATCTATTTTTTTTTTTTTTGCACAAATGTGATACATAACTACTGTCAGTACCTTTACATTTTAAAAACACAACCAAATCTATTATATTGTATTGCTGTTATGCAGTCAGGCTTCATAAAAGGTAGCATATGTAATGCTTTGTTGCTTTGTTAATCTATTAAAAGTGCTTTAGAACTATAGCAAGCTGCCCTGTGCCAGAAGCACACTGGAGCTTCAGACTGCTGCTATCACACCATTCACACTACCTCGCTCAGCATCATTGATTAGAGCACAGTGCATGGGGCATAACCAAAAATAAATCATTTAAAAATGACTCTAATTGGGCTTTACTGTAATTTAGGTATTGTTCAATGCCCACGAAGGGTAAAAGACACAAAGAACATGAACATTACATAAAAGCTCACCAGGGAAGTGTCAGGAATATACCTGTAAACTGCTCACTGTGTCCACCTGTTGCTTCAGTTGCTGTTTCTTCTGTCCTTCATATGTCCAACTGTTGGCCTATTCATGCTACTGTATTTATTACCTTTCCTGTAATCGTGTTTGGCTCACTGAACTCCAGGTCGCGTCCCTCTGTTCTAGCACAAGTGCACCTGCCCCATTTATTTGTTCAGGTGGGCTGTGCACATACACTGGTGTGGTTAAAAGAAATAACTATTGATTGCTCTATACCCCTTCTATCTCTCTTGTTTCTTTTATCCTGGTCTTAGTCTCAATACTTGCTCATCAACATGTCCCTCGAGTGTCCCTTATTTCCTAGTCAAAGTCTAGCTCCAGTCCCTGTACTCTTGTCTCCTAGTTTGTTTTCACTCTTGGTTATTGTCTGTTCTCTCTACTAATTGTTATCCCTGACATACTTGACATCTTGGATATGATATGACCTACTACCCTGACCTTGGCTTTGTTAATGACTACATCCCTACTTGTTAAAACACTACTCAACCCTTTATATCAGATGCTCTGTTCTTGTAATCCTTCTGAAAAACCTTGGATACCCTCTTTGAGTGCTCCTCAATACCATGCTGTGGTTTGTCTCTTTGTTTTTTTGTTTTTTACATCTGGTCTTTCCCCTAATTACTGTACAGGTAAACACTGTGGTGCTATGTCCTGCCTATAAAGCAAGGTAATGACATGGTTTGAAGTGTAGGGTTGCCACCCTCACAAATCCATCCCAACCATCATTAGCACTGCAGAAGACATGGCAACCCCAGAACTAGCTTCTATGTTGAGAGCCTGTCTTCTAAACAGCTGATACAGACAAGTGCCCTTTGTTGCTTATGGTAAACTCTTTTTCTAAATTGACAGTAATAAAAATGTTATATTGGTGCTAAAAGTGATGTATTTTCATGAAACTAAACAAAGTATCACATAGTAAAATTTTCCAGCCAGTCTTGAAATCATGAAACTGTTAACATTGATTTCCTGGTGCCTCCATGGCAGCAAACCTGTGACAAGCTCCGCCTTGGCTCCTCCCTCAGGACTAGTGAATATTATAAAAGAAATCGTTAGCACAGCCCCAGCATTCTCCTTTTTTTCCTCATACCTCATGGCAGTGAACCCTGGTCGGCGTCCTTACCTTCTGCATTCGGCAGCTTCCGTCCGGGTTCAAGCCTCTCCCGGACGCAGTTCCTTCTCTTGGGCAGCTAAACGCGCTTATAAGGTTGGAAGTCCCTTCTGTAGGATCTTTTGGGACAAGCAGTTTGTCTCTTAAGTAAGAGCTTTATCTGCAAGTTGATCAGGCACCAGCTCGTTCATGGTAACAGAGGCAGCAGCTATTACTACATTTCTTTTTTTCCCTCCTTCTTTCCTTCCCCTTTTAGGTTTTACATCTTTGGCTTTTCTCTTTCTCCCCTTCGTCCTTTCTCTTTCTTCTTCCCTCTCTATCTTCCCCTCCTCAACTTTCCATTTCTGTCTTTCTTTTGACCTCTCATTTTTTCTTTTATTTTTCGTTGCTTCTTTTAGAAGAAAAACCCCTCTCCTAGCTCCTGCCATTGTTAGCTCCGTAGGAGCCGCGCGCGCTCAGCCCCGGCACTTTATTCGCCCCCTCGGCGTTCCCCGCGGTGCTCTGTGCATGCGCCGGCGGTGCGAGGCTTCCGGGTTTCCGTTCCGCCGGTCGGCGCATGCGCAGTAGTTCCCGGGGGCCGCCGCGGCCATTTTGGATAAGGGCATCGTGCCCTGCCTCTCCTGTTTCACTATTTATCTCCCTGTCGGCCTCAGTGGGACGCCTGTGGCCGCAGGGAGTACTGCGTCTGAGAGCTCCAGGGAGCAAATACCCATTCCTTTTAGGTAAAATAAATAAATAAATAAATGTAAAAAAAAAAAGAAAAAAAGGGGAGCGATTAATTAAATAATTTAAGATAAATATATTAAATTATTATATAAACAAAATTAATAAAAATTATTTAAATAGATGTTCATCTGGGTTAAAAAAAAAAAAAAGACAAAGGTAGAGAACCCATTGTTTATAGAGGTAATTTCACTTTTACCAAGTCAAGACGTGGTGGGTTGATCTTTCTTCTCTAAAACTATTTTCTTAGCTGCTGTTTCTGCTAATCCGTCTAGTATGAGCCATTTGCCGCACGCACAAGATCCTACTCTACACCTGAGGTAAGGACCTACGTCCAGGTAAGTCGATACACTTTTTTAAAAATGGATAAAAGAGTGCACTGTGGCTGGTACTTTTATGTATTTCAGTCCTGTATGCCAGAAGACGTCTAAGAAGACCTCAAGGCAACATGGAGACGATGATGACTCTCGTCACAGCAGGTCATCCAGGGGAAAGCATCGGCCCAAAAGCGCCGTCATTCATGCTCCCCGAGACCTAGATCTCCAAGATGTCAGCCCTGTGGGGCTACCCCACTTCCAGACAAACTGATCTGTCGAAATTGCATCAGGGACTATGCAGCGGACAGAGAATCTGAAAGTCTCCAAGTGGCGGACCTACTTAAGAAAGCAGTAAATGATTCCACTGCGGAATTGGTAGCTACAATGCCGACGCAGCCAGCATCTCCTCCTCAGGAGCAAACGGCTGAGGCTCCCATTCCCGGGCCGTCCACAAGTGGAATTTCTTGTCCGACCCTTGCATCTTCCTCTAAAATCATCAGGAAGAGAATGCCATCTCAGTGGAATCATCTGATGACCTAGATGCCTCTGGCTTTGCTTTCGCCATGGTACAGCTTTCTGTACAGGCAGTTAAACAAGAGAGCGGCTGGGAAGAGACCAACACAGAGGTTAAAAGTCTAAATCGTACTTCCCCTTTCTCAAATGCCAGATATCCTTTTTCCCTCTCATGGAAGGGATGTGATTGAAGAAGAGTGGAGATGGCAGGCAACGTCTGTAAATCTGTGATAGCTCTGACATCAGTGTCAAATGCACTACGTGTCTGGATTAATAATATAGATTCGGCAGGCCAACAGGAAATCCCAAAGGAGGATGTAATCAAGGCCTTGGATGAGCTGAAGCTCTCAGCAGACTTTATTGGTGAAGCCGCCATTGATTCAATTCGTTGCTCCGCAAGGGCAATGCTCTTGGAAAAGCACACAGTCTACGTTCCTCAAGACCTGAAGGCAGAGACCAGTGCCTACCCCACAGGATTCCACTAAATCCTTGGACGCCAGGCCAGCCCAAGCTATGGGGGCCAGGTTAAAACACTTCTCAAAGATCTGGGAACAAAAGTGCAGGGATCCTTGGGTAGTCTCCACAGTCAAATACAGCCATTTCTGGTTGTCCCTAGACAAATCTCCCAAGGACTTCTTCTCCCCGAAAAGGGTGTCAAGGTTCCCTCCTAATAAAAAAAAAAAAAAAAAGAGCGGAGGCACTACAGCGATTTCTTCTCTCCTTGCAAGAACAGCAAGCAGTAGTCCCAGTGCCTCCATCAGAGAGTTTTTCGGGTTGTTACTCCTGTATTCTAGTCCCCAAGAGAAATGGAGGGTGAAGACCTGTGATAGGCCTAAAGAGACTAAACCCCTTTATCTTCCTAGAAAAATTCAAACTGGAGTAACTACAGATGATTATTCATGTAGTCTAACCAGGGGACTGGTTATTGTCAATAGGCTTGCAGGACGCTTACCTGCGTATACCCATACTCCAGTTCCAGAAGTATCTGAGATCCATTTGGCTTCAGCACGTCGCCAGCAGTCTTCACAAAGACCCTGATTGCCATCATAACCCCTCTGAGGGAATTGGGGCTTCAGGTATGCCATTACTTGGACGACACTCTACTCCTGGCGGAGGATCCAGCCCAGTTAGGGGAACACAGGAACATTCTTTTGACAACTCTAGCAGAATTCGGATGGAAGATAAACCAGGAGAAAAGTCACCTTTCTCCAACCTAGGAGATGGTTTATTTGGGTGCGCTGTTCAATAAAAGGAACAGAACAGTGGCTCCCCCACCTCAGAAGGTGACATCCATTATTCAACAAATGAAGAAAGTGAGTATGAGATCCTACCTGACAGTCTCAAACTGTTTGGGCCTGATAGGCCAGATGTCGTCTTGTATCCCTATGGTCCCCTGGGCCCATTAGCATTTGAGACATTTCCAGCTGGAGTTCTTGAGACTGTGGAACAGACGGTATCTATCCCAAACCATACACTTGACGACCTTGATGCTCAGGAGTCTACGTTGGTGGATGAAGAAACAGACACTTCTGATTCCGCGCCCATTAGGGCATGTCGACTGGATCACAATTACTACCGATGCCAGTGCAGCAGGTTGGGGAGCACACTGCAACCAGATTTCAGTGCAGGGAAGACGGTCCTTCCATACAGCAGGCTTGGTGTCAAATGTCCTGGAGGTCAAGAATGGCCTACCTCGCATTTCTATCCCTAGAGTTCAAGATTACAGGGAAACCAGTTCTCCTCCAAATGAACAACAGGGCCGCAGTATCTTATGTACACCGGCAAAGGCGGACACACAGCAGGTCCCTCCTGAAGGAGGTGGAACCCATAATTCTCTGTGCAGAAAGGAATCTAAAGGACCTGAGGGCAGTCTATCTGCCCGGTCATCTCAACTCGAGGGCCAACAGCCTTTTCCACAGGTTCATTGATGCCAACGAATGGTCTCTACACCCGGAGATTTTGACTGGATAGTGAACTAGTGGGGTCCCCTCGAGCTAGGCCTATTTGCAACAGCATTCAATACCAAACTCCCAAGGTTCGTTTCAAGGCTTCCTCACCCCCAGGCGGAGACAATAGATGCACTCTCAGCCCCCTGGGCATGCAACCGGGCCTATGCCTTCCCTCCACGGCCTCTCATTCCAAGATTCTTGTCAAGACTTATGACAGAAACCACAACGGTGATAGCGGTCATACCGTACCGGCCAATTCCCCACAGCAATGTATCTGAGTACCCGGCCTCCAGTCAAGGTTACAATAATACCTCTTCTCCTGTCGCAAGGATGTCATACCCATCCAGGCCCCCGCAGGCTGGACCTTCACATCTGGCAGCTGAAAGAGAAAGGTTCCAATCCCTAGGGTGTTCCAATAAAGTGATCGCAACCTTGCTCAAGGCAAGAAAACCACCCACAAACGGCATATACGATAAAGTGTGGAACAAGTTCAGGGCCTTCATGCTTGGCAGAAGCTGTGATCCAGGTTCCCCATCATCCTCTCAAATTCCTGAGTTTTTACAGGCAGGCCTAGACCTAGGCCTTGTAAGAGGTACACTAAAGGTACAGGTATCAGCGATTTCAGCAGCAACCAGTAGAAGATGGGCCGAGGATCCTTTAATAATCCAGTTCTTCAAAGCTGTCAAAAAGATCCGACCGCCAACAAAACAATCCTTTCCCACTTGGGACCTTGCTATCATCCTTATCGTCCTTAGCCAATCCACCTTTCTGCCCCTTCGGAGTCAGCATCACTCTGGAATCTAACCTTGAAGCTAGCCTTCCTGATAGCTATAACCTCTGGCAGATGGGTTTCAAAGCCCCAAGCTTTAGGAACAGATCAAATTCACATGATATTCTATCCGGTCAGAGTAGAACTCAGAACAGTGCGAGGATTTATTCCCAAGGTTGCATCATCCTTGAACATGTCGGAACCTTGGGCACTCCCAACATTTTCTGAACAGGACTCTGGCTCTTTTTATGAGCTGGACATTGCCTCCACTTTGAGATGCTATCTGCAGGGGATCCATCAGGCTGTTTATAATTCCCTGGGATAAAAAAAAAAAAAAAGAAAACAAAACAAAAAAAAACAAAAAACAAAAAAAACAAAGGCAAGGAGGCATCAGCAAGAACGATTGACTCATGGATCGTTAAACTCATCCACAAGGGGTACAAGACAAATGGGCTGGAACCCCCTTCGGCGGTCAGGGCGCACTCCACCAGAGCGGTTTCTGCCTCTTGGGTGGTAAGAGCGAATGTGTCAATTGAAACTATTTGTAGGGCAGCGACTTGGTCGTCCCAACATACGTTCCGAAACATTACAGGGTGGACCCAGGGGCTCTCTCATCAGTGGAGTTTGGCATATAGGCAGTCACATCAGCTTTTGCTTCTTATAAATAATAATTTCTTTAAAATAAACTTCTAAGCATCATCCCACCCATCTTTAGCTAGTTATTTGTCACAGGTATGCTGCCATGGAGGCACCAGGAAAACAGAAAATTGTACCATACTTACCATAATTTTCTTTTCCTGGTGCCTATCCATGGCAGCATACAATCCCACCCTCGGTATTCTATATTACGGAGAATGCTGGGGCTGTGCTAACGATTTATTTTATAATATTCACTAGTCCTGAGGGAGGAGCCAAGGCGGAGCTTGTCACAGGTATGCTGCCATGGATAGGCACCAGGAAAAGAAAATTACGGTAAGTATGGTACAATTTTCTGTTTTCTCTCCTTAAAAGAAGCAATAAATGAAATGCATTCTACTGGCAAATAATTATTTACACCTTTAAGAGTCTCCTGCAATTTCACCAGATGCATTCACAATTTACAAGCTTACTTTAAATTTTTACTTTTCTTTTGAAAATGAATTTAGGAAAAAAAGACATCATAGCACAAAGGGTTAACTCTATCAGCAGTAGCCCAAAGGACTGTTATGAGCTCTGCAGGTCAAATACACCAAACAAAATATTGGTCAAAGCTGAAAACCCAGCTTCTTACAATTTTTTAAATGGCCCTCCACCAGGTGTATAAAACAAAGCACATCTGAATTTACTACTCATTGCCTTATGCCATGTACACACGGTTGGACTTTCCGGCAGAAAAAGTCAGACAGAATCGTGTGTGGTCTTCATTTTACTTTTTTTTTCAAAAATTCTGACATGACCTAGAAATAGAACATGTTTTAAATCTTTCCGATGGAATCAATTCCTATCGGGAAAACCGTTTCGTCTGTATGCTATTCCCTCTTTTAGACCCCCGATCCCTCCATAAAGAGAATGTTGTGACAGCAATAAAAGTGACCACATTTTTTTTTAAAACAATTTATTAATTTTAAAATAAATAAGAACATTTTTTTTTAAAGCGCACCCGTCGCTGGTCCGGCTATCCCCTACTCTTGCAGCAAAGAAAACACATACAGAAGTTGCGCTCGTATATGTAAACGGTGTCCAAATCACACATGTGAGGTATCACCGTGATCATCAGAACGAGAGCAATAATTCTAGCACTAGACCTCCTCTGTAACTCTAACCTGGTAACCAGATTTTTTTTTACAGCATCACCTATGGAGATTTTTAGGTACCGTAGTTTTTTGTCATTCCACGAGTGCGTGCAATTATAAAGCTTGACATGTTTGCTATCTATTTACTTGGTATAACATTATCTTTCACATTATGCAAAAAAATTGGGCTAATATTACTGTTTCATTTTTTTTTTAATTCATGAAAATGTCCCTTTTCCCAAAAAGTTGCGTTTAACCACTTCCCGACCGCCGCGCGATGATGTACGTCGACAGAATGGCACGGGCAGGCATAAGGGCTTACATGTACGTCCTTGCCTTCCCGCGGGTCGGGGGCCCGATCGGGGGCCTGCGGCGGTCGGTATTCGTTCGGGAGCGATCCGGGATGAGGGGGTGGCCATTCATTCATGGCCACCCCCTCGCGATCGCTCCCGACGAATAGAAATCCTTCGTCACATCACTTCCTCTCCTGTAATGTAAACACAGGAGAGGAAGTGATGTAATCTCTCCTCCGTGTCGGTATTTTTCGTTCCGACACCGAGGAGAGAGGATCGGTGAGTTGCACCAACACGACACTACACAGTAGAACATGCCAGGCACACTCACACCCCCCCGATCACCCCCCCAATTACCCCTGCCCCCCAGTCAGTGACACCAATGTCATTTATTTTTATTTTTTTTGCATTGGTGTCATTTGTGACTGTAATAACTGTTAGGGCAGTTAGGGTTAGCCCCCTTTAGTTCTAATGTACCCCCCTAACCCCCCCAATAAAGGTTTAACCCCGTGATCACCCCCCGTCGCCAGTGTCACTAAGGCTGGGTTCACATTGCAGCGGTTTATGAGAACGAATGTGATTCGCACCGCACTGCAGTGCAAATCACATCCGATCTCTGTGCGATTCGAGTTCAGCCATACAGATAGTATGGCTGAATTCGCATCGCACCCGCCGCACCCGCCGCAAATTCGCACGGGACCCTTTTTTTGGCCCACAGCAGAATCGGATCGAATGGGTGTTCACACCATGCGATCCGAGTTTGCAGATCGCACTGCGATATGCGAACTGATCTGGGGGTGTCATTAACATTTCACTGACACTCCCAGCAGTTCGCATAGGGCAGTGTGAACTGCCGCCGGGAGGCATGCGATGCGGGAACCCGCCGCGGATTCGTGGCGTTCCCGCATCACTCCAGTGTGAACCCAGCCTAATAAGTGATCGTTTTTCTGATCGCTGTATTAGTGTCACAGGTGACGCTAGTTAGGCAGGTAGGTATTTAGGTTCGCCGCAGCTTTTTATAGCGCCAGGGACCCCCATATACTACCGCATAAAGCCCCCTGATTGCCCCCTAGTTAACCCTTTCACCAGTGATCACCATATAACTGTTACAGGTGACGATGGTTGGTTAGTTATTTTTTTATAGTTTCAGGGCACCCGCCATTTATTACCTAATAAAGGTTTAACCCCCTGATCACCCGGCGGGTGTCATTTGTGACTGTAATAACTGTTAGGGCAGTTAGGGTTAGCCCCCTTTAGTTCTAAGGTACCCCCCTAACCCCCCCAATAAAGGTTTAACCCCGTGATCACCCCCCGTCGCCAGTGTCACTAAGGCTGGGTTCACATTGCAGCGGTTTATGAGAACGGATGTGATTCGCACCGCACTGCAGTGCAAATCACATCCGATCTCTGTGCGATTCGAGTTCAGCCATACAGATAGTATGGCTGAATTCATGTCGCACCCGCCGCAAACTCGCACGGGACCCTTTTTTTGGTCCGCAGCAGAATCGGATCGCATGGGTGTTCACACCATGCGATCCAAGTTTGCAGATCGCACTGCGATATGCGAACTGATCTGGGGGTGTCATTAACATTTCACTGACACTCCCAGTAGTTCGCATAGGGCAGTGTGAACTGCCGCCGGGAGGCATGTGATGCGGGAACCCGCCACGTATTCGTGGCGTTCCCGCATCGCTCCAGTGTGAACCCAGTCTAATAAGCAATCGTTTTTCTGATCGCTGTATTAGTGTCACAGGTGACGCTAGTTAGGCAGGTAGGTATTTAGGTTCGCCGCAGCTTTTTATAGCGCCAGGGACCCCCATATACTACCGCATAAAGCCCCCTGATTGCCCCCTAGTTAACCCTTTCACCAGTGATCACCATATAACTGTTACAGGTGACGCTGGTTGGTTAGTTATTTTTTTATAGTTTCAGGGCACCCGCCATTTATTACCTAGTCTCACTAGTGTACCCCTAAATTTAGGGGTGTCTACTTTCCAAAATGGGGTCATTTGGGGGGGGGTTGTGCCATCTTGGCATTTTATGGCCTTCAAAACTGTAACGCCCTTAGAAAGCCTGAAGGCGGTGCTTGGTTTTCGGGGCCCCGTACGCGGTTAGCTCCCAAAAAGTCCCACATATGTGGTATCCCCGTACTCAGGAGAAGCAGTAGAATTTATTTTGGGGTGTCATTTCACATATGCCCATGGCATGCGTGAGCAATATATCATTTAGTGACAACTTTGTGAAAAAATAAAAATAAAAAATAAAAAAAAAAGTTTGTAATTTTCCCGCAACTTGTGGCAAAATATAAAATATTCCATGGACTCAAAATGCCTCTCAGCAAATAGCTTGGGGTGTCTACTTTCTAAAATGGGGTCATTTGTGGGGGTTTTGTGCCATCTTGGCATTTTATGGCCTTCAAAACTGTAATAGGTAGTGAGAAGTGAAATCAAAAATTTACGCCCTTAGAAAGCCTGAAGGCGGTGCTTGGATTTCGGGGCCCCGTGCGCGGCTAGGCTCCCAAAAAGTCCCACATATGTGGTATCCCCGTACTCAGGAGAAGCAGCAGAATTTATTTTGGGGTGTCATTTCACATATGCCCATAGCATGTGTGAGCAATATATCATTTAGTGACAACTTTGTGTAAAAAAAAAAATTTGTAATTATTCAATCGCTTGAGGCAAAAAAATAAAATATTCAATGGGCTCAACATGCCACTTATCAATTTCCTTAGGGGGTCTACTTTCCAAAATGGGGTCATTTGGGGGGGTTTTGTACTGCCCTGCCATTTTAGCACCTCAAGAAATGAGATAGGCAGTCGTAAACTAAAAGCTGCGTAAATTCCAGAAAACGTACCTTAGTTTGTAGATGTGACAACTTTTGCGCAAACCAATAAATATACAATTATTGACTTTTTTTTTACCAAAGACATGTGGCTGAATACATTTTGGCCTAAATGTATGACTAAAATTGAGTTTATTGGATTTTTCTAATAACAAAAAGTAGAAAATATCATTTTTTTTCAAAATTTGCGGTCTTTTTACGTTTATATCGCAAAAAATAAAAATCGCAGAGGCAATCAAATACCATCAAAAGAAAGCTCTATTTGTGGGAAGAAAAGGACGCAAATTTTGTTTGGGTACAACATTGCATGACCGCGCAATTACCAGTTAAAGCAGCGCAGTGCCAAATTGTAAAAAGACCTCTGGTCATTTACCAGCAAAATGGTCCGGTCTGAAAGTGGTTAAAACACCGCTGCACAAATACCATGTAACATAAAATATTGCAACAATCGCCATTTTATTCTCTAGAGTCTCTGATAAAAAAAATATATATATATAATGTTTGGGCCTTCCAAGTAATTTTCTAGCAAAAAATATGGATTTTAACTTGTAAACACCAAATGTCAAAAATAGGCTTAGTCATGAAAGGGTTAAGAACCTAGTCCACAGGTGTGCAATTAGTATTCCTGTCAAAATCAGGCATACACTGCTCATATGCACCTGAGACATTGGGTCGCATCTCCACAGTCACAATAGAAAATATTTTTTTTTGCAGTGTTTGTCAGACAGAGAGCCTTAGTGTTTCTCAGTGTCTTTATAAAGGAAATAACAATTTACAGTTGTTGTTATTAAACAAGGAATAGCCTCTATGCTGTTGTCCATTATTATTTTCAAAAGTTCTTCCTTTTATACAAATAGTTCATGCATTTAATTTTTGATGTGTTTCAGTCAATCAAAAAACGATTAGTAACTCGTTAATCTTTTGTACTAAAATATATATGTATGTGTGTGTATGTGCACATGTAAATAATATTAATACTTACTATTTTTCAAAACAACATACTTTGTTTTTTTAACAAAAAAAAATCTAAAGCCAAGCAAAGTATATTATTCTTATTAATATTATATTTTTCTTAATATTATTCTTGTGGGGCATCTGTCAGTCCAGTATTTCATTTATCATTTCTCTCATTCTTTCAAATCCTCTGTATTTTATTTCTCATTTCTCTTCATTTAAAATTGAATAAAAAAAAAAAAACGTAAATATATATTGGTAAAATGACTTTGCTGCCACTGTTGTCCAACAAATAGCTTGTACTTTTTTACAGAAAAATGTATGGCATCCTATTTGAAACATATATTTTTAAGCTTTTTAAAAAAAGTATTGTCATTGCAGTGCTGAATTTTGGTGTCTCAAGCAATCGGGCACTGAACCCCCAACTCACGATTTACTCTATTATGTGAAATAATAGAACACAAGTCAAATTAGATGGCTGGCCACAAAAGTAAAGTATTTAATTTTCATGTAGTACACCATTTATGGTACGTATTTATTTAATATAAAAAAGCTCAATTTAACAGATACAACAAGAAACATTTAGAGTTTCTGGATCACAGTTGTTGAAACATATAGATCATGGTGTATGCTTCACCACCAACATTTTACACAAAGATAAGCAGCCTTAATATATTTTTCTAATCAAAATGACAACCATGTACTTATAGATTGCAACATCTCTTGAATTTTTCTCTTGTGTTGTTGTGTTTGACTGTCTAATTTTCCCATCCAAAATCCAACAGTTAATAAGTTAACCTTTGTTTTTTCTTTTATTTTCATTGTTTATAAAGGATAAATGTATATATGTCATGTTTTCACTTGATAAGCCACTTTAAGCATGTGGTATATGATTCCACAGCTTAATTCATCAAGACCACTTTTAGTTGATATCTTGATCTGCACACGTTTCTACATGTGTGCGCAGGATTAGTGTGCAGCATGAGGGTAACTATATAGAATGTATTTTTTATGCCTTCCCCCTCAAATAAAAAAAATAATAATAAATTGTAAAGTCAAACTAGAAAAATTGGAAGTGAAGTGGATTTTCAAAGTTCATCTCTAGTACAGATGTTACTGACAAAAAGTATACAAAATGCTCTCAATGTCCTTAGTAAAACATTTTCCTCCTGTATTTATATGTGGACAATGCATATCTACTCTGGACACATTTATAGATGTGTGTTCAGGTCAAACCAGGGTGAAATGTGTGTGGGAACTCAGCAGGAAATATTTTGTTGTCTGCTTTTCCACAAAAAAAAATACATTTATACTACATTTTTTTAAAATCATATAAAAGCATATAGTGGGAGCATTTGTGAACAAAGGTGTATATATGCTGTAAATCAAGCAAGTTGTCATGAGAACATATTTTAAGAAGTTTTCTGATCTCATTCTGAAAAAAAAATGTTAGAAACTTATTAAATTCAGGCATTGTAACATTGTGGGAAATTATAACTCTGAATGGTATCTACATTAGCCATTCTAAATTTAAGTAAAGTATTTTTACCCCTTTGCAGCACCCCAAGCTATATAAAAAAATACTTTCAACTACTATCCTAACACAGCCTTAATCTACCCCTTGCTTTTTTTTTCAAGTTGAGTTATTAAGTTATTGTCTACTTTTGCCTCTTTTATTCACATGAGCACTATTACTACATTATCCTAATATTTGGGCAAGACGATTAACTGTTCTGAATTTCTGGATAGTTTTTAAAGCCTTATCTGAGCATAGCACACACTAATTTAAATTCCAGATAGGGTCTCTTGGTAAAGTGTGAAGTCTGCTAAACTTTATATGCAATGTTTGCTTGATGCAAAAGATATTTTTATATTAAAAACAGAAAGACTGGGATGTGTAACAGCAGGTTCAACAGGAAAAATTACATGTAATAATATTGTAACATACTTTCTAATTAGCGTGGTGCTAAAGAATATCCATTATGCAATGAAAGATTTATAGTAAAATAGTATTTGGTCAACATAATACCTCCCTTGTGAATGGAAAACCTGGCTTGAATTTATAGAGATTTGTCATTAGTTTTCTTGAGTTATAATAAGACATGAGATATAACCCATTCAGAGACCGAAAGAAATTTGGTATCTCAATAGGGAACACTACACAGTTTTTGTATAAAAATTAGCATAGCAGGACCACATATACTTGTTTTCTTGTGGAGTATGATGGTTTTGATCAACTATATCAACAGTAGAAGCTAAACTGGGTTTGAAGGAATTTCTTTTAATAAAGTTTTTTTTTTTCACTTGCAGACATTATTAACTTCATACCCAATTGGCACTCTAGTTACACAAATTGGTGCTCAGGTTTTAGAAATTTTCAGTATCACAACAATTCATGTGACATATTATTAAAATGATGTTCTATTTCCAAAGACCTGAAAATAATTGAATATTCCTAAACAGCTACAAAAGCTATTTGTAAAATGCCAGAATTGCATTCTAAATAAGGAAAAAAGTGCAAACAAAGTGATAGCCATTGTTTATAATGCAATTAAAATAGATGAAACTCAGTACTATTGTACTAGGAACTTTGGTATTGATGTTATTGCATTTTTATATATTCCAATTTTTACTATAAAATGTGCCTTATTCTCCCAACAGACTATCTGGAAATAATGACTAGGAGGTTGCAAACCTAACCACTGCCATGGTGATACCAACCTGTATGCCTTTCACTATCACATAGGTGTTTCAAGACAGGTATCTTAAAAATAACCTCAAAACACCAGCACAATGTCAATGGGCCCCTGGTTCAAGATGATGCTATACAAAACATTTTGGTCAAGACTGTGACTTACAGAAGGTGGTATGGGTGTTCAAATGGCTTCCCCATCCCCATGGACCAGACCAGGGGTGTTTTAGCCTAAGCAAACTTGCATATATATCAGATCATCCATGATTGCTGAATGTTTTATATTTGAGCTATTTCTTTTTGTTGCAAATTTGAAAGGTAATTCCAACTGACCGTTCCCTAATTCCATTATTTGCTGGCTGATTGTCAAAACTAGGAGCAAGTAGTGCCTACTCTAAATATAAATCACACATACTAAAATATATATCTGAACATCAAAATGAACTGACTGAACAGGGCAAATTTCTCTGAACTTCACCTATGACTGGCACCGGCAGTAACAGTCAAGTAGTTGCACTTCTGATCTATATTTTCTGAAAGGTATGAGAGGGTCACAAAGTCCTTTTAAAATCATTCCCAACAATTACAATATCACATACAATGGTGTATACTGTCTTGGGAGGAAGATGGCAATATTATTTCTAAAACTCACTTTAAAGAAACTGCTGGTCACTCTGAAACATGTTTTCCTGGCAACCGCAAGCATCTCTCATCTTCTGGTGTTTCCCCAAGTCATGTGACAGTGAGGGCTGCCCTAGCTTCCTGTCGCTGGCGAACCTCTGCAGAGTATGTGCGGTTTACGTGCAGCTTGTCAGCGGTTGCACACTGACATCCACATTCATCCCTCTTAGGCTTTGTTCACATCTCCATGTTCCGAATCACTTCGCAATAGTGGCAAATCGAGGGATTCCTGTGCATTTCCCCTCAATTTCAATAGCACCCAAAATGCGGGTTCTGTGATTCATCAGGCTACAATTGCAGTAAAATGGCGCAAACAGAATCACGGGACGCCTAATGCTCAAAGGAAGTGTTTACCACAATTTTCGCCCCCATACACCAAGATGTGAACAGAGCCTTATGGCTCAACGGTCACTGTGCCGAGGCGCCTGTTACTGAGGGAGCCACATTGATGGATACTGATGCTTGTTACAATACACTTTTGTAAGTGCATTGATTTTATTCTTATGTTAATCCAATAAAATGATGTTGCACTAGGAGCCTGTGCGCTCTGTTTCACTTTATATTCCTTCTGGTCTCAGTGGAGTTTATGGGTGATGAATAATAAATGAGATTTAATAACCTCACATATAAAATATCATACTCTGTCACTATATTTATGTGTATGGTTGCATTTCTGCAGATGCGTAAACAGAAAATATTTGGCATTAATCAATATTACCAAAAGTATCCCCCCTTTTATCATCCAGAATAAAAGTTCATTGGTCCCTACAATGAATCCACATACACACATTTCAGGTAATGCTTTGTCTCTTGAGCCTAATCCAGTACTAAGACAGCATAGGCCATCAGAAGCAGCATATTTTGTGTTTTACAAGTATTGTCTTTGTAATTTTTAATTTATAGAGACATTTAAACTCTTGTCTATATGTGATGTCTACTCAGGGCTCTGGGGGTTATTACTAATACATATTTAGCATGTTGGCTGGTGAAATATTGCTCTACTGCCACCTGATGTTTCACATATTGTATCTATGTAGTATGAACTAACAAGCTTCAATTCACCTTAATGCTAACAATCTGTTGCTTCCAAAAATAATGTTTCTCTTCGGTAATATACTGTCTGATATTTACTGTATATAAATATTGTATTAAATTGAAGAGGAACACATATAAAATAAATAGACAAAAAGTGCTGCGCTGGGTAATAAACTAGTAATGCAAGTGATTATGAATAAAAACCGTGATTATACAAAGGAGTATTCTAAATAATTAAGTGATAAAAAAAACTTCATATTAGTCCATATGTGTTAATATAATCAATCCATGAGCAACAAACGTGTATCAAATGCAAAAACAGTTCATGGGTGAAATAATCCAACAAAGAAGTGTTCACAAACAAAATACAAATAATAAGTTTACACCACCAGTGCAGCCCGTCACCTAGGAATAAGCAATGGAGGCTTACCAAAAAGCCAGCGACAACCCATGTTTAGGGGGGTCACATAAGGCTTAGTAGAACAGCAGGCTTGCTGTTGAAGTACCACCGACTGTCTTCACAGGTAACCGGCCAACGTCTGTGGAAAGTGGTTTCTTTTTTAATTTTTTACACATATAAAAATAAATCATCTAGTTCAGTTGTGTATTTAATAAAAAGGTAGAATACTGCTTGTATAACTGCCTGAAATCACATTTTATATATGTAGCGGATGTCATTTTGGATCAAATGTCATACGCATGTAAATTTCGTTTTTGCCTCAGAACAGTAGGTGTTCTGAAGGTTGATTGTGTAGGTTAGGCCTTAACACCAGTCTGGCCAGACTATGTTTGAAGTTCTGCCTGGTCATGTGAACGGTGAGGTGCACATGACAGGCTAGAATCAGGTCTGGTTGGATGTTTAAGTATCAGCCTTCTCTGAACCAATCACTGGGAGTGCAGGGGCCCGCTGAGGAGTCTGGGAAGGGGTACTTAAGGGGTGTGGGTCACGTGTTCGGGAGAGAGGAGTTTGTGAGAACCATGGGGTCTGGTCTGGTTCCAGGACTGGGGTAGCCCCGTGAGGGGTCCCGGTCACGGGGTATTCAATATTCCGCAACATGTTCCTGTGGAAGGCCCCTGATAGACCCGTCTGGTCTGGGGTAGGGATCTGTCTGTTCCCGAGTCTCAGACCCGGCTGGTCCGAGGCGCAGTAACTGAGGGATCTAGAAGATGGGGCATTTTTGGGGTGTTGTCTGAGGAGTTGTTGTGGGCAGGGGGAGATGATGTGGCTGCCACTTGTGCAAATGTTTCGGACTGGTTAGAGTTGACCTCCGGGAGCGGAGTGTTGAACGTGGCGGGTCCTGTCACGGTGAGTGTGACTCTCCCCAAGCCTGTGAAACTGTCCACACAAAAAAGGGGCCCTGCCATGCTGGTGCAGCGGTCCCCAGACTCCTGTATACCACCTGGAGAGGGAAATGCTCGTGGGTTGCCAAAACTCGCAAGGTCACAGAGGCTTCTACACAAAAGGGTGGCTGCCAAGTATGGGTTGGAGTTTCCCTATGTCTCCAGGGATGTCATGACTGTAAATGAGGAAAATTGTGAGGCTTGGTATGAAGATGATGTTTGGAACTACCTCAAGGTACCAAAGCCGCTTCGGAAAAAGGCCTTTACACCGGAGCTTTATGACAGATTTCAAGGGTGTTTGCTACACTGGAGCTACGGTCAGCACATCTACAATGACAAAATCATAATATGCCGACCGGATAAAGAGAGCGCCATTTACTTCATCACTACAGTTGATGCTCAAGGGAAAGATCTAACTCTACCTGACCCAAGGTTCTATTGGTGAGCTGTTCCTGGAGTCAAGTCTTTGAGAAGTTTTGCAGAAAGAAAAGGAGAAAAGTTTCCTTGTGTCTTTCATTTTTTCAGTGTTTCTGCAATCCCCAAAGACTCTGGGGTAGTTAGACAGGTAGTTCTACAAGAAGATGCACTTCAAGTTCTTCAGGCTTTTGCCCCAACGTGTTCGCTTGTTAAAGGACTTTCAGTTACAGCGGCTCTGATCACTAGGTGGCATGAGTCGGCAGAAAATAGTGATAGTGAGCAGAGACTTTTCCTTTCACGAGTGATTAGAGTGTGTTAGAGGAGATATTTCATATAATTGTGAAGGAGAAAATTCCGTTGTCTCAACGACGGAATTTTGCCCTTCAAAACCAAAATGTATAGTGTACAGTGTTGCCTTTGTATTATGTTTCTCTTTCAGGATGCGTCGAGATCGGCTGTCAAGCTCCTCAGAGGAGTCTGGGTGGGTTAGACAGTTAGCTGGGTGGTATGCATACCGCATTGAATGTGTCATTGTGATAAGTGTTAATGTTTAAACATGTTTTCCCCTTCTTTTCCCTTTCTCAGCACCCAAAAACAAGAACTCAGGCACTACTTAGTTTTTTTTTTTTGTGTAGGATTTTTACCCTAGTTGTTACCTGGACGATGGGGACATTGTCTAAATAACTGGGGGGATGTGTAGCGGATGACATTTTGGATAAAATGTCATACGCATGTAAAATTAGTTTTTGCCTCGGAACAGTAGGGGTTCTGAGGGTTGATTGTGTAGGTTAGGCCTTAACACCAGTCTGGCCAGGCTGTGTTTGAAGTTCTGCCTGGTCATGTGAACGGTAAGGTGCACATGACAGGCTAGAATCAGGTCTGGTTGGATGTGTAAGTATCAGCCTTCTCGGAACCAATCAGTGAGAGTGCCGGGGCCCGCTGAGGAGTCTGAGAAGGGGAACTTAAGGGGTGTGGGTCACGTGTTCGGGAGAGAGGAGTTCGTGAGACCCGTGGGGTCTGGTCTGGTTCCAGGACCAGGGTAGTCCCGTGAGGGGTCCCAGTCACGGGGTATTCAATACCCCGCAACATGTTCCTGTGGAACGGCCCTGATAGACCCGTCTGGTCTGGGGTAGGGATCTGTCTGTTCCCAAGTCTCAGACCTGGCTGGTCCGAGGCGCAGTAACTGAGGGAGGATTCAAAGTGCCCAGGAGGACTCTTCAGAGTAGGGCCGGCAAGTGGCATCCTGGGAAGTGCCTGGTTACTGAGTTGGGAAGGACATTGACGAATTCACACTTTTCTAGTACCATTGAGGAGACGGGAAACATTCCAGGTATTGAGGAAAAGGTTCCTGTTCACCTTTAGTTACAACTTGTCCATGTTCACGGGACTGTTTCAAGTTTTGAGTCAACGTGCTGACTGCCATGATTTCTGGCTAGAGATCTGTTCAGCCTTGAAGTACCCAGCTGTGAGGGTCTATTCTCTAGGTGGAATTAGAGACTTTGCTAGACCTGCAGTTCAGTGTGCCTGAGTTCTTCACCCGTGCCCACTGTTCCCTAAGAGACTGTGTTGTTTGGAAGTTATTATCACAAAATAAAACCCTTTAAAGAGGACTTCATCTGTGTCAGTGTTCAAGTCCTTGGATATCAACCCTGGGAACCCCTAGACGTGGAAGAGCAGGCCGAGAGAAGGTAACTGGTAAGCCCAACAAGTCAAGGCCGCACAGCAAAGGTTGTGGCCGCTACATGTGGGGGCTCGTAGTCCGGGATTTACAGTTACCTCGCAGGGCCTTGGAACAGAGGGTGAAGAATTTTTTTTTAACTGCGCCACAAAGATCAGCGCCATTTTGGAGAGACTTTCACTGAGGTGCGTAAGCATGGGAGGAGCCTGTATCAAAAGCCTGCAAAAACAACTCTGCACAGCAGAAATCATACTGAGATTGAAAGGGAATGCACTGTAATCCTTTCCGCTTTTATATTTTTGCAGAGTGCTGTTAAAACAAAATGTCTTCAGGTACTAGATGCTGCAGGGAGAGATAGAAGGCCCTCAGAAAGAGGGAAACAAAGGGAGGACCTAAACAAAGTGCAGGTTTTGTGTAGGTTAGCTGCATTTTCCCCTAGACTTCTATTATAGCCCATGGTTTTGGTACAGCTTCAGAAAGCGCACCAAATTTGAAGGACCTCATAGAAGTCTATAGAAAAGCACAGCTAATCCCTAAAAAACCCTGGTTAGCTATGCTTTAGCACAGCAGGGCAGTGTGAAAGCTGCCTAAAATCTCATATAAGCTTTACCATGGTAATGTCATTTTTAAATGAAATGACAATATTCTTACCTATTGATCCTGCCATGAAGGTCCTTGTTCAGATGTTTATTGTTATAGGGGGCTCTGTCCACACCTTTCCTGCATTGTCACCCTGTTACACAACATTCCGATGGAGCCTACAAGTGGACTTTTCAGTACAGATTACACAAACATTGTCCAATGTTGTCACCATCAAAAGTGTCACCTCACCATCATTGTTGCCGTTTATATAGATAGGAATTCGCTTCAAATAGGGTATTGGATATCAGCAGCAGTTAAAAGCAACAAATGATGATGAACAGGTAAAAAACAGCTTTTATTGAAATAATTTCATTTTCTTTATAATACATACACCTGTGCTCACAAATTAGCCTAATAGTGCTAATTTAGGTAGCCTTTTTTGGCAGAACACCACACCATTAGTAAGTTGCTGTGCATCTTAATGCCCTGCAACACATATTGGTTGACAAAGTGCATTGTGGTTTGATTTTAAATAAATAGCACTCCATCACACCAACATGCAAAACATTTTACTATAGTACAGTACTGTGAAGGGACACTTGCAACAATTTTTAAATAATGAGCATCAAGTAGTTAAGTAGTTCAGTACCAAATAGATTTAACTGCTATTGTAGCCCTAGCCTTATATTGCACATGAGTGCATGCACAATATCTACTATCAGTGATTGTTGTATCTGGAAGTAGCACATGTCTGCCTATTTAGGGAACTTCCAAGCCCATTAAACAAACCAATTTTGCTATGTGGTTCAGACTAGGCATTGTAAGCAAAAATGTAAGTATACATTTTAATTGAATCAGTAGTTCTTCTATAAAGTATATGTACACCTTTAAATCAAAAGTCATCCAGCCCCCATACATAGACTCTCAATATATAGATCTGGGTTCTCCTTCAGCATGTCCATACTTACCTCCTCCAATGACTGCAGCCTTCTGTGATATTACATCCTGGTAAGTAATAATCTAATGGGGGGCTTCCTGCGCCTGCAAAATAGCATCCTATAGAGGAGAAGGAGATGGTCTGGAGGACATTTGATTTGAAGATGTACTACTTTAAATTGTACTTTAAAAAAAGGATACATGATTAAATGCTGTAATTACAACTATAATACATTTATACATTCACAAAATTTCAGTGAGGAAAGGAGAGAAAAGAGGATTCAGAGAAATAATATGTGGCAGGCCTACTCAGTTCTAATATACTCCGTAAAGAAGTACTGTAGCTCTCAAACTCAGAAACAGCACTACAATTTTTTTCCAATCTATATGATCATTAAAAGCACAGTGACACTTATGTTTTTTACCTGCATAAAAAGTTGTAGATTTTTAACTGCTAAATAATATAGAATACTTAATAAAACAAATAAAAAACAAACCTAATGAAAGTAGCATTGGAACCATCATCTCATAAAGACTGTTTGTAAGACTATCTAACATATGATTAAAATAGAACAGTAGAATGTATGTTTAATGTCATGCAGAAAGTTTCAGTTCAAGGACAGGGTGGAAATAGGAGGAGGAGAGCAGACAACACCAGATTAGTGTCACTTTGAGAGTTTCTCTTGCCATGCTTCATTCAGTAATCCACTTCATCAGACCCTTGTAACCAGAGCTGCTCAGTTATTTGAGAAGTGGTAAAAATGCAGAGGTATCATTGCTGTACAATATATCATGCTCACTTTTAAGGTTAAGTATGAACATTTTCAATTTCTAAAAAAAAATATATTGACTTAATATATGTCTAGATCATATATCTCCATTGTAGACTGCATTGTAGAAACGACAATATCTTTCAAACTTGAAATTTTTGATAAAGTAAATTGTTTTAGAAAATATAAAAGTTTTAATAAAAGTTAGCATGCCTGTGCATAGATTTTCCTGCTATAACTCTAGGATGTGTCTAAACACACAACAAAATACATATTGAATTACACGGAAAGGCTTTTTTTTGTTTGTTTTGTTTTTTACCAAAATGTATTTAATGCAGCAATTTTGCCCTAATGATAATGAAACATTATAATAATGAGCCATGCAAACTCATTTATAACTGTAATGAGAACCAAACACAGGATGCATATACAAGATATAAGATGCAGAATGGAAACATCATTGTAAATGCCTGACTAGTAGTGGCACATTAATCACATGCTTGGATGAAAACATAAGTCTACAGCCTGTTTTTAAAGCATTCCAGATAGCATATTCCTGAACTTAAGCATGAGTCCCACAGAGATGTAGCAGCATGGTTGAAACATGGGCCCCAAAGAATGTTGGACATTTTCTCTAAGCTGTCAACATTTTGGTACCTGTGGATCAAAGTGGGTGAGTGGGGGTACACTATATAATAAACGTAGCTATGTTATTAGTCAGTTCACTTGTCAAATTCCTAAGTGTTGTATAGAGTTTCATAGGCTGTAAAAATTGGAATAAATCAGATTATGTATTATTACCTACATACTCAGTTTTGTCAAGTTTTACTTTATTTACTGACTATAACATGTTGTACATGAAAACAATGGTTGACCTATTTTTCTGTCTCATAAGTATATATAGGCTCACTATATACAACAAACATCTGTAAAAAGAAGGAGATGGTCCCACTTCTGTGATTCATGCTAATATGTCATTCAAATTACACAGTAGAAAACGTAAACACAATACCAGAAAGGGAAACCTATCATATTAAAAATGTTGTTGTATGTCAATAAAATGTATATGCATAAACCACCACAGCACACTACAGGTCCCCACTTTCAAAATCCAATAGCAATGACTTCCATGGACTCCAATGAGGTAAAACAGGAAAATCTACAAGACAACTAGATCCTGCAGCTTCCAGATAGGGATCCTGGATAATCCAAGATGGCTCAAAAAGACAGAAACACAGGAATGTGGGACCCTCAATAAAATCACAACATATTTTTATCAATAAAAAAATCACACTTACAGTTTAAACTTATGACGCGTACACACAATCAAACAATCGGGTGGAAAAGTCTGGCAAACTCAAGTCCGCCGGACAATCCCCCCCGTGTGTAGCCTCCGGCAGACTTTTTTGACCCGAAAGTATGGCGGACTTAGAAAGTAGTTTTGCACTCCAATCTTCCCGCTGGACTCGCATTTCGGCAGACAATCCGGCCGTGTGTATGCCAGTCCGCCGTACTGTTGAAATGAATGGACTTTTCCTGCCCGGATGAAAAGTCCGCTCATTTCGAGCGGGTCTCCAGGTAGGCGGGGCCCGCAAAGAAGACGTCGCTGGCCCCGCCACCTGGTATGGACTTAAAGGGGAACCCCAACGCCAAAAAAATCGGCGTGGGGGTTCCCCCAGGTCCACATCAGACCCTTGTCCGAGCACGCTACCCGCCCGGCCAGGAAAGGGGGGACGAGCGAGCGCCCCCCCCCCCTCCGTGCCCTCAACATGGGGGGTGCCTTGGGTAAGGGGGGGCCGCGCGGCCCCCCCACCCCAAAGCATCTTGTCCCCATGTTGATGAGGACAAGGGCCTCTTCCCGACAACCCTCGCCGTTGGTTGTCGGGGTCTGCGGGCAGGGGGCTTATCGGAATCCGGGAGCCCCCTTTAATAAGGGGCCCCTGGATACCGGCCCCCCACCCTATGTGAATGAGTATGGGGTACAATGTACCCCTACCCATTCACCTGTGGAAAAAAAGTACAAAAAAACACGTCACAGTGTAAAAATAGTTTATTGCACAGCTCCGGGGGTCTTCCGTCTTCAGGGGTCTTCTCGCCGGACTCCTCCGCTATCTTCTGCTAACTCTTTTGCTAGCGGAGGAGCCCCACTTTCTTCCTCGCCGCCGGCCTCTTCCGACTTCGGGGGTCTTGTCTCCCTCTTCGGTTCTTCCGGTCTTCTTTTCTTCTCTTCAGATGTTGACTCGTCGCTCCCTCCGCTCACAATGACGGGGACCGGGCGCGCGGCGACTTATATAGTGACATCACCGGATTTTCCACAGGTGAATGGGTAGGGGTACATTGTACCCCATACTCATTCACATAGTGTGGGGGTCCGGTATCCGGGGGCCCCCTTATTAAAGGGGGCTCCCGGATTCCAATAAGCCCCCCGCCCGCAGACCCCGACAACCAACGGCCAGGGTTGTCGGCAAGAGGCCCTTGTCCTCATCAACATGGGGACAAGCTGCTTTGGGGTGGGGGGGCGCGCGGCCCCCCTTCCCCAAGGCACCCCCCATGTTGAGGGCACGCGGCCTGGTACAGCTCAGGAGGGGGGCGCTCGCTCGTCCCCCCCTTTCCTGGCCGGCCGGGTAGCGTGCTCGGACAAGGGTCTGATTTGGACCTGGGGGAAACCCCCATGCCGATTTTTTCGGCGTGGGGGTTACCCTTTAAGTCCATACCAGGTGGCGGTGCCAGCGACGTCTCCTTCGCGGGCCCCGCCTACCCCGAGCTCTCATGGACAGTTCCCAGTCAGTGTATACAATCGGGACTACCCTTCATGTGACCACTGTGACAACGATACATAAAGACGGCGACCACCCCAGTTTATAACTACAGTAGCCTTTTCAGTAAGCTGCACATTGAAAAGAAATGCATATCACAAACAGATAAAAAAATTCCCAGCACACTTACCAGCTACCCTGCAAAAAAAAATAAAAAATCAAAAATCAAATTGACCCTATCTAACAATCCACAATAAAAACAGAGGGTTTAGTTGCACACATTTGCCATTATTTTTTTGTTTTAAAAAACACTTCTCGCTTTTTTTTTTTTACAACTATGCTGCTGATCTCAGGTGAACTGGTGGCACATGAGTAGAATGTACAAGCACCTGCTATGCAGGGAACCTGTTACTATACACATCTTTGCAAAGTACAGACTTGCTTTAAGAATACACAGAACAAAAATCTATTAATGGGATGTTAATTGTACTCATATTCTCCAGCTTCTGAAAGCATTACATATGGAAAGAATGTGAAGACAAACTAAGCATATTTTGTACATTCTTATACATGTAAACCAAAGATAGATTGACTTGACCTATTTACGTTCTGGGGGTTGAACAACTGCCAGTATATGAATATCTACACAACTCAATAAATTGTGCTTTAGAAGATAATTTGATTATCCACTTCATGGAAGAAACATTAATTAGATTATAGTATACAAGTTCATTATCCTATAAAGCTTCCATGTTGCAGATTACCCAATTTTTTAAATCAATTTCTCATCATTCTAATAATTAAAAATAACAGGCTGCCTTCATACTATATTTCCATCTATCCTCTAGAAAAGTATATTTTAATTTCCTTTTAAAATTTATTCACTGCCTAGCAGATCATACACACACTGTGGAAGAACTCTGCTATTAGCCTAGCAGCTAGGAATTTAATATCAGTTTCTTCTTGAAAATCCTATTTTCTTTGGTTTTACTTAAAGTGTAAGTTCACCTTTTCAAAAAACATATGTAGCACCACCCTGGGTCTTCTAAAGGCAGAGAGTGACCTTCAGAGGCAGGGAGTGATCTAGCATTTACCCCAGGGCTGAGTCCAGGGCTATAATGGGGAGTTTTAACAAAAATGATGTGCCAGTCACTTTTGATCTTTTCAAAGCTTTAATGTAGAACTCGAAATAAGGTCAAAGAAAAAGGTTAAGGAAGGAGAGAGGGTTAGGGTATCAGATACCATTAGCAGATCACTTACAGACTCCTTGGATCCAGAAAAAGTACAGCTTCACAGTACTAAAACCTTTAAGCCGACCTGGCGATACTGCAAACACATTTTCAAATATAAAACAAGATCCAGCTTCACAGTGTCAGAACCTTTAAGTTGACCCAGCAACACTGTAGGCACGTTTTACATGTAGGTGCATCCTCCAAACGAGTTACCAGGCCCTCCTGAGAGATCAGCCTTCATCCTGGCTCTCTCAAGCAAGGGTCCTCCCCTGTGTCTTCTCTATTTGGCTTGGCTTCTTCCACGCTGGGCAAGACAGCCTAAAGACCCCCTCAAAAATAGTAGGCCTCAGACAGGCTTCTGAGCCAACACGCAGAGCTCACTTCAGCAGCACATGCTCAGGCCAGGAGGGCCTGAGATAAGAGAACAAGCACATGGCCCACCCAAATATATATCATCTCCCAGTGGCCATGAACCTCCTACTGAGCTGGCTGGATGAAGAATAAATATTCATAACTCAACCTAGTTATACTATCTCATACTGGCCTGTAGTACCAGTGACACCTACTGGTGACCTTGAGAAATGCACAACCTAATTGAGATTAGGGAAAGACCAGATAAACTGTACAATCAGTCTGAGCTGCCTACAGCCCATCCAAAAATGAAATTTACATAGTAGCCCCAGTTTAGGACCAGGGGGCTACACATACTACACCCCCCAGTTCCTGCTACATTTTTCTCTGTGGATTATTACCTTTCACTGCCAACACAGCAGATGTAGTGGTCTGGAGATTGGACAGCTAATGTGATCTGTTCATTCTTTCTTTAGAGTTGCCAGAATGGATCAGACTGATTCTGATTGGTCAGCCCTGGCACATAACCACTTTGACTAATCGGAATCACTCTGATCTGTCCCAGCATCCCTCAGAAAAGAAGGAGAAGAAGACTACGGTTTTCAAATCCCAGGCGTGATACACTCACTGTGTGGGCAATGAAAGCTAACCATACACAGAGGTAAGTGCAGAGGGGACTCTGTCTCGGTAGCAGTATCCTTCCCATCGTTGTATACTCCTATCCCAGTCCCAGTTATTCCTTGTAATTTTTGGCAACCTTTTGTTAAGTTTGTGTGTCTTTGGAGAGATGCTGATTAAGAAAATCCTTCTAACCCATTCTGTGTGTTCAGAGGACTCCAACGAGGAGTATTCCAAGATAGCAGGTGTATTCTCAGCAAGAAAAGAGAAGTTGGAAACAAGGTCATCCTTCTCAAGCATGGAAGAGGATGGCCCAGAAGTGCCTAGTGCTAGCAATCTGAACCCAGGTTGTGCTCCATTAGGTTCTTTTGCTGGCAACAGCAACCAGAAAAATTGACACCTGAAGCTAGAAGTCACTTTATACACATTGCTTCCAGATTCTTTGCTGCTAGGGGAGATCAGCTAATGGTAATAATTTCCATTGGCCTCCCTCCCCTCCACACGGCGACCCATCATGTGGGTCCCAGGCCCACATGTAGGGCAGGGGAGCCTGGGAAGCATGGAGAGAGTCAAACTTTTAATGGGTCAGTAAAAGCTGACAAACCAACCTCCCCCACCGCCACTGACATATGCCATACGTCAGTGGCAGTAAAGGGGTTAATGGATTTCCAGGCTTGGCTGTTAAAAGCAAAGTGTTGACGGACAGAGGGTGTCATCCACACCATGCTTAAAGTGACACTAAATGATATCCTTATTTTTCAAAAATAATCCATACACCTTCACTACTTAACAGTCCTGTAATATATTTTTCATGAAAACATTTCTTATGGTGTTTTTCTGCCTCCTTGTAATATCCTCGATGAGCTTCCCAACCTCTCATATCATTGCTGCCTGCCCACACCTTTATTCAGGGTGTTACACATGTTACACATGTCACCTCTCCAGTCAAACTACCTATGTTTTTTGGGGACCTCAACCTGGCATTGTCAGCATTGCAAAATGCATCTTTCAAGGATATCGGGGGCATTCTATTGCTAACACCCTCTCAGAAAATGGCATTCTTAATAGCCATAACCTCAGTATGTGGGGTCTCTAAACAGGTGGTGTTGTCTTGCAAGAAAAAGGACAACATTTCCTGAAGTAATGAGCTGTAAAATTACATAGGAATATGTAGTTTATATGAAATAAAGAACAGCTGGGGACTCATTAAGTTTAAATTCATAAAGTTAAACTCCAGATAGCTACAAGACACAAAAGACATACGTTAAAGTACCATGTATTAATACTAGTAGTACTAATACATCATTAATTGTATTTTCTTAAATAAAAGCATTTAACTATATGTGCCTGAATTTAACGTGGTATCCTCTTCTAGTCTACAGCAACAGCAGAAGAAGAACAAGGAGCCAATAAAGTGTGCTTCACTGAAGAAAGCATGTTGATTAAAAAAGGAGAGAGCAGTCCAGACTATGAATTTATGGCTTGGACGAGTTACTGGCATCAGTACACCATGTTGGTAAGTCTAAGGGGATATGGTGAATGTGAATAATAGCAAAGAAGTATGCATGTTATAAACAAGGACTATATTGTGAATACATGCACGGATACAAATGAGAGATTACAGAGTATGTCACATGAGCTAGGATTGGAATAAACAAATGGAAGGAAACTCTTACGATAGATAAGCTGTTTAGGTGTCCTTTTATGAAGCAGTGAAATCTATTCACTGCTTCATTCTCAGGCATTCACATAGGAGATCTTTCTCCTCTGTGTGCCACTATATGAAGCGGAGTAGATCGTTTCACCCTTGGAGGTGTGAAGCGATCTACAAACGCTTCTAACACTGGAGAACGGCCCCTAATACTGTAATCTCGTGAGACTTTACGAGATTACAGTACTAGAAATTCACTGATACACACAGATGTCAATATATTAAGCAGTGATAAATTATCACAGCTCAATACACTGACACGCGGTGTGATTAATGTTAGTGAAATAAAGCGTCCCCCTACATAATATATACATGTATACACACACAGACATTATATATACATGTATATACACACACATTATATATATATACATATGCACATTATATGTATATATGTATATATATGTATACACATACATATGACAGGGGGACATGGTTACAGTGTTGGGGGGTCTGAACGAGGCATAAGGAAGTTAATTATCTTCCTCTTTCCTCCTCAGATCCCCCTGATTCCCTCTTCACTACCCCGGTTCTCCACCTCTGAGTTGGTGAATCGGGGCGTGTGAATTCTGACACAGATCACAAGTGAAGCGCTGAGATCACAGCTTCATAAAGTGACCGTTACTGTGTCAGTCTATGAGGATTCTCCATGTGCGGAGATAATCGGCGGGAGAACAAGTTCAAACACATCTCCCCCCGATTATCTCTGGTTTATATACTGTTTATGGGCTGTGATCAGCGGCGATCCTCTGGATCTCCACTGATCATTGCTTCATAAACGGACACCTTAGTATGGAGAGCATAGAAGGGTGCACTTCACAAGTGAAGAAACATAAATGTGCACAATATACATGAAAACCTATGTACCATATAAACAGTTGCGGGATTTTAATGCGGGACATACAGTATAATAGAATAACTACAGAAAAATGAAACGTGGTTATTTTTTGGTACTAAAATAGCACAGCAGAATATAATTTGTTCCTGAATTAAGGATATATAGCCATATCTAATTTCCCATATCTACCCTCCTAGCAAGGAAATTGCAGAATAGCATTGTGAAGGGATGATCCCGATGTTCGCGTCGAACGTAAGTTCAACTTAAACACGGGTGTTCGACTGTTTGCCGGACAGCAAACATTATGCGGTGTTTCGATCAAAGATTGTATGGCTCAGAGCAGTGGGAAACAAAGTCTTACCTTGGCAGTTTGCAGTCAGGGTGTCCAAGCTGAGGTGTCCTCCCACACACCAATAGACAAATGGTCATTGAATAAAAGCATCCGACAAATCCATACCATCAAGCGGATTTATTGTCAAGCCTTCACAATGAGTACAGTCAGCAGCAGACTATGCAGCGTTTGCGGCAAATTTCGAAAGCCGCAGAGCACCGTTAAAGTCTAATGGACATTAACATAAAAAAAGTGCTAATTTTAAAAGCTTATATGCAATTTATTGCCATAAAAAGTGTTTGGGGTCCTTGGTCCTGCCCCAGGGGACATGTATCAATACAAAAAAAAAGTTTTAAAAACTAATGTTTTTTAAGGAGCAGTGATTTTAATAATGCTTAAAGTGAAACAAAAAAAAATTTAATATTCCTTTAAATATCGTGCCTGGTGAGTGTCTATAGTATGACTGTAAAGTGGCGCAGTTCTCCTGTGTTTAGAACAGTACCACAGCAAAATTAAATTTCTAAAGGAAAAAAAGTAGTTTAAAACTGCTTGCAGCTGCAATGAATTGTTGGGGCTTGGCAATATAGATGAAAATCATTGAAAAAAATGGCATGCCCCCCTCCAGTCCATTACCAGGCCCTTAGGGTCTGGTATGTATATATGAATATTAAGGGAAACCCCACCAAAATTAGGAAAAAAATTGTGTGCCCCCCCAAATCTATACCAGACCTGTCAGTCAACAGCTCTCCGCTCTGCCCCCCACGCACACTGGAGCGCTGAGGTGTGGGGGGAAGGGAGTGGCCATCTCATGCTCTCATTGGCTCTCTGAGAGGCTGAGATGGGCATCAGTCCAGGCACCTGGTGGATCCAGACGTTATTGTTGTGATGACACTGTGCCTGGACTGATCCCTGTGACATCAGCAGAGAGCAGCCTTCAGTCCGCTTTCTGCTGAAAACAGGTCACAGCAGTGCAAAATGAATTGCACTCCTGCGACGCATAGGAGAAGCCTAGCCAAACAAGCTCAGGCTAGGCTTTTCCTTTGAAGTTAAGTGTTTTTATATTTCCAATATGAGCTTGTTGCTTACAGCTAGGGATGAGCCGAACACCCCCCGGTTCGGTTCGCACCAGAACTTTCGAACAGACCCTAAATTTGTACGAACGTTAGAACCCCATTGAAGTCTATGGGACTCGAACGTTCGAAATTAAAAGTGCTAATTTTAACGGCTAATATGCAAGATAGTGTCCTAAAAAGGGTTTGGGGACCTGGCTCCTGCCCCAGGGGACATGGGTCAATGCAAAAAAAGTTTTAAAAACGGCCGTTTTGGCGGGAGCACTGATTTTAATGACGATTAAAGTGAAAAAAAAGTGAAATATTCCTTTAAATATCGTGCCTGGGGGGTGTCTGTAGTATGCCTGTGAAGTGCCACGTGTTTCCCATGTTTAGAACAGTCCCTGCACAAAATGACATTTAATGGAAATAACGTCATTTAAAACTGCTTGCGGTTTTAATGTTATATCTGGTTCCTGCAATATGGTTGAAAATCATTGAGAAAAATGGCATGGGTAGCCCTCCTTGAAAATTACCAGCCCCTTTGGGTCTTGTACGCATATTAAGGGGAACCTCGTACCCATGTTAAAAAAGGAAATACGTGTGGCCCCCAGGCCCTATATACTCAGAACAGCAGTATACAGGCGGTGCAAACAAGACAGGGACTGTGTAGGTTTGTTGTGGTAAGTTGAATCTGTTTGTAATTTTCAACTGGTACATTTTTAAAGTGTAGCTCCAGTCAAAAAAACTATTTTTAAGCTTTTTGGAAAACATAGGGAAGGGCTATCACCCCTGTATAATTTGTTTTGCCGTCCGTCTTTTTTTCATCGCACTTGCTGTTGTCTCCTTCCGTTTGCTAGTAGGAGATGTTTGTAAGTTGGATGTTTGAAAGTAGGGGCCTGCCCTATATGCTCTGCAGAAATGGCGGAACAAGGTGTTGGTTTTGCCACAACATTGTAAGCCCTCAAAGTGACTCTTGCTGGGCGCTGGAGCGCCCTGCTGTGAACGATTATATCAAGAATTGTAATTACATGCCATTGTTGAACAGTGGTAGATAAAATTGACCTTTGGTGGTTGTGGTGCTGGTGCCACAACACTATAAGTCCTCACAGTTACTCTGGGTGGGCACAGGAACGGGCCCTCCTGTGAAATATTATATCAAGAATTGTAATTACATGTCCCTGTTAAACAGGGGCAGAAAAATTGGGCCTTAGGCACTGGTGCTGGTGCCACGACACTGCAACCTCTCCCATATACTCTAGCTGTAGTGCAGGAATTAGCCCTGCTGCAAAGCATTGCATCAAAAATTGTAATTAAATGCCCCTGTTAAACAGGGGCAGAAAAATTGGGCTGATGGCATCACCCAGAACCAAAAATGTTCTTCCAACATATCAGCGGAGGAGGAAGAGGATAGACAATCAACATAACAGGACAGTCACTCAGCATCAGCATAGGCAGTCTTGAAGGGATGTGATATTTCAAAAAAAATTATTCGGTTACATCAGCTTAAGGTGCTTGGTAGCTGTGGGTGATCGAACACTGATTCATCTTGATGAAGGTCAGTCGATCAACTGATTCGGTGGACAGGCGCACCCTGTGATCGGTAACAAAGCCACCAGCAGCACTGAAGGTGCTTTCTGAAAGAACGCTGGATGCAGGACAGGCCAGTAGCTCAATTGCATACGGTGCAAGCTCTGGCCAGTAATCCATCCTCAAGACCCAGTAAGCCAGAGGATTTTCAGTGGGAAAGGTGTCCAAGTCTGACCTTGCCCCTAGGTATTCCTGCACCATGTAAATCAGACGCTGTCGATGGTTGCTGGAACCGATCATACCTTGGGGCTGCGGACTAAAAAATTGTCTGAAAGCATCGGTCAGACGGCCACCTTCTCCACCGCTCCTTTTGACCGATGCCTCAGCAACACGTTGTCCAGGACCAGGAGTTTGTAACCTCCCAGTCTCTGGGAACGTGTTGCACAGACCTTTCTGCAAGGCCTCCCGGAGATGTCTCATCCTCTGCTCCCTCTGCGATGGCAAGATAAGGTCGGCAACCTTACCCTTGTACCGTGGATCAAGAAGAGTGGCCAGCCAGTAATGGTCCCTCTCCTTGATCCGAAGAATACGAGGATCCTTCCGCAGGCTTTGCAGGATCAGGGAGCCCATGCAGCTTAGCTGAGGCATTCAGTCCGGAGTCCTCTGGGTCACTAAGGACAACATGATCCGCAGCTACCTCCTCCCAGCCACGTACAAGTCCACGGGTTTCTTGGGACTGTAAATCATCCCTACAAGACTGCTGCTGCTGCTGCTGCTGAGTGCCAGCCTCCACATCCATGCTGACACAATCATCCTCCTCCTCCTCCTCCTCCTCATCCTCTTCCTGTGTGATGGGTGGCACAGCAGGAACACTGTCTGGATAAAGGGGGCCTTGCGAGGCAAGGAAGTCCTCCTCTTCCTGCCTCTGTTCTGCCTCAAGTGTCCTGTCCATTATGCTACAAGAGGTGGACAAGAGGTACAGTGTCATTGATGCATGCACTGTCACTGCTCACCATCCTTGTGGCCTCCTCAAACGGTGACAGGACAGTGCATGCATCCCTGATCATTCCCCACTGGCGTGGTGAGAAAAAACCGAGCTCCCCTGACCCTGTCCTGGTGCCGTAGTCGCACAGGTACTCATTGATGGCCCTCTGCTGCGTGTGCAGCCGCTGCAGCATGTCCAACGTTGAGTTCCACCTGGTGGGCATGTCACATATAAGGCGGTTCTTGGGCAGGTTCAACTCCTTTTGGAGCTCAGCCAGCCAAGCACAGGCATTAAATGATCAGCGGAAATGCACACAGACTTTCCTGACCTGCTTCAGGACATCCTGTAAGCCCGGGTACCTGCCCAAGAACCGCTGCACCACCAGGTTAAGGACGTGAGCCACACAGGGCACATGTGTCAGTTGTCCCTGTCGGAGGGCGGAGAGGAGGTTGGTGCCATTGTCGCAGTAGTCGAAAAGAACACATTGCTACGTAGAGCTAGGAGAGTGCTGCTCACCCCAGATGAATCAGAATAGAACAAGTTCCCCCACAAAGCGGGGTTTTTAGGCAGCAAAAAAACAGTACTAACGCATGTCAAAATAATATAAAAAGTATTTTAATATTTGGTAAAAAACATGAGCTCTACCTGAGCAGTTTAGAAGCGAACTATTATATACAGAGTACAACGATATCCATGGGCGTACATTAACAGACACAACTATAAATTACACTGTATATTATAATAACAGTAAAAATATATATACTTCTAACGCGTTTCAACCCCCTGGGGGGTCTTCTTCAGAGAAATGGTGGTCTGTTGATAAAACAAAATTACACTGAATGAATACATCAAGTATTATGTATTATTTGTGTTGGAAATACCTCATATTTGTTAATATCATTTACCCAAAGATGTACTTCCAAAGAGATAAAATGAGTTGTGATATTTTTGATGGAGTTCCCCCATAAGGTGGTGCCTCGATTTCCTTCACATATCTGGAATGTTACTCTGTCCATATCTACCGCCAGGATACCAAGGGGAAAGGAGGTAGCGTCAGAGAACCAATGGCGTGGCTCACGAGAGGTCACACGAATACCACACCCCCCATAAACATAGGGAGTGGGTGCAGATATGGGCAACCGGATAATGTGGTAAGTCCCACCTGCAGTGAAATCCCAACATGAAAAGGATTAAGAACATGTCCTTTTTAATATATGAGCACAGGGTGTGTATGTGGCATGAGATTGTCATCATCATACCCATAATCTATGTAAAATAAAGAATAAAGGCTATGGAGGAAGAAGAAGAGGAGGGGGTGGAGGAGAGAGGTGTGTCACAACCAATAGTAGCATTTTGGAGGTGTGGTGGCGGAACAACCTTCAACACTATTGCACCTTGTCCTGCATCCTTCCCAGCTGCCAGAAGAGTGACCCAATGGGCCGTGAAAGACAGGTAACGTCCCTGTCCATGCCTGCTGGACCATGAGTCAGCGCTAATATGCACCTTATCGCTGACCGCCCTGTCCAGCAAGGCAAGGACATTGCCTTCCACATACTGGTAGAGAGCCGGAATCGCCTTCCGTGAGAAAAAGTGGCGTTTGGGGACCTGCCATTGAGGAACCGCACATTGTACAAACTCACGGAAGGGGGCCGATTCTACCAACTGAAAAGGCAGCAGTTGAAGTGCTAGCAATTTAGCCAAGCTAGCATTCAACCACTGGGCATGTGGATGGCTGGGAGTGAACTTCTTTCGCTGGTCCAGCAGCTGGGGCAGGGACATTTGCCTGCTATAATCGGACGTGGGTGTACTGCTAGCAGAGTTCCCGGAAGCACTTGGCTGTGTCACACCTAATTCTACACCTTCATTTCTCTCAGAGCAGGTTTCAGAGAGGACTGAAGGTCTAGTGGGGTTGGAGATCCAACCCCCCTCAGTTGATGAGGAGCAAGGAGAGGTCCGCTTTGTTCTTTGGTGTGGTTTTTGAGGTACGCTTGCCAACGAGCTGCATTGTAGGTCAACATATGTCTGGTCAAGCATGTGGTGCCGCTGGGGGAGGATGTGATGTGGGAAGGCTGGGGGAGGAGCCCGAGGCGGTGTCTGTGAGGACGGAAGGGGAGGCAGGAGATCCATGGCAGCAAGTCCGATGCAGATGCTGGTGAAGTGGGATAGAACACCGTGTTAGAGGACAGCACATGGTGACCCCCGCAGATGCCTATTTCCCACGATATTGGATCAGGAGACCAAGGAGGAGCGACTGATAGATCGGGTGGACAGCAGTAAAGGATGCAGGAAACTGAACAGGGGTAAGTGAGAGATATCCCTGGTTCAATCAAAAAAATGGCTGCAAGAGAAAACACCTGATCCTGAGAACCCACGAATGATTGTTGGTGCTGGCCTCCCCTCTGTCGCCTCCATACGCCCCCCCTCTTATCTCTGCCTTTGTGTGCTTCTGTATATTATGCTCTGTATACTACCCTCCAGAGCCCCTAGGTTATCCAGTGCTGTTGCATCGTGAACTGTGTTTGAACTGTGTTTGCTGTGGAAGCTAAAGAGATTTGATGACTAACTGAGGGAGAGATGCAGCAGCTGGGGCTAGCTAAAATTTAAATGACTGGAGACATAAGAGAGGTCTTGATGGAGCAATGATTCTTTTTGAAACCTATGGATCTATGAGAGCTACGGAATTGAAATGTTTGTATGAACTGTATGAACTGTACCAATGAGAGGACCTGTTTAAATGTCAATGACTGCCTAATAACCCTAGGAGTGGCTCAATTGATTAAATGCTGGAAGTACTGGAAACTACTAAACTGATAGTTGAAACTAGTACTGAGTTTTAAGTTCACTTAAGGACTAAGTATTGATACAGCTTAGTACTGACTGAAAAGGTTATGAACTATGCTACGAACTAAGCTGCAAATTAAGTGATGAACTCTGCGATAAGCTCGGAGCGATATCTACTGGAGAGTAACTTTCCTTCCTGTGGTGGATAGCAGCTGATTAGATAATTGGGTTAAGCTAATATAGAGCTGCAAAAGTATAAGGACATTCCTTTTTTTCTTCCCAAACCCCCCCCCCCCCCTCTGCGTTTTTTTTTCTCGTATCCTCCCGCCTCTCTTACGCTATACAGAGACCGGGAAAGAGGGATGAATGGTACGTTTTTCATAGGTTCTCTATAGGATTTTCATAGGTGCCCCAGCAAAATAAAATACAAAAAAAAAAATCCACCAAGTCGCAGAATTTTCAATTCCATCTAAACTAGGGGGCCTGAGAGGGTTAAGTGACTAGAGACATAAGAGAGGTCTTGATGGAGCAATGATTTTGTCTGAAAACTATGAACCCATGAGATCTATGGAATTTAACAGTTTGCATGAACTGTATTAACGAGAGGACCTATTTAAATATCAATGACTGCCTAAAAACCCTAGGAGCGGCTCAATTGATTAAACGCTGGAATTACTAAACTGATAGTTGAAACTAGTACTGAGTTTTAAGCTCACTTAAGGACTAAGTATTGATACAGCTTAGTACTGACTGAAAAGGTTATGAACTATGTTACGAACTAAGCTGCAAATTAAATGATGAACTCTGCAATTTAACTATGCGATAAGCTCGGAGCGATATCTACTGGAGAGTAACTTTCCATTATGTGGTGGATAGCAGCTGATTAGACAATTGGGTCAAGCTGAAATAGAGCTGCAAAAGTATAAGGACATTCCCTTTTTTTTTTCCCTATGCGTTTTTTTTTTTTTTCCTCTCTCTCTACGTGTCCTCCCGCCCCTCTTACGCTATATAGAGATCGGAAAAAAAGGACGAAGGGTACGTTTTTTTATAGGTCCTTTACAGGATCTTTACAGGTGCCCTAATAAAAAAAAGTAAAAAAAAAAAAAAATCCATCAAGTCGCAGAATTTTCAATTCTTAAAGCAAAAGTGAAGAGAAGTATTCCATCTAAACTAGGGAGCCTGAGAGGTGAAACGGCAGGATATTCTTCTCTCCCCTTACCCCTCCTTTCAAATCAATAAAAGCAAGGATTGGAACCGAGAGGTACTCCCCTCTATACAGGACAACTATTTTGTCAAACAAGATAAGTGAACAAGATACATGATGAGGGGAAGATCACATAAAACAACAGAACCTAAAATCCCGAGGGAGAGTTTAAATACTAGTGTAACTGCTAGTTCAATACAAAAATACTTGACAACTAAAGAGGGTAACCAAAAAAGCCCAGATGTAGAAAAAAAAAACATCCTTGCCAACCAAAAATGCAAAAAAGGAAATGGCTAAGTTAAAAGGAGCCCAAGGAGATAAAACAAGAGAAGATACACAAACAGAGAGAGAGATGGAAACTAACGAGGGGGAAGGGGAAGAACAGCGAAGTATAGCTCAAATGCCCACAAAGATCGAGATGATGGCAATGTTTGAAAGGATGGAAAGTTTAATTAAGAGATTACAAATGTCCGGATGGATCTGGGCCATTTGCTGCGGAGAGTAGAAGAGGCTGAGGAGAGAACTGAGAAACAAACACAAGAAAAATCGCAGAATTAAAATCGCAAGTGAAAGCACTGCAAATAAACCAAAGAAATACCTTTTATAAAATGGAAGCACAGGAAAATCAAAATAGACGCCAAAATCTAAGGATAAGAGCCCTCCCAGAGCAAAATGGAGAGAAACTGGAAGAAAAAATAAGGAAAATATTTAACCCCCTACTAGGACGAGAAGAGGACGAGGAGTTAAAGATCGATAGAGTACATAGAATCAGAAAGCCTCTAGGAATGAAGGAGGAAACCCCACGAGATGTCATTGTTAAATTCCATCGGTATACAGACAAGGAGAAAATATGGAGGAACCTCAGAGAGAGACACCCGTTGCAATACGAGCAAACAACTTTGCAAGTATTTGCAGACTTGTCAAGTGAAACATTATCCAGAAGAAGACAATTAAAACCATTACTAGAACATTTAAGACAAGCTAATATTAAATATAGTTGGGGGTTCCCTGCAGCATTGATAGTACATAGGGACGGAAAGACGGTTAGATTGAAATTTCCGGAAGAAGTACAGGACTTTTGTACAGAGTTACAGATTCCAACCATTAGTATACCTAAGCGATCGGAAAGAGAAGAAAGACTAATTGAAGAGGGAATAGGGCAGAGAGCTTAATGTAGGGGGGGGGGGTAGGGGGAGAGGGGGGAGGGGGGGCTGGGGTAATTTATTACAAAAGAAACGAGATGGGAGAGGTAAAGTAAATAAAAGTTAATGTGGGTATGGGTGGAAACGGGAAGAGCCTCCCTGGACTATCTGCTCCCTCCTCTCCCCCCCCATGTCTACCGGGCCTTCATGGCCGGGGGGGAGTGGAGGGACACGGAATGCCGGGCTTGGAGCTTCACCCCAAGGGGTGAGGTACATATTCCAGGATGGGGATATATTCTGGATATAGGTACAAGGACCAAAGAGGGGTCTGGGAGGGTTGGGAGGAGGGTTGGGAGGGGGGGTGGGAGGGGTGGGGGGAGAAAGAAGACCCGACAGCAGAGAACCTCGTTAAGTGAGAAAAGAGAAAAAAACAGCCTGACTAAAATCTATGTCTATAGTTAATTGTTTGTCATATAACGTTAGGGGGCTAAATGAATCAGCAAAGCGGTATAAAATTTTGAAAGAAATAGAACAATATGAAGCGGGTATAGTGTTCTTACAGGAAACCCATCTATCATACGAAAGCAAGATTAGAATATATTCCCCTAGGTTCCCGGTGTGGTTTTATGGAGATTCTTACTCAAGGAACTCAAAAGGGGTAGCTATCGGTATAGGACGGGAGGTATACTATAAAATAGAAGAAAGATTAGTCGACCCGGAGGGTAGATTCCTCTTTCTGAAGGGGAATCTATGGGGAGTAGACTATACCCTCGCTAACATATACTGCCCAAATAGAAGTCCAACGGTTTTTCTGAAAGGAATATTGGAGAAATTATGGGATTTTAAAAGAGGAAGAGTAATTATAGCTGGAGATATGAACTTTTGTATGAATCCGCAAATGGATAGTTCGTCCCGTGTGCAGGGGATTGGGAAGGAGCAGAGGAGAATAATAAAACACAGGCTATATCAGTATCAGCTTATGGATGCGTGGAGAACTATGCACCCAAGGATACGAGACTACTCGTTCTATTCCCCTGTACACGGGACGTACACAAGGATCGACTACTGGTTAGTGGAACATAGGGTTCTGGACGAGGTGATATCCACAGATATAGGAATTAGAACATTGTCTGATCATTCTCCAATATGCCTGAAGATCAAAATCCCAGGATTTCAGAAATCTCCTTTTTCCTGGAAATTGAATAGGGAACTGTTGGACGAGAAGGGAGAGGAAATAATTAGAAAGGAATTGGAGTTTTTTTTTTACCACTAATTTAAATGAAGAGAATATGGAAAATATTATTTGGGAGACACATAAAGCTTATATAAGAGGGATATATATTTCACTAGGTACAAATAGGAAGAGAGAAGGTATTAAAAAGAGTAGGGAGTTGAGGGAGGAAATCCATGGATTAGAGCAAGAACATAAAAAGGCAAATGGCAGGGAAAGTGGACAGGTAGTGGACCTATTACATAAACTGGCTATGAAAAGAGAGGAACTCTGGGAATTAATAGAACAGGAAATAAGGACGATATATAATAGGATTAATAAAGAGAGATATTATAGCGGCATTAAAAATAGTAAGATCTTAGCAAAGATATTGAGGAAAAAAAGATCGAAGAATTATATAGAGAAAATATTAAATAAAGAGGGAGAGTCGGTCTATAAAACTAAGGAAATAGCAGAAGTTTTTAGAGAATATTATGGGCAGTTATATTCCGTGAGAAAAAAAGAGACAGAAAAACAAGAGATGAAGAGAAGGGGAAAAATCAAAGACTATATATTTCAAGCAAATATCCCTAAAATACCGGGGGAATTGGCGCAGGAATTGGAGAATCCAATCTCAGTCCAAGAAGTAATACAGGCAATAAAAGAAACCAAAGGAGGAAAGAGTCCAGGCCCTGATGGCTATATAATAGAATATCTAAAAAAGTTTGGAGACATACTAGCCCCAATTTTATGTGCATATTATAATGGACTAGGTACAAAATATGGACTGAGCGAGGAGGCCTCCACTGTGACAATCTCCACGATATTGAAAGAGGGAAAAGAGAATACAATATGCTCAAACTATAGACCGATCTCACTACTCAATACGGACGTTAAATTGTTCGCAAAAATATTGGCCGCTAGAATAAAGAAGTTAATGCCTAGCTTAGTCCATGCAGATCAGGTGGGATTCATTGAGGGGCGAGAAGGAAAAGATAATGGAGTAAGGTCAATATTACTGCTTCAGAGGATGAAGGAGAGTAGAATCCCCAGTCTACTCCTATCAATAGATGCTGAGAAAGCTTTTGACCGAGTAGACTGGGGATTCATGATGGGTACCCTAAGGGGAATGGGGTTTGGACCCCAAATTTTGAAGTGGATAAAGGCACTATATAACAGCCCCAAGGCAGTGGTAAGAGTTAATGGGGTACTATCAACAGCCTTTAGAATGAACAATGGGACTAGACAGGGGTGTCCGCTGTCCCCCCTATTGTTCGTTCTGGCATTGGAGCCACTCCTGGAGACGATAAGGAGAAACCCAGATATAAAGGGGGTTGAGATAGAGGGGGAAATACATAAGACAGCCGCATTCGTGGATGATATTCTGTTTTATGTATCTAGCCCACGAATCTCCATGCCAAACTTGTTAAAGGCTTTACAGGAATACGGGGGATTATCTAACTTTAAAATTAACCCAAGCAAGTCAGAAATCTTAAACGTAAATATAAATTCGAGAGAAGAACTTGACATTAAGAGAGAATTCCCATTTCTATGGCAAAAAGAAATTAAATATTTAGGGATTAAACTGACTGCATCAATAGAAAAAATATACCAAATAAACTATATCCCCCTTCTAGAAGAATTGAGAGAAGAAATAAGGAGAATGAGAACAAAGCCCCTGTCATGGTTAGGAAGAATTAATGCCTTAAAAATGATTATTCAACCTAAAATCCTTTATAAATGTCAGCTATTATCAATATATATCCCCCCCCTATATTTTAAAATGATAAATTCTTTAATTTCTAAATTTATCTGGAACAACAAGAAACCTAGAACCCCACTGAAGACTTTGCAAAAGGGAAAAGATGAGGGGGGTCTGAATGTCCCAGACTTTAGAAAATATTACGAAGCAGCAGTGTTAACACGGGTGGTAGAATGGGCAAAATTAGAAAGTAAAAAAAGATGGGGAAAAATAGAACACAGTTTATCAGGCACAAATCTAGGTAGAGAAATCTGGACTCCCTTAAAATATAGATCACTAGGGAAGACAACACCTTTGGTCACAAAAAATGTGTTTAGAGTATGGGAGGGAATACACAAACATAACAAGTGGAAATATAATTCCCCTTTAATTTATTTAAAAGATAATGATTTTTTTGCACCTGGTAAAAGTATAATAGGAGGGAAATGGATAAAACAAGATAATATGCAATTACGACACATAATTAAAGAGGGGAAATTGAAAACACTAGCAATATTACAGAAAGAAAATGATTGGATGGATTTGAATGAGTGGCGATACCTGCAGCTTAGACATTTCGTCTCAAGACTACCACAACCGCTTAGAGATGGAGAAAATTTGACTGCCTTGGAGCGGATATGTGAGGGGAAATCCCCAAGGGCAGGTATTGCCCAGTTTTATAAGGTCTTGAGACGGGAATGTGAAGCGGAGGTACCAACTTTCATTAAAAAATGGGAAGAAGAGATAGGAGCACGGGGTGAAAACCAAAATATAGAAAAAATATTGAAGATGGTGCACAGATCCACGGAAAATAGTAAGATGATAGAAACAAATTATAAAATTTTAGTAAGATGGTATAGGACCCCAGATATAATGGCAAAGTACCAGGAGGGACAATCTGGGAAATGTTGGAGGAATTGTGGACAAACGGGAAGTTTGGCCCATATATGGTGGGACTGTCCCAAGATTAAAGAATATTGGAGAGAAATAATAAGATATATAGAAGTAATAGCTAAAATACAGTTACCTGAGAACCCATGGTTATGCCTATTCCATGCAGTAGATACCCCAATTAAGGAGTATAGGAATTACCTCACAAGCTCATTAATAAACGTGGCAAAAAGTCTGATTCCGAAAAAATGGAAAGAAATAGAAGCACCCAAAGTAAAGGAATGGCTAGGAAAAGTTGAGGAAATGTATAGTATTGAAGGGCTGGGAATGGAGGAAGAAAGAGAAAGAAAGAGATTCCATGTGAAATGGAAATACTGGAAAATCTTTAGACAATCTATGATTTTTAACAAGGTAATGGGTCGGTAGGGGTGGGGAGAGGGGTGGGAGGGAGATATTTTAGAAGAACTCGAGAAGTAAAGAAAGAAAACCAGGATAATGTGAAAAATTGAAGGGCATGAATGTATTTTGGTCCTATGGTTTTCTTTTAATACTTGATTATGTTTTGTACGCAACTTAAACGAAAAATTTAAATAAAGAATAAAAAAAAAAAAAAAGCATGTGGTGCCCAAGCGGCTGATGTTTTGGCCACGCGAGATACGCTTGAGACATATGTTGCAAATAGCAGCGGTGCGATCTGATGCACTCGTCTCAAAAAAGGCCCACACCAAAGAACTTTTAGAATAACGCGCAGAGGCAGCGCCCTGCACAGGCGGAGCTCTGCGGTGTGATTCAGTCGGTGTGCTGCCCCTAAGCTGGCCCCCGGAGGGCATCCTGCCTCGTTGGACATGTGCCTCCTCCTCCTCCTCCTCTCTCCTACCAGGCACCCACGTGGAGTCAGTGCCCTCATCATCCCCTCCCTCTTCATCACTGGAGCAAACTTGGCAGTATGCTGCAGGTTGTGGAACATGACTGCCAGATTGCTGTCCTTCTTGAGCATCCCCTCTCTCTGCATTCACGCTACTGCCTTCCTCTAGCTGAGTATCATCATCAGAGCCTACAAAACACTGGGCATCCTCCTGGACTATATACCCAACACTGTGCTCAAAGAGTTCAGGAGACTCCTCAGGAGGACGTGGTGGGTCTAGGGAAGGAGTCACTGATGATGACATTGAGAGGAGGGAAGACGATGCGTTGGCAACTGCTTTGCTAGTACCCTGAGCCTGGGTGAGAGAGAATGAGGAGGATGAAGAGGGCTTGGTCATCCACTCTACCAAGTCGTTGGCATGTTGCGGCTCAACATGTCCAGCTGCCGAAAAGAAGGACAAGCGTGTCCAATGGCCACGTGCTGATGATGACGATGCACCGCGTCCATGACCAGCACTGTTGTCTCCAGACACAGAGCCTGCTTGCCCTCTTTTATCGGCTCGCGACCTGTCTGCCTCTCCTTGCTGGCCTTCCAGACATGGTAATGGCCTGAAGTGAGTTGGGAAAACCAGCAATTGGGTAGTGTATATTGTGCTGGAGGCACACACAACTTCCACTAACTCCTGCAGATGGCAGATGGCTCAAATAGAGAAGAGCTATGTAGGTGGATATAGCGGTGTATACTGGGTTCAGAGCACTCAGACAGCACGCACAATCTCCTACCGCTGACTGCAAGCTCTATTTAAAATGAGCAAGATAGTTAGCTATATAGGTGGATATAGCAGTGTATACTGGGTTCAGAGCACGCAGACAGCACGCACAATCTCCTACCGCTGACTGCAAGCTCTATTTAAAACGAGCAAGATAGTTAGCTATATAGGTGGATATAGCGGTGTATACTGGGTTCAGAGCACGCAGACAGCACGCACAATCTCCTACCGCTGACTGCAAGCTCTATTTAAAATGAGCAAGATAGTTAGCTATATAGGTGGATATAGCAGTGTATACTGGGTTCAGAGCACGCAGACAGCACGCACAATCTCCTACCGCTGACTGCAAGCTCTATTTAAAATGAGCAAGATAGTTAGCTATATAGGTGGATATAGCGGTGTATACTGGGTTCAGAGCACGCAGACAGCACGCACAATCTCCTACCACTGACTGCAAGCTCTATTTAAAATGAGCAAGATAGTTAGCTATATAGGTGGATATAGCGGTGTATACTGGGTTCAGAGCACGCAGACAGCACGCACAATCTCCTACCGCTGACTGCAAGCTCTATTTAAAACAAGCAAGATAGTTAGCTATATAGGTGGATATAGCAGTGTATACTGCGTTCAGAGCACGCAGACAGCACGCACAATCTCCTAACACTGACTGAGAGCTCTATTTAAAACGAGCAAGATAGTTAGCTATATAGGTGGATATAGCGGTGTATACTGGGTTCAGAGCACGCAGACAGCACGCACAATCTTCTAACACTGACTGCAAGCTCTATTATAAAAGATAGATATATCGCTAGCTATATGGGTGAATATAGCAGTATATACTGCGGTCAGGGCACGCAGACAACAACCACTACAGAAGAGCAAGAACGAAAAATCTGTATACTGTGTTGAAGGTACACAGAACACCCACTAACTGCTACAGACGCCAACACACTACACAAGGCCGCCACGCTGGCGGCCTTATATAGTGTGGGGCGTGTACTACACAGCCTGAGCTATGATTGGCCACAGGCTTCCTGCCTGTGGCCAATCATGGCTCTCCTCGCTGCCGGTGCTGTGATTGGCCAAGCATGTGGGGTCACAGTGCATGCTTGGCCAATCATGAGCCAGCAATGCACTGCGCCATCGCAGTGCATTGTGGGTTGTGAGCGCCACACAAATTTGGCGTGAACGGGCCATAACGTTTGGAATTCGACGAACGGGCGAACAGCGACGTATGTTCGACTCGAACACGAAGCTCATCCCAACTTACAGCTAACATTAAATGAAATCATCTTTTAGTCACTGCTACCCAGATGTTCTTTTATATGAACATTAGTAATAGGCTCTGCATGGTTTGAGATTACCAGGTCCAACAGAGTATCATTCCTAGTTGGGATCCTCTATGATTGTATCATAAAATTGTCCCAGCCAATACAGAAAGACATATAAATTTAAATGTGGACCAATAATGTGCAATAATTTTAGATGTTATGCAACATTATTACAATACAAAGTTATAGGCAAGCCTGGTGAAAAAAGCAGAAGTCAATACCTAATGCAAAGAAGGCAGCAACTGTTTCCTATTTTATCATCTCAAAATAAATTCCGCCTTTTAAGGCAAGAACCAGGCCTGTAATGGGATGTGCAGCATTAGAGTGGAGGGCCTGCATGACTGGGGTTGGCAGGGTAGGCTGTAGTTGGGCAGATTTAAAAAAATAAGTAATTAAATATTAAGGTTCGCAGACATTGATTTAGAGTAAGGCATGGTAGGCTGGAGTAGTTCAAGTTAGGGTGGAGTCAAGGAGGGTGTAGGCAGTGGGGGAACAGGATATGGTCAGTTGGAGCCAGGCAATGCAAGAGAATTTTAGGAGCAGTTTCTCGGTCAAGGTTAGTTTCAGGCTAGTGAGACAGACCTTTCACATGGCAGACGTGGAGGGATTGCTAGTGCAGCTGTGTGAGGCTGCTGTGGCTAATGGGCCCCAGTGGCTTGAGACACAGCTGGCAGGCATGCTGCAGAGGTTGGGGCAGGATCATGTTTCTCCTGCCCCCTGTCCACTGCATGCTAGGAGGTCTTACTCTCCTGAGCGCTTGAGTCCCAAGGTGACCCCTAGGGTCTGCCGCCACGCTAGGGGCACTTCAGCCCTTCAGCACCTAGGACTAAGAGGCAACCCACCTCTAATGCCTGCAGGGCTGGGAGGAATCCTCTCAACAGGCGGGACCCCGGTGGGAGCACACGAGTGTCTGCTGGCTCCCACCCACTTGCTACAGAGATGCGGGATGAGGCGGCTGCAGCGTGGGGAGTTCCCCCCGTTCGAGAGGCTCGGTGGAGGAGAACGGCAGTCACGGGTACTGACCTGTCCCCAGGTGCGGCTGGGACCCCGCCGGACCGAAGGTGAGGTACCAGGAGACAGGCGTCCAAGTCACCACCCCCAATGTTGAAGAGGAGAGCGGCGTCTGCATCCAGGACTGTGAGGAAGACCACGCAGTGTGGGAGGAGCAGTGCTGGAGGACGGTCAGGCCATGGAGAGGCTTATGATAGCATCTGTGGGCACCTGGGTGGCTTTGTTCCCTGGGCATGGTGCAAGTACCAGAGGAGGACCGATCTGAAGAGGAAATCACAACATCGGACGAGGAGGAGAGGATCCAGGAAGATGTGGCTGCTGGGGAAGAGATGAGGAGTTTGCTGGAAGCTGGAGATGTGGCTGCGCGGCGGCAAGCACCGGGACAGCCTGATAAGTCATCTACTATGTGTGATGCTGTCACTGTATCCTCTGACTGTATTATGTCTGTGCCTAATATTCCCCCTTCTGTATGCTTGGCTGCTGTGGCCCCCCTCCTGTTTTCCACTCAGCTCTTGTCCCCCCTCCTGTTTTCCCTTCAGCTGTTGTCCCCCCTCCTGTGCAGGTGCTGCCTCATGTTGTGCCTAATAATGCAGTGGGGGGTGAGCTAAGGGGATTATATGTGATGGAGGTACTTCTATGATTCTGGCTGGGGCAGGGCAAAAGGGGGTGGTGGAGCAGATTCTGCAGAATTGGCGGGTTGCAGGGAATTGCTGGTCAGTGGTGTCGCGGGGGTTTCCTCCGTGTCAGGGGTGTCGCCGGTGGCCGTGTGGACACCGGTGTGGGACAAGGGAACGCCCGTCGCAGGAGGCATGCAGGCAGCGGCGAGCGCTCCGGTGACAGCGGGGAAAGGCCCCGGAAGTGGTTACTGGAGATGGTGTGGCGAAGACTGCGTTGGAACCCAAGCCATTGGAAGGGACTGCGGATGGGGTGAGGTTAGATGACTCAGCAAAAGGGGAGGTCTACGTCTGCTTCAAGGGCCCGCTAGGTGCACATCTAAAAGATGAGATGAAGGAAAGAATATGGAAGGGGGAGTACATTGAGATATTTGCCCTGTTAAGGTTGAAAAAGTTTAACCTTGACAAGGTTAAACTAGATGAAAGCAAAAAGGAGGAAGAAGAGAAGCAATGCTACCGCTTGATTCCTAGGACTTTTGGAAATTGGCTTCAGGCATTCACCATTTTGGTCAGCATAATTGGGGAGAAGACGCCGGAGTGCTTTTCTGCTCTTTTCTGTTATTTGGACTCCATTAGCGAGGCCCAGAGAGTATATGGGGGTGTGGCGTAGTTACGCTATGATGAACAATTTCGTCAGCGTAAGGCGGTTAGACCCTCTCTTAGATGGGACCACAAGGATATAGGCTTGTGGATGAAGTTAATGACACAGGTGAGAACATTTCCACAACCCTTTCAGGGTGGGGTCAGGGGTGCCAGTGCCCCAACACCATCGGCCACAAACCACAAGAGGTACTGCTGCCAGTTCAATGACAGCACATATTCGGAGGCTCATGCCGGTTTCATCACGAATGCTCCGGATGCAGAGGTTCACACCCTTTGTCAAAGTGTTTCAAGCAGGGTAAAGCAAAGTCGACCGATGCTGGAAAAAGGGAGAACCTCAGTGAAGGTGGAAAAAATGGTCCCCTTCCTCAATAGGTATCCTGATTGGGCCGCAGCGCAGTTTCTATTCCAGGGATTTGCCAAGGGTTTTATTATTCCTTGTACGTTGTCCACCGTTCCTTCTGCGGGTGATAATTTATACTCCGCAAAGGTCCGGAGGTGATTTCAGCAAAATTATCCAAGGAAGTGTCCATGGTTGGGATGGCGGGACCGTTTTCTCTCCCTCATTTGGCAGATTTAGTGGTTTTGCCGCTTGGGGTGGTCCCCAAGAAGTAACACAATAAATTCCTACTGATTCGCCACCTGTCGCACCTACGGGGCGGGTCAGTCAATGATGCTATTGACCTGCAGTTGTGCGCTCTGTCTTACACCTCTTTTGATGATGCCATTAAATGGGTGCGTAAGTTTGGTAAGGTGTGCTGTGGGCGAAAACTGACATTGAGTTGGCTTTTCCCTTACTTCCAGTACACCCACAGAGTTTTTGGTTTTTGGGCTGCGTTTGGGAGGGACAGTATTTCGTGGACCGCTGTTTAACCATGGGTTGCGCTATTTCCTGTTAATTTTTTTAAACTTTTAGTTCCTTTCTGGACTGGGTAGTGCGTGATGTGTCTGGTTGGCAATCCGTCGTCCATTATTTGGACGATTTTTTGGTAGTAGGCCCTCCTGGGATGAGGATTTGGCAGATTTTATTGTCGACGTTACAGCATGTGTTCCAGATTTTTGGGGTGCCCTTGGCACCTGAAAAGACGGAAGGTCCAGTCGAAGGAACTGAAGTTTCTGGGTATCATTATCGATGTGCTTCGGATGGAATGCAGGCTTCCTGCCAATAAACTTGAGGATCTTCGAGGAACGGTTGATATGGCGTGTAGTTGCAAGAAGTTGCAATTACGAGCCCTACAGTCACTTTTGGGCAAGCTTAATTTTGCTTGCTGTATCATGCCTATGGGGCGGGTTTTTTACCGCTGGGGTAAAATCTCCACATGATTATGTACAGCTCTACAGGGCACATTGTGAGGATCTACAGGTCGAGAAAATGTTTCTTGAGCAGTACAATGGTAGATCCTTATGGATGGAAGTGGCGGTGTCCAATTTCGACTTGGACCTGCGGCTGGTTCAATCGGGTATGCGGTGTATTTTGGTGGAAGGTGTAGTGTGGGGTGTTGGCCAGATTTGTGAGGCAGTTCAGAATTCATCCGTAATCTGGTGCTATTGGAACTATTTCCAATAGTGTTGGCGGTGGAAATTTGGGGACAGGAATTCTGGAATAAGCGTGTGCGGTTTCACTGCAACAATTTAGGGGTCATGCAAGCAATTAACTCCATTACTTCTTCCTCTTCACCTGTTGTGTGTCTTCTTTGGCGTTTGGTTTTGCAATGTTTGCGTTTAAATGCTTTTGTATTTTCTGTTCATTTGCCTGGGGTGAATAACACAGTAGAAAATGCCCTTTCTCGTCTGCAGTGGAAAAAATTCTGCCAGTTGGCACCGGAAGCAGAGCAGCTCAGAATTACATGCTCCGATTACTTGTGGGAGGTCGTTTTGCCACCGTAGCTGGATTGATTCGGCGGTCAGTTTGTTCTGCTACCTGGACAGCTTAACGGGTCTGGGAGGAATGGCATAGGCTGGTAAGTTTGGTGGGGGGGGTGTTTTCAGGAGGACGATAGGTTACATGTTCTGCTGTATTATATTGGAAAAAATTTTGAGAAGGGTGTTTCGATCTCCTCTCTGAATATGAAGATGGAAGGTTTATCATTCTTTTTCCAGCTCTCTGGGTTGGTGGACATCACTAAATCTTTCCATGTTAGGAAAGCTTTGCGAGGTTACAGGAAGGGGCGGCGGGTGCCTGATTCCCGCCTTCCAGTTTCTTTTGGGATGCTGGTTGTACTGTTGGATCAATTGCCGACAGTCTGTTCGACTCCTTTCAAAGCAGTTCTCTTCAAGATGGTCTTTGTTTTGGCTTTCTTCGGGTCTCTGTGGATTGGGGAATTGGTTATCCCCGCGACTAGAGTTGCGGGTGGATTAGGGGGTTTCCGAGGTCACAGTTCAGGGGGACAAGTTGTATTTGTGCATTAAAAAATTGAAAACGGACCAGTTGGGCCATGGGGCTACTGTGGTGCTTGGCAGAGTTCCTAATTCTCTGGCCTTCCCAGTCGCAGCCATGGTCAATTGGTTAGGAGTCCGGACTGTGGAGCCGGGACCTTTGTTGACACACGCTGATGGTTCGGGGTTGTCTCTTTTCCAGTTTGTTTCAGCTTTTAGGAAATGCTTGCGGATGGCTGGTTTTGATCCGGGGGCTTATGCTTCCCATTCATTTTAGCATTGGGACCGCCACTGAGGCTGCCAGGTGGGGTTTAGACGTCCGGATCTTACAGCGGATTGGTCTTTGGGAATCCAGGCATTTTAGATAATATGTTCATCCGCATTTCCTTTGATGTGTTTGTTGTTGTCATACCCCTGTATATGTGATGGTAGTGGCAGTTTTTGTTTGTCTTTGTGTGTCTTGGGGTGTTTTGTTACTCTGTTATTTTGTTCTTGTTTTATGTTATTTTATGTTTTTCAGACAGAGAATGTTTGGTGTGGATTATCGGCCACTCCTATGTTTTTCGGGGTGCAAAAAGGGCTGCGATCCGACCGAATGGCCAGCAATTAGGCTTCCCAAGGAAGGCCAGAGTGCGGTGGATCGGAGTCCCGGCATGCTGTGGTCTAGGGTTTTGCCTGACGTACACCAATATGCCAGATTGGATAGACCCCCGGTAATTTTAGTTGTACATGCTGGGGGTAATTATCTAGGGCATCCGTTCTGCTAGGTTAATTTTATTGTCAGTTGATTTGTGATATTAAATTAGATGTTTTGTGTTTTCGATCTTTTTTCCTAGATGTCATACTTGTCTGGTCTGACATTGTGGGCAGATCCTCCTGGCATCTCGCTCAATCTGTGGAGAGGCTTAATAAGGCAAGGATCAAGTTAAACAAAGAAGTGGCACGGTTTTTGTCAAGAATGGTGGCCTTGCGGTGCGCCATATGGAAGTGGAGGGTGACAATTGGCTCTATCTGCGAGGGGATGGTGTTCACTTGAATGCTGTCGGTATAGATATGTGGGATGGTATCCAGAGGGCGTTGAGTGTATGGCGGTCCACTCAAGTGTGAGGTTTCCCACTTGGGCGTCGGTGGCAGGGGTCTCATGGTTTTTTGAAGGTGGACATGGTCAAAATTTTGCTTGGAGTATGGTGGGAGGGGCTCATCTTTGGTATGGGTACCTTCCCAAATTAAGTGACGTCATTAAGCCCACGTACACACGGTCGGAGATTTTGGCAACCAAATCCGTCGGATTTTGCCCGTCGGATTTAGTCTGACGGATTGTGTCCGAAACTGTTGCATACACACGGTCTGGCCAAGTTGTCTGATTTCGCGGTTGCCAAGAACGCGGTGACGTAAGCCGTGTACGGCGGGACTAGAAAGAGGAAGTTCAGCACCACGTCCGGCACCCTTTGGGCTCCATCTGCTGATCTCGTGTTTTAGTAGGTTTGGTGAAGGACGATTCGCGCTTTTCAGATTAGTGATTCAGATCGCTACTGCTCTTCAGTTTGTGCTTGTCTTTGCGTATCTGATAATCAGTGCGTGCAGTCATTAAGTATTTGCTTCTCATTGTGGACTCTATCTTGGTATAGTACGCTTTGAAAGGCATTTTTTATTGTCTGCTTGCTTCTGCTATTCAGGTCGTCCTTTCAGGCCTTGCTGTTTAGCGTTGCTTTCTGGTGTCCGTTCTGACCAGCCGACCGTTTTCCAAACATGTTTCGTCTACATACTCATCGTACAGTTTGTGCTGTGCAGGGGTTCTTACTTTGACTTTGACACAAGCCAAAGGGCTTGTGTCAAAGTCAAAGTAAGAACCCCTGCACAGCACAAACTGTAAGATGAGTACGTAGACGAAACATGTTTGTCTTGTGTCAAAGTCAAAGTAAGAACCCCTGCACAGCACAAACTGTAAGATGAGTACGTAGACGAAACATGTTTGGACGACCAAGAATTGGTTGCGCCAGCGTCACCAGTTCTCCCACATGTCTTTGCTCCGTGAGATCCGCAAGAATAATCCTGATCATTTCTGGATTATTCTCAGGATGACGGACCCCGTTTTTCACTGTCTGGTGGCTTTGCTGTCCCCTTATATCACCAGGCAGGATACCTGCATGCAGCAAGCCATCACTCTGGAGCAGAGGCTCATCGCCACGCTGCGCTACTTGGCGACAGGGAGAAGTCTTCAGGACCTCAAGTTCTCTACAGGCATCTCCCCCCAGGCTCTGGGGATCATTATTCCAGAGACCTGTTCTGCCATCATTCAGCTCCTGCAGAAGGACTATGTTCTGCTAAGTTTTATCCTTAAACATCACATTCTATGTATTTCATGATTGCTAATGTCTTGCATTTCTTTCCTCATTCCCTAACTACCATCATTGCAATATGCTCTAATTCATATGCTCTGCCCCTTTGTCCTCATGCATATTTGCCTCACTAACTTCCCCACCATGCTCTTCTTGGCCCCTAAAACTATAGTCTAGTCACTTGACAATGTCTTTTGTCAGCTCCATAGTATTGCTTTCCCCTAAACACCCCCTAAAATCTCTACAAATGTGATGTGTATGCTTCAATTCATGCAAAGTGACCTTTTTTGTGTTTTTCGGAGTTGTGCCAAACTCACTAGTAACCCCCCTCTCCCCAACTGCTAGCTCAGCTGATAGCAATCTTCTATCTGATGACTTGACCCAACCCAATACACACTCTAAATACCTTTTTCATGATCACATTTATGGACAAATTCACCAAAGCATGTAGTGTAAGGGTCTGCCTCAATACTTTCAAGTGCTATTTTTATTTTTTTAACACATTCATTTTCTTGCTATGTAATAGCAGAATGTCAAAATGTGCTTCCATTTTGTTATTCTGACACTTCTTACCTGCCCGGTGGGCTGCCAATAGTGTAACTAAGGAGGGGCTTCACAAAGTATCACACATTATTTAGGCATTTAGCTCTCAATCAAGTGGAGAGGGTTACCTGTCCTAAACATCCTCCCTCATTTTTTAGCAAGGGCCCATCAGATGGGGGAGATGGGGGGGGGGGGGAGGTTAGGACTCTCATAAGGGGACCTTATACTTTAAATACTCAGTTAAAAAAAAATGTTATACTAATTTTGTCAAAAAATGTGGGTGTCTAATCTGCATGCAATGTTGATTTGTAAAATTACTAGTTTTTTTTCTTGTGTCAATACACAGTGTCCTTCATCGCCACAGGAATGGCAGACTGTGGCCTCCCACTTTGCCATTTTTCGTCAAGTTGTGCCTTTTTCACCAACAGTGCAAACCCAAGTTCAGAGTGAGATGAGGGGACAGTCTCTTCTTCAGATAATCTTATTATGTTGTGGGTCTGCTACACACACACACACCTTCTTTTTGTTAACTAATGTGTAGTGCATTACTGATCTAAATCATGCTCATTTTCAGCACCATGGTTGGAAAATGGCATGATTGTCCAAATTTACACCTCACTGTGGGTGCTTATTACTAAAGGCACATCCACTATGCACTACAAGTGCACTGCAAAAGTACACCTGAAACTGCACTTGGAGTGCAAAGTGGAGTTGCCTTTATTAAATCGCACTCCTTCTCAGCACAAACTCAAATTTCACTACAAATACATTTTTGTATTTTGTACACGGCAGACATGACATATCTGAATCGCAAAATTGTGGCCATGAAGCTTACATATTTCAGGGAGAGAAAGAAGCACCTGGAGTCCTTGAGAGCAGGAGATCCAGATGCTGTTTATTACCCCAGGATGGTGCACTTTGACAGGCTGCATTTTCTGGTAGACCAGGGGGTACCCAGGCCACCACTCAGGCTACCACTCTCCATGCTTCCTCCAAGGCATCCTTCACCCCCAGCTGAGGCTTCTGATGTACAACCTTGGCCTTCCAGGCAGCACCATGTGGTGGGGCCCAGCTTGAGACAGGTATTGCATTGTTGAACATGTTTCTTGTGTTACATTTAATGATGTTAACTAGATGTTCTTATTGATCAGTAAGTTGAGATTTCTCCAATTGGTTTACATCTCAATAGACAGTAGTGACCAAAAATGATTGGGACGGGAAAGAAAAATGCTGGTGTCAGAATGATAGTCTGTTCTATTTGGTAACATTCAAATAGCAAAAGCCAGGAGCACAAAATGTTGTGATTGATGATCAAAATACTAAAACAATGTCCCCTTTTCATACACAGGAAGACCTCAGTCGGGGGGGGGGGGCTGTGGCAAGTGGCAGCCAGGAGGTCCACCAACGCCCTCCTTCTCCTCCTGCCCCAGCTACAGGAGCCCAGCCACAGCCTGGAAGGATGCCTGGTGGGAAGTCACAAAGGAAGACCAGAGAGTGATGGCCTGGGTTGAGTCTGGTGTGCCAGAAGATGCAGCCTCTTGAAGATCACCATCCTGGGGACAGAAATGGCATCTGAATTTCCTGCTCTCTAGGACTTTAGGAGCAGACTTCTCTCCCCGAGATATGTACTCCTCAGGCCACCAATTTTTTTATATCTCATTTAGTCATGTCTGCCCTGGGGGCCAAAGGCTGCACCAAAGTTAAGAAGTTTCTCCAGTGCTGCGTTCCTAGTTTTATTTTCGAGCAAACAAAATACATTTTATTTTTGTTTGATGAAATACTTGTATAATGTGTTTTCCTTCAAAAAGTAGAGTTTATTTGTGAGCAGGCAGGTACATTTCCAAAATACAAAGTGAACTAAAGAACAAGGGGTACCAACACTAAACAACCTCCTGTAGATTAAAAAAGAAAAAGAAAATCTAAAAAATACAATAATGTTGTTGTTGTAAGTTTACACCCAAAAAAAAAGTAAAAAAAAAGGAGAAATGAGCAGTGTCTTTAAAGGAGATTTTTAGGGAATCCCCCCCCCAAAAAAAAACATCCCCAAAATAAAAAAAACAAATCAAACATTGTGTAGATGTGACGCAAACTAAAATTGTATTGCTGAAATGGTTAAAAAAGAGTAATGAAATCCGTTCGGGAGAAGTGTGTGTGACTATGAGCATCAAAAGAAGTTGGTTCTTGCAGCATTGTAAAGAACAAGAGAATGTGCTTGATGAATGATTTTTTAACATTGCAGCGTGACGAATGTGCTATATCGCTTACGAGCAGTAGTTTTACCTGAACGAGCGCTTCCGTGTCGGAATTTTTTTTTTTTTTCCATGAAAATTTTTCTTTTATTAAAGATAATGGTAAACAGAACATGTAAAATACCTTACAATAATGCGACAGACAAGCATATATTGTTATCATTACAGAAAAGAATATGGTACATCATCTTCGGTCTGAGTACAAGCAACATGTACAAGTAATTTTAAAAGAACTACGTTAGGCCTTATGTGTATGCCCCTTAGTCCTACAAGAACAATCTATAGTATGTAGGGCAAGCATGGTGAGGTAAAGACAATCGTGTGGGCTCTTAGAAAAACCCCACCTTTAGTTGTACATTTCTTGTTTGGGGGGATGCCGACCGCAGGTCCATCTCACATTAGGCCCCACAATCCGCACCCCTCCCTTGGTCATTGCCCAACGTAAATAATTAGGGGATGGGGAGTTCGGAAATTTAAATTGGGAAAGGGGGACAGGGAAGGTGGGAAGGAAAAATCAGGAAAGTTTGGGGGAGGGTTGAAGGGACTCAGCCCCCCGCCCTCTCCGTCTACCATGTACTAAGCTCACGTCACCTTGCCAGTGACAGTTCAGTGAATGGTTAGTGAAGCTATTAGATATTAGTGTCTGCTATCGTTGCCCGTTACGAGCCAGTAGCTGTTGGAATTCCTGTGATTTATGGAATTTGTGCCAGTTTTCCCAAATTGCCGTGTATCTGGTGATTTTATCCTGAGAGGAAAATATCAGCTCCTCTATCCCTGCAATATGGTCAATGCGCGAAGTCCATTCAGTCAATGTTGGGACCGACGTGGACCTCCAATGAACAGGCAGGGAAAGCCTGGCCGCATTAATCATATGCATTGCACTTGATTTAAAATATTTCTTTTTGGTTATTTTTGAGTGATGAAGGAGATATTGTGCTGGAGTAAATTCCAAGGGGAGCAGTGACACTGAAGACGTTACTTCATGAACTTTTTGCCAATATGATTGAATCTGGGGGCAGCTCCACCATATGTGTAAGAAAGTGCCTTGACCTTGGCCACATCTCCAACATCGGTCAGTAACTGAGGGTATGAATTTGTGGAGAATCTCTGGCGTTTTGTACCACCGTGCCTTAATTTTGTATCCATTCTCTTGAGTGTGGACATTTAGCGAGCCTTTATGGATATATAAGTGGATTCGTTCCCAGTTTGTGTGTGATATTTCGGTATTTAATTGCTTCTCCCAAAAGTCATGCTCTGTTCTTAGGATGTTCTGTGCTTCATGGAACATGGAAGCATAAAGCACCGAAATAACGTGTCTCTGGGGGGATTGCTCCATACACATCGTTTCGAACGTCGTAGGGTTTTTTGTGAAATTTCCCTTGGCTCCTGAGCTGGTTAAGTAATGTTTGAGTTGTAGATAAGGCCATAGGGGGAAAGACTTAGTGGGCGAACGGGCTGCCAATTCTCTTTGGCTAAGGAGTCTACCTCTCAAGAAGAAATGCCTGGTTTGCATCTCTTCATGTGGCCATTCCCGAGAGAGAAATCCCCCAGCCAGCCCTGGGGTAAAGGCGGGGTTTCCTCTGAGTGGGGTGAGAGCGCAGTTTATATCTGAGACTGCATGTATTTTGCACACCCGATCAAACACCTCTAGGGTCGCAATGACTAGAGGGTGAGTACGTACACCTACCGTTCTATGTCTTTTAGCTAACCATGGGACCTTTTTAAGGTCAGAGTCCACCATTAGGTTCTCCAGGCGTACCCAGCCCTTACATTTGATGTGAACTCTCCAGTCCACAATTCGGGCTAACTGCGTAGCCCAATGATACCTCTGCAAGTCTGGCAGCCCAATACCGCCCTCGGACTTGGTTAGTACCAATTTAGCCCACTTGATTCTAGCCCCTCTAGTTCCCCACAGAAAAGTGCTACAGAGTTTTTTATATGTCGTAAAAAAGGAAGGTGGCAAGCCGATTGGTATTGTCTGCATTTTATATAAGATATGCGGGAGCACCGTCATCTTTAAGATCGCCGCACGCCCAAACCAGGAGATGCCGGGCACATCCCATTTATTTAAGTCCAGGCTCAACTTTCTCAGCTCAGTCAGGAAGTTTAGGATGTAAAGATCTTCCAACTTACTTGGCAGTTGAATACCCAAATAAGTAATAGCGTCAGTTTTCCAAGTAAAGGGGAAATTCCTCTGGCAATGTGTAACTACGTCGGGTGGAAGGGTGACATTTAGAGCAAACGATTTTGAAAAGTTGATTTTTAAATTTGAAATAAGTCGGAATTGTGTCAGTATTTTCATCAGGTTCGGTAGGGTCGTTAAGGGAGAAGAGAGGAAGAGAAGGACGTCATCTGCAAACGCTGCAACTTTAAATTCCCGGTTATTGACCTCAATGCCTTTTATATCCGGGTTTGCGCAAATGCATCTCAAAAAGGGTTCGAGTGTAAGTATGTAAAGTATGGGGGATAGGGGGCAGCCCTGTCTGGTGCCATTCTGGATGGGGAAGGCCTCTGACAGGTGGCCGTTGACGCGGACCCTGGCACTTGGATTCGTGTACAGGGACATAATATATGCTCGCATACGCGAGCCCAAGCCCAATCTCGCCAGGACCGCGTCCATATAATCCCAGGCCACCCGGTCAAAGGCATTCTCCGCATTCATAGAAAGGAAAAAACCTGGGCTGCGTGTGGAAGTCAACCAGTGGTTTAGGTTTAGAGCCTTAATGGTGTTGTCCCTGGCCTCTCTGCCAGGGACAAAGCCCACCTGGTCCAATCCCACCCACGCCGACACGTGATAGGAAAGCCTATTTGCTAACATTTTGGAGAAAATTTTTACATCCACATTTAAGAGCAAGATCGGTCGGTAATTAGCTATGTTGGTAAGGTCTTTGCCGTCTTTCGGAATCACCGCAATGTGTGCAGCCAACAGGCTACGCGGGGGGTTCACAGTGTTTGTCAGGGCATTAAAGGCCTTCAGAAAGTGCGGTCCAAGAAGGTCTGGGAAGCATTTATAATATTGCAAGGAGTAGCCGTCTGGCCCCGGACTCTTACCCGGTTTCGTGGATTTTAGGGCTGCCACCCATTCCTCTGAGGAAAAAGGGGCTTCCAGGGCTTGCTGGTCTTCATATGATAGGGTTGTTGGGCCGTGCTGTTGGAGAAAATCTTCAATCAGGCTCGCCCTCTCCCCCATCGGGCCTAGAGTAACTTCCGTCTGCTGTATGTTATAGAGACCCTGGTAATACTCGTGAAACTGACGTGCTATCTCTTCGTTTTTCGTATGAACCTTCCCTTTCTTGTCTACAATATGATGAACGGTATGGGAGAGGGTACGTTTCTGTATGCATCGTGCAAGGAGCCTACCTGGTTTGTTATAGAAGTAGAGGAAACCGCGCTAATCAACCCTAGGTATTGGATAGATAAAAAAAGGGGCAGTGGGCTCAGAAGAAAGTATATATATATATATATATATATATATATATATGTATAATTATAGGTTGCAGCCCCCCCACAAAAAGAAAATCCCCAATTGGGGTTTCTTCCAACAATAAATACAATTTAACAGCCGGGGTAACTGGCGCTACCTATTTAGCACGAACAAATGTTAATTCTCAATACTGAAAAGGATGTATTTTTAGAGGAAAAAGTCAAAAAATGCCAGCAAATCCAATAAGACCGACCTATTTCACAACTAATAGTTTTCATATATCCAATTACAACCAAATAAAGATAATTACTCCTTACGGAAGGCAATAAATTCTTTAGAACCCACTCATTTCAGTCCAAACCAAGAAAGAACACAAAAAACACAAAAACAGCTTCTGCCAGAATCGTGTGCAGTCGCACAGGTTACCTAATGCGACTCAGACACGGCCGTGGTAAGTATGACTGTTTATAACCTTATTTTGAAGACTCAATATAATCCCGAAAAAAACCATACATAAATCCTGTGGAAAAAAAACTAAATAACAAAAGATAGTACTTGGTGCGACTTTACCTTAAAGTCGCATCAGTGCTAAAGTGTAATTATACCAACATTCTATCAGCTAAGATAATGGTTGTGAAAATACAACTCAATTAATATATGTGAAAATGAGTGTGGAAATACAAATTCTATTAAAAGAATCTATATATATAAAAGTGCATTAAAAAGTGCAAGTGGAAAAACAAAAAGTATATAAAGAAACAACAAATTATATAACACAGCTCATACCCAAAATCACAAGACCTAAAAAATATATATGTACTAAAAAATACACCTGTGAAAAAAAAAAAAAAAATATATATATATATATATATATATATATATATATATATATATATATATATATATATATATATATATATATATATATATATATATATATATATATATATAAATAAAAAATATAATAATGACCCTCAAAATATAAAAATAAAATTAATAAAAATAAAAATAAAAGTGAAGGTATAGTGTCCAATTATCCAAAAAATCTTCAGTAGTGCAAATCCAACATGAAATGTTCATAATGTGACTTTAGTGCTTCTTGTGCAATCTTCAAAGTGACTTCCGTGCTCCCCCACAAGGTACCCCACTCACCAGAAGAATACACCCCTGCAGGGGTAATTCGCCTTTAAACCAAATCTGACGATATCCAGCTCCTTGACCCGTGTATTTTGTGATCATTCGTATCCAGAAGGAGATTCCAATTATATCCTCATAGGAAAGAAATTATAGTCTCCATAGTGTAATCCGTATAAAAAACTATTTATTTCCACAAAAAATACAAAAACAAAAAACAAATTTCATATAATAAGAATAAAAAATGTGGAAACACAATCCACCAAGAGATCTGCTTTACATAGACTCCATAGATTATTGATCCAATTCTCCGGTAGCAGTCCAGAAAAAACAAGATAAAAAATATGTAATAAAATCAAACTATGGAAAACACGCTAATGACTCTCTGTCCCAGGAAAAACAAAAAAACAGTATTGAATATAACAATCGCTCCAGGGCGATGTCCCGGGATTAATCCTGTTTAGTTAGATAGCTCTAATATTTGTAAGTCCCCTTAGGATAGAGCCCTTATAGCGCGAATTCCAAATAAACAACGGGTACCGTTCAGTGGATACGCAGCGTGCGCTCCAAATGCGTTCCAACCACCGTAGGCGACCCGGAAATGACGTAGTAAGCATAACTCCCTCGAACGCGTTTCGTCATTGACGTCTTCAGCCGCGGTGTCACGCTACTACGTGCTGCACGTTAAATAGAGGAATACACAAACTAATAGACACCTTATTGGTCGTCCCCCATATCCAACACCCAATCAAATCCTGATGGGCGGGCCAGGTATCCGAGAGTATGGGAAGACAAACTCCCTATTCGTTCCGCATATTCATAACACCCAGTCACAGACTGGAATGCGGGGAAGGACATCCAAAGCTCCAAAGAGAACGGCCAGCTTGTAAAAAATATATATAAAGTTAAATATAAAAATAATAAGAATAATAAAAATAATATCAAATAATTACTAACACCCATCACTTAAGAAAATAACCCGCAGGGTGATCTATCCGATGGGGAACTTAAAAATAATAGTAGTTTGTTTCTATTTTCCATAATGACCTTAATGACCCTCTTTTACATAAATAGCTTTTAAACATTTACAAAGACCAAAAATAAATAAATGTCTGAGGACATCCTCCATAAAATATGTCATTTCTAAAGCTAAGATGGTTAAATACAATGAATCATAACAGAAATCTCGGAGAGACCCTTCTATTTTTTCTTTGCAATCCAGCTACTATATAGTAAAATGTAATCTTCTAAAAGCTTTTAATCCTTCCTCTCTCCACACCCCATAGGCTGGAATGGAAGATAAAGGGGAGTGAAGAAAAGAAAAGATATAATAAACAGTATCGTAATATTAAAACTAAAAAAGTATATATATATATGTTTGTAAATACAAGCATATCTATATGCAAGGAAAGAAGGAAAAAACGTGACCAGGCCAATGAATACCAAAAAATACCAAAAAGGCCCGATCTATAAGGGAAACGATAAGAGAAAATCCCATCTATATAATTATCACACCACTAGAAACGGCTCAACAAGAATCTACAACCTCCAAACAAAGGTGGTATGTGTAGAAGGGACTTATATTATAAGTTATAAGTTGACATAATAATGCTAACCAACATTCCCCCAACTTAACGCAGAGGGGTATGTTAATCTTTATCTATAGTCAATTAACGAAGAGTACAGCTCCCTTATCAAGGAGCAACAAGATAAAACATCAAGAAAAGGAAACTAAGGATTAGCTATAAAGCAGTTCAAATCTATATCCAGTTTGAGGCCTCGTGGCACGAGAGACCCCAACCTGTATATCCATGCAGTTTCATTCTGCGAGATGAGGGTGGTCTTATTCCCTCCCCTCCAATTCCCCTTTAACGCAATCTATCCCATAAAAAATTAACCCAGATGGGTCTCTTTGGTGGAATTCATCAAAGTGACGGGAAAGGTTGTGATTCGGGAAACCTTTTTTAATATTGTTAATATGTTCCCTAATCCTAACAAAAAGGGGGCGTGTGGTCCTACCCACATATTGCAGATTGCACGGGCACTCTATAACGTAAGTTACATGTGTGCTCCGGCAGGTAATTAGTTCTTTTATTTTGTACTCTTTGTGGTCTGTTTTTGCCTTAAACGTTTCTTTTTTACGTGGCTGCTTTTTACTAGCTTTACATGGGAGACATCTTTGGCACCTATAAAATCCCTTCATATCATTAAAAATTTTAACTTGCCTTGGTGGATCTATTGCATTATGTACTAGAAAGGAGCGTAGGGTAGGGGCCTTTCTGTACACAAAACAGGGTTTTTTAGGGAGGACCTTTGATAGTATTTTGTCTTCTTGAAGTATGGGCCAATATTTCTTAATAATTTTTTCAAAATCCCTGTATTGAGTATTGAAGCCTGTGATGAAAGCCAGTTCCATCTTCCTATCCTTCTTCTTCTGTTTCTCCAGCAGCGATTTCCTCTCTAGACCCCCAATATTCCTCTTTAATTGGAGTAATGGTTCCGGCCTGTACCCTTTTTCTTGGAATCTCTCTAGAATAATATCTGCTTGGAGGTGACAGTCTTCTGTTGAGTAGCAATTTCTCCTTAATCTTAACAATTGTCCCTTGGGAATGTTTTTCCACTTGGGATGGTGGCAGCTTGTTATCGGGATGTAGCTATTTCTATCTGTTGTTTTATAAAAGGTCTTGGTACTAAAAATTCCATCCTTCTTAGAAATTTGGAGATCCAGATAGTCAATACTATGTTCACTATATTTTCCAGTGAAGGTGAGTCCATAGATGTTATTATCTAAGTTGTTCAAAAATATTTCGAGGTCTTCCGGGGTGCCATCCCATAATAAAATGAGATCGTCTATATATCTTCGGTAAAACCTCACCTGAGGTATATTTTTACCATAGATATATTCCTCCTCCCACATGTTCATCATAAGATTAGCCCCGCTAGGGGCATACCGAGCCCCCATGGCCACCCCCTTTGTCTGAACATAGTATTTTTGATCATACCAAAAATAGTTACATTCCATTGCCAACTCTAATCCCTCAATGATGTATTCTATTTGTTCTTGTCGCATATCCGTATTTTCATATAATGCCTTTTCACCTCCCATTAGGCCATCACGCTGCACTATACTTGTATATAACGAGTTTACATCGATAGTGACCATCAAATATCTCTCAACGTCTACTATATCTTGGAGTTCTTTTAGAAGTTGTGTGCTATCCCTCAGATAGGATCTCCCTTTTTGTACTAAGGGTTTCAAGAATTTATCCAAGTATTTCCCTAGACGTGAGAAGATGGAATTTATTCCACTAATTATGGGCCTTCCTGGGGGCTTGATAAGCCTCTTATGGATTTTTGGCATGTAATACATCACCGGGGTTTTTGTCGAATTTGAAATTAAATACTCTGCTTCACAATCGTTGAGAATTCCCATTTCCTTTCCCTTCTTCACAAAGGTTGCTAGTTTTTTCTCATACTCATACTTAGGGTTTCCCTTCAGCTTTTTGTATGTGTCCTCAATATTCAACAGCCTTTCCATCTCCTCTATGTAATCAGATTTGTTCAAAATTACCAGGCCACCCCCCTTATCAGCTGGTCTGATAATTACATCTTTCTTATCTCCTAGTTCCTTAATGGTTTTCCAGATATTCACAGTTTTCTTATAATTCGTTTTCTCCAATTGTCTTAGATCGCCTTCCACCATTTTACTAAATGCCCCCAGGCATTGATTTCCTGGTGTGTTAGGATTAAACGTGGATTTGTTCTTTAAATCGGTTTGAACATATAAGGATTCTTTTTTACTGTTCACTCCTGTGTTCATAACGAAATGTTTTTTAATATTCAACTTCCTCATGAACTTCTTTAGATCGATATACGTTTCAAACTTGTCTAGTGTTTTATCCGGGGAAAATTTTAATCCCAAATCCAGAATCCTTATCTATTCTTTATCAGTCACTCAAATTATAAATGCCTTTCCCTATTAAGTTCTTCTTCTTTTGTTCCTTCTTTCCTCCTCTACTTCCCCTAGTCCGTTTTCTCCTTCCCTGTGTCTCCACATAGTTGTTCCATCTCTTCCTGGGTTGCTCTCCCATGGTGTTCCTGGGGGACATGGCTCCATGTGGTCTGGATATTGTCCATCTCTGTTCATTGTCCTGTAAAGAGCTGCTTGAGATCCCCCTCTGTTGCCTGCTGGTCCTCTCCACCTTGGATTTCTGTAGGGTGGTCTGGCGGTCCATCTCCCTGGAGGCCTGTCCCATTGCCCATTCCTGGGAAAATCCCTATATTCTCTAAAATTTCTTCTGGGTTGGGAATATCTATTTTCTCTATAATCTCCTCGATCCTGTGGATGTGTGTATTGTGGATAATCCCTCAAAGGAGTAAACCGATTTCTTGTGGGTATATTATACCTAGGTGTAGTCGGGCCTTCCGATATATATGGTTCTTGTTGATACCTTCTTTGATCATCTATTTGCACATTTCTACGATTGGGTGGTCTATTCAGTTGCCTATTTCCTTGTGTCAAATTTGTTCTAATAATTGGTTGTGGTGTACTTGTTGGTTGGTCTAAATTCATAATTTCTATTGACCCGTCTGGACTCTCGTTGTCATGGGCTGTGTCTATTTCATCTATAAAATCTTGAAGGCCTGATTGCCATTTGTACACTTTCAGGTCATTATAGTCCAAAACATCCCTTTTGAACTTTTTTAACTTTTTTGCTTGTATATCCAAGTCATACTTTTTAATTGATTCTTGTAATTCTTTCTCCTTCTCTTCATAATCTCTATGTTTGTTAAAAGGTAGTAACTGTTGTTTAATTTCAGAAATAATCGTTTCTATCCCTTTCAATTTATATTGTCTTCTTTTAACTATAACTTGTAATAATTCATTCTCAGTCCTGTTAAAGAAGGAGTACCATTCATCCATGAGTTCCAGATCCTCAAGATTGTCGTTTGGATTAAGGTTCCATCTTAGGCTTCTAGGTGTCATCTTAGCATTTATATACATCTCTAAGCTGGCTATATCCCACCATACTCTCAACTGCTTTTCCATTGTATGTTTAAGTTGTTTCATTAAACTACACAAATCTTGTGTATTCGTGACTCCTTCCTGATTAAAAATACTTTTTATATCTATATTCCTACTCCCCATGTATCCAAAAATATCCATAGCTGCAGTTTTAAAGTTTTAAATTAAAGGCCTTCAGAAAGTGCGGTCCAAGAAGGTCTGGGAAGCATTTATAATATTGCGAGGAGTAGCCGTCTGGCCCCGGACTCTTACCCGGATTCGTGGATTTTAGGGCTGCCACCCATTCCTCTGAGGAAAAAGGGGCTTCCAGGGCTTGCTGGTCTTCATATGATAGGGTTGTTGGGCCGTGCTGTTGGAGAAAATCTTCAATCAGGCTCGCCCTCTCCCCCATCGGGCCTAGAGTAACTTCCGTCTGCTGTATGTTATAGAGACCCTGGTAATACTCGTGAAACTGACGTGCTATCTCTTTGTTTTTCGTATGAACCTTCCCTTGCTTGTCTACAATATGATGAACGGTATGGGAGAGGGTACGTTTCTGTATGCATCGTGCAAGGAGCCTACCTGGTTTGTTGCTATTTTCATAAAAGAACTTCTGTGATCTCAGCAGCTGTTTCCGTGCCCTTTTATACAGTTCCTCTCGTAGGAGCATCCGAGTTGCGTCCAGTACAGTCGCAACTCTAGCTGCCCCTGAACGTTTATGTTGCGCTTCCAACTGTGAGATTTTGGCTGTCAGCTCCAAAATACGGGCTTGTTGATCCCGTTTTTTCTTTGCAGCGAGAGCCAATAAGTGCCCGCGTACCACGCATTTGTGTGCTTCCCATTGTACCATAGGGGAAACGTCTGGTGTATCATTATGTCGGAAAAAGTCACTAATGGCTTGTTTAATCGTGGCCACGTCCCCTACGTCTGTAAGGAGGGATGAATCCAGCCTCCAAATTTTGGAGTATGTATCCCTCTGGGGGAACCGGAGGGTCAAGGTGACCGGATGGTGGTCTGAGATCACCATGGGCTCTATCGTTGCTTTGTGTAGGTAACTCAAATCTCTCTGGGCCACGAACAGATAATCTAATCGCGAATAGCGGTTATGAGGGGCCGAATAGAATGTAAAATCTTTCCCCGTTGGATTTAGAGTACGCCAAGAGTCATGGAGCGCAAGGGAAGCTAGCTGTAACTTCGCCTGTCGCAAAGTTGAAAATGGTATAGACGAGGTGTCTGTGGAAGTGTCTAAAAGTGGATTTAGCGCCATGTTAAAGTCTCCCCCCAGAATCACAAGGCCTGACATGAACGAGGTCAGTTTCAGTAGGGTTTCCTTTAGGAAGCGTAATTGTTTTGAGTTCGGACAGTAGATGTTTGCCAAGGTCAGCGGTTTACCTTTCCAGGTACCTTTCAAAAAGAGGAATCTGCCCTCCGAGTCTACCAATTTATCAGTTATACACCAACAATATTGCGCAAATGAAAAAATTAAAGAGAAAATCGAAAAATATGGAAATATATAAGTGATGAGCTGCCAACACGCTAAAATTAGGGATTTTTTAGCTGGAGAACATGTCAAAAATATAGTGTAAGCGCTCAACTTGTATATATTTCTTATAGTGCTACAAAATGATATGTGCTCAAATGTATATATAAGGTTACCCAAAGGAAGAAGGTTAATACTCTATTATAAAAATACAAAACATATAGAAATATAAAAAGTGACTTATACATATATATACATAAACCAAAAAATGGTGACTAGTAGGATGTTTTATCCCAAAGGAGAAAACGGTGACTGTAGATTTATATAGGAAATAATCACAGTGATAAAGTCCATAAATGGATATATAGTCCAAAACAATCGTGCAAAGTGTCAATAACAGCCAGGGTTCTGTGATGTTATGACCGAAGAAAACAATATTTCACCATGTGACGATCCCACCACCGTATAGGGTACAGGCTTACCGGATCTATATGACCCTAGCAGACATACGCCTCAGGGGTCAATCAAAGCTTGTGATCCCAGCCAAAATGGTCTCAAGGATTAGATGTATCAGTCATGGCATATACGATCCCAACAAATGACTAGATGTGGTCACTATTCCTCATGTGCATATACAAGTCCAACAACGACTCAGGCATGGAAGATGAAGAAACAAAGCCAACATGGCATAATAACGTTTTTAAAAAAACTTTAATAAAAAATTTTTATTTGCTAAAACTCACATTTCCAAGATGAACAATCAAGCATGTCAGAGAGAAAAAAATGGCAGTAGCGGAGTCCTCCCGACGCGTTTCGACCCACCGGTCATCATCTGGGGTGGGGGGACCCACCCCAGATGATGACCGGTGGGTCGAAACGCGTCGGGAGGACTCCGCTACTGCCATTTTTTTCTCTCTGACATGCTTGATTGTTCATCTTGGAAATGTGAGTTTTAGCAAATAAAAATTTTTTATTAAAGTTTTTTTAAAAACGTTATTATGCCATGTTGGCTTTGTTTCTTCATCTTCCATGCCTGAGTCGTTGTTGGACTTGTATATGCACATGAGGAATAGTGACCACATCTAGTCATTTGTTGGGATCGTATATGCCATGACTGATACATCTAATCCTTGAGACCATTTTGGCTGGGATCACAAGCTTTGATTGACCCCTGAGGCGTATGTCTGCTAGGGTCATATAGATCCGGTAAGCCTGTACCCTATACGGTGGTGGGATCGTCACATGGTGAAATATTGTTTTCTTCGGTCATAACATCACAGAACCCTGGCTGTTATTGACACTTTGCACGATTGTTTTGGACTATATATCCATTTATGGACTTTATCACTGTGATTATTTCCTATATAAATCTACAGTCACCGTTTTCTCCTTTGGGATAAAACATCCTACTAGTCACCATTTTTTGGTTTATGTATATATATGTATAAGTCACTTTTTATATTTCTATATGTTTTGTATTTTTATAATAGAGTATTAACCTTCTTCCTTTGGGTAACCATATATACATTTGAGCACATATCATTTTGTAGCACTATAAGAAATATATACAAGTTGAGCGCTTACACTATATTTTTGACATGTTACCAATTTATCAGTGACAGTAAATACAAACGTCTTTGCCATTAAGATAGCTACCCCTTTGGTCTTTGATTCAGCACAAGTTGCATGGTACACCGTTGCAAAACGATGATTAGAAAGCCGGGGAATGGACCCTGTTTTGAAGTGGGATTCCTGAATAAATACGATGTGGGCTTTCTGCCTCTGGACCTCGGATAATAAACTACTACGCTTTTCTGGAACATTAAGTCCTTTTGTATTTAGAGAGTAGACCTTGAGGGACAGGGGAGCTGAGGACTGCATCTCAAAGGGTATTCTAAGACCACGCTACAAGATAGAAGGCGCTCCAACTAATGGCAGACGGAGAGGGCCTGCGGCAGAAGGGGGGGAGGATGAGGAAGGGCGAGAGAGGGGTAAGGGTAGGAAGAGGGAAAAAGGGGGAGGGAGGGACAGGTGGGTAGGGAAGAAAATGCGAGCTTAAGCAGAGATTCGGGCCAGGGTCCACGGACCCCAATCCGAAACCCTGGGTGACACCGTATTCCAATGGGATGAAAGACGGGACACTCTTCTCGCACCAAAAGCACACCTACTCAGTCTAGAGAGGTGATAACCGGAGACAGCCTCAGCCTGCTAGGCTATCTAGGCAGGGTAGCCCTGCGGGACAGTGTTTTTGTGAGTCCCAACCAGGTCTTTCCAGAGGGGGAACCAGCCTACTCTGGCTTGGGGAAGGAACCTAACACCAAAACCAGTATAATCGTCCGTCCTCTAATCCCTCCATATATCATGGCGAGCTTGTGAGGGGGAGTCCTCTGCATCGGCCCGCAAAGAGCGTGTGGAGCCCGCCATCACAACCCATCCCCGATTAGGGGAGTGGGTCCCAACAGCGCGCCCCCACATAATACCAGAGTCGCCTAGGGAAAGTCACAAGCACAAGACTCCTGACTGACCACTACACACCTTGTAGAGGATCTCTCTGTGGCCGGTATCTCAGTGTTCCGGTGTCCTGAAGCCTCATCCGTGGGGGGGAGCCCCAAGACACAGAAACGCGCAAATCTAGACCACCCATGACCGGGTGTTCATGAGAGATATATACATAAGGCATAAGAAGAAACAGTGTCAAAAACAATACAAATAAAAGCTGTAAACCCGAACATATAATCCAGTAACTTATTTAACCTGTATCCAGAGTTTCATAGCTCCTCCGTGATGAATTCCAGCTTCAAACCCAGCTTCATCGGCACCCTAATCCTCAACTTAAAGTCAATTTGTTAACCAGGGTTTATGCTGTGGTCCCCCCCACCTAGGAGCCTAGGACCTGCTCTAAGAAAGGGATGGGATGCCACTCCCTGGTGTAATCTAGCGTTTTCCTCGACCCCTACACCATTCAGGATAGTAAGGCACCCCCGATGCTGATAACTATAACACAAAAAAAAAATTCTACAACTAATTCTCCTCTTGACCTGTCAAATTACCTATATATCTACCCCTCACCTAGTTGACATGGACCCCAGTTCCCCGGTGCCTCGGCTATTTGTTTAAGGGGCGCCTACCCCCTTAACCAGTGCTCCTATTGTGATGGTTAAGTCCCCGGTGTCCACAAGAGACAAAGATAGTGGGGGGCAAAGTAGCATAATAAAAAAAAAAAAAAAAAATATATATATATATATATTAAAAAAAAGGGGGGGGGGGGTGGACGGCTATAGATGGGAATAACTACTTTACGAAGTCTAAGTCCAGCACATCGGGGGGGGGGGGCTCCATGTTAAGCAAACCGAGCTATGGATGAGTAAGGCACAGACCGTAGCTGGGTTAGTTCCTTAGGGGGGGGTTGCATTCCTCCCATACTCCAGATATGGCTCTGCATCAGACCAAATGAAGGATGACCGCTCCCAAGGCAGAGGGACGATGAAAATGCCTGGGAGCCTGTGAAGTGGACGCACACTCCATATCCGTAGCGATGCAGCGGCCGAACATAGAAGTCTCCTTCTTTGAAGCTGACCAAACACGGTTGCATCAGGTAGACCGGCAAAGCGTCTTCCCCCCTCTCCCACCCAAAGCGGAGTGAAGGCTTGACCATATAGTGTAACCCCGGGATGCATCCAAAAACCAGGGTTAGGTATAATCTCGGGACCCAGGGGTAACGGGGGGCGAGGGGGTGAGGGGGTGGGATTGTGGCAATGGAGAACAAGGGCCCAGTCAAATCAGTCAGGGGAACAGCTTACCAAGCCAGGTATGGTGTTATAGCCGGTCAGTTCTGCGGCGTACTGAAGATGGTGAGGCACGTGGGCTCTCTTCTGTCTCCATGTCTCCACGTCTTCTTGGCGGGGTAATTGACGAGAATCTTCTTCGTCGTTGTCTGCTTCTTTGGGTCCGAGGTGTGACTTCCTGCCTCGAGGAGATCCAGGGCTCCGGTTGCATAAAAGCGCCATACCAGTCTGGCACCTCTACATACGGTATGTTAAGAATATCACAAAATTGTCGAAGGTCCCCTGGTGTCCTCAACATTGCTGTGCGATTTCCAACTGTAGCTTGCAGGCAGAGTGGAAATTTCCAGCGGTAGGGGATGCGATGTTCTCTGAGAACTTGGAGAAGCGGCCGAAGGTCCCTTCTGTGTTGTAGGGTTATGGTGGACAAATCTTGGTATATCTGGATACGCGCTCCTTCATGTTCTAGGTTAGCGTGGGTACGTGCAAGTCGCAGAATTTCTTCCTTCTGTGCAAAGTTAACCAAGCAACATACAGCATCTCTAGGTGGGTCAGTGTCTCTGCCTCTTGGTCTAAGCGCTCTGTGACACCTCTCCATCTCCACCGGGGCGTCTGGCAGTCTGCCCAAAAGCGTGTTAAAGATCGCCCATACTGCAGCTTGTAGGTGGGGGCTTTCCACTGTTTCTGGAATCCCTATGATGCGGAGGTTGCGCCTGCGGCCCCTGTTGTCAAGGTCCTCCATATGTCTATGCATGTCAATAAGGTTCTGCGCCTCTACAGTGGATGCCTGCTGCAGTTGGTGAATGGCCACCCCATGTGTTGCTGTGGATGTCTCAACTTGGTCCAGCCTGCCAGCCACTGCTCTAATCTCTGACTTCAAGTCAGAGACCGCTGCGCTCAGTGAGCATTTAATGTCAGCCGCCACTTGTTGGAGGTCAGCCAGGCATAAGAGGGGTGAGGTGTGTGAAGCTCCCCTACCTGACTGGTGGCTGTCCGTGTGCTCCATGGCCGCCGGGAGGTGTCCACTCTGAGCCATGGCTCGTGGCGCGGCCTGGGATGCGGCCTGCAATGCGGCCTGTGGTGCTGCCTGTGATTCGGCCGGCTGCGATCGAAACATCGCCGGTATATTTCTGCCGAGCGGCGGAGCCGGATCCTGTTGCGGCCGGGAGGTAGAGCGACTTCTCCCAGCCATCCGCGGTGCTTTTTCGGAGGACTCCCTGCGTATGTAAGGGCTTATATGAGGAACGGAGGACGGAGCTCGTCTCCTAAGCGGCCATCTCGCTCCGGTGCCAGGCCACGCCCCCTCCGTGTCGGAATTTGAATGTGAGCATGCGTGGCACTTGGTCCGATGAAAATGCTCTACACATGATTGGATTAGGTCCGACCGGCCCAGTTGGTCGGGAAATATTTCCAACATGTTGGAAAATTGGGTCGGACGGAGATTCGGACGGAATCAGTCGGACGCATACCACACACAGTCGGATTATCTGACGACACGGTCCGATAAGACGCATTCCGACAGATTCTCCGACCGCGTGTACAAGGCTTTAGACGAGAATGGTATTGGGGCTGTATCAGGTTGGTAAGGTGTTACAAATTGTCCTCGAGCCGGGGTATTCGAGGCTGTGGGCCATGGTATGAAAAAGGTAGCTTGATACAGCAGATTTGGTAGCCCATGCTCGCCTCCATATACCTGCTTTAAGAGCCAGTTAGTTAGGATGATATATTATGGTTGATGTTTTTTCCATTTGTTTAATAAAAGGCTGCTATGGCCATTTAAAACCCATAAAAAGTCTGGTGTTTTATTTGTATTAAGGTTGGTGAGTTAGGAGAAAGTGGTCATGGCAACCGGTAAGTCCGAGATGAAGCTACGCTAATAGCCAGCAAAACGCATTGACGTCACACCAGGACGCTGGACGAGCCTTGCATAGGCTGGAGACAGGGGACGCAGCTTGGTTAGCAGAGTGTCTTTTTTCCAAAAACCAGCTACAAAACACTTCTTTCCCATAAGGAAGACCGAAACCTTTTTCAGCTCATGCGGGTTACATAAGGTGGACTCCTAACAGCACAGGACCACAAGTGCTGATAAAAGCAATCCACATCGGAAAACAAATGATCGGTGTACGATCGGTCTGTGTGTGCGGCACACTGAGTGGACTTGGCTAAATGTTGGATTATAGCGCCTATGATATGCCCGCAGAGTGAATGGTGAAAGGTTGGACTTCTTGTCTTTACCTTAACAGAGAATCAGACAACGGTGCTCAGGAGAGCCGTGGTAACGTACATCTATCTGAACATTTAAAATCAGCCAAAGAATTATTGGGATACCGCGGGGTCCATAGATATAACTGTAATGAATAGCCTCATTGTCTGAAAAGCTCAGTAGGTTTGTAACATACTTACCTTGTGTGGCTTCGGTTTTAGCCTGTCTAAAGGAATGGATATTTGTATGGACAAAATTCTTTGAAACAAAGTAGCATGGTCTAAATGGAAAATATATCTACATGAAATTTGTTTACACTAATGTTGGTGAATGGACTTGCACCTTATATTTATTAGTCAATGAACGCTCTGCTACAAAACTAGGTAGAAACCAGGCTGAGAGCAATAATTGTAGGCTAATTACCTGCCTTCTCCCCTAAGCTTGCTATTGACTGCTTGGTAAATGTTTAAAGATACTGGAGTATTTCTCAAGGTTTAATTAATATATAAAGATCAATTACAGGAGCCAACAGCAATTGGTCCGGACCAGCGTCACTTTCTGTGTTTGTTGTGTGTGTTATTTATGTATGTCCTGTTGGTAGTCAGTCTTTCTTGATATATGTACTGTCTATTTAAATATGGGTATTCTTTATGAATTAATTTAATTATGGTTAATAATGTAATTTAATATATAAAAATAAAAACATAATTTTTTGTATGAATTAACTTTATCCTGAAATATATTTTTTGGTGCCCAAAAGTAACCTCTTTTGCAGTTTGAGTCTTTTCAACTGCGTTTTTTCTTTTTTCATATGCTATTTGGTTACGGCACCAATACCCTAATTAAGGATTTAATAGTGGTCAAATAAAAGTGACCCATTATTAGTGGATAAACTTGCACCCTTTTCCCTTTCCCCTTTCCCTAAAATAAATCAACCGGTAAGTCTGCAATACACCAGTCAAGAATCAGGCCTGTAATGGGATGCTCAGCATTAGAGTGGAAGGCCTGCATGATTGGGGGGGGGGCAGGGTAGTCTGTAGTTGGGCAGATTGAAAAAAAAAAGTAATTAAATATTAAGGTTCACAGACATTGGTTTAGAGTAAGGCGTGGTAGGGCGGAGTAGGTCAAGTTAGGGTGGAGTCAAGGAGGGTGTAGGCAGTGGGGGAGCATGATAGGGTCAGTTGGAGCCAGGTAGTTCAAGAGAATTTTCCCTCCCTCCCTCCCTCCCTTAGGTTCGCAGTTGGACTGTTAAATTGGGTAGGGGGTTGTGTGTTGTCTGGTTATTTGGTCATGCGAGGGGGGGGTTGGTTTGTGTCATAGCAGCGGCAGGGGTCTCTGGGTTTTTTGAAGGTGGGCATGGTCAAAATGTTATGTGGAGTATGGTGGGAGGGGCTCCTCTTTGGTATGGGTACCTTCCTGAATTAAGTGACGTCATTAAGACGAGAATGGTATTGGGGCTGTATCAGGTTGGTAAGGTGTTACAAATTGTCCTCAAGCCGGAGTATTCGCGGCTGTGGGCCGTGGTATGAAAAAGGCAGCTTGATACAGCAGATTTGGTAGCCCATGCTCACCTCCAAATACCTGCTTTAAGAGCCAGTTAGTTAGGATGATATATTATGGTTGATGTTTTTTCCATTTGTTTAATAAAAGGCTGCTATGGTGATTTAAAACCCATAAACATTCTCGTGTTTTATTTGTATAAAGGTTGGTGAGTTAGGAGCAAGTGGTCACGGCAGCCGGTAAGTTTGCAATACACCAGTCATGTGAAAACACATAAAAAATATCCTTTTAAATACACATACTTACCCTTTTGTTCTATGCAGCCTTTAGAGATCTTTGTAGGTACAAAGATATGTGACCATTGGAAAGACTTGATAAGTAGGCCTAGGGGTACATACGGTTTATATGGGACCAATTCACAAGACTGCATCATGTAAAGAAATCCTGACAGTTAAAAACAGACTTTCTTTGCGGTTGAGGTTTTAAATTCTTATGACTCTTGAATTTTTAACATGTGAAGTGTATTCATAGCTTTATGCAGTAGTTACAAACCGATTATATGAGCTCATTTAAAACCAGTTTAGGGAATTCATTATATATGAAATTAAAGTACAGATAAGTTAAGTACACACACATGCAGGGTGCTCCTCAACTTTATAGCTCAAGCTATTACTGAAATGGACTAAAGCATTAATGACGGCAAATACAAACAAGGCTTCCACTAGATTTAAATAACTCAGCACATACAATGCCAAACTGTCTGGTAGTCAGTAAATGTAGTACATAAATATAAATTATTTATTTTTTATGCATCACATTACAGCACACTGTTTGTTTTCCTTCTCTTGCCACGTACTTCTGATACCTTCAAGTAAAAGCTAATGTTTACAGTTGTTTTTCATAGTGTGCATTTAGACCAAATCCTATCCTCTTGAAATCACTTGGTAAAACTGGAGATTTGCACCTAGATTAATCTCAGCCAATTAACATTTCAGCTGGAAGTCCTTGTGAGGATTAGTTCCAGATGGGTCCACTTTATTTTGGTGTTTTCCAGCTCAGTGCCAGCTGTCTGGAAGCCGAAAAAGCAGTGAAGAGCAAACATGGAGACTTTCTGTTGCCCTCGCTCTCTCAAAAAATGTAATAACCCAAAGAATGATCAAAAAAAGATGAGGAGAATTAAATTAATTAAAAGTCAAGAAGAATCACAGTCTTGTATTTTTACTCAACAAGCATTGGCTTTGAATGCATGTGGGCTGTCTTTTAAAATCCATTAAGATGTCACAGGAATCCATGGTACATATTCATCTTATAAAGCATACTATATTCGCAATCTCACACTTCCTGTTGTCATAACACTTCTTTCAACCATCCATCGTATTTATGGAAACATCATACTGCCCCATGACTTATTTCAGTTGATAGTCATATTTTGTTCTACTATTGCATTTTGTCTTTCATGAAGAAAAATAAATAAGCTGCGCTACATCGATAACATACAAATTAAATAGATGAGTGTTATAAATTCACCTGTGTGCTACACCACACCGGCCAGAGCAATGCAAATGCCACAGTAACCACTCTGTGGTAAACCTATATATGTGTTAGACAATAAATCTAAACTCAAATAAACTCTATAAAAGAATAATAACATCTGTGAAAAAACAAAATGACACCAGAATGAATTTAGAAGAACGTGTAAAAAAGATTCCTATAAAGGTGATGACCATTAAAATAAAATCCAGTTACAGGTGATTTAAAAATAAAGCTTACACCCATGCATATTTAACAAAAATAAACATAAAAGTCCTTCAATAAAAAGGGAAAACAGCAGATTCCTCCACTTGTGAACTGTGTGCAATCCACCACCAATATCTGAAGATTCACTTCTTACCAGAAGTCTGTGACCCCCCCCATTACAGAGGGTCGCAGAAAGCGTGTATAGATAACGTGTTCTGCTGATCTCCTTAATACACCATCTCTACCATATAAACTGTATATCCAAAGATCTTCAGCTTATCTCATATAACCCAAGATTCATGGATGCGTCAGTTTCTCAAATGGATTAAAAATTCCTGATGGGACATGGACTTCTCTGTTAGAGCACTGCCAAGTCTGGGTTTCCTCTAAGAAACTTCACCTGTGCAGGTAACTTGGGGCAGCCACAGTTAGGTACAGTTAGGAATGGAATAATATTGCATGTTATATATGTTGCCAGGTTTACAGTAAGTTATGTAGTGTTGATTCAACTCAGAGCCTCGTTTGAAGTTATTCAAAAGGGTGCATTTGAGGTTTTGGCATACTGTTAAAGAGCTTGGGTCCATAACTACCATATGGGTGTGTGTAACATCACTACAGCAAAAGGTGATGAGTAGCTATGAGGAGAATCAGCAACCAGTCATTGGTGTGCTACCTGATAGGTGACAGGTAATACACCAACCCCATCCGATGGTGATGGGGTCGGTGTTTAGACTCCCTCCCTAGTTGTCTGTTTTCGTCGGTCACTGGGAGTGGATTAGCATTATGCAGTCCAAACCACTTGCCTTGGTAAGGAAGGAGACAAGTTAAATGAGAGCATGGAACCCATTCTGTGACAGAAGTACGACGAATAGTGGAGTGGGCAATCATTCAGCCTTTGCTTCTGAATGCAACACATACATCACAGCATGTGTCTAAAACATGGGACAAATAAGCTTTAGGAGGAACTCTGTATCTTGGGTACTGTACACATATGACTCATCGTGGAGTAAGGAGACCACCTTAATATTTGACTTTGCACATGATTATGGCTCCTGCCTGGTCCTCGAGCTTTGGTGAGCATGACTTTAGGTCAACTATTACCCCGTGCAAGGGTTAGTAACCCTGTTCAATGCCTGGTGTAGTCCAAAGAGCCCACCCCAAGGAGAAACCTCTCATGTGACCATGTTTGGCACCCAACAAGAGAAGAATAAATGGAGGATGTGATGGACCACCAGTCGGCCCCCCCTTACAGACCCCCCTGCTGAAGTAAAGCAGAACAGAATGGATGTCACTTTTGTGACATCCATGTCCTTTCAGTGTTTAAAGGAAGAAGGCGCTTTAAAGGGTATAATAGTTTAATGATCGTATGTGTGCACCCTCATCCCATTAGATTAGTTTAGAGAAAATGTGAATATCTCCTTTCTCCCAAGGTAGACATCAACAAGAAAAGGGGGGTGAGTATCGGGACTATTATGGGTTTAATATTGTAATGATGACATTTTCTCTCATGTCTCAACAAACTGTGCAGATTTGTCTAACTTTATTATTATTTGTGAGTTTTGTATCTATTGATATTAATGATATGTCTATATCTATTTGTATATCTGCAGACTTAGGTGTTATCCTGACGAAGCAATTAAGCGAAACTAGTTGAATAATCACCTCATGAGTCTCTACCAACTGTATTTTGAGATTTCGTATATTTTTATATGTCTCATTTTTATCTGCTTTCCTTAAATAAATTGTTTTTTTATGACTTATTGTCCTGATATCCAATTCTTATGTATAAAAAATACTTTATGTGCCCCGTAATAGTCCCGATACTCACCCCCCTTTTCTTGTTGATGTCTACCTTGGGAGAAAGGAGATATTCACATTTTCTCTAATCCTTTCAGTGTTTGTTTTTTTTTTTATCAAAAAAAGCTTTTTATTGAGCCACCTCAAAAAAGTACAACCAAACTATTAAAGCTTCTCATATTGCATAGCAGAGATACAAATGCAAAAAGGTGAGCAAAATATCAAAGTACTGTAAAGTGTTTTGGTAAGGTAGCTTCCTCAAGGTAAAATGGACATTAAACATTGTCGCATAAAATATAATACAAGAATAAAAAGGAAAAGCAGAAAACAAAAGGAAAACAAGAAAGTCTGAAAAACCCAACATTAAGCCAGTCACAGCTCAATCACCTGCTATACCATATTAACCACTTCAGCCTCGGAAGGATTTACCCCCTTCCCGACCAGAGCACTTTTGCGATTCGGCACCGCGTCGCTTTAACTGACAATTGCACGGTCATGCAACGTGGCTCCCAAACAAAATTGGCGTCCTTTTTTTCCCACAAATAGAGCGTTCTTTTGGTGGTATTTAATCACCCCTGCAGTTTTTATTTTTTGTGCTATAAACAAAAAAATAGCGACAATTTTTTTTACTTTTTGCTATAATAAATATTCCCCAAAAATATATTGACAACATTTTTTTTCCCTCAGTTTAGGCCAATACGTATTCCTTTAAATATCTTTGGTAAAAAAATCGCAATAAGTGTTTATTGATTGGTTTTGCGCAAAAGTCTACAAAATAGGGGATAGTTTTATGACATTTTTATTAATATATTTTTTTTACTATTCATGGCGGCAATCAGCGATTTTTATCGTGACTGCAACATTATGACGGACACATCAGCCAATTTTTGGGACCATTGGCATTAATACAGCGATCAATGCTATAAAATTGTATTGATTACTGTAAAAATGTCACTGACAGTGAAGGGGTTAATCACTAGGGGCGGGGAGGGGCTAAGTGTGTCCTAGGGGAGTGTTTCTAACTGTCTGGGGGATGGGCTTGTGTGACGTGGACACTGATCGCTGCTCCCGATGACAGGGAGCAGACGATCAGTGTCCTGTCATTAGACAGAATGGGGAGATGCTGTTTACATCGACACCTCCCCGTTCTTGAGCTCCGTGACATGATCGTGGGTATCCCCGCAGCGATCGCTGCGGGTCCCGCAGGCATGGTCACGGAGCTCGCGGCAGGCGCACGCACATGCATGGCGGGAATTTCAAAGTAACGTATGAATACGTTACTTTTCCCAGCCATGCCATTCTGCCGATGTATATATGCCGACAGTGATCGGCAAGTAGTTAAAGTGTTTGTAACCCTAAACAAAAAAAACAAAAAAGAGATCCAGTTCCCTTATACAAGATTAAACAGCACAGTTCTTGTGCTACCTAATCTGCCTCTCTCTAAACTGTAAAAAAAATCTGGCTGATGTTGCGCAGAATATTGAAAAAAATGCACTGGAAGCTTCTTGGATGCAGAGAATATTTTAGTTTCATTGAAGCTATTAGATTATCTTACAGCATGAGAAACAGGAAACAGGAACTAACCACAAACAAGTACACAGAGGAAAAACAGTGTTTCCTCCTATTACATCATATCATAGATACACACTATAATGATGCAGCGCCACCTGCTGGTAAATACAGGTATAATGCATATGTATAGTTCATAGTGTATAAAGCTACTATGCTGTTGTTCTTCCAACACCCCTTCTCAACAGCATGTGCTTTGTCAAATTATATTCAGCTTCTTCTTGACTTAATTATGATGTTCCTTCAACAAAAGCTTGGGGAGTGCATCAGCAGTCATCTCCTCTGATGGGCCGTATTGAATGTCAATAACTCCTTGCTCTTGATTGTCCCTCAGTAGGTGATACTTGTCATCAATGTGTTTGGTCCTGGGATTGACCCTTTCTAATTGTGTCAGCTTTATACATCCCTGGTTGACTTCAAAAATGAGAATTGGTTTTGACATGTCTACCCCAATGTCCACAAAAAAAGTTGATGAATCTATATTGCTTCTTGATACACTGCTGCAATGTACTCTGCTTCAGTTGAAGATAGAGCAACAGTTACCTGCTTTCGACTAGGCAAATTTATGGTTCCTTTTCCTTACTGGAAGATGACTCCACTTGTGGATTTGCGGTCTGTGCAGTCCCCAGCCCAATCAGCATCCACATATTCAACCAGTTTTGGATTGGATGTTGCTGGTAATCATAACTTGACAAGGAGCTGAGACTTTCCTGCACTGCATAGTATGCCCACTTCTATGGCTGGTCTTGTTACAGTGGCAAAATATAGGGACATGTTCTGTAATAAATACCATTGTTAGATAGCACGTTTTCTGCTTAATTGCTTGTATAACAGTGTAAATTTGCTGTCCCCTCAAAATAACTCAACACGTAGCCATTAATGTCTAAACTTCTGGCAACAACAATGAGTACACCCCTAAGTGAAAATGTCCAAATTGGGCCCAAAGTGTCAATATTTTGTGTGGCCACCATTATTTTCCAGCACTGCCTTAACCCTCTTGGGCATAGAGTTCACCAGAGCTTCACAGGTTACCACTGGAGTGCTCTTCCACTTCTCCATGACGACATCATGGAGCTGGTGGATGTTAGAGACTGCTTGCCTCCACCTTCTGTTTGAAGATGCCCCATAAATGCTCAATAGGGTTTAGGTCTGGAGACATGCTTGGCCATCACCCTCAGCTTCTTTAGAAAGGCAGTGGTCATCTTGGAGGTGTGTTTTGGGGTCCTTATCATGTTGGAATACTGCCCTGAGGCCCAGTCTCCGAAGGGAGGGGATCATGCTTTGCTTCAGTATGTCACAGTACATGTTGGCATTCCGTTCCCTCGGTGAACTGTAGCTCCCCATTGCCCTCAGCACTCATGCAGCCCCAGACCATGCCACCAACATGCTTGACTGCAGGCAAGACACACTTGTACTCCTCACCTGGTTGCAGCCACACATGCTTGACCTCATCTGAACCAAAGTTTATCTTGGTCTCATCAGACCACAAGACATGGTTCCACTAATCCATGTCCTTAGTCTGCTTGTCTTCAGCAAACTGTTTATGGGCTTTCTTGTGCATTATCTTTAGAAAAGGCTTCCTTCTGGGATGGCAGCCATGCAGGCCAATTTGATGCAGTGAGCGGTGTATTGTCTGAGCACTGACAGGCTGACCCCCCCCCCACCTCTTCAACCTCTGCAGCAAGGTGGCAGCACTCATATGTCTATTTCCAAAAGACAACCTTTGGAAATGACGCTGAGCACGTGCACTCAACTTCTTTGATCGACCATGGCGAGTCCTGTCATGAGTGGAACCTGTCCTGTATGGTCACGGCCATATTCTTATAGCCTGGGCCATCTTTATGTAGGGCAACAATTCTTTTTTCAGATCTTCAGAGAGTTCTTTGCCATGAGGTGCCATATTGAACATCCAGTTACCAGTATGAGAGAGTGAGAGCGATAACACCAAATTTAACACACTTGCTCCCCATTCAAATCTAAAGCCCCATACACACTATCAGTTTTTCTGCTGAGTTTTTCCTTCAGGTTTACCAAAACCATGTAGTGCAAGGGCCTGCCTGATTTCATACAAATTGAAACTTCTAAGGTTTGACCTCATATTATATGGTTTTGGTAAATCTGAAGGAAAAACTGGTAGTGTGTATGGGGCTTTAGATCTTCTAACACTAAGGAGTCACATGAGACCGGGGGGGGGGGGAAATGGCTAATTGGACCCAATTTGGACATTTTCACTTAGGGATGTACTCACTTTTGTTGCCAGGGGTTTAGACATTAATGGCTGTGCGTTGAGTTATTTTGAGGGGACAGAAAATTTACACTGTTATACAAACTGTACACTCACTATTGTAGCATTGTAGCAAAGTGTAATTTCTTCAGTGTTGTCACATGAAAAGGTATAAGAAAATATTTACAAAAATGTGAGGGGTGTACTCACTTTTGTGAGATACTGTATATTCATCTGTCTTCTTGATTTCTGGAGTAGGTCTGCTTTACTTCTTAAAAATTCCTCTCTAGTAAGCCCCTCATTCGCTTTCTTATTCTACATCCTTGCAGATTGTTTAACCACTTGCTGACCGCTGTCGGCATATGTACGTCAGCAGAATGGCACGGCTGGGCAAAGTAACGTACCCATACGTTACTTTGAAGTTCCCGCCGTGCGCACTTGCACACCTGCCTGGAGCTCCTTGACCGTGCCTGCAGGACACGTGGACTCGAACGCTGCGGCGATACCCACGATCATGTCACAGAGCTCAAGAACGGGGAGATGCCGCTGTAAACAGCATCCCCCCGTTCTGCCTAATGACAGGACACTGATCGTCTGATCCCCGTCATCGGGAACAGCGATCAGTGTCAAAGTCACACAAGCTCATTCCCCAGTCAGTTAGAAACACCCCCCTAGGACACACTTCACTAGTGATGGCCGAACGGTTCGCCCGGCGGTCGTTTCGTGGCGAATTTCGGCTGTTCGCGGTCCGCCCATCCGTGGTCCGCCCGTTCGGCGGACTATTGGCGCCGTTCGCCCGGCGGACTTCCGTGTTTACTGTGTAAAAGAACTTTGACCTATGATGACACATCCATCATGGGGTACAGGACAGCCAATTGAGACATTACAGCACATGGACACTTGGACATTCCCCCTAACTTATAAATAGACCAGATCCGGCGGCCAGTTTACATTCTTTCTTCTGTCACTATAGGGAGAGGTTGCTGTGTGAAGCAGGGAGAGATTGCAGTGACCCAAATCGCTAGCTATTTGGTACACAAAAGTTATTTTCAGGACTGGTATAGGTGTTAGGTGTATATAGGTTTGCTGTGCTACTGATTGTTGCAGCAGCCTGAGTGTCTTTTGTCAGTTTAGAGAAAGGGACAGGACGGTGTGTCTGCTGTAGGGACAGTCAGTTTAGTCATTAGCTGTTACTATCAGGTCCACAAAAGTGCTATTCCAGTTATTGTTCCAGTAGCCTCTGTTTTGTCAGTTTATATAGGGACAGGCAGGAAGCAGTGTGTGAGGCAGTGAGGGTCAGTTTAATCAGTAGCTGTTACTATATTAGGTCCACAAAGGTTATTTTCGGGACTGGTATCAGTGGTATGGTAATAAGCTTGTACACGTATAATATTCTTTCTTCCAAATATAGAAAGAAAATTATACTTGACTGCTGCCCTTCTGCTGCAGTCTGCTAATCATTCACAACCTACTTGTTCCACAAAGGCCCTTATAAGGACTGGTAATAACCTGGTGTAGGGTGCTATAGTACATAGGGTTGAGTGAGGTACAGTCTGCTATTCTATAAGGACTGGTATTGGTCCACAATACATAGGATTGAGGGGCACTACTGCTGACCGCTGCCCTATACTGCAGCAGTCCTTCATCGGTATAGGGACTGACGTACAGTCTGCTAATCAGTCACACACAACCTACTTGTTCCACAAAGGTCCTTATAAGGACTGGTAACTTGGTCTGTCTAGGGTGCTACAGTACATAGGGTTGAGTGAGGTACAGTCTGCCATTCTATAAGGACTGGTATAGGTCCACAATACATAGGGTTGAGGTGCACTACTGCTGACCGCTGCCCTATATTGCAGCAGTCCTTCATCGGTATAGGGACTGACGTACAGTCTGCTAATCAGTCACACACAACCTACTTGTTCCACAAAGGTCCTTATAAGGACTGGTAAGGTATAGGGTACTACAGTACATAGGGTTGAGTGAGGTACAGTCTGCTATTCTATAAGGACTGGTATAGGTCCACAATACATAGGGTTGAGGTGCACTACTGCTGACCACTGCCCTATACTGCAGCAGTACTTCATCAGTATAGGGACTGACGTACAGTATGCTAATCAGTCACACACAACCTACTTGTTCCATAAAGGTCCTTATAAGGACTGGTAAGGTATAGGGTACTACAATACATAGGGTTGAGTGAGGTACAGTCTGCCATTCTATAAGGACTGGTATAGGTCCACAATACATAGGGTTGAGGTGCACTACTGCTGACCGCTGCCCTATACTACAGCAGTCCTTCATCGGTATAGGGACTGACGTACAGTCTGCTAATCAGTCACACACAACCTGCTTGTTCCACAAAGGTCCTTATAAGGACTGGTAACTTGGTCTGTCTAGGGTGCTACAGTACATAGGGTTGAGTGAGGTACAGGCTGCCATTCTATAAGGACTGGTATAGGTCCACAATACATAGGGTTGAGGTGCACTACTGCTGACCGCTGCCCTATACTGTAGCAGTCCTTCATCGGTATAGGGACTGACGTACAGTCTGCTAATCAGTCACACACAGCCTACTTGTTCCACAAAGGTCCTTATAAGGACTGGTAACTTGGTCTGTCTAGGGTGCTACAGTACATAGGGTTGAGTGAGGTACAGTCTGCCATTCTATAAGGACTGGTATATGTCCACAATACATAGGGTTGAGGTGCACTACTGCTGACCGCTTCCTTATACTGCAGCAGTCCTTCATCGGTATAGGGACTGAGAGTTTTGTCACAGGGTCATTTAAAAAATGACAGGCAGAGGAAGAGGCAGGCCCTTCCGCAGGGGTGGTAGGGGTAGGGCAGGAGCAACAGGCTTGAGCCAAAGTGGGAAGTTGCAGAAGGTGCGTTCAATTACTTTAAAGGACGCACCAGACTTGGTTGAGTGGCTCACTCAGCCTTACTCTTCTGCACCCTCCTCATCCTATCGATCTGCACCCTCTTCTTCACTCTCTGCTATGTGCACCCCCAAAGACACTACCACCAACAACACCACCACCACCACATACCTTCCGCTTGAGTCACAGGAATTATTTTCTGATCCATATCAAGACATTTCTGATTCACTCTTGGTATTGGATCAGGAAGAGGAGGTAGCAACAACCGCCACTCAGCAGTCTAACAACTGTACCCAGATCAGCCCAAGGAGGAGGTTGGTCCCCGGTGTTGCTGCCTACTCTGAGATCTCTACTTATAGCGGTGGGGAAGGTGACGTCAATGATGACGTGTCTAGTGATGTCACGTGGGTGCCCACAATAGAGGAAGAGTAGGGGAGTTCAGAGGGAGATATGGACCAGCAGATAGGGAGGAGAAGCAGGAATAACTTACATTGCACAGGAGGGACAAAGCAGACTGCAAATGTATCATGAGCGAGTCATCGACCATGTACGGTCACATCTGGCGCTCCCAGGACACCGGCACATGGCTCCGCAGTGTGGGCTTTTTTTAACGTGTCCGCTGCTGACAATAGCGTTGCCATCTGTAATCTTTGCAGTCAACGCATTAGTCGCGGTAAGCTCAACACTCACCTAGGGACGACCGCCTTAAGAAGGCACATGAGCAGCCATCACCGAGCCCAGTGGGAGCAACGGAACACACAAAGCCACACTCCAGGCTCTCACCGTCCAGCCTCGTCTTCTACTTCTCCTTCTCCTCTCTCCTTACAATTGTCCTCCACTCCACCTTCCATCACACCAAGCTCACGTTTTTCTGTAAAAAGGCAGGCTTCCGTGGGCCTAATGTTCGAGCGTAAAAAAATGATGACGCCGGATAACCCTCTTGCCCAACGGTTGACGGCTGGCTTGTCAGAACTGATAGCCCGCCAACTACTGCCATATAAACTGGTGGACTCGGAGGCCTTTCGAAAATTTGTGGACATTGGAACACCACAATGGAAGGTCCCAGGAAGGAAGTATTTCTCAGAGAAGGGCATCCCAGAGCTATTTGGCCATGTTCAGCGGCAAGTGAATGTATCTCTGGCACACAGTGTCGGTGCCAAGATACATCTGACCACAGACACATGGTCTAGCAAACACGGGCAGGGAAGGTATATCACTTTTACTGCCCACTGGGTGAACCTTCTGACGGCCGTCAAGCATATAACCCATGGCACCGGTGTAGATTTGGTTTTACCGCCACGGATTGCATGCAGGCCTGACTCTTCTTCTTCTCCTCCTCCTCCTACTCCATCCTCCTCCCTCTCCTCCTCGGCTGACTCCTCCTTTTCCTCTGCTAGCGTCTCTTCCGCTGCGCCGCCCAAGCTCCCCAGAACCTATTCGACATGCCAGGTGAGACGTTGCCATGCCGTGCTGTGTCTGTTGTGCCTGGAAGCCAAGAGCCACACTGGCCCGGAACTCCTTTCAGCTTTGCGTTCACAGGCAGATCAGTGGCTAACACCGCTCAATTTGACAGTTGGTAAAGTGGTGTGTGACAACGGTGCCAATTTGCTTAGCGCATTGAAACAGGGCAAAATCATGCACGTGCCATGCATGGCACACGTCTTAAACTTGGTCGTGCAGCGATTCCTTGTCAAATACTCTGGGGTCCAGGACATCTTGCGGCAGGCAAGAAAAAACTCAGAAGATCTTACACGGCCATGGCTCGCCTTGCTGACATTCAGCGGCGACACAATCTGCCGGTCAGACGTCTTATTTGCGATTGCCCGACGCAATGGAACTCAACCTTCTATATGCTTGATAGGCTGCTCCAGCAGAAATGTGCAGTTAACGTCTACCTGTATGAACTCTGCGGCAGAACAGGTTCTGGGGAGCTGGGTTTTTTTTCACCGCGCCAGTGGCTGTTCATGCGCAACGCATGCAGACTTCTGCGCCCATTTGAGGAGATCACCAAACTGGTCAGTCGCAGCCATGGCGCCATCAGTGACATGGTACCTTATGCCTTCTTTATGGAGCGTGCATTGCGTTGTGTCATTGATCAAGCTGTGGAGGAGCAGGAGCGGGAAGATGAGGAAGTCGCAATGCTGGATGAATTCCCAGGGGGTCTACTCTATCTGAGACAAGTCAACAACAGGAGTCTGAAGAGGAGTCAGAGGAGGATGGTGCCGGGGCGGATGAGGAGGAGCAAGAAGAGCATGCTTTAAACCTTTCTGGGATCCCTGCTGTGCGTGGATGGGGAGAGGAGAATGAAGAGGACGACATTATCCTGGATTATGAGCAGGAGCCAGGCCACCACACCGCTTCCACTTTAGTGCAAATGGGGGCCTTCATGCTCCAGTGTTTTAATAGGGCCCCCCGTAAAAAGCATAAGGGTCAAGGACCAGTACTGTGTGGCAACATACTTAGACCCCCGGTACAAACACAAAATGGCGGAAATGTTACTGCCGTCACAGAGGGCTGGCAGAATGGAGCACTTCTAGGCCTTGCTTCGAGAAATGCTGCATTCTGAATTTGCGTGCGCTGGCAGAGGAGCAATTCCCACTCCCAGAGAAGGAGTTGCGGGTACCAATCCAACGTGCTCTCTATCACGGTGCTGGTGTCAGATGACTCTATCACGGTGCAGGTGTCATTGCTGTATGTCACGCTGCTGGTGATCATCTCCTGCACCCTCTTCTTTGCCTACCCTGACCTTCCCTCTCCTCCATTGCCTTCATGCGCTCCACAGTCCTGAATTGTCACAACAATTTCTCATATAAAAAAAGAATGCTTGTAGTTGTCGATCCCAGATTCACCTCATACATGTGTTATGTCATTGGTCATGTGGTGGGACTATGTTTGCACAGCTATTAATTATTTTGTGGCTGCAAATTTGACCTGTAGGTTTGCGAAGTTCGCCTCCCATTGAAGTCAATCGGGCCCGCCGCAAACGTTCCGGTTCGCGAACTATCGGCCACGTTTGCGGTCCGCGTTCGCGAAACGTCCCGTCGGAAGTTCGTCCATCACTACACTTAACCCTTCCCCGCCCCCTAGTGGTTAACCCCTTCACTGCCAGTGCCATTTTTACAGTAATCAATGCAATTTTAAAGCATTGATCTCTGTATTAATGCCAATGGTCCCAAAAATGTGTCAAAATTGTCCAATGTGTCTGCCATAATGTTGCAGTCATGATAAAAATCTCTGATCGCTGCCATTACTAGTAAAAAAAAAGTTATTAATAAAAATGCCATAAAACTATCTCCTATTTTGTAGACGCTATAACTTTTGCGCAAACCAATCAATAAACACTTATTGCGATTTTTTTTTACCAAAAATATGTAAAAGAATACGTATTCGCCTAAATTGAGGGAAACATTTTTTTATATATTTTTGGGAGATATTTATTATAGCAAAAAGTAAAAAATTTGTTTTTTTTCAAAAATGTTTCTATTTTTTTGTTTATAGCGCAAAAAATAAAAACCGCAGGGGTGATTAAAACACCACCAAAAGAACACTCTATTTGTGGGGAAAAAAGAACGCCAATTTTGTTTGGGAACCACGTCGCACGACCATGCAATTGTCAGTTTATGAAGTGGTAAGTAAAACCTTGGACAGAGGGGTGGCGGTGGACGTGATATATTTGGATTTTGCAAAAGCGTTCGATACAGTTCTGCACACACGGCTCATGTGTAAGGTAAAGTCTACAGGTTTGGAAACATCAGTTTGTAGATGGATAGAAAACTTGCTAAAAGACAGAATTCAGAGAGTAGTGGTTAATGATTCTTACTCTGAATGGTCTAAGGTTATCAGTGGTGTACCCCAAGGTTCAGTGCTGGGACCCTTGCTTTTTAATATCTTTATAAATGATATTGGGTCTGGGATCAAAAGTAACATTTCCATCTTTGCAGATGACACCAAGCTATGCAGTGCAATAACGTCCTTGCAGGATGTCACCAATTTACAAGCCGACCTCAATGCTCTGTCTAATTGGGCGATTATGTGGCAGATGAGGTTTAATGTTGAGAAATGTAAAGTTATGCACTTGGGGGCTAAGAATATGCATGCATCATACACGCTAGGGGGAGTACAACTGGGGGAATACATAGTGGAGAAGGATCTGGGGGTTTTGGTAGATCATAAGCTCAATAATAGCATGCAATGCCAAGCTGTGGTTTCCAAAGCGAGCAAAGTCATTTCCTGTATTAAGAGAGGTATGTACTCCAGAGAGAGAGATATAATTTTACCCCTGTTCAAATCATTAGTAAGACCTCATCTGGAATATGCCGTTCAGTTTTGGGCACCAGTTCTCAAAAAGGATATTGGGGAACTGGAGAAAGTGCAGAGAAGGGCAACCAAACTGATAAGAGGCATGGAGGAACTCAGCTATGAGGAAAGATTAGAGGAACTGAATTTATTCACTCTTGATAAGAGGAGATTAAGGGGGGATTTGATCAACATGTACAAATATATAAGGGGTCCATATAGGGAACTTGGTGTTGAGTTATTCACTTTACAGTCAACAAAGAGGACAAGGGGGCACTCTTTACGTCTAGAGGAGAAGAGATTTCATCTCCAAATACGGAAAGGTTTCTTCACAGTAAGAGCTGTGAAAATGTGGAATAGACTCCCTGCAGAGGTGGTTATGGCCAGCTCAGTGGATTGCTTTAAGAAAGGCCTGGATTATTTCCTAAGTGTACGTTATATAACTGGGTACTAAAATTTATAGGTAAAGTTGATCCGGGGAAAATCCGATTGCCTCTCGGGGGATCAGGAAGGAATTTTTTCCCCTGCTTTAGCAAATTGGATCATGCTCTGCTGGGGTTTTTTGCCTTCCCCTGGATCAACTTTGGGTATAGAAATGGGTATATGGGCTGGTATGATATTTATTTTATATATATATATATATATATATATATATATATATATATATATATATATATATATTTTTTTTTTTTTTTTTTTTTTTTTGGTTGAACTGGATGGACTTGTGTCTTTTTTCAACCTGACTAACTATGTAACTATGTAAAGTGATGCAGTGCCGAATCGCAAAAAGTGCTCTGGTCAGGAAGGGGGTAAATCCTGCTGGGGCTGAAGTGGTTAAGACCGTAGATGCTCTTCTGAAGTTTACACGCAAGGTTATCTCCTTGCTCAAACCATGGTGATTGCTCCATGTAGAGATCTTCGTTATTGTCTCCATATAGGAAAGCAGTTTTAACGTCTAGGTGTTTGACTTGGATGCCGTTTCTTGCTGCGATGCTAAGAAGCACTCTGGCGGTGGAGTGTTTTACAACAGGAGCGAATGTTTCATAGTAATATTCATCAATTTTCTGGGAGTTACCCTTGCCAACTAGTCTGGCTTTGTATGTGTGGGTATTCCCTTCTGCATCTGACTTTACTTTGAAAGTCCTATCGTTTTGCAGTTAGGAGGGAGCACTGTGAGTGTCCAGGTTTTATTTTCTTGAAGTGACTTTAATTCTTCTTCTGCTGCCTTTCACAATTTATTGGCTTCACATTTTGGCTGTTTTCTATGTCTTCCCAGGATGTTGGTTCAAGTATGATGTGTGTTTTGACAATGTGTAGCAGCTTGCAGGGTGGTATCCCCTTTGTAGTCGGAGTGGATCTTCTGACTTCAGGCAGTTCAGCAGGATCTGGTGAGGAGCTTGATTTAGGCAATGTGAGTTCCACCTATTGTTCTGATTCCTGCACATGATATTGCTTTGGTCAACCTGTTCTTCCGGTTTGCTGGGCATATTCACTTCACAGCTTTCAGGGAACTGTGTTTATGGTGATGGGCTTTCATAAAATTAAACACAATTCCTTATTGTCACTCTGTCAGTCATTGGGTGTAGGATTCTGTAACCATTATGCACCATACACACGGTCGGAAATTCAGACAGAAAAAGTCAGATCAGATTATGTTGTTGGAAAATCCGATTGTGTGTGGGCTCTATCAGACTTTTTCTGTCAGAATTTCTGACTGGATCTAAAATTTTCCAACAACAAAATCCGATCTGACTTTTTCCAATCGTGTATAGAGAATTCCAACGCACAAAGTGGCACACATGCTCAGAAAAAATTTGGAGACGAAAGCTATTGGCTACTGGCCTCTACGTAGTCCTGTCGTACGTTTTGTATGTCACCTAGTTCGGAACGATCGGATTTTCAGACAAATTTGTGCGACCGTGTGTATGCAAGACAAGTTTTGGCCAAAATCCGCCAGAAAAAATCTGACAGATTTTGTGGTCGGAATGTTCGACCGTGTGTATGGGGCATTCGTTTTCTCACTGTAGCCTACTAGAATGCCCTCTATGGCTCTGGTCTCCAGATTGGATTGCTTCTCACTTGGAATATAGGCATATGCTTTACATCCAAACACTCTGATGTGCCCCATGCTTGGCCTTGATCCATGCCACATTTTGAATGGAGTACTTTTAATGGCTCTTAAGGGTAGTCTGTTCTGTAGGTAGGTTGCTGTGCTGACTACTTCTCCCGAGTACTTGTGAGGTAGGTTGGCATGCAACAAGGACCTGGCCATTCCTATAAGTGTGCAATTATTCTGTTACACTGTTTTGTTCAGGAGTGTATGGTGTGGTTTTTTGGTGTACTATTCCTTGTCCCTTCAGGTATGGGGTCACTTCTTTGCTTATGTATTCTCCCCCATTGTCGACACGTAATTATTCCTGGTTTCTGTTGGAATTTGTTGCTAGACATGTTTCTCTGATGTTTCATTCTTGTGTTTCATCAGCTAAGTAGTTGTGTACCTGGAATAATCAATGAAAGTCAGTAGATATCTGTTCCTGCTTGACATAGGAGTTTTCATTGGACTGCTTACATCACTGCGTATGAGAAGCAGGGTGTGTGTAACTTTTCTTTCAGATGCCTGTGAAAGGGGAGCACATGTGGCTTTCACCTCAGTACAACACTTGCATTTTATAAACACTTTGCAAGGTACTATTGTCAAATCTTCTGATAAGCCTCTCTTTATAATGTCCTGTATAGCTTCTGGACTTCTGTGCCCCAGCCCTCTGTGCCATAAGTGAATACATTTACTGTGTAGGTCATTAGAGACTAAATTGGCTTGCTGGTCATCCAGTTTTCCTTTTGCGGGGAATTGCTTATTATTGTGAATTGTGCATTCATCACCCTGGAACATAACTGTGAGACCTTTGTTTGCAAGACTTTTCACTAATAGAAGGCTGCCTTCGTGTTCTGGAACATACAGCACTTTCTTTGCAAGGATACTGTGCCTCTTTGTGGTGTAATGCAGTTCAGGAAGCCCTGGCCTTTAACTTCTGCAGTAATGCTTTTCCTGTTTGCGAGGAAAACTTTGTCTTTTGCACTGTAATCAATGTTTGTAAAGGAAGTCTCATCGCTAGTCATGTGGCTTGTCACTCCTGAGTTTATGCACCAGCCGCGTGGATTGCCACTCTGTGTCACTTTAAAGGTGTCACTCTATGATGTGTCTACAGTTTCCTTATCCATTAATTTTCCTTTGACATATTCCAGTGTTAGTTCCTGCTCGGGTCTGGTTTATAAAGCGTTATTAAGAGCACTATAGGTCTCTGGAAGGCTGCAAAGGAGCAGGGCAACAATATGGTTATCTTTGATGTCCTCTCCGATGTCGCGTAGCTGCTCTTAGACCTCTAGTAGGGATGAGCTTTCTGTTCGTGTCGAACATGAGTTCGACTCAAACATTGGCTGTTTGCCCGTTTGTCGAAAACCAAACATTATGGGGCGTTCGCGCCAAATTCAAGCTGTGCATAATGGCCCATAATGCACTGCGGGAGGGCAGTGCATTGCTGTATGATGATTGGCCAGAGCATGCACCATGACCTGCATGCTTTGGCCAATCACAGCGCCCTCAGTTAAGAGAGCCATAAGAGAGCCATAATTGGCCAAAGGTCAAGGACTTGGAAAGGTGTCCAAGTCAAATCTTGCCCCTGGGTATTCCTGCACCATGTAAATCAGACGCTGGCGATGGTTGTTGGAACCGATCATACCTTGGGGCTGCGGACTAAAAAATTGTCTGAACGCATCCGTCAGATGGCCACCTTCTCCACCGCTCCTTCTGTGACTGACTGAAGCCTCAGCAACATGTTGTCCAGGACCAGGAATTTTGAATCTCCCAGTCTCTGGGAATGCGTTGCACAGAACTTTCTGCAGGGCTTCCCAAAGATGTTTCATCCTCTGCAACAGCAAGATAAGGTCTGCAACCTTACCCTTGTAACATGGATCATAGAGGGTTGCCAGCCAGTAATGATCCCTGTCCTTGATCCGACGAATACGAGGATCCTTTCACAGGCTTTGCAGGATCAGAGAGATCATGCAGCATAGGTTAGCTGAGGCATTCAGAGTCCTCTGGGTCACTAAGGATGACATGATCCGCAGCCACCTCCTCTCAGCCACATACAAGTCTACGGGTTTCTTGGGACTGTAAATGATCCCTAAAAGACTGCTGCGGATGCTGCTGATGCTGAGTGCCAGGCTCCACCTCCATTCTGACACAATTCTCCTCCTCCTCCTGCTCTTCGTCCTCTTCCTGTGTGATCGGCGGGCCAGCAGGAACACTGTCTGGATAAAGGGGGCCTTGAGAGGTAAGGAAGTCCTCCTCTTTCTGCCTTTGTTCTGCCTCAAGTGCCCTATCCATTATTCCATGCAGCGTGTGCTCCAACAGGTGGACAAGAGGGACAGTGTCACTGATGCATGCACTGTCACTGCTCACCATCCTTGTGGCCTCCTCAAATGGTGACAGGACAGTGCATGCATCCCTGATCATGGCCCACTGGCGTGGGGGAAAAGAAACAAGCTCCCCTGACCCTGTCCTGGTGCCATAGTCACACAGGTACTCATTGATAGCTCCCTGCAGCATGGCCAATGTTGAGTTCCACCTGATGGGCATGTTGCAGATTAGGCGGTTCTTGGGCAGGTTAAATTCCTTTTGGAGGTCAGCCAGCCGAGCACTGGCATTATATGACTGGCGGAAATGCACAGAGACTTTCCTGGACTGCGTCAGGACAACCGAGTACCTGCCCAAGAACCACTGCACCACCAAGTTAAGGACGTGAGCCAAACAGGGCACATGGGTCAGTTGTCCCTGTTGGAAGGCAGAGAGGAGTTTGGTGCCTTTGTTGCAAACCACCATTCCTGGCTTAAGCTGGTGTGGCACCTCTCAGCCTGCCCCTGCATAGCTGACAGAATATCTGCCCCAGTGTGGCTCCTGTCCCCCAAGCACACCAGCGCAAGCACCGCATGGCATGTTTTTTCCTACATACTTGCGTAGCCCCTTGAACATCTACGGAGCACCACTATTTCCGAGGACAAAGCACTGGAAGATGCCATGGAGGAAGAAGAAGAGGAGGGAGTGGAGGAGAGAGATGTGTCAGAATCACCAGTCGTAGTATTTTGGAGGTGTGGTGGCGGAACAACCTCCAACACTACTGCACCTTGTCCTGCATCCTTCTCAGCTGCCAGCAGAGTCACCCAATGCTCTGTGAAAGATAGGTAACGCCCCTGTCCATGCCTGCTGGACCATGAGTCAGCGGTAATATGCACCTTACTGCTGATCACCCTGTCCAGTAAGGCCAAGACATTGCCTTCCACATGCCAGTAGAGAGCCAGAATCGCCTTTCATGCAAAAAAGTGGCATTTGGGAAACTGCAGCAGTTAAAGTGGGTGTTGTGTGCCTCCTGCAAAGCATACACCTGAATATACCCCTTATTGCTGGTGTTCTGTTTCTGTAGTACATACATCTGCATTCTGCAGCAGTTAAAGTGGGTGTTGTGTGCCTCCTGCACAGTATACACCTGAAGCTACCCTTTATTACTGGTGTTCTGTTTCTGTAATACAGGCATCTGCAGAAGTTAAAGTGGGTGTTGTGTGCCTCCCGCACAATATACACCTGAAGCTACCCTTTATTACTGGTGTTCTATTTCTGCAATACAGGCAGAAACAGCCAAGTTCTTGTGGGCACTCTGCTAGCAGTATACTGATGTCCGATTGTAGCAGGCAAATTTCCCTGCCCCAGCTGCTGGATCGTCAAAAGAAGTTCACTCCCATCCATCCACATGCCCAGTGGTTGAATGTTAGCTTGGCGAAATTGCTAGCACTTCAACTGCTGCCTTTTCATTCAGTTGGTAGACTCGGCCCCCTTACGTGAGTTTGTGCAATGTGTGGTTCCCAAATGCCACTTTTTCTCACAGAAGGCGATTCCGTCTCTCTACCGGCATGTGGAAGGCCTCGCTGGACAGGGCGGTCAGCGGTAAGGTGCATATTACCACTGACTCATGGTCCAGCAGGCATGGACAGGGATGTTACCTATCTTTCATGGCCCATTGGGTCACTCTTCTGGCAGCTGGGAAGGATGCAGGACAAGGTGCAGTAGTGTTGGAGGTTGTTCTACCACCATGCCTCCAAAATGTTACTACTGGTTGTGACACACCTCTCTCCTCCACCCCCTCCTCTTCTTTTTCCTCCATGGCCTCTTCCAGGGCTTTGTCCTCAAAATCAGCGGTGCTCCGTAGACGTTCAAGGGGCTACGCAAGTATGTAGGAAAAAAGATGCCATGCAGTGCTTGCGCTGGTGTCATGGTTATGCAGTGATCTTCCTGTGTTTGCTTACCTTCCCTCTTCAGACTAAGAGGTCAGCCACTTCCACCTGGTGGTTTTTATAACCTCTCCTCTAAGCATGGCTCCACCCCAGGCCCTATCAGGGAGCCCTATATTAACCTGTGCACTGCAGGCCATCAGTGCTGATCAACCATTGTGTATTCCTTTGTGTGTTAGCTTCCTGTTTCCTGCCGTGTGCTCTGCTTCTGTTTTCCGTTACCGACTTTGGCGTGTCTTGACTATCCCTGTTTGCCTGTGATCCTGGCCTTTTGGCATGTACCCGACTATTCTTGTCTGCTTGTGGCCCAGACCTTGGCTTTGTCCCTCACCATCCCTATCCTCCTGCTGCCTACTGTGGGTGTGAGCTGGGGGACCCTGGGGGTCGCGACCTGGAGCCAGTTGCAGCCAAGTCCATTCTCACCACTAGAGGCGCTGGTGAACACCTACTGGCTCTTAGACTCCGCGCCCCAGGGAATCTTACGCTCTAACCCCAGTGGGATCTGTCCCCCATCTGCAGCAGTCAGCCGTAGGGTCCACAACCTTGCAGTGCACTCCTGATCCCTACGGTGTGCACCTGTCACCTTGCCTCAAGGTGACCTGACAGCTGGTTTGTTTGGGGGACAGGAGCCGCACTGGGGAAGATATTTTGTCAGCTCTGCAGGGGCAGGCCGAGAGGTGGTTGACACCACGCCAGCTTAAGCCAGGAATGGTGGTTTGCAACAATGCCACCAACCTCCTCTCCGCCCTCCGACAGGGACAACTGACCCATGTGCCCTGTGTGGTTCATGTCCTTAACCTGGTGGTGCAGCGGTTCTTGGGCAGGTACCCAGGCTTACAGGATGTCCTGAGGCAGACCAGAAAAGTCTGTGTGCATTTCTGCCGATCATATAATGCCAGTGCTCGGCTGGCTGAGCTCCAAAAGGAGTTGAACCTGCCCAAGAACCACCTTATATGTGATATGCCCACCAGGTGGAACTCAATGTTGGCCATCAATGAGTACCTGTGCGACTATGGCACCAGGACAGGGTCAGGGGAGCTTGTTTTTTTCACCATGCCAGTGGGGCATTATCAGGGATGCATTCTCTGTCCTGTCACCATTTGAGGAGGCCAGGAGTATGGTGAGCAGTGACAGTGCATGGATCAGTGACACTGTACCTCTTGTCCACCTGTTGGAGCATACGCTGCGTGGAATAATGGACAGGGCACTTGAGGCAGAACAGAGGCAGGAAGAGGAGGACTTCCTTGCCTCTCATGGCCCTCTTTATCCAGACAGTGTTCCTGCTGTCCCACCCATCATACAGGAAGAGGACAAGGAGGAGGAGGATTGTGTCAGCATGGAGGTGGAGCCTGGCACTCAGCATCATCAGCATCAGTCTTTTAGGGATGATTTACAGTCCCAAGAAACCCGTGGACTTGTACGTGGCTGGGAGGAGGTGGCTGCGGATCATGTTGTCCTTAGTGACCCAGAGGACTCCGGATTTAATGCCTCAGCTAACCTATGCTGCATTGCCTCCCTGATCCTACAAAGCCTGCAGAAGGATCCTCGTATTCTTCAGATCAAGGAGAGGGACCATTACTGGCTGGCCACTCTTCTTGATCCACGGTACAAGGGTAAGGTTGCAGACCTTATCTTGCCATCGCAGAGGAAGCAGAGGATGAGACATCTCCGGGAGGCCTTGCAGAAAGGTCTGTGCAATGCGTTCCCAGAGACTGGGAGGTTACAAACTCCTGGTCCTGGACAACGTGTTGCTGAGGCTTCGGTCAGTCACAGAAGGAGCGGTGGAGAAGTTGGCCGTCTGGCCGATGCGTTCAGACAATTTTTTAGTCCGCAGCCCCAAGGTATGATTGGTTCCAGCAACCATCGACAGCGTCTGATTTACATGGTGCAGGAATACCTAGGGGCAAGGTCAGACTTGGACACCTTTCCCACCGAAAATCCTCTGGCTTACTGGGTCTTGAGGATGGATCACTGGCCAGAGCTTGCACAGTATGCTATTGAGCTACTGGCCTGTCCTGCATCCAGCGTTCTTTCGGAAAGCACCTTCAGTGCTGCTGGAGGCTTTGTAACCGATCACAGGGTGCGCCTGTCCACCGACTCGGTTGATCGACTGACCTTCATAAAGATGAATCAGTCTTGGATCACCACCAGCTACCAAGCACCTGAAGCTGATGTAACTGAATCATTTTTTTTGAAATGCGACATCCCTTCAAGGCTGCCTATGCTGATGCCGAGTGTCCTGTTATGTTGACTGACTATCCTCTTCCTCCTCAATGATCCTGCTGATAGCTTGGAAGAACATTTTTGGCCCAATTTTTCAGCCCCTGTTTAACAGGGGCATGTAATTAAAATTTTTGATGCAATGCTTTGCAGCAGGGCTCATTCCTTCACTCCAACTAGAGCAGTGATGGCGAACCTTGGCACCCCAGATGTTTTGGAACTACATTTCCCTTGATGCTCCATTACACTGAAGAGTGGATGAGCATCATGGGAAATGTAGTTCCAAAACATCTGGGGTGCCAAGGTTCGCCATCACTGAACCAGAGTATCTGGGAGAGGTTGCAGTGTCGTGGCACCAGCACCAGTGCCTAAGGCCCAATTTTTCAGCCCCTGTTTAAAAGGGGTGTGTAATTACAATTTTTGATGCAATGCTTTGCAGCAGGGCTTATTCTTGAACTCCAACTAGAGTATCTGGGAGAGGTTGCAGTGTCGTGGCACCAGCACCAGTGCCTAAGGCCCAATTTTTCAGCCCCTGTTTAACAGGGGTATGTAATTACAATTTTTGATGCAATGCTTTGCAGCAGGGCTCATTCTTTCACTCCAACTAGAGTATCTGGGAGAAGTTGCAGTGTTGTGGCACCAGCACCAGTGCCTAAGGCCCAATTTTTCAGCCCCTGTTTAACAAGGGTGTGTAATTAAAATTTCTGATGCAATGCTTTGCAGCAGGGCTCATTCGTGCACTCCAACTAGAGTATCTGGGAGAGGTTGCAGTGTCGTGGCACCAGTACATAAGGCCCAATTTTTTAGCCCCTGTTTAACAGGGGCATGTAATTACAATTTTTGATACAATGCTTTGCAGCAGGGCTCATTCCTGCTCTCCAACTAGAGTATCTGGGAGAGGTTGCAGTGTCATGGCATCAGAACCAGTACATAAAGCCCAATTTTTCAGCCCCTGTTTAACAGGGGCATGTAATTACAATCCTTGATATAATATTTCACAACAGGGCCCGTTCCTGTGCCCACCGAGAGTAACTGTGAGGACTTATAGTATAGTTGTGGCACCAGTACCAGCACCACCACCATGACTTTTTTTCAGTTAAATGTCATTTTGTGCAGGGACTGTTCTAAACACGGGAAACATGTGCCACTTCACAGGCATACTGTAGACACCACCTAGGCACGATATTTAAAGGAATATTTCACTTTTTTTTCATTTTAATCATTATTAAAATCAGTGCTCCCGAAAAAACAACCATTTAAAAAAAACAAATTAACATTGATCGATGTCTCCTGGGGCAGGAGCCGGGTCCCTAAACCCTTTTTAATAGAATATCTTGCATATTAGCCATTAAAATGAGCACTCTTGATTTTGACCGTTCGAGTCCCATAGACTTTAATGGGGTTCTAAAGTTCGCGCACATTTTCGGTCCGTTAGAAAGTTCTGGTGCGAACCGAATCGGGAGGGTGTTCGGTTCATCCCTAATCCTTAGTGACCCAGAGGACTCAGAATCAAATGCCTCTGCAAACGTGTTACAAGGGTAAAGTTGCAGAACTCATCCTGCCTTCGCTGAGGAAGCAAAAGATGAAACATCTTCAGGAGACCTTGAAGAACGTTTTGTGTAACACATTTCGAAAATCTTGGGAGGTTAGCGGTGGAACAGGTGGCTGGCTAACCAATGCCTTTAAACAATTTTTCAGTCCTCAGTGCCAAAGTCTGATCGGTTTAAGCAACCATCGCCAGTGTCTGCGTTGTATGGTGCAAGAATATCTAGGGGCAAGAGCAGAATTGAAGACCTTTCCAACAGAGCTTCCACTGGGTTACTGGGTCTTGAGGATGGACCACTGGCCAGAACTTGCTCAATATGCAATTGAGCTACTGGCCTGTCCTGCATCCAGTGTGCTTTCTGAACACACATTTAGTGCTGCTGAAGGGTTTTTAATGAATCAAAGAGTGCGGCTGTCCACAGACTCCATTGATAGGCTCACATAAAAATGAATCAGTCTTAGATCAGCAGCTATCAAGGACCTGATGCTGAAGTAACTGATTGAATTTGCTATGGATCTGGGATCCCTTGAAGACTGCCTATGCTAACTATTCTATTCCTCCGCAATCTTGCTGATGCTAGCTTCCAACAATATTTTTGGTTTAGGGCACTACCACCCAAGATCCAATTTTCTGCCCCTGTTTAGCAGGGGCATGACATTACAATTTTTGATATAATATTTTACAGCAGGGCCCGTTCCTGCGCCCAACAAGAGTATCTGTGAGGGGTTACAGTGTTGTGGCACCACCACCCAAGGCCCAATTTTTCTGTCCCTGTTCAACAGGGGCATGTAATAAAAATTTTTGATACAATATTTCAAGTCAGGGCCCATTCCTGCACCCAACAAATGTAACTGTGAGGGCTTACCATGTTCTGGCACCACCAAAGCCTGCGCCCAACAAGAGTAAATGAGAGGTTACAGTGTTCTGGCGCCACCAAAATCAAAGGCCCAATTTTTCTTCCCCTGTGTAACAGGGACATATAATTAAAATTTTTGATATAATATTTAACAGCAGAACCCGTTCCTGCGACAAAGAGTAACTGTGAGGGGTTACAGTGTTCTGGCACCACCAACACCTGAGGTAAAAAATTTCTGCACAGTATATAGGGAAGGCTGTATAGTATACGTAATGCTGTTCAGAGTATATAGTGCCTGAGGGCCTGGGGAACCCCCTTTCCATTTAAAAAAAAAAATGGTTGCAGTGTTCCACTTAATATCCATACCAGACCTGAAGGGCCTGGTATGGATTTGGGCGGGGGGGGGGGGGGAGGGGGGGGCATTCACGCCATTTTTTTTTTTTGGTCATTACCAAAGGGTCTGGTAATGGACTGGGGGGGGGAACCCACACTGTTTATTTTCAATGATTTTTGTCTATATTGCTAGGATCCGACAATACACGAGGAATTTTAAATTACATTTTTTCCTTTAGAAATATCATTTAAAATTGCTTGCGGCTGTAATTTAATGTCAGTACCATTTGCTGTGGTACTGTTATGTAGGGAAAGATGTGCTACTTTACAGGCAGACTAAGGAGACCCCTCCAGGCATGATATTTAAAGGAATATTTCATTTTTATTGCTTCACTTTAGGCATTATTAAAATCACTGCTCCCGAAAAAAACAGCCATTTTTAAAACTATTTTTTGCATTGATACATGTCCCCTGGGGCAAGATCTGGGTTACCAAACACTTTTCATGGCAATGACTTGCATATAAGCCTTTAAAATGAGCACTTTAGATTTTTCACGTTCATGTCCCATAGACTTCGCATCTTCGTACCAATTTTTTGCCTGTTCGCATGTTTTGCTGAAAACCGAACCTGGGGGGGGGGGGTGTTGGGCTCATCCCTAATCAGAAGTTTTAGCTATGCCAAAATGTCCAGACAGCACATGATCATGACAGAGTTCCAGTATGGTGACCCGTAGACTCTCAGGTATGAAGATTTTGTCTCTGTACCAGAACAGGCCATCTATAGCCACTCTGAGCAAGTCAACCCCATGGAGGCTTATTTAATCCCTGAGAATAGATCTTCCTGCACAAGAAAAACATTTCCTAGGGACAGGATGGTGTCCGGGATGTACTTTCTTTAGATTCATTGAACATATGAGACAATGCATCAGGTTTCGTGTTTTTCAAGCCGGGCTGGTGGGTGACATGGAAAGAAAATCTTTAAAATAATAATGTCCACCTGGCTTGATGTGGCCTTAATCTCTTTGTAGTTCTCAGATACTCCAGATTTTTATGATACGTATAGATCAGGATTGGATGTGCTTTCCCTTCTAACAGGTACACTCATTCCTCCAGTGCAGATTTTTTTGCCAACAGTTCTCAGTCCCCAACATCATAATTCCTCTATGCTGCTGATAATTTATGGGAGAATAAAGCAACTGGATGTAACTGGGCTCTGGTTCCCTGTCGTTGGGAGAGTATTGCTCCAACAGCAATTTTGGAGGCGTCAACTTCCAGGACGAATGGCAGGGTCGAATCAGAATGCTTTAAAACAGAAGCAGAGGTGAACAGTCTCGTAAGGGTCTCAAAAGCAACCTGGGCTTTAGGAGATCAATAGAACCAGATTCCCTGCTTGGCTAAAGTGGTTGTAAACCCTTTTAAAAAATTTAAAAAACCTGCAAGACAAAGGCATAATGAGCTAGTATGATGGTGGCTGAGACCCCTTTAATGAATTCTCGGTAGAAGTTAGGAAAACCTACAAAGGGTTGAATCCCTTTCTTGTCCACAGGGACTAGCCAATCCAGGATTGCAGTAATTTTTTGGAGGGTCAATCCTAATTCCTTCAATTGAGATAAATAGTCCCAGGAAATGGATACTCCGCTGCTCTAACTCACACTTTCCGGGCTTAGCATACAGGCCATGCTGCGGGAGCTGAGCCAACACACATCTGACATGCTTGCAGTGAGAGTCTATGGAGGATGAAAAGATCAGAATATCATCTAGATAGACGATGACAAACAGATCTAGACAATCTCAAAAGATATTGTTGATGAAATACTGGAATTCAGCAAAAAACGTTACACAACCCGAATGGCATCACCAGATATTCAAAGCGCCCGAATCGAGTGCGAAAAATCCGTCTTCCATTCGTCCCATTCCCTGATGCGGATCAAGTTGTAGGCCCCTCAGAGGTGATGTTTAGTGAAAATGGTAGCAGCTCCAAGTCTTTGAAATAGTTCAGGCAACAGGGGAAGAGGATATCGATTCTTAACGGTAATTTTGTTAAGTTCGCAGTAGTCAATGCAAGGCCGTAAGGAGTGATCTTTCTTTTGTACAAAGATGATACCTTCTCCTGCTGGGCATGTGGATGGGCAGATGAATCCCTTTTTCAGATTTTCATCAATGTACTCCTTTAATGTCCCCAGCTCCAGCTCTGTTAGAGGAAAGATTCTCCCAAAAGGAAATTTGGCCCCCCAATAGGACAATCTTAGGCCCGGTGGGGAGGAAGAGTCCCTGCTCCCTTTTTACTGAAAATGTCTATGAAATCAAGCCTTCAGGATTGATTGGTATATCTCAGTGTCCATGTCCAGACACAGCAGGGAAGGCAGGTCACAGGTGCTTTTAAGGAGACAGAACTGATGGCAATATGAAGAAGGGAAAATTACCTCTCTAGTGACCCAATTGATGTGTGGGCTGTGGGCCTGCAGCCAAGGCATGCCAAGGATGACTGGGAACAAGGATGAGGCGATAATATCCAAGCATAGCAGTTCTTAATAGCAGACATGTCAGCCAGATGTATAGAAAGTCCTTGGGCTTTGAGTTGTAAGGGAATCCAGTGTTTGGCCACAAAAGATGAGTGCATGAAGCAGCAACAGGCTCCGGAGTCAATAATGGTGGAAACTTGTAAGTTCCTTCCTAGAAGCTGCAACAGCGACGGAAGAGCGACGTGAGAGGAAGTATTGGGTAAAGCAGATGCATGGTCAGAAGAAATTGATAGGCACTTACGAAGCTTAGCTAGACAGGTTCTGACGTGATGCCCTGGTTCTCCACAATATAGGCACAGGTTGTTCAGCCAACAAAGTTGGTGTTCTTCAACCATAAGTGAGGGATGGAGCAAACCCAGTTGCATAGGTTCTGAAATATCAGATGCGGAAGCTGGCTGTACTGGAGGAGCCGAATTAGAGAAACAGGGGACTCTTGGTAGCATCCAGGTGGGACGAGATGGACTTGTAGACCTCTCTGATCTCTGTTCCCCTCAGGGGCTGGTCAATCTGTATGGACAGGTTGATGGGTGCATCCAGGGTTTGGGGTACCCCAACTCCGGCCAGCTTGTCCTTTAGAGGGTCTGACAGCCCCATACGGAACGGGTAGTGGAGGGCAGCATCATTCCAGTTAGCATCAGCACTCCAACGTCTGAATTCAGAGACGTAGTCTTCCGCTGCCCTGCGTCCTTGCTGTAGAGTATTCAGTGTGGCTTCAGCGGTTGCGGAAACCTGAGGGTCCTCGTAAAGCTGGGCCCTAGCATCAAAAAATGTAGTCAGGTTAGTTAAAGCTGCTGCTTTCTGTTCCAGGAGGCGGTGTGCCCTTTCAGGTGTGGAAACTCTTTGCTCAGGAGGAAGCATATCTACTGAAGGAGGAGAGGCTGTACTGGCTGAGGAAGCAGAGGGATGTGGAGACCCCTGGGTGCTGGCTAGAGCTGATAGTGCTTGAACATGTTCTTATAGCTCTGACTCGAGGCCCCTGATAGAGCAAACAGGAGGCGCAGGAGTGCAGAGTAGCATGAGTGCCTGGCAGGATCACCAGCAAGGAGGTCAGTCCGTAATTCCACATGGCACTGTGCAGGGTGTTCAGCAGGCTGGAACAGCAGAATAAAGGCTGGAACAGACAGGGAGGAGGTTCCCACAGGGCTGGAACTCAGGAGGGTCAGGCAAGCTGGGTCATACAGAGATAGGTATACTGGAACAAGGCAGAGGCAAGAGCAGGGTCGCTTGACTAAGCCGGCTCGGTATCAGGCAGGCAACAGAAGGACCAGAGGAGCAGGCAGGTGCAAAGTCAAGACAAGACGGCGTCAGATGTAGGCTGACAGCAGGAATAGTCAGAGGCAAGCCGGGTAATACACAGGAACAGATGCAGAGTTGCAGGTAACACACGGGGGATGCTGTAGATCAGACAGCAATGTTTCTGTGTGTCAGCCTGGTTTAAATAGCCCGTTTGGTGCCAGGGATAGCAATCTCGCTCTCGTGCACACTCATGCACGTGTGCATTTGCACATGTGCGTTGGCTCCCACAATCGCGCACCAGCTTGCACAGATCTTCTGTTTCTGGCAAGCCTTTGCTGACAGGCTGTTTTTACAGCGCAGTACATGTCTTTTCAATAAAGGAATAACAATTTCTGGATGTCATCTTGAGTGCCAACCATTCCTTTCCTTATTCTGGTACATTGGAGGTGCCAGAAGCCTCATGGTCTGAGCACCAGGCAGAACTGTTATGTGGGAAGGTTGTAACACCTATAACCTGTTTTCTGTTCAGAGAGTAGTCGATATCTGATCCGAGGTTGCCGATGAGGGAATCCAATCTAGCAGGGCAGACAAATAGAGAGCATGGAGCACATGTTACAAATGCAATATCACAAGCATGAGACTGCAGGCTTGGCTGACTTAAATCAGGTTTGATCATCACTCAATCATGTCAATCACCTTGCAGGTGGACAGACAGACAGGGAAAATGCATTATTGCCAAAACCAGGACACCGGAACCAGCAGCTATGATGGAGCAGGAGTGAGCATGCACCTGACAGAAAGGGGAGACATGATTTAAAACCTTCAAATACATCAAGGGGATGGCTAAAGTTCAAGAGGTCAGTATTTTCAATATGAAACCAAGATCAAGAACATGGAAACATGACCTCAAACTAACTGGAGGAAAGTTCAAAACCATTCCTATAAAGTATTATTTTACTGTAATGCTTGGAATACACTTCCAACAGATGTAGTGAGTCAGACAATAGTAAATGGTTTTAAACATGCATGGGACAAACATGGATCTATATTCAGACAAAAAGCTTACGAAAAAAAATATGATTTTGCCATACTGAGTTCTCTCATCTTGAGTGTGTTTGTATCATAAAGATTCTAATGCTTGCCTATGTCAGAACACTATATGGGGCTCTAAAAGAAACGGTGGGCCAATGAATGATTTGATGTTTGCTATTCAGTTTTCAACAAGCCAGTCTGAATGTTTGTGTATTAGACAGAGGCGTAGCTAGAATCTTTAGGGCCCAGATGCAAAAAAACATAAAGGGCCCCCCCTGACCCCAAGCTGGGAACTCCCATGGTGGCAGAACACCAGGGCCCAGTCGCAGGTGTGCTCTACGCTTCGCACGGAGTGTAGAGTTCAGGGGTACGCTAGCTACATACAGAGTTCAGAGTTCAGGAGTGCATTATGTATAGAGCGCAGTTTCAGGAAAGCCCTATGTACAGAGTGCAGATTTCAGGGTTGCATTATGAACAGAGTGCAGTTCCAGGGTTGCCCTTTTCACCAAATTCAGTGTTCAGGGGTGCACTATGTACAGAGTAAAAGGTTTAGGGATGCGCTAAGTACAAAATGCAGGATTTAGTGGTGCTCTTTTTCACAACACCCACTCCCCAACTTGCCTGGTTCTAGTAACTCCCTGTGTAGGCAGCCCCAGGCCCATCCTGTATAGGTGGCACTGTTATACCTCCCTGTGTGGGCCCTCCACTCCACTCCAAGTGTGTGCAGGGATCGGTTACATCTGGAATCCACTGAGAGCAAAGCTGTCCCATGTAAATACAGAATTCTTCTGTGTTTACAAGTGACAGCAGTGAGCGGGAGCGGAAGGTGACAGCTGGAGGTGACAGAATGGAGTTCTGCCACATTCTGGCTGCAAAACTGGGTGGGAAGGCCACATGACAATGCCTGGTGGGCTGGATTTTAGGCTTTGTGTTTTATATATATGATGTAGAGCATGCTGCAGGCAGATGTACAAGGTACAGACTATCTTGTTTCCACAGGTACCACAATACCAGGGTTATGCCATGTTCACACTATAGATTACACAGTGCATGGTATGACTATACTGAACACAACTCTTTACAAGACTTTACTATACCCACCATACACATCCTATATGAATTTTACACTGTGCTCACATGACCTGCAGACTGCATGCAGCACATATGACACACAGTTTTGTGCCCACAGCTCCCCATATACAGACATCTCAGCCCATGTAGGAAGGTGCCAGGTATAGACCCCCTGTGTTCATACTCTGCAGATGTCTCTGTCTGATTGGCTCTTTAGCCCACACTGCATACTAATTGCTAATAGAACAGCCCTCTGACAGGTCTCCCATCACCCCCCCCCCCCACTCATAGAGGGTGCAAAACACTCTGTTGCATATCTCCATTCAGAGTGATGCAGCCCTGTACAGTGACAGCGGCCATGTCAAGGACTCCCAGAGGGGCCCCATGTGCCTGGCTGGTCTCTGTACCATTGTGTGCAGGGCTGGCTCTCACAGTAATGAGGACCGCACTCTGGAATGTTCCATTGCAGGACTCGGCGGAGGGGGGTGGTGCACGGTATGTGCCTAGTACAAAGCTCCCCACACAGCACATGGTACGGTCAGAGATAGGAGCAACATCGCTCTAGGAGAATCGGAGCCCACCACAGGAAAAAGATTATAATATGCTGGAGGTTACTGACAGCCCCCCACAAGGGCCCCCTGGAGCATGGGGCTGGGTTTCTAGCAGTAGCTAAGCACAGCCAGAACAGTGCAGAACAACCGGGCGGGTCTGGGCCCCACCCACAGCAGTGGAGCTCCAGGGCCCAGTGGCAAGTGCGACTGCTCCAACCCTGGTAGTTCTGCCACTGATTATAGGTTTGATTTAAGCATTTTAAGTAATTTTCTTCTCTCCACTTAATTTATATATTGGTATGCATTGAAACCTTGAAGGTCTGTATTCGATGACAGATGCTGTTTTACAATTGTCAATATAAGCTGGCCATGCACATACAGTATTCACTTTCTTCCTTCAGTCTGCAGGTTAAATACATAAAAAAAAAACAATAGATTCCTCCACTGATGCTATACAGTGTGGATGGAGGAATCTCCTACTGCAGCTATTGTATATTAACAGCTTGCCCCACTGGCTGTCAAACTGCCCGAACAGTTCAGCTGACAATTTTCTACCTGGCTCCTTCAATTTTTATTAGAGAGATTGCAAGTGGGTGGTGGCTGACAATTCAAATACATCAAAAACTGCCAAGATTCAGCACCTGACTTTCCAGGTATACACACCTGCTAAATCAATTACAGTTTCCCTGATGGAAATTATATTGTATTTAATATTATTATGGATGAATGAAATTTAGAGTTTTTTTTTTTTTTTTTACATTTTTGTGAAATCACTGGGGAAGGCAAAATGAATGTGAATTTTAAGGGTTTACTGGGTTTTAAATACCCCTTGCATTTATGCTAGCTACTTAAAAAAAAATATTTCCCCCCATAAATGATACTTCACTTTAGATGGCTTACCCTTTAAATGTAATCTTGTTGCCTCAGGTCAATCATTATTTTTTTCTATAGGAAGGTCACTAATAAAAGTGATCGGGGTGGACTGACAACTCATGGGGCCCCCGGGCAATAGGAGATTATGGGGCCCCCAGGAAATAGGAGAAGATTATGGGATCCCTGGGCAATAAGAAATTATGGGGCCCCCAGGCAATAGATTATGGGGCCACACATTACACACACACACACACGTACAGTATATACACACTATACACACACAGAATACACATACACACACTGAAAAGGTACTGTAGAGGCTTGGGATTTTTTTTAAAAACACATATTTTTACATACTGTCCCTGGTTTTATTGAGGCTGGCAACCCTGATGGAGCCCCTTAGTGGCATGGTGCCCGAGTGCCCGATTGGCCAGTCCACCCCTGAAAGGGATAACAAAACCTCAAGGATAACATAATGCCTTCTTTAGCATGTATAGCATGAGTAGTGATTTTTATGTTTTGTTAAGTGTTAGCCTAAACGATTACCCCCATTTCAAAGTATAAATAGAGGGGGATGTACTAAAACTGGAGATTAAAAAAAATATGGTGCAGCTCTATATAGAAACTTCCAAGTTTTTCTTGTCAAAGCTTAATTGAACAAGCTGGAGTCAAAGGCTGACTCACTACATAGTAAGGTTGAATAAAGACACCAGTCTATCCAGTTCAACCTGAGTGAGTGTCTACAATTGTCTCTATCCCTGTACATTGCACACTTGCAGTGGTCCCTACCCTCAAGGAGCCTGCAATCCAAGGTCTCCATTCACATACTAGGGCCAATTGTGGACAGAAATCAATTAACCTACCTGCATGTCTTTGGAGTGTAGGAGGAAACCATAGTACCTGGGGGAAACCCATGCAGGAACAGGGAGAATATGCAAACTCCAGGCAGGTAGTGTCATGGTTGGGTTTTGAACCAGCAATCCTTTTTAATGCTTGGTGAGAGTGCTACCCACTACACCACTGTGCTGTGCACTGTTACACCAGATTCTGATTGCTCCAGAAAATGTAGACTTTAGCTTTATATGTTCAGATTCATTCTTTTTTTTTTTTCTTTTCATTTGTTTTGTTTTTACCTTTTCCTTACTCGCCTCTCAGTTGTTCTTAAAAAATAATTTTAAAATACTTTTCTGATGTATAAAGTTGTGTACTGATGTACATTCCTTAAAAAAAATGTTTACAAAAAAAGAAAGGGTTTTGCTGCTGTCTTTACATACTCCTGTGTTTTCTAACAAACATTATTTCCAATGGCTTGCAGGACTCATCTCCATCCAAGAGCAACAGCCCCCGGCTAGCAGCCAAACCTCAAGGAATTTGCTGGGATGATAAACATCTCTAATGTGATACAGTTTAACCCTGTCTAGTTCATGAGGGCAAGAAAACACAAACAGAAATGTGTTCAAAACATGCCTGTCTCAGGGAGCTTTATAGAAGCTAGCTCCCATGCTGACCTGCCCTAGCAATGACCAAAGAGGTTCCCGTTATGCCACAGATGGTAACTCTTGTGGGTCACAATATAGTGTGGCTAAAGCTACAGCTGCCTGAAAACCATATATTTTTATAATTAGTAATACAGTTCTTGATAAAAACAAATCTATATTAATAATACCTTAAAGCGTTTTCCACATTTTTCTTATATCATTTGATTTCTCTTTCTCTCCAGAGCCATCTGATGTTGCTAACTGTCAACTTAAAATTAATTTATGTATGCAATAGAAATATTTATGTCTTTTACCACATGCACTCTTAAATCAAATTCATTAGTTATACTGGAACTTTAGACAAACAGCTGAATTTATAGTTGAAATGTATATAGGATTTCTGTTTTACCTGCCAAAGGATTGTAATTTCTGCTCAGCTACTCTTTCCATTCCCACAGCCTCACAGCACTGCACATCAAGGACATTCACTCTATTGCTTTCTGGTCAACCTTCCTGCCATTGGTCAGAGGTGATGATGCTGATTCACTGTATAATGAACAGGATAGAGGAGCAGAGGTGATACAGCAAAATACAAAGTTCAACCAGAAAGAGAGTGATTACATTTACATACACAAATGTAGTGGTAGTGTGGCAAAGATGTAAATCGCCTTAATAATGTAGTTCAGCGATATCTAGCTTAACCTCCTCTGTGGCCTGGCCAATACCCAATTCTATCCAATAAAACTCCCCAGAAATAAGACATGTGACATTTGTGTGGGATTAAATGGCCATAACATTTTTTTTTTTTATAAGTAACTGCAAAACAGATTTTTATACCAATAAAAAAGTATAGGCTAGCAGGTCCGTTAAGGAACACTACTAGTCAGACAGAAATGTACAATCACTTAAAGCGGTAGTAAACCCACACATTTTTTTTTTTTTTTTTTTAAACCTGCAAAGCAAAAGGCATAATGAGCTAGTATGCACCGCATACTAGCTCATTATGAAATACTTACCTTAGAACGAGGCCCCGACATCTGGCCCGATCCACGACGAGGGAGCTGACATGCTCCCTCGGCGTTCCTTCCGGGTATCGCGGCTCCGGCGCTGTGAGTGGCCGGAGCCGCGATATCGTCACTCCCGCGCATGCGCGCGGGAGATTTCAGTCCGGCCGCTCGGCTGCTGCCGGATTTTGACGGCGAGAAAACCCTTGTGCGCATGCGCCGCTGCAGTCAGCGGCGCATACCGAGGGGAATATCTCCTAAACCGTACAGGTTTAGGAGATATTTTTTTTACCTACAGGTAAGCCTTATTATAGGCTTTCCTGTAGGTAAAAGTTAAAAATGTGGGTATACAACCACTTTAAGTTCCAATTATTGTTACTTGTTAATTATTGAATTACAAACACCCCCTCTCACCCTGTCATGTAGGCCCTAAGTTTATTTGTTTTTTCTTTTCTTTAGTTCTTGGGCTGTCTTGATTTACTGTAAGTGGGCTTGCTTTTGTAAGTGGGCTGTAATTGGGCCTACTTTTGCCATGTAAGTCTTTCTACAGATTTATATTTCAATTGTACATTAAACTGTTTGCTAGCATGGGATTCAACTTTAAATATGAAAGTAGAATTTTTGATTTTGAGTAATTTTGCCTATCAATTGCCTAAGAAATCAAGCTGCTTTAAATTACATTTGTATTTATATTCAAATGTGTGGAGAAAAAAAAAATGCAAGTTAAATGTAGGTTAACCACTTGCTTACTGGGCACTTAAACACCCCCCTGCCCAGACCAATTTTCAGCTTTCGGTGCTCTCACACTTTGAATGACAATTACTCAGTCATGCAACACTGTACCCAAATGAATTTTTTGTCCTTTTTTTCCCACAAATAGAGCTTTCTTTTGGTGGTATTTGATCACCTCTGGGGTTTTTATTTTTTGCGCTATAAATGAAAAAAGACCGAAAATTTTGAAAAAAAACGCATATTTCTTTGTTTTTGTGACAGAATTATGCAAATTATTAATTTTTCTTCATAAATTTTGGCCACAATTTATACTGCTACATATCTTTGGTAAAAATAACCCAAATTAGTGGATATTATTTGGTCTTTGTGAAAGTTAGAGAGTCTACAAGCTGTGGTGCGAATCGCACAAAATTGATCACATCTGATGTACTGGTGGCCTATCTCGCTTCTTGTGACCCGAACAAGTCAGGAAAGTACAAATACCCCCTAAATGACCCCTTTTTGGAAAGTAGACATTCCAAGGTGTTTAGTAAGAGGCATAGTGAGCTTTTTGATGTTGTCATTTTTTTCCCACAATTCTTTGCAAAATTAAGATTTTTCATTTTTTTTATTTTTCTCCACAAAATTGTCATTGTAATAGGTTATTTCTCTCACACGGCATGTGTATACCACAAATGACACCCCCACAAAAATTCTGCTACTACTACAGAGTATTACAATACCACATGTGTGGGACTTTTTCACAGCCTGGCCACATAGAGAGGCCCAACATGCAGGGAGCGCCATCATGTGTTCTAGGAACATAAATTACACATCTAACTTGTTGACTACTAATGCCGGCCATACACGATGCGAATTTCGAACAAAAATCCAAAGCGAAAGTAAAATCACCCGATTTTCGTATCGTTAGTGTGGTATGCGCGACATACGATTTTCGTACGACAGGGCAAATTGACAAATCCAACATGTTGTTTTTTTTTACAAAAATCGTCTAAAATTCGTATCGTTAATGGCAGAGTTGGACGATTTGACATAAGAAACTGAACTGCGCATGATCTCTGGAAAGTTCGAACTTGGAAGGAAAACATATAGAAAACAACGCAACGAACGAATGTTCGAGCGCAACTTTAAATGATCGTAAAATACAGGAAAAAAAATAGGCCACAGCAAAGTCTGATGAGGTGCCAACAAGTCTGCAAGAAAAGTGAAATAAACATAACTGCCTGTGCATCCATATTGGTCCTTATTCTTTGACATGAAAGGAAAAAATATATAAGGAAAGCAGGCAATAATGACCTATTGCATTTGCTATACACCATATATGCTATAAATAAATTGCTTCATCCAGAAGTTGCTGACATGTCTGCGAGCAAAGTGGAATAATCTCCAAAGACATTTCAAATCATGTATAACATCAAGTGTGGGGAATAGAGGTGAATTCATGCACATAATGATTAAAATAAAGACACTCCACACCAAATTCAAACAAGCACAGATTTATTGTGCCAAACCCAAAACAGGAATGGTTTCATGCGTGTGCCCGTATGTATGAACATGTATAAGTATTTTCTTGAAAATATAAACTTCCAAATACAAAAATATAAACTCTTTCTACAAAATAACTATGTAATTTGTACAGTAGTAGTGCAATTATGAAAAAGTGAACATTATCACAGTAGGGATGCAATGTGCTGGTGGACAACTACAGCTGCAAGCATCTAAAGTGTACATATGTACAATAGGTATACAATATACAAAACTGTACAGGTGGACCAAAACATAGCAGCTGTCCAATCGCATTCTTGTAAAGACATTATTATAATAAAGATACAAGCACTCTGTACACACAAACAACAACCAGCAAACACTGTCCATATACACAATATGTATTCATTGTGCTAAACCATGGGTGTTCACCCTGTGGCCCTCCAGCTGCTGCAAAACTACAAGTCCCATCATGCCTCTGCCTTTGGAAGTTCTGTGTGTAACTGTCAGTAGCTTGCAATGCCTCATGGGACTTGTAGTTGTGCAACAGCTTGAGGGCCAAAGGGTGAACACCCATGTGCTAAAGTGTAAATATAGCCAAAACATTGCCTACAACTGCTGTGCAATGTTGGAATGTTTACATGTGTACCATAAGGATCCATTGACCAAGGTTGTTTTTAAATCTGTTCCAGAGAAGTGTCCATTTGCTACACTGTACACATGGGCAACATGATTGCAGGTGTTAAATTAGAAGTGCAGTTGGACAAGGGCCTAAAATGTCTGGTTTGCACTAGACTACAGTACAGATAGACAAGAAAACAATAGGTCTTCAAACCCGTTCCAGAGAAGTGTCCATTTGTACAATCAGTAGAGCTAGCTGAGTGCTAGACTGTACACATGGACAAGAACACTATAGGCGTTATTTATGATAGGCAAATCCACTTTGCACAAGTGCACTGAAAGTGCACTTGGAAGTAGTTGTTCTAGATCTGAAATGAGGGGAAGCTCTGCTGATTTTAACAACCAATCATATGCAAGGTAAAATGCTGTTTTTTTTATTGTCCTTGCATGTCCCCCTCAGATCTACAGCAACTGCACTTCCAAGCACACTTGTGCAAAGTAGATTTCCTTTAGTAAATAATCCCCTATAGGTATATAAAACAAAAGTTGCATGTGCAAAAAAGAACCAGGGTATGCATGAAAAACAAGCTAAACGTCTAAACCCATTCAAAATGTAGATAATTGCTCAAGGATCTCTGAAATTCTGCGTGGAAAAGAATTCAGGGTAGTGCGAACATTCTCAATGTCAGCATGTAATGACTTTAAATATGCAATAATTTGGTTCGCTGATGTACTACTGTCAAAAGTTGAGCTGCTTGAAGTAGATGATCGAACAGCTTTAAAAAAAAAAAAAAAAAAAAACTTAAATATAAATTTTGAAAAATAACTTTCAAAAATACAGCTCATTTAAACAAAAAAAATAAAAATATAATTTACCTGAAGTGGACACATGGCTGCTCTCATCTTCAACAGGCGTCAGTACGATTACAGTTGTGTCTGTTGCCATGTCAGTCTGTGCACTTGTCTGCTCCACATCCTCATGTGCTATTTCCACCTCTCCATGTTTCTTTTTTCGGCTTCCTATTAAATGCAATATATATATATATATATATATATATATATATATATATATATATATATATATATATATATATACACTTTTAGGTGCAAGTCAAGCATTGCAATACCATTGTTACATTTTCAAACATAAAGTCAAGCACCCTACTGCAATTCCCAAGCAAAATGAGTGAAAACAGACGCGCACATAAAGATTGCATATACAGAACATAACACTCAGAAAATATGTAATAAGCATACAAGAACATAATAAATACATGCACACCAAAAATAAAGTACTTACTTTTGTCGATTATTTTGTTGATCTTTCTAATGCCCCGTACACACGAGCGGACTGTATGGCGTACTTAGTCCGTCATACAATCCGACGGACAGTCCGTCATACTTTCAACTGAACGGACTTGACCACACACGGATACCCAAACAGTCCGACGAAAGCTTGCGCGATGACGTGTACAGCACGTACGACGGGACTAGAAATAGGAAGTCCAATACACAGCAAAGCACCCTTCCGCTGTGTAAATCCTTGTTGGGCATGCGCCATTCTTAGTCCGTCGAACTAGCATACTGACGAGCGGATTGTCCGCTGAAACCAAAGTACGACGGACAGAATTTCGAAAAGTCCGAAATACTTAGTACGCCAGACTGCACGCTGAAAAAGTCCGCTGAAGCCCACACACGAGCGGACTGTCCGCTGAAATGTGTTTAGACGGACTAAGTACGCCATACAGTCCGCCCGTGTGTACGCGGCATAAGCTGACTTTCTTCTCTTAATTTCAGGTCAGACCATCGCTTTCTTAACTGGTCTTTTGTGCGTTCACTGCCATGGCGTTTGCGTAAAACATGTTGCACCTTTTCTAATATTGCATCTTTGCGTATGTTCATGTTGCTGTATACATGCTCACGACAATCATAATCCTTCTTCTGCAGAATATTCACCATGTCCACCATCTCCTCGAAAGTCATGTTGCTGGCTTTCGTCCTTCTTCTTCTGGTGACTGCACTTACTGGCCGACTTCCCTCCACAATCTCCTCTCTTTGCACTATCTGGGGCCCTGCATCTGGAGAATCTGCCATGTGCTCTGCCATGATGTCTGCAACTGTGCACTGTATTATAGAAGAGGTGTGGCTTGTACAAGATACATCGCATGTGATAATACGAACGTCCGCGGTTTCGTGACGTCACGTATGAAAGAATATTCGAGTAATATTCGTTTGATAGACGATAATACAAACGGAGATACCTGAGGTAAGTTTGATCTGGGGACTATACTTTGATTATTTAATGTGCCCGTGGATGTGTGTGTGATTGATGTAAATACCTTTGATTGTGTTATTGTATTGTATTATTGCTACACTACAATTGTTGTATTATTGTATTGTATTATTGCTACACTTTAATTATTGGAGCTATCATGTTAGGCCTGGATGTTCTAAATGGCCATTTGTCCAATTCTAGACATGTATTATAAAACTTTAAACATGTAATTTAGATATATATATATTTAATTCATGTTTTTTTATTTTATTTAAAGGACAATGGCTTTCAAATTTACATCACCCGATTTCCTACCCCAATTTATTGACAAATACCGTGAATTATCCTGCCTATGGGATGTGAGATCCAGAGATTATTCCAATCGTTATAAGCGTGGTGAAGCTTTAAAAGAACTCAAAGAGTTATGCAAAGCAGTTTGTATTGAACCAACAGAAGATTATGTAAAGAACAAAATTGCAAACTTGCGCACTGTGTTTAAAAAGGAGTATAAAAAAATACAAGCCTCCAAAAAATCTGGTGCAGGAACTGAGGATGTATATGTGCCACGTTTGTGGTACTTCAAAGACCTCATGTTCCTAGCTGATTCAGATAATCCCAGAGAGTCCCATTGTACACTGGAAGCAAGTGGCCCATCAGACTCCGGTGCATTATCTGAAACGGAGGATATATCCCAAACACAGACACAGGTAAATATATGTTGTATCATATGTTATATTCTTTATTTAAACAACTGGCAATAGGGTAGTGAAGAAGTTGTGCACTACTGTACTTTTTTGCATGAATATTTTTAAACTGAAAGTCTAACCAAAACTTCTTCCACTGTCTTCCACTGTCCCCAATCCATATTATATAAAGCTAGATACAATCCTGCCATGCAACTGCCCCCCTGCCTACAAAATAATCAGTATAATTTTGTCGACTCTGACGTGCACTGGCAGTTGGTAACCTAGGCCTTGCAGGAGCTAAATTTTGCAAACCAGTACTGTCGTTTTGCCAGTCACCTGGTACAATTGTCCCACTGGTAATGTCTTCCATATCAACTGCAGATGTTGGCATGTATGACACTGTTGTGCTTCGTAAAAAATTGTGTAGCATACAGCAGCACTCCACGATGATGTCCACTTTTTCCACTGTTACATTCATAGCAGTGTGGAAGATTCTAAATCTGCTGGCCATAATGCCGAACGCATTTTCAACCACCCGTCTTGCCCTAGACAGACGATAATTGAATATCTTCTGTTGAACTGTTAAATTACGTAAGGGATACGGTTTCAAAAGATGTTCATCAAAGCAAATGCGTCATCCCCAATAAAGATGAAATTTAGTCCTTCCACAGTTTCACTTGAAGATGGAAGATGCAAAACACCTCCTTTCAGTCTGTTTAGGAATGCACTCCGTTGTATTACTCCTCTATCTGAGTTTCTACCATTTTTCCCTATGTCCAGGTATATGAATTCATATTTTGCATTGACGATTGCCATTAATATTATGCTAAAGAACCCTTTGTAGTTGTAATAGTAGGATCCTGAATTGGCTGGTGGGATGATTCTTACATGTTTCCCATCTATTGCACCACCACAATTCGGGAAATTCCACATATCCTGGAATTCTTTAGCAAGGTCTTTCCATTGCTGGGAATTTGTGGGAAACTGTTGGCAAAAAAGACATCGGAATATTTAGCATTCATGGTAATTGGTTTATTAATTACTTTTTACATTATTTTCTATAGGATACTCCAAGCCCAGTACCAGAGCAGCCAGGGCCATCGGGTCTGAGTGCTCAGAGGGAAAAAAAAAGGAAGACTTCAGATTATGACACTTCCACTTTATTAAGGAATGCATCATCCATTATGGAACAAAAGGATGATGAGTGTGATGCTGTGGGTTATCTTGTTGCACACAAGCTACGCAGGATGACTATGCAACAGCGTGACTTATTTGAACCTCTGCTGCATAAAATTATTGCCATTGGACTTAAGGGACATCTTACACCAAACACTGATGTTATAGGGTATCAAGGTTGTACATCACAACAACCTGTACCATCTGTCCCAAACTGGCAGATGTCCCAACAACAAGGAACCACGAGCTGGCCAATGAACCAGGAACACCATCAAGGTCCTTGGTTTCGTGATCCACATTATACGAATTTGTGAATAAAATTTTTTTTTTTATTTACTGTTCTTGTTGAAATTAAAATGGTTATTGTTGTTAAATAAAAAATAGATTCTGTTTCAAAACGTCTCTTTTTGGAAATGGTGTACTTCTTGTTATGTATTTTCTTAGAAGAAATTGCGTTTTTGGCCATTTTAGACACATTGTTGATTTTACATATTTAAACTTTGTTTCATTTTTAGTCATGTAATAGAACTCTGACAGTTCACCATGTTTTCTTACCTTTAAATACTGTGGTTGGAGCACTTTTATTATGGCCTCACACGTCTCCGGTATAATTCGACCTAATGATTGGGCAGAAATTCCAGTTGTAAACTTCATGTCCTCAAAAGACCTGCCTGTAGCCAAGAAACGGAGGGTTGCCATGAGCCTCTCCTCTGCGCTGACAGCCTTTCTCATACAGGAGTCTTGTTTGGTGATATGTGGCCGCACATGCGATAACAGCATCTCAAATGATTCCTGTGTCATCCGTAAATAATTTCAATAATCCTCAGGATTATTTTCCCTCAGGTTTGTCAATAGATTTACATGTGAGAATTTCTCCCGCTGCAGGAGCCAGTTTTTTGTCCACACTCTGCTCTTCCTTCTTTTTCTTCTTTTTTTCTTCTCTTCCTCCAAGGCTATTATTGCAATTACCATGGCTGCCATTTTCTGCTTTCTATTGTACCTCTTGAATGGCATTTTCTCAGAACGTATGAATGTGCAATGCGCGAAACGACCGCTCGTTTCGTACTCGGCGTGACACGATTTTGTACAGTAGGGGGTGTGGTTAAAAGGTTACTAAATATTACATCACTTCCTCTATTGTCAAGAAAACATAGTGTTTTAACGTACGATTTTCGTACTTAATTGATGGCACATTCACATGTTGTTGTGAGTGCCGCTTTCGTTTATCGCTCGACGGGTCATTCGAAATTCGCATCGTGTATGGCCGGCATTATTACACTTTTGAAGCACCAGGACAATGACACGTGACACTGATGACAGATGGCACTGATACGTGGCAATGATGACACTTATACGTGGCACTGATGACACGTGGCACTGATGACAGATGGCACTAATATGTGGCACTGATGACAGATGGCACTAATATGTGGCACTGATGACACGTGGCACTTACACGTGGCACTGATGACACGTGGCACTAATACGTGGCACTGAAGACACGTGGCACTAATACGTGGCACTGATGACAGATGGCACTAATACGTGGCACTAATAGGTGCCACCGATGACAGATGACACTAATACATGGCACCGATGACGCGTGACACTGATGACAGATGGCACTGATAAGTGGCATTGATGGCACGTGACATTGACAACAGATGGCACGTGACACTGACAGGTGGCACTGATGACAAATGGCACTGATACGTGGCACTGATGACAGATGGCACTAATACGTGGCACTGATGACACGTGGCACTGATGACAGATGGCACTTTTACGTGGCACTGATGACAGATGGCACTGGGGACAAATGGCACTGGGGACAGGTGGCACTGGGGCGGATGGCACTGGGGGCAGATGGCACTGGGGGCAGATAGCACTGGGGCAGGATGGCACTGGGGGAGGATGGCACTTTTTTTTTTTTAAATCAAATCAAATCAAAGCAGAACGGCTGCCGCTGCAGCCCTTCATCTCTCCCCTCTCACACTCTGTCTGTGTGAGGAGGGAGAGCGGCGCTGAGAGATGATCTCATATGTTTACATATGAGATCATCTCCCATTGGACACGCTGATCGCGCTGTAAACGGCTACTGTGATTGGCCGTTTACAGCAATCTGTGTTTGCCTGTCCCCGAGGGACACGGCAAACACAGAACTTCTCCGATGCGCGCCCGCGGCGGCGCGCATTGCGGAAGTAAACATTAGGGACGTCCAGGGATGGCCACTCGGACGAAAGCGCCTGCTCTACGGCCGTCATTTGGCTATAGGGCGGGCGCGAGGTGGTTAAAGATCATGAACTTGAGCCTGAAGAACAGTTCACAAAGACACAGATATTTCTTCGAATATACTTTTATTACAACAGCTTTTTTGGATAAAGTATAGAAATTATACAAACAATAGTAACGATAAAGGTAAATAATATACTTTTGGGTGCCCAACGGGGGATGCCCGCTTTAGGTTCAATACGTTTTTATTGTTTGTTTTCAGAATGTGTGTAAACAGAAAAGAGAAAAAAAAACAATAAAAGACCAGGTGCCCAACAATGGGCTATCTGGTATAACATTTACAAGTCATGAAATAAGTAGTACATTCCATGTCTTTTATGCGTATATTCTGAGTGAAAGTCATTGAGGCATGATTATAAACATTGTACAAGCATTGGTAAATCTGTGATCTCCCGTGTTCAGGGCACCCCATTGGGAGCCTGCTGTGCCCAGAAGCCAGGGAAATCAATATATCTGAGCAAAACTTAATAAATGTATCTTTACAAAAGTGCTGGTATATATCAGGCCTCAGGACCGATTTAAGTGCTATATAAGTTAGGACTAAAGTACGTACAGTTTCAGGGTATGGCTAGATATAGCCAAGGGGGAATAGGGTGGAAGAAAATAAAAGTAAGAAAGATATAGTGGGAGAATAGTTTGAGGAGAAGAAAAAAGGGGTAGAGGAAAGGCAAGCAGCGGGCCTTTGACCAACTAGGTGGTACAAGACTATGGTAATAATCAGGGACCCTGTTTTGGGGGTGGGTTATTTGATTAAGGGGTAGTCACTGTTGAGAGTCTATGAGGCAGAGTAATTCCTCCATATACAGGGAAATTTTGCATATTTATCCAGGGATTTGGCTTGCATCTCCTCCATAAGCATGATACTGTTTATCTCGTTCACCCATTCTATTGTCAGGACCTGGACTTGAACCCAGGACCTCAGCTGTGTCTGGCAATAAAACTTATCTCTAAGCTATCTGAGATGCTGGAGAGTGCCTTCTCAGATCCTTTAGACAACCCTGCCTTGTACCTTGATTTCATCTGAACCTTGAACTCTTTGCTCCTCCCATGAACTTCCTGATATAAGCCATGTCTCTGCACTTCCTCCTTGCCAGAATATTGTGCTATCTCCAGCCTGTATCTCGCTCCTGTCTTCCCTGCTGCCGTTTATATTTGCTACTGCTCGTTATCGACCCTTGGCTTGTTCCACGACCATGCTTCTGCCTGATCCCAACCTGCAACAACCCGTTACCGACCTTTTGACTTGCTTACTGACCACGCTTCTGTTTGATCCTTACCGGCTCATCCACTACTGAACCCCGGCTTGCTCACCTCCTGGTGGGGGCAATCCTGAGGACTGCGACCTGGTACTAACACGCAGCTAAATCCATCTCCACCATCTGGAGCTCTGGTGAAAACCGGTTAGTACTTAGACTCCGCACCTCAGGTGAGCCTGCGTCATCTGCCAGGTAGTCCTGCAACTGCTATAGCAATTGGTCTTCGAGCCTGACCCCTGATCTTGACAGAATATTCTGGCCCAAAACATGGAGGCCGCTATAGCAAATGCTGTTGCTCCGTTCAGGCAGCAAATTGCAGAGCTGCAGGAGTTCGGTGTCACTTACCAAGAAACATTCTCTGTACTGGAAGATGTGGTGAAGGAGCAGCATGAAGAGATTCGTGCTCTGACAAAACAATTGCTGGATCTATGTTCCCGAGATGATACTAACGCACATGTGCCTCACCCACCCAAGTTTAATGGCGACCGCCACCATTACAGAGGTTTTCTCTGTAACCAGTGTCGCATCTATTTCCAAATGCGACCCACTGCATTCATTTCTGAAAGACAGAAGTTAATGTTTGTTATCAACCTCCTGACTGGGGAAGCTCTAGCCTGGGCCTCCCCCTATATCGAACAAGACAGTGCCATGCTGAATAATTTCCAGACTTTCGAGGATGCAATGAATCAAGTTTTTGATGATCCCAACCGCTGCGCTATGGCTGAAGCAAAGTTGCATAGTTTACGGCAGGGTAAACGCTCTGTTGCTGAATACACAGCTGAATTCAGACGCTGGATGGCAGATACCACTTGGAATCCAGCAGCGCAAAAGAGTCAGTTCCGCCAAGGGATTTCTGAACAGGTAAAAGATGAGCTTGCCAGAGTAGAGACTCCTAATGATCTTGAAGCCTTTATCCAACTATGTATCTGAGTTGATCAGAGGCTTACAGAAAGGAGGAAGGAGAGGCTGGGAATGTTTGGAAGTAATGGTGGCATGCGTTTCCATTCTATTGTCAGGACCTGGACTTGAACCCAGGACCTCAGCTGTGTCTGGCAATAAAACTTATCTCTAAGCTATCTGAGATGCTGGAGAGTGCCTTCTCAGATCCTTTAGACAACCCTGCCTTGTACTCTGATTTCAGCTGAACCTTGAACTCTTTGCTCCTCCCATGAACTTCCTGATATAAGCCATGTCTCTGCACTTCCTCCTTACCAGAATATTGTGCTATCTCCAGCCTGTATCTTGCTCCTGTCTTCCCTGCTGCCATTTATATTTGTTACTGCTCGTTATCGACCCTTGGCTTGTTCCACGACTACGCTTCTGCCTGATCCCAACCTGCAACTACTCGTTACCGACCTTTTGGCTTGCTTACTAACCACGCTTCTGTTTAATCCTTACCGGCTCGTCCGCTACTGAACCCCGGCTTGCTCACCTCCTGGTGGGGCGATCCTGAGGACTGCGACCTGGTACTAACACGCAGCTAAATCCATCTCCACCATCTGGAGCTCTGGTGAAAACCGGTTAGTACTTAGACTCCGCACCTCAGGTGAGCCTGCGTCATCTGCCAGGGTGACTGCCTGTGTTCCTATCCTGCTGGTTAGTGGTAGTCCTGCAACTGCTATAGCAATTGGTCTTCGAGCCTGACCCTTGATCGTGACATCTATAAGGGATGGGATGGATAAGTTGGATGTTTTCCAGTGTCTAGGAATTAGTTGCCTACCTGCACTAAGAAAATATTTCAGGAGGCTGTGTTTTTGGGATTTAACAGTACCAGGTAGTATGGGGAGGAGGGCAATGGAGGGAGTAAGGGGTTTGTCATATATTTCAGAGTAGATTTGGAAGATCTGAATCAGAATGGTCGGATCTCGTCACAATCCCACCAGATGTGTTTGTAAGTACCCTTTGCAGAGCTACATCTTCAGCAGATGTCAGTGACCGAGGGAAACATGATTCTGATAGTGGTTGGTACTCGGTACCACCTAGATAACAGCTTGTAATTTTTCTCTTGAGTGTAGCTTGAAATAGATGATTTGTGGATTAAGAGAGAGGCTTTACTCCATTCTACCTCTGATATATCTCTCCCCAGCTCCTCTGACCAAGTTTTCGTGTAGTTCGGTAGGGTACTGTGAGTATGATCTAATATCATTTTATAAATCAGTGACAAGGTGTGTCTGGGGGTTTCTGGAAGTGTGCATAGATGGTCAAAGCTTGTTAGAGGTCTATGGATCTGTTTGGAATTATGAAGTTTCTTGCAATAGAAGGTCAGGTGAAAGCAGGTAAGCCATGTAAGTACCCTTTGCAGAGCTACATCTTCAGCAGATGTCAGTGACCGAGGGAAACATGATTCTGAGAGTGGTTGGTACTTGGTACCACCTAGATAACAGCTTGTAATTTTTCTCTTGAGTGTAGCTTGAAATAGATGGTTTGTGGATTAAGAGAGAGGCTTTACTCCATTCTACCTCTGATATGTCTCTCCCCAGCTCCTCTGACCAAGTTTTCGTGTAGTTCGGTAGGGTACTGTGAGTATGATCTAATATCATTTTATAAATCAGTGACAAGGTGTGTCTGGGGGTTTCTGGAAGTGTGCATCGATGGTCAAAGCTTGTTAGAGGTCTATGGATCTGTTTGGAATTATGAAGTTTCTTGCAATAGAAGGTCAGGTGAAAGCAGGTAAGCCATGTTTTTGTTTGAGGTTGTAGTGGATCGGTCTGTTACAATGGTGCCCGAAGTACTGTGGACAAATTGCTGTGCTGTGGGCCAGAAGGTTCTATTATAGTTGTCTAGAGTTTGCATCGTGCTACCTTCGGGGAGGGCTGGGTTGTCAAAAAGCGGGGTAAGGGGGCCTGGGTCAGTGCATAGTTCTCTCTTCTGCGGTACCAAATTGTAAGCGCATCTTTAGTAAGGGGAGATAATGTTGGGAGGGATTTGTGGGTTCGCTCATGTCCCCAAAGCAGTGCACAGAGGTTGATTGAGGAGAGATCTTCTTCTACCAAGGTGGAGGCTTTGGTTAAAGGACGGGGGAACCATTCCAGGATTCTATAGACCAGCAATGATGTATGATAGAGTTCAAAATCTGGAAGGCCTGTCCCTCCTTTAGAGGTATGGGAACATAGGAGCTTATGTTTCAGTCTTGGGTGGTTGCCCTTCCAAAAAAATCTGATGGCCATGGAGCATAGCATACAGAAGAAAGCAGATGGTAGGGCAATTGGCAAGGCCTGAAATAAATATAAAAGTTTGGGGAGAATATCCATTTTTAATGCTTTCATGCGTCCGAACCATGACATCTTTCCATTCTACTTTCCACGAGATGCCTGAGTTTCGTAAGTAATGGGCTGAAGTTAAGTGCGTATATATCTGCGATACGTGTGGCGATTGCGGTACCTAAGTATGAGATGGACTTTGTTTGCCATTGGAAGGAGAAGTTGGTTTGCAGGGAGGAGAGGGTGGATTGTGGTAGGGAGAGATTCAGTGCTTCTGTTTTGGAGATGTTTAACTTATAGTTGCTGAGACGTCCAAACCTATGTATCTCTATAAGTATGGACGGGATGCTAATATGGGGTTGGGTCACGTAGAGGAGATCATCTGCATAGAGAGAAAGTTTATACTTAGAGGAGGGGGTATGTATGCCTTGTATATATATTTGGATTGGCTCTGATGTCTTGGGCTAGGTGTTCAATTAACAAGGCAAACAGGAGTGGGAAGAGGGGACAGCCTTGCCTGGTTCTGTTGGAAATCATAAACTTTTCTGACTGTATTCCCTTCACTAGGACCGTAGCCGAAGGTTTGGAGTAGTGGGATATGATGCATGAGAGCATGTTTGAGCCTAGGCCTATCTAGGAAAGGGTGGCTTGGAGAAAGGGTCAACTGACCCTATCAAAGGCCTTCTCTGCATCACAGGAGAGAAGGCAAGTCGGCATGTGGTTCTTTTGTGCGTAGGCCATCAAGTGTATAGTTTTAGTGATATTGTCCCTGGCTTCACGTCCAGGGATGGAGCCCACTTGGTCCTTGTGTATTATCTCGGGCAATAGTGGCGAAAGGTGATTAGCTAAGATTTTGGCAAATAGTTTCAAGTCAATATTTAAGAGGGATATTGGTCTGTAATTGGAGCATAAAGAGGGATCTTTACCAGGTTTTGGGATAACTACTATTTGGGCTTAAAGTAGGGCATGAGAGGGGGTAAGGTTGTCGTCTATGGCACTGAATGCCTTCGCCAGGTGGGGGGCAAGCAGTAGTGGGAACGTCTTATAAAATGTGGGGAAAACCCATCTGGGCTGGAGCTTTTGCAGTTTTTTAGGGTTTTTATGGCCAGTTGAAATTCCGCTTCGGAAAGGGGGAGTCTAATTCCCCCACTCCCGAGGCCAGAATAGTTGGTAGGGCAGTTTCCCAAATGTAGGAGAGTAGGTCTTGTGTTGTTTTGGTCGTATGGGGCAGGGTCGCCTCTACCCGAGGATTGAGGTTGTAAAGCACAGAGTAGAAGTGACAAAATTCATCAGCAATATCTTTATTAGTCTGTATTTTCCCTTTCTTGGGGGAATTGATAAGGGGGATGGGTTTCCTCGCTTGTCGAGGTTGTAGAGTGCTTGCGAGATGTCTACCACATTTATTGGTTTGAGCGTAGTGGGTGAATCACCCTTTATCTCTCGCCGCTAAGGAGCGTTCTGCAAAAATTTGTAGGAGGTCAGTGCTAACAGTGTAGTGGGGTCAGGAGTACGTTTATGGGACTCCCCCAGGGAGGCTATGGTGTCAAGAAGGCAGGAAATGTCAGCTGTTCACGCCTATTTAAGACGGGAGCCATGTTGTATAAATTTGCCCCTGAGGACACATTTTAGTGCCTCCCATTTTGTGAGCGGGTTGGTGTTGACGTGTGCGTGATCCTGTACAAAGTTCCTAATTGACTCTATTATGTCTTGGGTACATACGGAGTCAAAAAGGAGGTTGTCATTCAGTCTCCATGATGATCTTTTCCTATGTCTGGGTATGTTTCCCAGGCTCATGTGAATGGGGGCATGATCGGACCAAAGGGTAAGGCCTATGGATGCTGTGGGGGAGTATTCCAGTAAGGATTGAGAGATGAAGATGTAGTCTAGCCTACTGTAAGTGGAGTGTGCTGGAGAGTAATATGTATAATCCTTAGTTGTGGGGGGAAATGTTCTCCGAACATCAGCTAGGGTTAAGTCATTGAGTAAAGAGCAGATTTTGGTCAGAGATGCTGGGGAGATTGGGGACTTACCCGTCGAGGTGTCCAGGCATGGTATCAGGGCTGCATTGAGGTCCCCTCCCAGGATCATGTTGGTTGTACCGAAGCGCTTTAAGCCCGAGGTCACCGAGGAGAGGAACTGCAGTTGGTCCTGGTTTGGAGAATATACATTGATTATTGTGTATATCATAGTCAAATATGACAATTTAAGAAAGACCAATCTCCCTTGCGGGTCAATATAAGAGTCAAGCACATCTGGTGTGAATGAGGCATGAAAGGCAATGGAGAAACCTTTGGATCACGCGAAGGGGTTGGTGCTATGGAACCAGGTAGGGTATTGTTTATGAAGAAGAAGTGGGATTGTGGCAGATCTAAAGTGAGTTTCCTGGAGGAGAAGAATTTGGGTGCTGAGTTTATGAATTTGGTAAAATATTTGCCTTCTCTTCTCAGCGGTGTTGAGGCCTCTACAATTAAGAGAGGAGACTCTCAGTGAGGCTTGTGTAGTCATGGGGGGGGGTGGTGGTTTCTGAGAGGACTGGAGGTATAGTAGGTTTGTAGATCCCAGATGAGGAGCAAGGAAAAGTCTGCCTTTTTCTTTGATGTGGGTCTTTCAAGTGCTGTTGCCAACGGACTGCATGGCAGGTCGTCATGTGTCTGGTCAAGCATGTGGTGTGGCTGCTGTTCTAGCCACACTTGATCTGCTTCAGACATAGGTTGCAAACAGCAACGGTGCTATATGTTGCACACGTGTCAAAAAAGGCCCACACCAGGGAACTTTTAAAAGTCAGCAAGAAGTTAGTAGTGCCCTGCACCTGCGGAGCCCTGCAGGGTGATGCAATAGGGTGGCTGCCCTTTAGCTGCCCCCTAGGGGACATCCTGCCTTGTTGGAGTTGTGCCTCCTCCTCCTGCTCTTTTCTCTAAGGCACCCAAGTACAATCAGTGGCCTCATCATTCCCTCCCTCCTCGTCACTGGAGCAAACTTGGCAGTATGCTGCAGCTGGGGGAACATGACTGCCAGTTTCTTGTCCTTCTTGGGCACCCCCTCTCTCTCGGCTCATGTTAGGAGATGGTGAAATAGGCCACTTTGGCAGCTGCATTGAAAGGCAAACTACTCTGAGCCTGGGTGACAGAGGATGAGGACGGCTTTGTTATCCCCTCCACTAACTCTTCTGCATGTTGTGGCTCAATAGCATGGGCAACAACAGAAATAAAGACAAGTGTGCCCTATGGCCATCTGCAGAGGATGCACCATGTCCACAACCACTGTTGACTGTAGACATAGGTGCTGCTTGCCCTCTTTTAGTGGCCTGTGATTGTCTGCCTCTCCTTGGTGGCCTTCCGGACATGATGTATTTTTTTGTTTTGCAACACCCCACTATACTGTGTACACCGCCTGAAGTGTATTAGAATCTGTACACATTGCATTAGATACTGTGTATACCGCCTGCACTGTATTTGAAACTGTACAACGGCTGCATTGTATTTTATACTACTACTAGAAGTGTAGTTGAAACTGTACACACTGTATTAGATATTGTATACACCGCCTGAACTTTATTAAAAACTGTACTACAGGTGCACTGTATTGTGTACTGTGTACACCACCAGAAGTGTATTCGAAACTGTACACACTGTATTAGATACTTTGTACACCACCAAAAAAGTAGAAGAAACTGTGCATACTTTGTTAGATACTGTGTTCACCGCCTGCACTGTATTAGAAACTGTACAATGGCTGCACTGTATTATATACTGTGTATACCACCAGAAGTGTAGTAGAAACTGTACACACTGTATTCGATATTGTGTACACCACCAGAAAAGTAGTAGAAATTGTACAAACTGTATTAGATACTGTGTACACTGCCTGCATTGTATTATAAACTGTACTACGGCTGCACTGTATTGTGTACTGTGTACGCCACCAGAAAAGTAGTAGAAACTGTACACACTGTATTAGATACTGTGTACACCACCTGCACTGTATTAGAAACTGTACTTTGGCTGCACTGTATTGTATACCGTGTACACCACCAGAAGTGTAATAGAAACTGTACACACTGTATTAGATAATGTGTACACTGCCTGAAGTGTATTACAACCAGTACACCACTGAATGCACTATAGATATAGGCTACACTAGATGCAGAGTGTATGTATGTATGTATATATATATATATATATATATATATATATATATATATATATATATATGTGTGTGTGTGTATTAATACACTGCCTCCACTTAATATCTAGTAAACAATGAATAACCTGCCTGATTCACTACACGCCACCGCCGCCGCCGTGTAAGTAGCCTTATATAGTGTGGGGCGTGGACTTAGTCCCCCTGAACCATGATTGGCCAAAGGCACTCTGCCTTTCGCCAATTATAGCTCTCTCAGCAAACCGCACTGTGATTGCCAAAAGCATACAGGTTAGGTGCATGCTCTGGCCAATCATCATACAGCAATGCACTATATGGGGCATCCCGCAGTGCTTAAATTTCCAGCGAACGCCCCATAATGTTCGTTGTTTTGTGAACGGGCAAACACCCAATGTTCAAGCTCATCCCTAGTTGTGTACTGTGGATTTTTGAGCTTTTAACCTGTAATCTTTTTTTATTTAGAGATTTATTTTACAGCTCCTAAAAAAAAAAAAGTGATTTACTGTTCACCACCTCATACATTCATAGGTTGGACTTGATGGACTTGTGTCTTTTTTCAACCTCACCAACTATGTAACTATGTAACATTGAATTTGAATTATGCATATTTCATTTGTACAAATCTAAATTTACCTTACCTCTATTTTTAGTACTTTTCACTTGTTACATTTTCATATTAGGAACATACTGTAGATCCTGATATTTTCCTAAGTAATTTAATAAAAAGCAAAACTTTTTAAAACAGAGAACACTGTTTTAGTGCTTTAGAATGTTTAACCACTTGCTTACTGGGCACTTAAACCCCCCTCAGTCCCAGACCAATTTTCAGCTTTCAGCGCTGATGCACTTTGAATGACAATTGCGCGGGCATACAACACTGTACCCAAATGAAATTTTTATCATTTTTTTCCCACAAATAGAGCTTTCTTTTGGTGGTATTTAGTTACAGCTCGGAGTTTTATTTTTTGCTAAACAAACAAAAAAAGATGCAAAAAAAATAAAAAAAAAGAAATCATGTTTTAATAGTTTGTTATAAAATTTTGCAAACGGGTCATTTTTCTCCTTCATTGAAGTGCGCTGATTAGGCGGCACTGATGGCTGCATTGGTGGGCACTGATGGGCTGCATTGGTGGGCACTGATGGGCTGCATTGGTGGGCACTGATGGGCTGCACTGGTGGGCACTGATAGGCATAGTTAAGGCGGCACTAATAGGCACAGATAAGGCGGCACCGATGGGCACAGATAAGGCGGCACTGATGGGCAAAGATGGGCACAGATAAGATGGCATGGATGGGTGGCACGGATAAGTGGCACGGATGGGTGGCACGGATGGGCACTGATAGGTACCACTGATAGATGGGACTGATGGGCACTGATAGGTGGCACTGATAGGTGGCTCTGATAGGTGGCACTGCTGGGCACTGATGGGCGGCACTGCTGGGCACTGATGGGCGGCACTGCTGGGCACTGATGGGCGGCACTGGGTCGCAGCACCTTTGAGGCAGATTGTGGGCACTGTGGGTGGCACTGTTGGTGGCACTGCTGGATGGCACTGTGGGTGGCACTGTAGGTGGCACTGTGGGCACTATGGGCACTGATGGGGGGCACTGATGGGGGGCACTGATGGGGGGCACTTACTTTTATTCAGGATGGCACGGCGGTGGGCAGGTGGGCACTGGCAGGGGGCAGGTGGTCAGCTGTATTGCTGGCCGTGATCGGGACTGATGTCCCGATCACGGCCGCCGGTGATCGGCTTTTTTTTTCTCTCCTCGCGCTGTCAGCGCGAGGAGGAATAATAGCCGATTACCGGCTCCGTTCTATCACATGATCAGCTGTCATTGGCTGACAGCTGATCACGTGATAAGGGGTCGGGATCGACCCCTTGCACGGATCGGTGATCAGGCGAGTCTCACGGACTCGCCGATCACAGAGCGCGCCCCGCGCGCCCCTCAGGGGGCGCGCAGGCCGCTCGTATCCGGGACGACGTCAATAGACGTAGTCCCGGAAATGTAGGTCCGCGCTGATGCCGTCATTTGGCAATAGCGCGGATCTGTAGTGGTTAAAATACCAAATGGAACATGCAAAAAAATCATAACTTCAATATCAGTCAGCCAGCAGCTATCATCATCCTGTGTCCAAATCATAAACAATAAATTATAACATTAAGCTGTTCTGTGCTAAGTGTAGTATTTTGTATAGCTCAAGTGAAATAATAATGTACTGCACAGCTCCTTTAACAATTCAAACCTTCCAAGATGTACCAAAATAATAACCAATATCACTCAATAGGGATATATATATAATACTTGTTAAAGGAAATAACTTTTCAGTAAATATTCTGCATGCATCGAAATTATCCGAAATATCTCATGTTTTTAAAATAATGCACTAAACAAAAGAAGTGAATAAATGAAACACCCAATTTGAAATTTGCAACACTAATGTACAAAAGAAACATGATTTGTACAGTCCTTAAAATTAGTCTATAAGAGAGAAATTAATATTTCTCTCTCTCTCTCTGATTATACTCTCGCCTGAGGGATTTGGCCCATGTATAACAATAGGTCAAAGAGCACCTTCCCCTATAAGGGGCACAAAACCTTTCCTGGGTATCCTCAAGATGATCTTCACACCTTCATCAGGAATGGTTCTTTTTATATTGCTGTTAGAAACCACTTTCTTCCAGTACTCACTCTGCTAATTGTAACTCAAAGAAACAAAACCATCATCAATCTTATGCTTTTAAAATCCACCCCCTTTTTTTTAAAGAATAAAAACTTACCAATTATATTGCACAGTATACTAGTGCACTGCTGTGTATAGCACCTTAAATTGGCATTGTCCCTAAGGGATTTTCAGAGCAGCAACTTGAATATGCAGTTCCAGCACCTACTTTAAAGTTTGCACAATGACATCATAGGCTCTGTGCCTGCACTTTTTATCACAGCATCCTATAACAAAATAGTAATAAAACAACTATATTAAAATAATGCATATTTTTTTAATATCTGTTGTTTTTATTATTACTATTTTGGATTTTTTCATAGATTTTAATTTAATTTCTAATTGACATTTTAATATTTTTTTGTAATGTAGATTTTTTTTTTTTTTGCCACGTCAGCGAATCTTCATCTGAGACTGTAAATCAACTTGACGTTCATTATTGTCTCTTAAAATTAATCTTCACATCATTGTGGCTATTTTCTTATTACTTGTTTATAAAGTTTAATAAAAAATGTTTATAAGACTTTTATTTCATATTCTTAAAACTATTCTTACATCTTACTCCCAATTTTTCACTGAAGTTATACTGCCACCCCCCCCTCCTCCCTTTATCCCCATGTCAGTAGTGTCCCTTCTCCTAATAACCTAGTTCTATGGTCTTAATTGCGCGGAGTAACTCCAGTCTCGCTTAAATTGTTTCCAACCTCTCCATTTTTTTACAAATGTTACCCTTTCCTCTTCTTCTCTCAAACTCAGGCTTTCCATATTATATATTTCCTCAACCGCATCAACCCACTCCCATGTTGTTGGGCACTCCACCTCTCGCCATTTTTTAGGGATCAGTTTTTCCGCGGCGTTTAATAAGTGCGGGTTAATTGTATCCTGATATTGTTTAACCCCGCCCTCCGTACCATGAAAAAGTACAATCCAGGGGTCTGATTTCAATATTATTTGGGTTATTTCTTTTTATCATTTGGAGAATCTTTTCCCAATATACCTTAATTTTGGCACACTCCCACCAAATATGTGTCATGGTACCTGTTTTTCCGCAGCCCCGCCAACACTCGGCGGTCCTGCCTTGTTGATATTTAGATAACTTATCCGGAGTATTATACCAACGGGAGATAAGTTTGTAGTTCATCTCAGCTGTTTTATTATCCCTTGCCGAACAGTGTGTCATTTTCAATATTTTATTTATTGTTTCTTTACCCTTTTGTGACCCCAGTTCCCTTTCCCATTTATTTATATATGGCGGCGTTTCTTTCCAGCTAGTCCGTATCAATAGCCCGTATAGCTTTGAGATTATACCCTTTGCTCTGTCGGCCATACATAGTTGTTCCACACCTGTCAGATCCTCTTCAGATCTAATCGGCTGGGGTAATTTTTCAATGAAACGGGTCAGCTGGAGGTATCGCCACCTATCCCTTCTCATAAATCCCATGTGCACTAAATCTTCATGTGAAAGAAGTTTCCCCTTTTTAATTATATCTTTTATTTGTGACCCCTCAAATCTTATCCAGTTCCCTCCTATCACCCTTCTACCAGGGGGGAAGTATTTGTTGTCTTTCAAAGTTATCAACGGTGAATTATAGTGTCCATTTAATCTTTTGTACTCCTTATCCCATATCTTCAATACAATCTGTGTTAACTTATTTGTGTCTATGTCTAGTGCCCTCTTTTTTGGTGGGTTCCATATTATCTTATTTAATTGTGCTTTACTATATATATATTCTAAGTTTACCCATCTTTTTTCCTCTTTTTTTCCCCTTTCACCCATTCGACAATTCTTGATAGAACTACCGCATGATAGTAATGTTGTAAATCAGGGACCGCTAATCCTCCCCTCCCTTTTTCTTGTTTTAATACCCCATGGGAGATCCTGGGTTTTTTATTGTTCCATATATATTTACTCATTATTGATTTTAATTTTTTGAAATAACTAGAAGGGATGTCAATCGGCAACATCTGGAGTTTATATACAATTTTTGGGAGAATAAACATTTTAAACACATTTATTCGACCTATCCACGAGATCGGTCTATTACTTGCTCTTCTGAGTTCAGTTTTTATTTCATTTAATAGAGGGATAAAATTTAAGCGATATATCTTATCCAGGGTATTTGCCAATTTTATTCCAAGATATTTCAGGTCTTTAGTCCATTTAAATTTACACTGTTCTTGGATTGATTGTATTTCCAGAGGACCTACATTTATATTAAGGATTTCAGATTTTGTTTGGTTAACTTTAAAATTTGATAGTTTCCCATATTCCTCCAGGGCCTTTGTTATCTTAGGCAGAGAGACTTCAGGGTTACTTACATAAAACAATACGTCGTCTGCGTATGCTGCAAGTTTATGTTCCTCCTGCCCTGCCTTAATTCCAATTAATTTCGGGTTGTTTCTGATTGTCGCGAGTAGGGGTTCTAACGAGAGCACAAAAAGAAGGGGTGAGAGTGGGCATCCCTGTCTGGTCCCATTTTCCATCTCAAAGGAAGAGGAGGGCAACCCATTGATGTTTACAGTCGCTGTAGGGTGATCATACATCATTTTAATCCATCTGATCATCCTAGGACCGATGCCCATTTTATCCATTGTCTGGAACATGAATTCCCAATCGACTCTATCAAAAGCCTTTTGGGCGTCCGTTGATAATAGCAGAGCCGGGGGTTCCGTCTTCTTCCTTTGAGATAGAATCAGTAAGGTTCTTACCCCATTATCTTTTCCCTCTCTTCCAGGTATGAACCCAGTCTGATCCGGGTGTACCAATATATTCATTACTTTTTTCATTCTTTTTGCTAGCACCTTAGCAAACAGTTTAATGTCCTCATTTAGGAGTGATATTGGTCTATAACTGGCACACTTGGTCTCATCTTTCCCTCTTTTCGTATTATTGATGCAGATAACGCCTCTTTACTCATAGCGTACTCTGTCCCAATCCCGTTCATATACTTACAGAGTTTCGATGTCAAAATATTTTTGAACCTTTTGTAATAGCTAATTGTCAGACCGTCTGGTCCAGGGCTTTTCCCAGGGGCTGATTCCGCTAGTGCCTCATTTATTTCTGCTTCCGTTATGGGATTTTCTAGATATTCTTTATCAATTTCACTAATCCTGGGGAGTCTCGCCTTGTTTAGATATTTATCAATTTCTTTTGGTTTATCTTTTTTATTTATTAAATTAATTTTTACCGCATATAAATTCCCGTAATATGTTTTAAATGATTCGGCTATTTCTTTTGAGGAGTATACTATGTCCCCGGTTTCTGTTTGGATTTTCTCTATGTAGTTCATGGCTTTTTTCTTTTGAAGCATCCTAGCTAAATATTTAGTGGGTTTATTTTCATCTTGATATCTTATTTTATTAAGCTGGTTGTAATATTTTTTGGTTTCTTGTTCCATTAGCCCCCGTAGTTCTTCTCTCCTGGTCATTCTTTTTTGGTATAACTTTTTATCTGCAAACCCCTTTTTATGTTGTTGTTCTATTCTGAATATTTCCTCTCTGAGTTTATTACTCCTTTCTATGCGTTCTTTTTTTTTCTGCGAGCCTCGTACGATCAAGATCCCTCGAATGTACGCTTTGTGAGCATCCCACAGAGCCCGCCCGGAGATTCCTTCGGTCTCATTAATCAGGAAGTACTTCTCTAATTCCTTACTCACTGCTTCCCCCCCCCCTCCTTATCTAGAATCAGCGTATCATTTAGTCGCCACCTAGAGGCACACTTACTTTGTCCGGGAATCTGCATTTTCATTTTTATAGGCGCGTGATCTGACTGTGTTGTTATTTCTATGCTTGTTTCCAGTACCATCTCTAGGGCTCTGTGTTCTACTAGAATGTAATCAATCCTTGAATACGTCCCGTGTGCTGGGGAGAAGAATGTATAGTCCGTTATCTTAGGGTGCTGTGCCCTCCATACATCTACTAACTGGTTTTTATTTAGGTTTTGAATTAACCTTTTTAATTGAGTACTACTCCTTCCCTGCACTCGGGACGAGCTATCAAGTACGGGATCTAGGCAAAAATTCAGATCTCCCATTATGACTACATGGCCACTTTTAAATTCTTGTATTTTGGTCAATATTCCCCTCAAAAAATGTATAGGATTTTTATTCGGGGAGTAAATATTAGCCAATGTATATCCAATATTTCCTAGTTTTCCTTTCAGAAATAAGTATCTTCCTTCTGGGTCTGCTTCTCTTCCTTCTACGGTAAATCGAATATCTTTCCCGAATCCTATCGCTACTCCTCTTGCCCTCTTTGAGATCGTATCCCCGTAGTACCATTTTGGATGGTCTTTAGAGTAAAGCCTACTCCTTGACGTATGTGATATATGCGTCTCCTGAAGAAAAATCACCTCTGCCTTTAGCTGTTTTAATTCTACTAGGATTTTATGCCTCTTTTTTGCTGTGTTAAGCCCCCTGACATTATAAGACAGAAAGTTTAGTTCCATTTTCTTTTTATCTATATTCTCAATTCTGACCATATTCTCTTTTTTTTTTTTTTTTCCTCTTTTTCCCCCGCAGGGTTTCACTACTGACATCTCCCTCCCTTCCCTTCCCTCCCCTTACCCACTTTACCTCCCACTTCCCCGTCCACCCCCCCATAACCCACTTTCCCTCCCCCCCCCCCCCTCCCCCCCCCCCTGTGTTGGCCATCCTACGGCCCTCGACTTATCAGTTGGCCTCCAATCTCTGGCCATTTCTAAGTCTTTGCGCTCTAAGGTGGGGTTCGCCTAATGCCTCCTTTCCCTCCCTACTTTGATGTATCTCCTTGTAGGGGTGGGAATGGGGCTGCCCCCCCGGCCGGTCAGACCTCACACATCCCCCCACCTCTCTTCCCCTCCCCCCCCGTCTCCCCCGAGGTCCCCATCTCTTCCTCTTCTGATTTATCATTTAAGATTGGTGACGTTTAGGGTATTTCCTCAAGCTCGTCTGTCCAGCCGGGAAGACTTGGAGTTTGAATCTCCAGTTTTTCACAGAATTCTCTTAATTCTTCAGGGAAGCTTAATTTAGCTGTTATTCCATCTTTAAATGCCAACAGGCAAGCCGGAAAGCCCCATCTGTATCTAATGTTCCGTACTCTCATCTGGTCCAAGAGAGGTTTCAGAAGATGTCTTCTGGAAAGGGTCTCAAATGCTAGGTCCGGGAAGATTTGTATTTCTGTTTCCGCGTATTTTAATGGGGATTTTCCCCTTAATTTCCTCCAGATCTCCGCTTTATCTTCATAATGTTCAAACCTTACGATAATATCGCGGGATCTTCCCCTTCCTGTTTCTTCAGATCCTATCCTCCCGACCCGATGTACCCTCTCTAACAAAGGGAGTGCCCCCTCTACATTGTCTAGTGTGGGGCGAAGTATATCTTTCAAAACCTCCCTTAAATCTTCTTTCTTGTTCTCTGGGACATTTCTTATTCTCAGATTTAGTCTTCTATTTCTGTTTTCCTGGTCTTCGAGTCGATAGAGAATTCTTCTCTGGTTCTGAGAAATTAATTTGACTTGCGTCTGTACTTTGTTTAATTTCTGTTCTTGATTCTCAGTTCTTTCTTCCACGGCTTCAACTCTCGTTAGTAAATGACCCAGGTCGCTTCTTAGCATGCTAATATCTGATCTTATAGAGTTCTCCAATTTTTGGAGCATCTCCCTCATGGCCCCTTTTGTTATTCCCAGATCATCCATCCTGTGATCTTCACATTTACTTAGTTCCAACTCGCTCTCCGTTGTCAATTCATCTCTAGATTGATCTGGGGTCTCCCCTGCTGTTTTTTCCGCCCCCCTATTTTTCCCGTGGTTTGGAGGAACCTTTTCCTTCCCTCCTCCTCTCGGGCTGACTCCTTGAGTCATATACTGTTTTATAGTGCTTTCCATGGCGGCATTTTTTGGTATCTTGGGGCCCCCCTTAGCGGATTGCTTTGAGGCTCTACTCATTTAACTTTTTTTTGTTTCCCGTGGTCGTCTCCCCAGTTTGTTGATCTCCTCACGTTCTCTTTCCACGGTAATGGTTTTACAACAGAGATTTCCCTCCGATCTGCCCCTTAAATTTATTTACCAGGGTAATACCCCTTGGATATAGTTGAACGGTTTTCTCCCCTGAGTCTGTCGGCCTAATACTTCTGTCAATATTTCCCCTCCTAATTTGTGGTCAGTCAGGGGCAAATAATCTCTGACCCACACCTTTTCTCTTTTTTTTTTTAGAGACAAGAGGAGAGAGTCAATATTAAATTATGTGGCACCACAGTCAGATTCTATCAAACCATTCAGAGAGCCATTCAAGAGAAAGTAAGCGCGGGAAAGTACTGAGCAGCAGCTAAACTTATCCGTCCGGTGCGTTACTCCTCTGCGTTTCCTGACCTTATCCCACCTGGTGACCTTAATGAGCATCCACCGGTTAATAGTCTACTTGTGTTCAACTCAACTATTTCCAACACTTTTATCCCTTATGGGATTTCTTGCTTATTTCCGTTCACTCAACAGTTATTTCAATATAGGTCATATACAGAGAGATGAGAAAAATGCCAGGCTACTGCCCAACTTATCTGTTCTAAGTGTTATTCCCCAGTATATCCTGGAGCTGTCCTCCTAAGTAAACACATATAGCGCATATAAACCGTCCACTTTGACCTTGACCAACAGCTTTAAATATAGGGAGTTTTACATACAATTTTATCATACTTGCTGTTCCTACTTCTTGCTGCTGGGATGGCCATCCCTCAATTTATTGAGTTTTATGCAACTGATGGAAAAGAAGGAAGGAGGAGAGAAAAAAAAAAAAAGGGAAAGGGATATCCACATCAATATCAATCAGCATTATAGCCTTATAGTCAGCTGAAAGTTTCCAGATGGAATCTAAAATTTCCTGCCATTTGCTGCTTATTTTATCAATTACATTCAAACATATGTTTCCTGTACACATAGAATGTATCCCACCGGACTACAGCCATCAAACTTATCTGTTTGTTCCTGAGTTGCCCAGCTCGTTTTCCGGTGTTTCTCTCCCTCCTAAGCTCCTGGCTTCTCTGCGTTCCTCCGGGGGACCCGTGGGGGGGGGGAGCGGGGGGGCGGAAGTTTATCGTGTCCCGGCCGGCAGGCGGGCAGGTGCCAGAGTAGGCTCGTACATCTGTAGGCTCATGCTGTAGTACGTCGGAGCTTCCCGGGGCCTCTCACTCTCCGACCGTCTCCTATCTCTTCCTCCGCACGTCCTCTCCTGGCAGCCTCTTCAAACCCCTCCCTCCGCAGTGAGCGTATCTACGTCATCCCCCCGTCAGGCCGACAAGGTTCTGACCCTACTGTCCTATCTTCCGACACCGACATGCACTGTATGAACTAGTAGTCCATGTTTTATATATTTTTATTTTTTTTGCTGCATCTACTTTTTCTTAGTTAATGTACTTGATATATTTAGATTTGTTCTATATTTTGCACATTCACTTGACACGCTATATTGCATTTTTTTGCACAGTTGTGTTTACTATTATTAGAGTGTACGTATATGGATTTCTGTTGTCCAGATACTGGCCTATGATTGCTATTATATATTTACCTAGCTCATTACGCAACATATAAGGTAAAAGGTATTTTTTATATTAAGTCCATATCCATTTATATAGTTCTCTTTCATTACCTCTCATCTATAGCTCCATTATCTAACCCCCCTGTTTGCTTCCCCCCCACCCCGTCCCTTCTTTTTTCTTCCCTTTTTCTTTCTCTCTATTTCTTTCTTGTCTCATACTGCACGACACTATCATTTATAATTGGCAAAACTTTTGGGGTAGGTAAACCCCTTTTCTAGTGTACGCAGCAGTTTTCTGTTTCTTTGTTTGGTTGGCTGGCGCAACATGTATGAGGTGAATCTGGGATCGACAACTACAAGCATTCTATTTTTATATGTGAAATTCTGACAATTCAGGACTCTTGAGACAATGGAGGCGAGGGAAGGTCAGGGTAGGCAAAGAAGAGGGTGCAGGAGATGATCACCAGCACCAGCACCGTGATATACAGCACTGACACCTGCACCGTGATAGAGTGCACTGACACCAGCACCGAGATAGAGAGCACTAACAGCAGCACTGATACCAGCAACTTGCTGCTGGGCCCCAAAAATATGACACCGCTCAACCTCTTCAAAGAGGAGGGTACGGGCATATCGTACGGTGTGCTTTTTAGGTTGTGATTAGCAGACTGTACCTCACTCAACCCTATATACTGTAGTACACTATACCTTACCAGTCCTTATAAGGACCTTTGTGGAACTAGTAGGTTGTGATTAGCAGACTGTACCTCAGTCCCTATACAGATAAAGGACTGCTGCAGAATTGGGCAGCAGTCAGCAGTAGTGCACCTCAACCCTATATATTGTGGACCTATACCAGTCCTTAAGGATTAGCAGACTGTACGTCACTAAACCCTATATACTCTAGTACGCTATACCTTACCAGTCCTTAGAAGGACCTTTGTGCAACTAGTAGGTTGTGAATGATTAGCAGACTGTACCTCAGTCCCTATACTGATAAAGGACTACTGCAGCAGAAGGGCAGCAGTCAGCAGTAGTGCACCTCAACCCTATATATTGTGGACCTATACCAGTCCTTAAGGAATAGCAAACTGTACCTCACTCAACCCTATGTACTGTAGTACCCTATACCTTACCAGTCTTTATAAGGACCTTTGTGGAACAAGTAGGTTGTGAATGATTAGCAGACTGTACCTCAGTCCCTATACTGATAAAGGACTACTGCAGCAGAAGGGCAGCAGTCAGCAGTAGTGCACCTCAACCCTATGTATTGTGGACCTATACCAGTCCTTACGGAATAGCAGACTGTACCTCATTCAACCCTATGTACTGTAGTACCCTATACCTTACCAGTCCTTATAAGGACCTTTGTGGAACAAGTAGGTTGTGAATGATTAGCAGACTGTACCTCAGTCCCTATACTGATAAAGGACTACTGCAGCAGAAGGGCAGCAGTCAGCAGTAGTGCACCTCAACCCTATATATTGTGGACCTATAACAGTCCTTAAGGAATAGCAGACTGTACCTCACTCAACCCTATGTACTGTAGTACCCTATACCTTACCAGTCCTTATAAGGACCTTTGTGGAACTAGTAGGTTGTGAATGATTAGCAGACTGTACCTCAGTCCCTATACTCATAAAGGACTGCTGGATATAGGGCAGCAGTCAGCAGTAGTGCACCTCAACCCTATATATTGTGGACCTATACCAGTCCTTAAGGAATAGCAGACTGTACCTCATTCAACCCTATGTACTGTAGTACCCTATACCTTACCAGTCCTTATATGGACCTTTGTGGAACTAGTAGGTTGTGAATGATTAGCAGACTGTACCTCGGTCCCTATACTGATAAAGGACTACTGCAGCAGAAGGGCAGCAGTCAAGTATAATATTCTTTCTATATTTGGAAGAAAGAATATTATATGTGTACAAGCCTATTACCATACCAGTCCTGAAAAGAACCTTTGTGGACCTAATAGTAACAGCTACTGATTAAACTGACTGTCCCTCACTGCCTCACACACAGCTTCCTGCCTGTCCCTATTTAAACTGACAAAACAGAGGCTGCTGGAACAATAACTTGAATAGCACTTTTGTGGACCTAATAGTAACAGCTAATGATTAAACTGACTGTCCCTGCAGCACACAGCGTCCTGTCCCTCTCTCTACACTGACAAAAGACAGCCTGCTGCAAAAATCAGTAGCACAGCAGTGCCTCAAACCTATATCCTGAACTACACCTAACACCTATACCAGTCCTGAAAAGAACTTTTGTGGACCAAATAGCTAGCGATTTGGGTCACTGCAGTCTCTCCCTGCTCCACACAGCAACCTCTCCCTATAGTGACAGAAGAAAGAATGTAAAATGGCTGCCAGATCGGGTCTATTTATAAGTTAGGGGGAATGTCCAAGTGTCCATGTGCTGTAATGTCTCAATTGGCTGTCCTGTACCCCATGATGGATGTGTCATCATAGGTCAAAGTTCTTTTACACAGTAAACACGGAAGTCCGCCGGGCGAACGGCGGCAATAGTCCACCGATCGGGCAGACGGCGAACAGCCGAAATTCGCCGCAAAACGACCGCCGGGCGAACCGTTCGGCCATCCCTACATATCAGCCTTTAAAATTCGCACCTTTGATTTCTCAAGTTCGAATCCCAAAGACTTTAACGGTGTTCGAATGTTCGTGCAAACTTCCAGTCCATTTGCAGGTTCTAGATGCGAACCGGAGGGTGTTCGGCCCATCCCTAGTAACAAGCAGGGCCCTCTGATCCCTCTTGTATTGAATTGTACTGTAACTATACTTTCTCCCTCATTTTTTAAAGCACTGCGCAAACTGTTGGGCTATTTAAATCTTGCATAATAATAATAATAATTATATGTTGGTAGCCAGTCCATCCTTAGCTTTCTGTCAGGAATGTGATTATGACAAACCTTTATCTGCTTCTTAACTAAGGATGAGCCGAACACCCCCAGTTCGGTTCGCACCAGAACCTGTGAACAGACCTAAACTTTGTGTGAACTTTAGAACCCTATTAAAGTCTATGGGACTCAAACTTTCAAAATAAAAATAAAAAGTGGGTCCTGCACCAGGGGACATTTATCAATGCAAAAAAAAGTTTTAAAAACTGCATTTTTTTTTCGGGAGCAGTGATTTTAATAATGCTTAAAGTGAAACAATAAAAGTGTAATATTCCTTTAAATTTCGTACCTGGGGGTGTGTATAGTAGGCCTGTGAAGGGACGCATGTTTCCCGTGCTTAGAACTGTCCTTGCATAGTGTAATTTCTGCAGGAAAAAAAGTCATTTAAAATCACTCGCGGCTATAACGATTTGTCGGCTCCCCGTAATACAGAGAACAGTAATTGAAAGTCATTGATGAAAAAAAAAAAGCGTGGGGTTCAATTACCAGGTCCTTCAGGTCTGGTATGAATATTAAGGGGAACCCCGCATCAAATAAAAAAAAAATTACGTGGGGCTCCCCTCAAAGGTTCTGATATGGATTTTAAGGGGAACTCCACGCCAAATTAAAAAAAAATGGCGTGGAGTTCCCCCTAAAAATCCTTACCAGACCCTTTATCTGAGCACGCAACCTGGCAGGCCACAGGAAAAGAGGGGAGCCCCCCTCGAACCATACCAGGCCACATGCCCTCAACATTGGGAGGATGCTTTGGGGTCCCCCCCAAAGCACCTTGTCCCCATGTTGATGAGGACAAGGGCCTCATCCCCACAACCCTGGTCGGTGGTTGTGGGGGTCTGCAGGCGGGGGGCTTATCAGAATCTGGAAGCCCCCTTTAACAAGGGACCCCCAGATCCCACCCCCCCCCCCCCTGTTTGAAATGGTAAGGAGGTACAAAAGTACCCCTACCATTTCACAAAGAAAGTGTAAGAAATTGTTAAAAAAGACACACACCGTTGCAAAAGTCCTTTATTAAAAATAATTTTTTTTTTAAAAAGATTCCAGCGGTGGTAATCCACTCTTGCTATCCAGCGACGGATGATCTGATCTCTGGGGTCCAGCGATGGCTGATTTGATCCAGCGATGGGTGATCTCTCCCTCCAGTGCAGCACATCCATCCTCTGTCTCCACCAGACACTGCGAGGATCCCGGCAGCCTGGAGGTTCAGGAGGGTGGGGGCGCTCTCTCTTCCCCCCCTCTTTTCCTGTGGCCTGCCAGGTTGTGTGCTCGGATAAAGGGTCTGGTATGGATTTTTAGGGGGAACTCCATGCCATTTTTTTTCAATGACTTTCAATGACTGTTCTCTGTATTATGGGGAGCCAACAATTCATTATAGCCATGAGTGATTTTAAATGACTTTTTTTTCCTGCAGAAATGACACTTTGTGCAGGGACAGTTCTAAGCACAGGAAACATGCGCCCATTCACAGGCATCTATACACACCGCCCAGGTACAAAATTTAAAGGAATATTACACTGTTATTGTTTCACTTTAAGCATTATTAAAATCACTGCTCCCGAAAAAACTTCAGTTTTAAAAAAAAAATTTGCATTGATACATGTCCCCTGGGGCAGGACCCAGGTCCCCAAACATTTTTATGACAATAACTTGCATATACTGTAAGCTTTTAAAATGAGCACTTTAGATTTCTCCCATATACTTGTACAGGGTGTTCCGCGGCTTTTTGAATTTGCCGCGAACATCCAAAATTGCTGTTAACATGATCCATATGTGGAATAGTGATGAGCGAACCAAGCAAGTTTGGTTCACTGGGCGTTTGCCGTAAACTTTAAATAATTTGCAAACCTCAAACATAATGCCCTACTCTCACTGAAGTTTGTGAAAGTAAATTTTGTCATTTTTTTTCTGTCCTTTTTCTAGACCATATTGACACATTTTGGCAAAAAGAAAATGGTTTGGATAGCTAAGTCCTACCATGGGAGCCCTGTACTCATAAAAAACATGTTTTAAAAATACCGTTTGGCAGAAATTGGGTCTTTTAACCACTTCAATACCAAGCACTTAGACACCTTCCTGCCCAGACCAATTTTCAGCTTTCAGTGCTGTTGCACTTTGAATGACAATTGCGCGGCCATGCTACACTGTACACAAACAGAATTTTTATCATTTTGTTCCCACAAATAGAGCTTTATTTTGGTGGTATTTTATCACCTCTGTGATTTTAATTTTTTGCATGTTTTTCTTTGTTTCTGTTAAATTTTTTGTAAATAAGTACGTTTTCTTCTTCAATGACGGGCACTGATATGGCTGCAATGACGGGCACCGATGAGAGGTGGTAGTGATGAGGTGGCCCTGACGGCCACTGATGGACACTGATAGGTGGAACTGATGGGCACTGATAGGTGGCACTGGTATGCAGCACTGATGGGCACTCATAGGCTGCACTGACGGGCACTGATAAGGCGGCACTGATGGGCACCGATGAGAGGTGGTAGTGATGAGGTGGCCCTCACGGCCACTGATGGACACTGATGGGCACTGATAGGTGGCACTGGTATGCAGCACTGATGGGCACTCATAGGCGGCACTGATGGGCACTTATGGGTGGCACTAATGGGTACTTATTGGTGGCACGGATAGGTGGCATGGATGGGCACTGATAGGTGGATACTGATAGGTGGCACTGCTGGAGACTGATGGGTGGCACTGATGGGTGGCATTGCTGAGTGATGGGTGGCACTGATGACACTGGTACATGATCGTTCCAGTCAGTGCCCATTTGTGGGCATTGACTGGCACAGATTAGACATCATTTGCACATGTGGATGGCCAGGGGGTACATACCTGGTCATCCACATGTTGCCCACTTCCCTGGTGGTCTGGTGGTCCAGTGTGGGCATCTGAGGGGGGGCTGCACTGATAAACAATTAGCGCAGAACCCCCCCTGTCAGGAGAGCCACCGATCGGCTCTCCTCTACTCGCGTCTGTCAGACGCGAGTGAGGAAAAGCCGATCACCAGCTTTTCCTGTTTACATCGTGATCAGCCATGATTGGACACTGCTGATCACATGGTAAAGAGACTCCTGCCGGAGGTCAGACTGACACACCGCTCCACTGATCGCCACGTTCGCCCAGGGGCATGCTATCCTGAAGGATGTCATATGACGCCTAGTCAGGATAACGAAACCACCGCCCGGCCATAATTCTGCTATAGGCCGGACAAGAAGTGATTAATAAAGCAAAAAAGGGCAAAATTAAAAGTACACAACTCTTTTAAATGCTTAGCGGGGTGCATTAAACTTGAATGTGAAGTGGTGCACCTGTAGGATGAACTGCAGCAAAAGTGACATTTTATAGGAGAGCTACAAGGTTCAGGTCTGGCCATTGACCTGCAATGCAATAGAAATAAGATATTATAGGTTCTATATATATATATATATATATGTAATCTATCAGGTGCTAAAGAGGTGTGACCTCACGTGAACACTCCGCACGCTGCTTTTCATCTTTTCTAGAAAAAAAATAGGGATTTTTGGTTCACACATGTTGAAAGATTTAAACAAGATGGAAGCAGTTTAAATAGCTAACAAAAATCTTATACACATAACAGTACATACTGTACATAAATGCTGATTCATGGTGTCCACAAGGCTTTACTGGCCTTTCACATCCTTGAAGGGTTCATGCTATGAATGCACCACTCCCACTTCAGAACCACATGTCCCCATACTTCTCCTGCATTCACAAAGTTTATCTTGCCCTCTTTAAAATTTACAGGCTACAACATTGCTCTTGGTATCTAACATTTGCCATTCCACAACACTGATCACTCCATCTTAACTGGTTCCCGACCATGTCATGCAGATATACTATGGTACAATGGCTCTCCTGGGCAAAATCCTGTAAGTCCTACCCTTTTTCCTGCGACTAGGGGGCTCGTGTGTGTGAGCACTGCGTGGTGGGGGGCCAAATGCGCATGGCCACTGGCCACACGCAAACGCGTTGACGAGTGCCAGCACAGGGATTTGTGTGTGTAAACACACAAATCCCTGTGCTGTCAGAGGAGAGGAGAGGAGAAGAGCCATATCGTTTGTATTAAGTAGGGAAAAGTATATGTATATGTATATGTCTCCTCTCCTAGTCCATCCTATGTCCATACAGTTAAAACACACTGAGGAAACACAATTTACCCCTTGATCGCCCCCTAGTGTTAACCCCCTCCCTATCAGTGACATTTACACAGTAATCTGTGCATTTTTATAGCACTGATCGCTGTATAAATACCAATGGTCCTAAAAAAGTGTCAGAAGTCTGCGATCTGTCTGTCGTAATGTCGCAGCACCGTCATTACTAGTAAAAAAAAAAAAAAAAATGCCATAAATCTTTCCTATAGTTTGCAAATGCTATAACTTTTGCGCAAACCAATCAATATGCACTTATTGTGACTTTTTTACCAAAAATATGTAGAAGACAATATAGTGGCCTAAGCTAATGAAGAATTTTTTTTTTTTTTAATGTGGGGGATATTTATTATAATAAAATTTAATGTAGCACCAGTACCGTAACGAGTACATGATATATCTTTAAATTTCGTTTTTTCGCAAAACTGTAATGAGTTTTGGGACTGATTGTGCTAAATTGTACTTTGACATCAGTTTGGCTGGGCTGTATAGAAGTTCTGCCTGGTCATAGGTGGGGTTGTACACCTGTGGGAGGCTATGGAACGCAGTCTGGTTGGACGCATTGGGTACCAATCTCTATCTAGGAACCAATCAGTGGGTGTGTTTGTCTCACTGCATAGTCTGGGAAGGGGTACTTAAGGTCCCAAAGTCACGTGGTTCTGGGTTCCCGTCCAGAAGTTGTTGCTGACTCCATGGTCCTGGTCCTCCTGACCAGCCTCAGGGGCCCTCATGGCCTGGGGTGTGGATCCAAGCCTCAGAACTGGCTAGTTCGAGGCGCAGTAACTGGAAGGAGGATTCTAAGGTGTTCCGGTGCCGTCTCAGGTTTGGAGAGGCCCAGCAACTCTACACGCGACCAGGGGAGGACTCTTCAGTGAGAGAGCCATGCACAAGGCTGGCTGCTCGTTAAGAGCCTGGAAGCTGAGCTGCCATGGACATTGATTGAATCCACAATTCTTACAGTATCGCCGGACCGGCTAAAAGATTCTGGTACAGTAAGAAAAGTTCCTACTTCTACCCTTCCAGTTGTAACCAAGTTTCCAACCAAGTCTGTGTGAGAGACTTTGAATGCTAGAATTGCCTGTTGGCTCCTAAACCCAAACTTAAGGATTTATCCAACAGTTAAAGAGTCCAGTTTCGAGCGGCTGTTACCTGGATTGTGTACATAGAGAGAGACTTTTGTTGAAGTCAGCAGTTCCAAGCACCTGAGCTAAACTCTACCCTGATACACTCTATTCCCAATTTAGAGACTGAGTTGTTCAACAGTTTTATGCAAAATAAAAATCTTAACAAGGAATTCAAGTGTCGGTCTCTACAGTTACTGGGTCATCAACCCTGGTAACCCCGAGCTGGAGGAGGTAATTGGTAAGCCCAGAAGAATTCAGCAGCTCCTTTGGGGGTTAGTGCTACAGTAAAAAAAAAATATATTTTTTAAATTGTCAGGCCTTTTTTGCTTATAGCGCAAAAAATAAAAACCGCAGAGGGGATCAAATACCACCAAAAGAAAGCTCTATTTGTGGGGGGGGGGGGGGGCGGGGGCAAAATTTCATTTTGGTACGGCATCAAACGACTGTGCAATTGTCAGTTAAAGCAGCGCAGTGCCAAATTGCAAAAAGTGCTCTGGTCCGGAAGGGGGTAAAATCTTCCGGGGTTGAAGGGGTTAACCATCATCCTTACATGTGTCCTGTGGTCACAGGTGTCCCCTCCTATGTCATGCAAAGTGCGTAGCATTGGGCACCCTTTTCACTACTTAGCAGTAGTGCTGTTAGCTTTTCCAGTGCTGGATCCTTAACTAAAGTTCACTTGTAAGTTCTTGCCGGTGTCCACCTTTCACCTAATGTAGTATTCTCCTTTTCTGTTCTGATTAGCTTGTTACTTGCACTCTGTTCTGATCCTCCTGTTGTCCCCACAGCCAGCTTTATAACCAACTTTCCTTAGAAACCTGATTAACCTCTCCTCCCCAGGGTAGGAAAGCAATAAAAAAAATTGTATTATTCAGCACTTAGGAACTTCTAGGTATTTATTTGAACTAAATATTTAGTATTTAGCAAGAAACCTTTGGGAACTGTCTTATTTTGCTTGCCTATCAGGCTCAGCAAAGCTGTGTGAATTGGGTTTGGTTCCTCTGGTGGCAGCAAAATCTTAAGGCCCGTACACACGATATAAAAATCGGATGGAAAAATTTGTACGACGACCTGTCTACCGATTTTCCGATCGTTAGTACGGTGCTTTCGACAGACGATTTTGCTTTTTCATCAGACAAAAGCTGGATGTGCAGACCATAAAATTTTTGTCAGATGTGAAATGAACGTCCGATTTTCATTTTATTAGTAGGACTATGCATGCTCAGAAATGAAAAAAATACATAAAAAACTATTCAACATTCCTTCACTTCTGACATTGTATTCTGTCGTCCCAAAATTTAAAAAATGTAAGTAACCTCTTCACTTTCGACACGAGACTAGCATGCCACAAAAAATGGATGTTCGTTTGTCCAAAAATCTAAGCTTGTGTACGAGGCTTTAATCTCCATTCAAGGGCACTTAGCTGTATTTTGAAAGGTAAAGGTTATTTTTTTTCTTTTAGAGTATTGAATAAAAAAGGTTATGGCGCTAAACCCGATTGGTGATGTGTTAAATTGGCCTATCGCCACAAACTAGTGTTATTAAGAAAGCGCTGTGTGCAATTAAAGTGCAAATGCTTCCTAGACAATGTAATCAATATTAAATAAATATATGTGTCCCATCATAATTAAATCCAAAACCAATATTAAGTCATCATATACGTGTCAACATTTTGTGAGTGAAACCAAAAAAATTGTAAACATAAACTTTAAGGTCACTGTAGGTATATCAAATGATATAAAATAATATAAAAGTTCTTTCAAACAACCTAGAAAGTACTACTGGTGTCCTTCAATGTTCTCATTCAGAAAAAACTGTGCAAATAGGTGCAAAGAAAGTGCAAAAAGGCTAGGGATCCAAAAACCTAATTCAGCCAAAAATCGCATATAAACGCATGTATGTCCAATACATGTCCAATATTAATATTTGGCTGATGATACTGCCACCATAGACTAATGCTGTAGTTAATACATAAAAACAGTAGGGAACGTTTCATTCGCTAGTGCAAACAGTGCTGGGTCTTCAAATAGAAACCTCCATCCCCGGTGCGCCACTCAGTGCTGTAATATGTAAATGCTCTCACCAGAATTAATGCCCCTTATGGGGCTAGATGGACATTCACAATGTAAGCCACTGTGTCGCTCTCTGGCTGCTGCTGGTGCACTGGGTGAGGTCTCCCTGTTCCGTCCGTATAGTCTCCAACGTTAGTTATACATGAGGAAAGACACATCCATAGTGTAATACGTTTAAAATCAAGTCGTTCGTTTATTTATATTTAAAACTACTCACATTTAGTATTAAAAGCATATGCATGTAACAAAACTCCGCCGTTCGTCTCTGTCCGTTCGGATGGGTGCACGCAACGTGGCCACGCCCTACGCGTTTCGTCACTCTGACATCCTCTGGAGCCCATATAAAGGAGACTGAGGAGTCTCCTGAACTCTTTGAGCACAGTGTTGGGTACATGCTCCAGGAGGATGCCCAGTGTTTGGTGGGCTCTGATGATGACACTCAGCTAGAGGATGGCAGTAGCGTGAGCGCAGAGAGAGGGGATGCTCAAGAAGGACAGCAATCTGGCAGTCATGTTCCACAAGCTGCAGCATACTGCCAGGTTTGCTACAGCGATGAAGAGGGAGGGGATGATGAGGGCACTGACTCCACGTGGGTGCCTGGAAGGAGGGAGGAGGAGGAGGAGGAGGCACATGTCCAACGATGCAGGATGCCCTCCGGGGGCCAGCTTAGGGGCAGCACACCGACTGAATCACACAGCAGAGCTCCGCCTGTGCAGGGCGCTGCCTCTGCGCGTTATTCTAAAAGTTCTTTGGTGTGGGCCTTTTTTGAGACGAGTGCATCAGATCGCACCGCTGCTATTTGCAACATATGTCTCAAGCGTATCTCACGTGGCCAAAACATCAGCCGCTTGGGCACCACATGCTTGACCAGACATATGTTGACCTGCCATGCAGCTCGTTGGCAAGCGTACCTCAAAGACCCACACCAAAGAACAAAGCGGACCTCTCCTTGCTCCTCATCAGCTGGCATCTCCAACCCCACTAGACCTTCAGTCCTCTCTGAAACCTGCTCTGAGAGGAATGAAGGTGTAGAATTAGGTGTGTCACAGAAAAGTGCTTCCGGGAACTCTGCTAGTGGTACACCCACGTCCGATTATATCAGGCAAATGTCCCTGCCCCAGCTGCTGGACCGGCGGAAGAAGTTTACTCCCAGCCATCCACAGGCCCAGCGGTTGAATGCTAGCTTGGCTAAATTGCTAGCACTTCAACTGCTGCCTTTTCAGTTGGTAGATGCGGCCCCCTTCCGTGAGTTTGTACAATGTGCGGTTCCTCAGTGGCAGGTCCCCAAACGCCACTTTTTCTCACGGAAGGCGATTCCGGCTCTCTACCGGCATGTGGAAGGCAATGTCCTTGCCTCGCTGGACAGGGCGGTCAGCGGTAAGGTGCATATTACCGCTGACTCATGGTCCAGCAGGCATGGACAGGGACGTTACCTGTCTTTCACGGCCCATTGGGTCACTCTTCTGGCTGCTGGGAAGGATGCAGGACAAGGTGCAGTAGAGTTGGAGGTTGTTCCGCCACCACGCCTCCAAAATGCTACTATTGGTTGTGACACACCTTTCTCCTCCACCCCCTCCTCTTCTTCTTCCTCCATGGCCTCTTCCAGTGCTCTGTCCTCAGAACCAGCGGTGCTCCGTAGGCGTTCCAGGGGCTACGCAAGTACGCAGGCAAAACGATGCCATGCCGTGCTTGCGCTGGTTTGTTTGGGGGACAGGAGCCACACTGGGGCGGATGTTTTGTCAGCTCTGCAGGGGCAGGCCGAGAGGTGGTTGATGCCACGCCAGCTTAAGCCAGGAATGGTGGTTTGCGACAATGGCACCAACCTCCTCTCCGCCCTCCGACAGGGACAACTGACCCATGTGCCCCGTGTAGCTCCCGTCCTTAACCTGGTGGTGCAGCGGTTCTTGGGCAGGTACCCCGGCTTACAGGATGTCCTGAAGCAGGCCAGGAAAGTCTGTGTGCATTTCCGCCGATCATTTAATGCCAGTGCTCGGCTGGCTGAGCTCCAAAAGGAGTTGAACCTGCCCAAGAACCGCCTTATATGTGACATGCCCACCAGATGGAACTCAACATTGGCCATGCTGCAGCAGCTGCACACGCAGCAGAGGGCCATCAATGAGTACCTGTGCGACTACGGCACCAGGACAGGGTCAGGGGAGCTTGGTTTTTTCTCACCACGCCAGTGGGGCATGATCAGGGATGCATGCACTGTCCTGTCACCGTTTGAGGAGGCCACAAGGATGATGAGCAGTGACAGTGCATGCATCAGTGACACTGTACCTCTTGTCCACCTCTTGGAGCATACGCTGCGTGGAATAATGGACAGGGCACTTGAGGCAGAACAGAGGCAGGAAGAGGAGGACTTCCTTGCCTCTCAAGGCCCCCTTTATCCAGACAGTGTTCCTGCTGTGCCACCCATCACACAGGAAGAGGATGAGGAGGAGGAAGAGGAGGAGGAGGATGATTGTGTCAGCATGGAGGTGGAGGCTGGCACTCAGCATCAGCATCAGCAGCAGCAGCAGTCTTATAGGGATGATTTACAGTCCCAAGAAACACGTGGACTTGTACGTGGCTGGGAGGAGGTAGCTGCGGATCATGTTGTCCTTAGTGACCCAGAGGACTCCGGACCGAATGCCTCAGCTAACCTACGCTGCATGGCCTCCCTGATCCTGCAAAGCCTGCGGAAGGATCCTCGTATTCTTCGGATCAAGGAGAGGGACCATTACTGGCTGGCCACTCTCCTTGATCCACGGTACAAGGGTAAGGTTGCCGACCTTATCTTGCCATCGCAGAGGGAGCAGAGGATGAGACATCTCCGGGAGGCCTTGCAGAAAGGTCTGTGCAATGCGTTCCCAGAGACTGGGAGGTTACAAACTCCTGGTCCTGGACAACGTGTTGCTGAGGCATCGGTCAGAAGGAGCGGTGGAGAAGGTGGCCGTCTGACTGATGCTTTCAGACAATTTTTTAGTCCGCAGCCCCAAGGTATGATTGGTTCCAGCACCCATCGCCAGCGTCTGATTTACATGGTGCAGGAATACCTAGGGGCAAGGTCAGACTTGGACACCTTTCCCACCGAAAATCCTCTGGCTTACTGGGTCTTGAGGATGGATCACTGGCCAGAGCTTGCACAGTATGCAATTGAGCTACTGGCCTGTCCTGCATCCAGCGTTCTTTCGGAACGCACCTTCAGTGCTGCTGGTGGCTTTGTTACCGATCACAGGGTGCGCCTGTCCACCGAATCAGTTGATCGACTGACCTTCATCAAGATGAATCAGTCTTGGATCACCCACAGCTACCAAGCACCTGAAGCTGATGTAACCGAATAATTTTTTTTGAAATACCACATCCCTTCAAGACTGCCTATGCTGATGCTGAGTGACTGTCCTGTTATGTTGATTGTCTATCCTCTTCCTCCTCCGCTGATATGTTGGAAGAACATTTTTGGTTCTGGGTGATGCCAGCAGCCCAATTTTTCTGCCCCTGTTTAACAGGGGCATTTAAGTACAATTTTTGATGCAACGCTTTGCAGCAGGGCTAATTCCTGCAATAAAACTAGAGTATATGGCAGAGGTTGCAGTGTGGTGGCACCAGCACCAGTGCCTAAGGCCCAATTTTTCTGCCCCTGTTTAACATGGACATGTAATTACAATTCTTGATATAATATTTCACAGGAGGGCCCCTTCCTGTGCCCACCCAGAGTAACGGTGAGGACTTATAGTGTTGTGGCACCAGCACCACAACCACCAAAGGTCAATTTTTCTACCACTGTTCAACAATGGCATGTAATTACAATTCTTGATATAATCGTTCACAGCAGGGCGCTCCAGCGCCCACCAAGAGTCACTTTGAGGGCTTACAATGTTGTGGCAAAACCAACACCTTGTTCCGCCATTTCTGCAGAGCATATATGGCAGGCCCCTACTTTCAAACATCCAACTTACAAACATCTCCGACTTGCAAACGCAAGGAGACAGCAGCAAGTGAGATGAAAAAAGATGGACGACAAAAAAAATTATACAGGGGTGATAACCCTTTTCTATGTTTTCCAAAAAGCTTAAAAATAGTTTTTTTGACTGGAGCTACACTTTAAATATGTACCAGTTGAAAATTACAAACAGATTCAACTTAACACAACAAACCTACACAGTCCCTGTCTTGTTTGCACCGCCTGTATACTGCTGTTCTGAGTATATAGGGCCTGGGGGCCACACGCATTTCCTTTTTTTAATATGGGTACAGGGTTCCCCTTAATATGCGTACAAGACCCAAATAGGCTGGTAATGGGCAGGGAGGGCTACCCATGCCATTTTTCTGAATGATTTTCAACCATATTGCAGTTACCAGATATAACATTAAAACCGCAAGCAGTTTTAAATGGTGTTATTTCCGTTTAATGTCATTTTGTGCAGGGACTGTTCTAAACACGAGAAACATGTGGCACTTCACAGGCATACTACAGACACCCCCCAAGCACCATATTTAAAGGAATATTTTACTTTTTTTTTTCACTTTAATCGTCAGTAAAATCAGTGCTCCCGCCAAAACGGCCATTTTTAAAAACATTTTAGGCATTGACCCATGTCCCCTGGGGCAGGAGCCAGGTCCCCAAACCCTTTTTAGGACAGTATCTTGCATATTAGCCGTTAAAATTAGCACTTTCCATTTCGAACGTTCGAGTCCCATAGACTTCAATGGGGTTCTAACGTTCGTAACGAACGTGGGGTCCGTTCGAAAGTTCTGGTGCGAACCGAACCGGGGGGTGTTCGGCTCATCCCTACCCAGCACTGTTTGCACTAGCGAATGAAACGTTCCCTACTGTTTTTATGTATTAACTACAGCATTAGTCTATGGTGGCAGTATCATCAGTCAAATATTAATATTGGACATACATGCGTTTATATGCGATTTTTGGCTGAATTAGGTTTTTGGATCCCTAGCCTTTTTGCACTTTCTTTGCACCTATTTGCACATTTTTTTCTGAATGAGAACATTGAAGGACACCAGTAGTACTTTCTAGGTTGTTTGAAAGAACTTTTATATTATTTTATATCATTTGATATACCTACAATGACCTTAAAGTGAATGTTTACAATTTTTTTGGTTTCACTCACAAAATGTTGACACGTATATGATGACTTAATATTGGTTTTGGATTTAATTATGATGGGACACATATGTTTATTTAATATTGATTACATTGTCTAGGAAGCATTTGCACTTTAATTGCACACAGCGCTTTCTTAATAACACTAGTTTGTGGCGATAGGCCAATTTAACACATCACCAATCGGGTTTAGCGCCATAACCTTTTTTATTCAATACTCATTGAGTATTGAATACTCATACTCACTCACTCACTCACTTATTCAATAAAATTTCCCTCCCCTCCTTGTCAAGGAAGTGAGGGCTTCAGGTAAAGGCAGCTCTAACCTTGTATTTTTGTTTCACACATTTTTCATCACATTGGAGTTTTTTTATTTCTATTTTTATACAATCAGTGTTTTTTTCCATAGCGCGACTTTACTCACTTATTTACATTTTTTTTCTTTTAACTTCTGTCACAACACACAGAACAGGTTTCACAGAAGTGAAAGAAAGGTGGCACCTTGGCCATCATTCACAAGTCAAAATAAAACTGTTCTGGAAGCTCTAACAAGGGATTCAGGCTGCCCACTATGTAATGGAGTGGCTTTGACAGTCTATGAACCATACCAAGCACCCAATCCAGCACTCAGAACAGGCTATCTAGCATTTCAAGCATCGGATCCAGCCCCCAGAAACCCCAGGTCAATCACCATGTTGTAAGCCTGTTTCAGAATAACAACATTCATGGGCCAAATATTTGATATGGCAGTTGAAGAAGGGGTTGGGGCCTTGCCCCAAGTTACATTACACAAATAAGTTGTAAGGAGTGACCTGGTAAACTTGTTTTAGAAGATCCACCTTTCACATGGGATTGCTTGTCCGGTCCCTGAAAGAATTGGTTTGCAGTCAAAACTCCTTCTTTGAGGTCCCAGAACAGGCATAAGTCAAGAGACCTTGTTATACTGGATTTCTAAAAACAGCTACTAGAATGCAAGGCTAAAAGCCTTGGCCCTATGTTTCAGCTGCTAAATAAGACATTAGTGTTGAGCAGTAATCTGGGACCCCATCTGAGGTTCCAGAATATGTACTAAGAATGCTTGGTGAATTGGTGGAATGGATAAATAGCATGTTAGGTGTCCTACTCCTATTACTATAAAGTATGATTAGCAAACTTGTCCCTGTGTTACAGATCCCAGAACAGGCATAAGTCATGAAAAGTCGCCTGGATGGCACTAAACATGTGTGTATAGTTCCAATTACTGAATCAAACCTTTGAAGACATCCTGTAGCTTCCCCACTGAAATATAACAATGTACCCCACTAAGGAAGTGACTGAATACTTTTCTGGTGGGTGGTGTGTTAAAACTCTGTGTACCACTGCTATCTGACACTATCTATCAATGCAATATAGTACAGTAGTGACATAGGAGTTAGCAGGGGTAACCACAGTGGCTAGGGCTTTCTGAGCCCTTGTACACACGGTCGGAGAATCTGTCGGAATGAGTCTTATCGGACCGTGTCGTCAGATAATCCGACTGTGTGTGGTATGCATCGGACTGATTCCGTCCGAGTCTCCGTCCGACCCAATTTTCCAACATGTTGGAAATATTTCCCAACCAACTGGACCGGACGGACCTAATCCGATCATGTGTAGAGCATTTTCATCAGACTAAGTGCCACGCATGCTCAGATCAAATTCCTACATCAAAGCTATTGGCTACTAGCCTGAATGTAGTCCCATCGTAACGAAATTATGTCATCACGTTCTGAAAGATCGGATTTTTTGCCAACTTGGCCCGACCGTGTGTATGCAACAGTTTCGGACACAATCCGTCGGACTAAATCCGACGAGCAAAATCCGACGGATTTGGTTGGCAAAATCTCAGACCGTGTGTATGTGGGCTAACATTCATGGGAGTGTGCTGAAAACCTGGGGATACTGTTCCTTCTGTCAGAAAAAGTCATTTTTATTTCATCTGCATAGCGTAGCGCCTACTAGACATGTGCAAAAGGAAAAAATGTGTTTAGTTTCGTTTTAATTCGTTAATTCATTAATTTAGTTTAGTTAGTTATATTCGTTAACTTCCTTAAATTCGTTTTCGGATTTCTACCAAATTTGAAAAATCGGCCACATTCGAAAATATTTCTACCGGATTCTAAATGATTTCAACATGATTGGAAATTATTTCAACCGCATTTGAAATGATTTCAACATGATTCGAAATTATTTCAACCGCATTTGAAATGATTTCAACATGATTCGAAATTATTTCAACCGCATTCGAAAATATTTTGTGACCCAACTTTAGGGCCATGTATCTTAGGGTCACTTGGTGCTAGAAACTCCAAATTTGGATACGTTGTAGTGCTAGTACTATTGTGTTTGCATACCAAATTTTTGCTATAAGTGACCCCGAGATATGTGGCCCCAAAATCGGGTCGCAAAATGTCATTCTCTGCTGCAGAAAAACCGGAGTTAGACTTACCGGTAACTCTTTTTCTAGGAGTCTTCCAGGACAGCCTCTGAGATATAGGGCTCCTCCCTCCGGGACAGGAAACACGTCAACCCAATCTAATAAAAGGTGTGGTCCTCCAGGCCCTCCTCAGTTTTACTCCAAGAACCGCCGGAAGGCTCTGAAAGACATAACACACTAACAATCACGTTAGTACACATCCTCACCACTTAGTCCAACTTAAACAACTTTGGGTGGGAAACCAGGCTGTCCTGGAAGACTCCTAGAAAAAGAGTTACTGGTAAGTCTAACTCCGGTTTTCTCATATCGTCTTCCAGGACAGCCTCTGAGATGATAAGCAAGGAGCTCACCTTGTCAGGGCGGGACCACTGCCTGGAGGACCTTACGTCCAAAAGTCTGCTCTTTATCAGACCATAAATCCAGACGGTAATGTCTTGCAAACGTTGAGTAGCTGGACCACGTTGCTGCCTTGCAGATCTCCTCCGGAGAGGCTCCAGCCCTCTCTGCCCATGATGCGGAAACCGCCCTTGTAGAGTGTGCCTCAACTAAGGGTGCCTGCTTCCCCTCTAATTCATAGGCTTTAACTATCGCCATTCTTATCCACCTGGCGATAGACGATTTGGACGCCTTGCAGCCCTTGCGGGCGCCCGAAAAATTAACAAAAAGTGAGTCTGACTTCCTGAAGACCTTAGTGGCCTCTAAAAAAATTAATAGACTTCTCCTGACGTCTAACAAACTTAAAGATCTCGCCTCCTCCTCTCCTGAGGTTGAGAAAAATGTTGGTAAAATAATATCCTGTGTCCTATAAAAAGTGGACACAACCTTAGGAAGAAAACTAGGGTCAGTCTTAAGTACTACCCTGTCCTCTAAAATTAACAAAAATGGCTCTCTGACCGAGAGCGCCTGCAGATCACTGACCCTTCTAGCTGACGTGATCGCTATCAAAAACACAGTCTTTAGTACCATCCACTTAAGTGATGCTCCCTCTAATGGTTCAAATGGATCTTGGGTCAAAGCCCTAAGAACCAAGGCCAAATCCCAAGTAGGACAGGTCTTCATTCTCACAGGCCTGGATCTAGATAAAGCCTTGAAGAAGTTCCTGACAAAGGGATTCTGCTGAAGGGAGGACTGAAGGAAAACACTTAAGGCCGCCACCTGTACCTTTAGAGTGCTGATAGATAGGCCCAGCTCTACCCCTGCTTGTAGAAAATCTAGGACTGCCGGGACCCCAGGACTTGCAATCCCCTGTTCTCGCAACCAGGAATTAAACCTCTTTCCTATCTTGGCGTAAATTGCTCTAGTAACTGGTTTACGGCATTCTAACAAGGTCTTAACCACTCTTTCTGAAAAACCCTGTGATCTTAAGATCTGTTCCTTAGATACCAGGCCGCAAGCTTGAGCCTCTCTATCTGAGGATACAGGATCGGCCCCTGGGAAAGAAAATCCTCCCTCACTGGTAGAAACAGCGGAGGATGAACAGCCAATCTCTTTATGCTGGCAAACCAGGGTCTCCTTGGCCAAAAAGGAGCCACTAAAATGAGGTCCGTAGCTTCCGATCGGAACTTCTGCAGGACCTCCGCCACCATCCTTACAGGAGGAAAGGCATAACACAGGCCGAACAGCCATGGATTGGCAAGGGCGTCTATCCCCCTGGCCCGATCCTGTGGGTGAACCGAAAAAAATTGCGTCACCTTCCTGTTGCCTTCTGTTGCAAATAGGTCTATTTCTGGCCTTCCCCAGCATGACACAATCTCCTCGAACACTTCCTTGTTGAGGGACCACTCGTCCTGACCTATCTTCTGGCGACTGAGAAAGTCGGCCAGCAAATTCTGAGTTCCCTTCAGGTGAATGGCTGATATTGAGGACAAGTTCTTCTCTGCCCAGCAGAAGATTCTGTCCACAATCACCTGCAGCGCGGGGCTTCTGGTTCCCCCTTGCTTGTTCAGGTAGGCTACTGCTGCCACATTGTCTGAACGAACTTGCAGGTCCCTGCCCTGTAACTGGGACTGGAAGGTTTCTATAGCCTTCCAAACCGCCAGAAGCTCCTTCTGGTTTGAGGAACGACCTGTCTCTAGATTCGACCAGGTACCTTGGGCTAAGATTCCCTCTAGGTGGGCACCCCAACCCAGCGCACTGGCATCGGTCGTGACCACCACCGTAGCTTGTGGGGACCAGGGAAGACCCCTGTCTAGGTTGACCTGGGCCCGCCACCACCACAGAGACCTCCTGACTGCCGAGGATAGGGGCATAACCTGATCCAGGCTCTGCTGCCTGCCATCCCAATAACGGAGCATGAGTCTCTGTAAAGGGTGCTGATGATGCCTTGCCCAGGCCACCGCTGGAAAGCATGATGTCATCAACCCCAGGACTCTCATAACCTCCCTGATCTGGGCTTCCCGACCTGATTGAAGCTGGGCTACCGCCTGTTCTAGCTTGCTGATCTTCTCCGCAGGAAGAAATACCCTCATCTCCACCGAAGAAATCCTGTATCCTAAATACAGGACCTCCTGTGAGGGGGTCAACTGGGATTTTTCCTGGTTTATTAGCCACCCCAGTGAGCGCAGGAAACCCAAGGCCTCCTGTACATCCTTCTGCAGCTGTTGGGCTGACTGGGCTATGAACAGTAGATCGTCCAGATATGGAATCACTGTTATAGCCTTGAGCCTTAACGGGGCCAGTGCCTCTGCCAGAACCTTTGTAAAAATCCTTGGTGAGGCTGAAAGCCCGAAAGGGAGAGCTCGAAACTGGAGGTGTAACACACCCATGTTCAACCTCACCGCCAACCTGAGAAATCTCTGAGATTCCAGATGAATCGGGATATGCAAATATGCATCCCTGAGATCCACGGTGGCCATGTGACAGCCCTGAAACAGAAACTTGGTTACCGAGAAGATTGACTCCATCCGGAACCGCTTGTATTTTATGAATCTGTTCAGGGGGTGGAGATTCAGTATTAGCCTGAACTTTCCCAAAGGTTTCTTTACCACAAATACGTGGGAGTAAACCCCCAAGCCTCGCTCCTCCTGAGGCACCAGTACGTCTTGGTCCACCAGATCCCCCAGGAGAAGACCCAGAGCCTTTGCCTTCTCTTGGTCCCTTGGTAACCTGGTTACTTGAAAATTTGGGAGGGGAACTGAACCAAACTCCAACCTGTAGCCGTTCCTTATTACATCTCGAATGAACGGACTTTCGGTTGAAGCATCCCATTGTGGGAGGAACTTCCCCAGTCTTCCTCCCACCGGGACGCAGGAGTCACTGGGTTTTAGGGGAGGGTTGAGGAGGATTGAATAAGATTCCTCCTCTGCCCCTTCCCTTGTGACCCGTCCAATGATTTTTGGGGCGAACCTCCCTTTCCTGCAGGTTCTGCTGCCTTCAGGTCACTTTTTCCTTTCTGGGAAAGCTTTCTTCCTATCCTGCGTGCGCTCTAACGCCTCTTGCAGGCCGGGCCCGAACAAATGGTCCCCTGAAAAGGGTAATCCACATAGCTTCAATTTTGAAGCTGTGTCACCTGACCAGGTTTTAAGCCAAACGGCCCTTCTGGCAGCGTTCACTAGTGCTGCAGATCTAGCAGCCAATTTGACTGATTCTGCAGAGGCATCGGCCAAAAACCCCACTGCCTTGAACAGTATCGGAAAGGACTTCAACAGCTGTTGCCTAGAAGTGCCCGCAGAAATATGCGATTGTAACTGTGTAAGCCAACACTCTAAGTTTCTGGCCACACAGGTAGCTGCTAAGGCTGGTTTAAGCCCAATGGAAGAGGCATCCCAGGCTCTCTTAAGCAGCACATCTCCCCTCTTATCCATAGGATCCCTGAGTGAACCCATATCATCAAAGGCCAAATCTGTCTTCTTAGAGACTTTAGCCAAGGGAGCATCCAATTTGGGAAACTTGTTCCAGGGATGCACCGCATCTGTCTCAAAAGGGAACCTCCTTTAAAGGCTACCTGAAAAAAATTGCCTTTTTTCCGGTTGTTCCCACTCCAGCAGAATCGCCTCAACCAGCGATTTATGGATGGGGAATACCCTGTCTTTCAGCACACTCGACCCCTGATACATCATGTCGTGTTTTGAAAGCTGGACCTGTTCTTCCCTGATCTCCAAAGTGTCATATGCCACCGAGTCCTCCTTCACCAGGCTACTGACACAATCCAGGCAAAGCGGCTTCTCCCAACCGGTGCCTAACTTAGCCCCGCACACGGCACATTTCCTTCTGGGCAAAGGTATCTGGGCTCTGTCCTGTTTAACCTAAAAAACAACGAAAAAACAGGGTCCCATTACAATACCACCCCTGACCACACCACTGTGCTTCTAGGGTCTGCCTAGGAAGTGCCCCCCTTCACCAGCAGGTTCTCCACCCCGGGAAGGTACTAAGGTCAGAGTGACCCCTCCACCCCCCAGTGTAAGTCCTGGTCTGCCCTCACCAAGCTTACCTGCGAGGTACTGGAGCCTGTTGAACCGGAGTCCACCTGCACAACTGTACCCTCCATGGTTCCTGTGTCTCACTCAGTCTCTCTGAGCCTTCACACCGCTCCAGGCAACCCTGTAGTCACACCGCCGCACCCAAAGGACTGGAACAGGTCCTGCGGCGCCCCCAGATGACGCGAATCCGGCAGAAGTGCGTCTTTCCCACTTCCGGATGCCGGAACGCAAAGACTCCGCCCCAACGCCGTGCGTTCCTTGCGAACGCACCGCTCACAGTACCCGAACGCCAGCCGGTGAAACGAACGTCTCTCGCCCGCCATCCGACCGACCAGGTACGAGCGGTTAGCGCTACAGAGAGGGGAGATTGCCGCCCATCGGGGTCCCGTTCTCTCCGAACGTTTAAATGGCAGCGGGGACTGATAGCTACCCTCTCCTCCCTCCGAACAGACCGAGGGGTGCTAAGGGTCAGGTCCACCAGGTGCTCCCCCAGGACAAACCCCTGAGAAGGAGCTCCCCTTACTAGTTCCAACGTGCACCTTCCCGTCCGGCAGGAAACACAAAAACTGAGGAGGGCCTGGAGGACCACACCTTTTATTTGATTGGGTTGACGCGTTTCCTGTCCCGGAGGGAGGAGCCCTATATCTCAGAGGCTGTCCTGGAAGACGATATGAGAAAGTACTTGACATATTGCCTATATCTATGGGTCACTTGGTGCTAGGAACCCCAGCTTGTGGCAGGTGACGTGTCAAGTGGCCAATCCACAACTTGGTCATGTGGCAGGTCATGTGGCACTTGTGGAAGGTCACGTGGTACACGTGGCACTCGTGGCTGTTCACGTGAATCTCGTGACAAGTCACGTGGCACCCCTGGCAGTTCCGTGGCACCCGTGGCCGGTAACGTGGCACCCGTGGCCGGTAACGTGGCACCCATGGCAGGCCACGTGGCACCCGTGGCCGGTCACATGGGACCCGTGGCAGGTCACGTGGCAAGTGGACAATACACAACTTGTGGCAGTTGATGTGGCAAGTGGACAATATACAACTTGTGGCAGGTGATGTGGCAAGTGGACAATACACAACTTGTGGCAGGTGACGTGGCAAGTGGACAATGACATACAGCATATGTACTTGCCTTAAGATCGACATCCGTGACTTCTTCAATCAGGCATGCTGACAACTTCATTGATGTGATAAATATAAATGAAATAAGATTTGTGTGTTTTTTTGCACTGGTACACTGCAAGTATGAGAAGTTTATGTGACAGATATATATAAGTAAGTAACTAACCATCTTCCAAAATTTCTAATTCAAATAGAAAAGATTAGAAAAAAAATATAATTTAATAGAATCAAATAGAAAGAATACACAACCATCTTCTGAAATTTGAATTTCAAATAGAATGAATTAAAATTTTTAAATTAATTAATTTTAAATTTGGATAGAAAAGATTATAATAAAATAGAAAGTTGACTAGAAAACAATAGAATAGATTATATTTTATTCTGTTCTTTTCTATTGTTTTTCTAGTCTATTCTTTTATATTCTATTAAAATCTTTTCTATTCAAATTCGAATTCATTCTATACAAAATTCGAATGTCTAAAAAAAAAAAAAAAAAAAAAAAAAAAATTACCACTTCAGTTGCTGCAATCCAAAAATAAACACCATCCACCATGTTTTCTCCACTCCTCCACACCCATCTACCACATATTCCCCCCGTGCCCCAACGCCAAGGAGGTGGAGGCAACAGTGGAGCTCAAACAATGGACTCGGGAGAGGGCATCTGCATTTTGATGCAGTCTCCCGGGCCTATGCTCCACTACAAATTTAAATTCCTGGAGTGCCAGGAACCACCGGGTAACCCTGGCATTAGTCCCTTTTCCCTGTCTCAGCCATGTTAAAGGGGCATGGTCAGAAATCAACCTAAACTTCCTCCCCAAAAGGTAATATCTGAGGGATTCCAGAGCCCACTTAATGGCCAGACACTCTCGTTCAATTATGGCATAGTTTTTCTCCGCTGGTGTTAACTTCCTGCTGAGGAAGACTATCGGGTGTTCCTCGCCATGAATAACCTGTGACAACACCGCTCCCATCCTACATCGGAAGCATCAGTCTGGACAACAAACTCTTTTGAAAAATTAGGTGCTACCAGGACAGGGTGTTGGCACAGCGCTGACTTGAGCTCCAAAAAAGCCTTCTCAGTGTCTGCATTCCACTCCACCATGACCGATTTCCGACCCTTAGTCAGATCGGTCAACGGAGCCGCCAACGTGGCAAAGTTGGGTACAAACCTCCTGTAGTATCCCACCATTCCCAGGAATGCACGCACCTGCTTTTTTGTGAGGGGGCGGGGCCAATTCTGTATAGCCTCTATCTTGTTGACCTGCGGTTTCACTACCCCTCTACCCACGATATAACCCAGGTATTTCACCTCCTCCATTCCCAAAGCACATTTTTCAGGGTTTATTGTAAACCCCTCCTTCCAAAGAGAGTCCAGCACTGCCTGCACTTTGGGCAAATGTGATTCCCAGTCTTTGCTAAAAATGACTATATCGTCCAAGTATACTGAGGCATACTTCCGGGGAGGTCGTAAAATCCTATCCATTGCTCTCTGGAACGTGGCTGGAGCAGTTTGCAATCCAAAAGGCATCCTTTTGTACTGAAAACTCCCCTCTGGGGTAGAAAAAGCAGTTTTCTCTCTAGCAGCCTTAGTCAACGGTATTTGCCAATACCCCTTGGTAAGGTCTAACGTAGTGATAGACTAGGTCCAGCCAGGTATCTCGATAAGCTCATCTACCCGGGGCATGGGGTAGGCATCAAACCGGGAAACTTCATTAAGTTTCCGGAAATCATTGCAGAATCGCAGAGTCACCGTTGGGCTTCGGTACCAACACAATCGGGCTCGACCACTCACTCTGCAATTCCTCAATAATCCCTAGGTCTAACATCTTTTTTACTTCCTCTGAAACGGCCTTCCTTTGAGCCTCTGGGATGCGGTAGGGCCAGACAAAAACTTTGACTCCTGGTTCTGTGACAATATCATGCTCTATGACACTAGTGAGCCCTGGCAAGTCTGAAAATTTTTCTTTATTTCTCTGCAAGAACTCCTTTGCCTGCTGACTTTGGGTTTTAGACAGGGTATTTGCTACTTGGACACTCTCCACCCCAACCCGAGGCTCAAGTTTTGTACTAGCCAGGGAGGTCACTGGTTCCCTGTCTGTCCAGGGCTTTAACAAGTTTACATGATATATCTGGAAGGGTTTCCTCTTGCCTGGCTGGTGGACTCTAATTTACCTCTCCCACTTTCTCTACAACCTCGAAAGGGCCTTGCCATCTGGCCAAGAATTTACTTTCCACAGTGGGAATCAACACTGCTACTCAATCCCCCACTTGGAAGTTCCTAATTTTGGCTGCCCTATTATAGACCCGTCGTTGAGCCTCCTGGGCTTTTTGTAAATGTTCCTTAACTAGCGGCATCACAGTTCGGATCCTCTCCTGCATTTGAGAGACATATTCAAGAACACTTTTATGCTGAATTGGTTCACTTTCCCATTCTTCTTTAACAAAGTCCAGTAATCCACGAGGTCTCCGCCCATATACCAATTCAAAGGGCGAAAACCCAGTGGAGGCCTGGGGCACTTCTCGGATAGCAAACAGGAGAGCTGGTAACAGGCAGTCCCAGTCTTTCCAATCCCTTTGTACCACTCTCTTGAGCATAGACTTAAGGGTCTTATTAAAACGTTCTACCAATCCATCTGTTTGGGGATGGTAGACCGATGTGCGCAGCTGTTTAATCCGGAACAGTTTGCATACATCAGCCATAACCTTCGACATAAATGGGGTGCCCTGGTCTGTGAGTATTTCCTTAGGAAAACCTGTCCGTGTTAACAACTGGAATAACTCCCGTGCAATAGCCTTAGAGGAGGTATTCCGCAGGGGTAGCGCCTCAGGATATCGAGTGGCATAGTCGAGGATCACCAGTATGTAAGAATGACCTCGAGCCGACTTTACCAAGGGACCCACTATATCCATGGCTATCCTCTCGAATGGGACCTCAATTATGGGCAGAGGGACCAACGGGCTCCGGAAATGGGACGCCGGAGCGGTCAACTGACAGGTGGGACAAGAGGTACAGTATCTCCTTACCTCTGCTTTCAAGCCTGGCCAGTAAAACCGGTCGGCGATCCGTGCCTCCGTTTTTTTCAACTCCCAGGTGTCCCCCTAAAACATCATCATGGGCCAGGTCCAGGACCTTGCGTCTATACTGTTGAGGTACCAATAATTGTTCTACCACATTTTCTCTCACTTTAGTAACCCGATAAAGCAATTCATTACATATTGAAAAATGTGGCCACCGCTCATTAGCACCTGGCTCTTGGGGCTCCCCATTTATTACTACAACCTGTTCCCGTGCCCTGGCCAAAGTGGGGTCCTGCATCTGGGCAGTACCAAATTTCCCCTGGGGAACACCCAAATCTGGCAAGTCAGGGGTAGAGGCCATTTCCTCATCCTCTTCCCCCAGCATTACCTGAAGCGGGGAAGGTTCCCCCCCCCTCAGTGTTCAGGTAGGTCTGAGAACCCCACATATTGACATCCTTAACAGTATCAGCACTATTTTCATCATTATTAACCAAAGTCTTGGCGTTTTTATCAATTGGGTCCATATTACGAATATGTGGCATCTCAGGGTTATTACCCTCAACAACAGGAACAGAGGGACTAGTTTCTTCCCAGTCTCTGGACCTTTCAGATAGTTCTCCTTGTCTCCAAAGTTTTGCAAACAACGGACAGTCACGTCCTATGATAACGTCATGTACCAAGTTCTTTACCACCCCCACCTCTTGAGTACCAGTGCCACATGCTGTGGAGATGGACACCGAGATGAGAGGGTACTCTCTAGTGTCCCCATGAATGCACACAACCCGCAAAATTTTGCTTACCGGACCGATCTTCCCAATTACTCTAGGGTGAACCAGGGTTACCATGCTTCCAGAGTCCAGCAAAGCCTGTGCAGGGTGGTGGTTCACTTGGACTTCACACTCAAACTTCCCCTCTTCAAGGTCAAGATGTGTTGTACATGCTTTATGGGCATAAAAAGACCCCCTCCGAAGAACCCCGCATTCCATGGGTTCTTCCTGCAATGGGCAGGGGGCCCGGGTATGGCCCCAGGCATGACATCGCCAACATTGTACATCCCCTCCTCTCCGATTAGGTCACTGAGGGGGTAACGGGTGTGACTCTTGGCCTTCCGGGGTGTTGGTTCCAGGGCTCCTGGGGACATCCTTTCAAAGGACGGCAGTTGGTCGGGAAGGCCGTGGCAGACTGGGCACTTGACGCTTGGTGGGGCCAAGCAGATCCTCCACCACTGTATACCGTTCCACCATCTCGACAAGGCGGTTCACGGTTTTGGGGTCTCCATGGCTGACCCACCATTGAAGGTCGTCTTGCAGTGACCTTAAGTATCGGTCCAGCACGACCCGCTCCACAATTTGGGGGCCAGACAACACTTCGGGCTGCAGCCATTTTTTTACTAGTTGCACCAGGTCATGCATTTGAGATTGCGGTGGCCGGTTTGAACGATACTTCCATTGGTGCACTCGTTGGGCCCGAACAGCCGTAGTCACCCCCAACCGAGCCAGTATTTCTGCCTTTAGTTTTTGATAATCTTTAGCATCTTCTGGTGGTAGGTCAAAATAGGCTTTTTGAGGATCTCCGGTGAGGAAAGGAGCAATTAAGCCGGCCCACTGGTCCTGGGGCCACCCTTCTCTCTCTGCCGTCCTCTCAAATGTTGCCAGAAACGCCTCTACGTCATCACTCAGGGACAACTTCTGCAAAAAATGGCTTGCCCTTATGGTCATCTGGTTGCCAGGGGCAACGGCCACTTGTTCACGGCCCTGAGAAAGCTGCTGCACTGCTTCTTTTAAGGCAGCCATCTGAGCCTGCATAACCCCTTGTTGGGTCGCTTGCTGGGCTGCTAACTGGGCCACCAACATGCGAGTATTTTCTTGCTGCAGAGCCAGCGCCTCGTTGTGGTGCGTTTTTTGTACCTCCAGCTGGGTTGCTAAGCGCTGATTAGCTTCCTCATGGCGAGTCTGCGCTTGCATATTAGCCAAGGACAGCTGTTTAATTAGCTCCTCCATTGTTTCAGCTTTCAACAGTTGTGCAGCTTTAACCCAGGACATAAAGTCACTGTACTGTCCCTTTAAATGTCAGTTTAAATCCAATGCAAAAAAAAATAAAAAATAGCAAGAAAAACGCCTGTTACTTTGTCCTGCCCGCATTCGAGCACCACTTGTAATGTTCGGGGGACCAGGTAGATCGCAGGACACAGGCTTTTCACACAGCAAAGGGTTTATTAAACTTAAATAGCTTTACAGCAGCCAAAAAACAAAAGGAAAAAGGTCTGTAGTCTCACCGACTTGCAAAGTCCAGAATAGCTGTCTTTATCAAAACAGAGCTTGATCTTGATGGCAGGTAGCTTCCCCTGCCAGGAGCCTTCCAAACAGGACACTGCTGTCCACTTCAGTTGCTGCAATCCAAAAATACAGTGGTGTGAAAAAGTGTTTGCCCCCTTCCTCATTTCCTGTTCCTTTGCATGTTTGTCACACTTAAGTGTTTCGGAACATAAAACCAATTTAAACAATAGTCAAGGACAACACAAGTAAACACAAAATGCAATTTGTAAATGAAGGTGTTTATTATTAAAGGTGAAAAAAAATCCAAACCATCATGGCCCTGTGTGAAAAAGTGATTACCCCCCTTGTTAAAACATACTATAACTGTGGTTGTCCACACCTGAGTTCAATTTCTCTAGCCACACCCAGGCCTGATTATTGCCACTCCTGTTCACAATCAAGGCATCACTTAAATAGGAGCCGCTTGACACAGTAAGGTCCACCAGAAGATCCTTAAAAGCTACACATCATGCCGAGACCCAAAGAAATTCAGCAACAATTGAGAAAGAAAGTAATTGAGATCTATCAGTCTGGAAAGGGTTATAAAGCCATTTCCAAAGCTTTGGGAATCCAGCGAACCACAGTAAGAGCCATTATCCACAAATGGCGAAGACATGGAACAGTGGTGAACCTTCCCAGGAGTGGCCGGCCGCCCAAAATTACCCCAAGAGCGCAGCGACGACTCATCCAAGAGGTCACAAAAGACCCCACAACAACATCTAAGGAACTGCAGGCCTCACTTGCCTCAGTTAAGGTCAGCGTTCACGCCTCCACCATCAGGAAAAGACTGGGCAAAAATGGCCTGCATGGCAGAGTTCCAAGGAGAAAACCACTGCTGAGCAAAAAGAACATCAAAGCTCGTCTCAATTTCTCCACAACACATCTTGATGATCCCCAAGACTTTTGGGACAACATTCTGTGGACCGATGAGACAAAAGTGGAACTCCTTGGAAGGTGTGTGTCCAAGTATATCTGGCATAGAAGGAACACTGCATTTCATAAAAAGAACATTATACCAACAGTAAAATATGGTGGTGGTAGTGTGATGGTCTGGGGCTGTTTTGCTGCTTCAGGACCTGGAAGACTTGCCGTGATAAAAGGAACTATGAATTCTGCTGTCTACCAAGAGATCCTGAAGGAGAATGTCCGACCATCTGTTCGTGTACTCAAGCTGAAACGAACTTGGGTTCTGCAGCAGGACAATGATCCTAAACACACCAGCAAGTCCACCACCGAATGGCTGAAGAAAAACAAAATGAAGACTTTGGAGTGGCCTAGCCAAAGTCCTGACCTGAATCCTATTGAGATGTTGTGGTGTGACCTTAAAAAGGCCGTTCATGCTCGAAAACCCTCTAATGTAACTGAATTAGGACAATTCTGCAAAGATGAGTGGGCCAAAATTCCTCCAGGGCGCTGTAAAAGCCTCATTGCACGTTATGGCAAACGCTTGGTTGCAGTTGTTGCTGCTAAGGGTGGCCCAACCAGTTATTAGGTTTAGGGGCAATCACTTTTTCACACAGGGCCATGATGGTTTGGATTTTTTTTCACCTTTAATAATAAACACCTTCATTTACAAATTGCATTTTGTGTTTACTTGTGTTGTCCTTGACTATTGTTTAAATTGGTTTGATGTTCCGAAACACTTAAGTGTGACAAACATGCAAAGGAACAGGAAATGAGGAAGGGGGCAAACACTTTTTCACACCACTGTAAACACCATCCACCATCCACCATCCACCATCCACCATCCACCATCCACCATCCACCATGTCTTCTCCACTCCTCCACACCCATCTACCACTTCCTGTCTTGTTTTTTAAAGACACTTCCTTAACAGGTGGGTTAATCAATTTTATTCCCTTAAAGACACCACAACCCAAACAGTATATATATATATATATATATATATATATATATATATATATATATATATATATATATATATATATATATAATAATTTTTTTTTTTCGACATTCAAATTTCATATAGAATGAATTCGAATTTGAATAGAAAAGATTTTAATAGAATATAAAATAATAGACTTATTTGAAATCTTTTCTATTCAAATTCGAATTCATTCTATCCGAAATTCGAATGTCTAATTTTTTTTTTTTTTTTTTTTTTTAGACATTTGAATTTCGTATAGAATGAATTCGAATTTGAATAGAAAAGATTTCGTTATAGAATATAAAAGAATAGACTAGAAAAACAATAGAATAGAACAGAATAAAATATAATATATTCTATTCTGTTCTATCATTTTTCTAGTCTATTCTCTTTTTCCATTCTAATCTTTTCTATTCAAATTCAAATTCATTCTATACGAAATTCGAATGTCGGAAAGAAATATATATATATTATAAAACCACCATCTTCCGAAATTCGAATTTAGTATATAATGATTTCACCACATCACCAAATTTGGGGTTTCTAGCAGCAAGTGACCCTGAGATATGTGGCCCCAAATTCGGGTCACAAAATGTCATTCTCTGCTACAGAAAAGTGCTTGACATATTGTCCATATCAGAGAATGACATTTTGTGACCCAAATTTGGGGCCACATATCTCGGGGGCCACACTCTAGCTGTAAGTGGCCCCCGAGATACATATCACACTTGGTGCTAGGAACCCCATAACTTTTGGCAGGTGATGTGGCAAGTGGACAGTCCACAACTTGGTCACCTGGCACTTGTGGCAGGTCACGTGGCACCCGTGGCTGGTCACATGGCACCCGTGGCTGGTCAAGTGGCACCCATGGCAGGTCACGTGGCACTCGTGGCCGGTCAAGTGGCACCCGTGGCCGGTCAAGTGGCACCCGTGGCCAGTCACGTGGCTGGTCACGTGGCACTCGTGGCAGGTGTCGTAGCAAGTGGACAATACACAACTTGTGGCAAGTGGACAATCCCCAACTTGGAGTTCGGGTTAGGTTTAGGGTTAGGGTTGGGGTTAGGGTTTCTCCTTGAAGAATAAGGCTTGGACTCTGTTCAATTGTTTTTCTAGTCTATTCTTTTGTATTAAAATCTTTTCTATTCTAATTCATTCTATAGGAAATTCGAATTTCGGAAGATGGTATATATATATATAATTGTTTTCAAATTCGATGTCGAATGCATTCAAATTCATTCGAATTCATTCGTTATATTTCTTTTGTATTCGTTGTAATTTGTTATATTTTTATTCGGACATTCGGATGCTTCCGAATGTCCAAAAGATGCAAAATTCGGTCGAATTTCGATTCGTTACGAAACGAATTGCACATGCCTAGCGCCTACCCCGGTTTTCCGGGAGCCTGATGGTGACTACCGGGGGTAAGGATGGCATGGGCATGGTGGGTGATGAACAAGAAGGAAATTGGGCGCCAGTCACTTTTATGCTTTAAACAATAGAGAAGTTTATTTCTCAGAACAGGAAAAATGTGGGAGAGAGGGGACAGGGCATAGGACACCCTTAAAAACAATCAGCAACAGACAGATTGCCATACTCCTAAAACAAAAATAGGTGAAGTAAGGCATACAGCAGTACAGGAATAAGAGCCTTTAAGCTGAACCAGCACATTTGTACTTAGAGCAGGCTGTCTCCTATAGTAACTGAACTTTAATCACAGATACATGCACTGATTCCTTTGGATGAGTATATAGGTCCTTTAAGATGCCCAGATTGTGTCCCCGGAGCTGATGCGCATGCACCCATGATCGCTTGTGACAGAGTAAGAACCAGGATCTGTGTGTGTAAACACACAAATCCCAGTTCTGTCAGGGGAGAGGAGACAGATCGTGTATTCCTACTATGTAGGAACAACTATCTGTCTGCTCCTCTAGTCAGCCAACCCCCCCCCCCACATTTAGAAAACATAGGAACACAGTTAACCCCTAGATCACCCCCTATTGTTAACCCCTTCCCAGCCTGTGACATTTACACAGTAATCCGTATATGATACATATAATGTTGCAGTCTCGATAAAAATTGCAGGTCACCACTATTACTAGTAAAAATAAAATGACTAATAAAAATGCCATAAATCGAACCCCTATTTTGTAGACGCTATAACTTTTGCGCAAACCAATCAATATACGCTTATATATATATTTATATATAGATATATATATATATGCATTTTTTTTACCAAAAACATGTAGAAGAATACATATAGGCCTAAAATGAGGAAGACATTTGTTTTTTTTTTTTAATTGAGGGATATTTATTAAAGCAAAAAGTAAAAAATATTGTGTTTTTTTTCAAAATTGTTGCTCTTTTTTGTTTATAGCGCAAAAAATAAACGTTGCAGAGGTGATCAAATACCACCAAAACAAAGCTCTATTTGTGGGGAAAAAAAGGACATTAATTTTGTTTTTGTATAATGTTGCACAACTGCACAATTGTCAGTTAAAACAACGTGGTGGAATTTTGCAAAAAATGGCCTGGTCATTAGCCACTTGCCGACCGCCGCACGACGATGTACGTCGACAGAATGGCACGGGCAGGCATATGGGCGTACATGTACGTCCCTGCCTTCCCGCAGGTGGGGGGCCCGATCGGGCCCCCCCCCCCGGTGCCAGCGGCGGTCGGTATCCGTTTAGGAGCGATCCGGGATGAGGGGGCGGCCATTCATTCATGGCCACCCCCTCGCGATCGCTTCTGACGAATAGAAGTGAAGCATGACATCACTTCCTCTCCTGTAATGTAAACACAGGCAGAGGAAGTGATGTAATGTATTTTTCGTTCCGGCACCGAGGAGAGAGGATCGGTGAGGTGCACCAACACGACACTACACAGTAGAACATGCCAGGCACACTCTCACCCCCCCGTCACCCCCCGATCACCCCCCAGTCACAGTGACACCAATTGCATTTTTTTTTTTTGCATTGGTGTCATTTGTGACTGTAATAACTGTTAGGGCAGTTAGGGTTAGCCCCCTTTAGTTCTAAGGTACCCCTCTAACCCCCCCAATAAAGGTTTAACCCCGTGATCACCCCCCGTCGCCAGTGTCACTAAGGCTGGGTTCACATTGCAGCGGTTTATGATAACGGATGTGATTCGCACCGCACTGCAGTGCAAATCACATCCGATCTCTGTGCGATTCGAGTTCAGCCATACAGATAGTATGGCTGAATTCGCGTCGCACCCGCCGCACCCGCTGCAAACTCGCACGGGACCCTTTTTTGGTCCGCAGCAGAATCGGATCGCATGGGTGTTCACACCATGCGATCCGAGTTTGCAGATCACACTGCGATATGCAAACTGATCTGGGGGTGTCATTAACATTTCACTGACACTCCCAGCAGTTCGCATAGGGCAGTGTGAACTGCCGCCGGGAGGCATGCGATGCGGGAAGTTATTTTTTTATAGTTTCAGGGCACCCGCCATTTATTACCTAATAAAGGTTTAACCCCCTGATCACCCGGCGGGTGATATAAGTTTGAGGGTCAGATAAGGTCTGCGTCGCCCCAGGCAGCGTCAGGTTAGTGCCAGTACCGCTAACACCCACGCACAAAGCATACACCTCCCTTAGTAATATAGTATCTGATCAGATCTATATTAGCGTCGCCAGCAGTTTAGGTTTCCCAAAACGCATTGTTAGCGGGATCAGCCCAGATACCTGCTAGCACCTGCGTTTAGCCCCTCCGCCAAGCCCAGACCAGTATCGATCGATCACTGTCACTTACAAAACACAACACACATAACTGCAGCGTTTGCAGAGTCAGGCCTGATCCCTGCGATCGCTAACAGTTTTTCTTGTAGCGTTTTGATACAGTCGCTGACAGCCTAAGTGCTTTTTTACCTGTGAGTCTCACTAGTGTACCCCTAAATTTAGGGGTGTCTACTTTCCAAAATGGGGTAATTTGGGGGGGGGGGGGTTTGTGCCATCTTGGCATTTTATGGCCTTCAAAACTGCAATAGGTTGTGAGGAGTAAAATCAAAATTTACACCCTTAGAAATCCTGAAGGCAGTGCTTGGTTTTCGGGGCCCTGTACGTGGCTAGGCTCCCAAAAAATCCCACACATGTGGTATCCCCGTACTCAGGAGAAGCAGCAGAATTTATTTTGGGGTATCATTTCACATATGCCCATAGCCCATAGCATGTGTGAGCAATATATCATTTAGTGACAACTTTGTGAAAAAAAACAAAAAAAATGTGTAATATTCTCGCAACTTGTGGCAAAATATAAAATATTCCATGGACTCAACATGCCTCTCAGCAAATAGCTTGGGGTGTCTACTTTCTAAAATGGGGTCATTTGTGGGGGTTTTGTGCCATCTAGGGCATTTTATGGCCTTCAAAACTGTAATAGGTAGTGAGGAGTGAAGTCAAAAATTTACGCCCTTAGAAAGCCTCAAGGCGGTGCTTGGTTTTCGGGGCCCCGTACGCGGCTAGGCTCCCAAAAAGTCCCACATATGTGGTATCCCCGTACTCAGGAGAAGCAGCAGAACTTATTTTGGGGTGTCATTTCACATATGCCCATAGCATGTGTGAGCAATATATCATTTAGTGACAACTTTGTGAAAAAAAAAAAAAAAAGTTTGTAATATTCCCGCAACTTGTGGCAAAATATAAAATATTCCATGGACTCAACATGCCTCTCAGCAAATAGCTTGGGGTGTCTACTTTCTAAAATGGGGTCATTTGTGGGGGTTTTGTGCCATCTTGGCATTTTATGGCCTTCAAAACTGTGATAGGTAGTGAGGAGTGAAATTACAAATGTATGCCCTTAGAAATCCTGAAGGCGGTGCTTGGCTTTCGGGGCCCCGTACGCGGCTAGGCTTCCAAAAAGTCGACCACATGTGGTATCCCCGTACTCAGGAGAAGCAGCAGAATGTATTTTGGGGTACAATTACACATATAACCATGGCATGTGTGAGCAATATATCATTTAGTGACAACTTTGTGTAAAAAAAATAAAAATACATTTTTTTGTCATTATTCAATCGCTTGAAGCAAAAAAATAAAATATTCAATGGGCTCAACATGCCTCTTATCAATTTCCTTAGGGTATCTACTTTCCAAAATGGGGTCATTTGGGGGGGTTTTGTACTGCCCTGCCATTTTAGCACCTCAAGAATTGAGATAGGCAGTCATAAACTAAAAGCTGCGTAAATTCCAGAAAACGTACCTTAGTTTGTAGATGTGACAACTTTTGCGCAAACCAATAAATATACAGTTATTGACTTTTTTTTTACCAAAGATATGTGGCTGAATACATTTTGGCCTAAATGTATGACTAAAATTGAGTTTATTGGATTTTTCTAATAACAAAAAGTAGAAAATATCATTTTTTTTCACGTTTATATCGCAAAAAATAAAAATCGCAGAGTCAGTCAAATACCTTTAAAAGAAAGCTCTATTTGTGGGAAAAAAAGGACGCAAATTTTGTTTGGGTACAACATTGCATGACCGCGCAATTACCAGTTAAAGCAGCGCAGTGCCAAATTGTAAAAAGACCTCTGGTCATTGACCAGCAAAATGGTCCGGTCTGAAAGTGATTAACCAGTTGCCGACCGCCGCACGCCGATGTACGTCGGTACAATGGCACGGGCAGGCATAAGGACATACATGTACGTCCCTTGCCTCCCGCGGGTCGGGGGCCCGATCGGGCCCCCGCCCGGTGCCTGCGGCGGTCGGTATTCGTTCGGGAGCGATCCCGGACGAGGGGACGGCCATTCATTCATGGCCACCCCCTCGCGATCGCTCCCGACGAATAGAAATCCCCGGTGACATCACTTCCTCTCCTGTAATGTAAACACAGGAGAGGAAGTGATGTATTCTCTCCTCCGTGTCGGTATTTTTCGTTCCGACACGGAGGAGAGCGGATCAGTAAGTTGCACCAACACTCACACACACAGTAGAACATGCCAGGCACACTCACACCCCCCCTTTACCCCCCGATCACCCCCCCAATTACCCCTGCCCCCCAGTCACAGTGACACCAATGTCATTTTTTTTTTTTTTTTTTGCATTGGTGTCATTTGTGACTGTAATAACTGTTAGGGCAGTTAGAGTTAGCCCCCTTTAGTTCTAATGTACCCCCCTAACCCCCCCAATAAAGGTTTAACCCCGTGATCACCCCCCGTCGCCAGTGTCACTAAGGCTGGGTTCACATTGCAGCGGTTTATGAGAACGAATGTGATTCGCACCGCACTGCAGTGCAAATCACATCCGATCTCTGTGCGATTCGAGTTCTGCCATTCGCCGCACCCGCCGCACCCGCCGCACCCGCCGCAAATTCGCACGGGACCCTTTTTTTGGCCCGCAGCAGAATCGGATCGCATGGGTGTTCACACCATGCGATCCGAGTTTGCAGATCGCACTGCGATATGCGAACTGATCTGGGGGTGTCAGTAACATTTCACTGACACTCCCAGCAGTTCGCATAGGGTAGTGTGAACTGCCGCCGGGAGGCATGCGATGCGGGAACCCGCCGCGGATTCGCGGCGTTTCCGCATCGCTCCAGTGTGAACCCAGCCTAATAAGCGATCATTTTTCTGATCGCCGTATTAGTGTCACAGGTGACGCTAGTTAGGCAGGTAGGTATTTAGGTTCGCCGCAGCTTTTTATAGCGCCAGGGACCCCCATATACTACCGCATAAAGCCCCCTGATTGCCCCCTAGTTAACCCTTTCACCAGTGATCACCATATAACTGTTACAGGTGACGCTGGTTGGTTAGTTATTTTTTTATAGTTTCAGGGCACCCGCCATTTATTACCTAATAAAGGTTTAACCCCCTGATCACCCGGCGGGTGTCATTTGTGACTAATAACTGTTAGGGCAGTTAGGGTTAGCCCCCTTTAGTTCTAAGGTACCCCCCTAACCCCCCCAATAAAGGTTTAACCCCGTGATCACCCCCCGTCGCCAGTGTCACTAAGGCTGGGTTCACATTGCAGCGGTTTATGAGAACGGATGTGATTCGCACCGCACTGCAGTGCAAATCACATCCGATCTCTGTGCGATTCGAGTTCAGCCATTCGCCGCACCCGCCGCAAATTCGCACGGGACCCTTTTTTTGGCCCGCAGCAGAATCGGATCGCATGGGTGTTCACACCATGCGATCCGAGTTTGCAGATCGCACTGCGATATGCGAACTGATCTGGGGGTGTCAGTAACATTTCACTGACACTCCCAGCAGTTCGCATAGGGCAGTGTGAACTGCCGCCAGGAGGCATGCGATGCGGGAACCCGCCGCGCATTCGTGGCGTTCCCGCATCGCTCCAGTGTGAACCCAGCCTAATAAGCGATCGTTTTTCTGATCGCTGTATTAGTGTCACAGGTGACGCTAGTTAGGCAGGTAGGTATTTAGGTTCGCTGCAGCTTTTTATAGCGCCAGGGACCCCCATATACTACCGCATAAAGCCCCCTAATTGCCCCCTAGTTAACCCTTTCACCAGTGATCACCATATAACTGTTACAGGTGACGCTGGTTGGTTAGTTATTTTTTTATAGTTTCAGGGCACCCGCCATTTATTACCTAGTCTCACTAGTGTACCCCTAAATTTAGGGGTGTCTACTTTCCAAAATGGGGTCATTTGGGGGGGGTTTGTGCCATCTTGGCATTTTATGGCCTTCAAAACTGTAACGCCCTTAGAAAGCCTGAAGGCGGTGCTTGGTTTTCGGGGCCCCGTACGCGGCTAGGCTCCCAAAAATTCCCACATATGTGGTATCCCCATACTCAGGAGAAGCAGCAGAATTTATTTTGGGGTGTCATTTCACATATGCCCATGGCATGCGTGAGCAATATATCATTTAGTGACAACTTTGTGAAAAAAAAAAAAAAAAAAAAAAAAGTTTGTAATTTTCCCGCAACTTGTGGCAAAATATAAAATATTCCATGGACTCAACATGCCTCTCAGCAAATAGCTTGGGGTGTCTACTTTCTAAAATGGGGTCATTTGTGGGGGTTTTGTGCCATCTTGGCATTTTATGGCCTTCAAAACTGTAATAGGTAGTGAGGAGTGAAATCAAAAAATTACGCCCTTAGAAAGCCTGAAGGCGGTGCTTGGTTTTCGGGGCCCCGTACGCGGCTAGGCTCCCAAAAAGTCCCACATATGTGGTATCCCCGTACTCAGGAGAAGCAGCAGAATTTATTTTGGGGTGTCATTTCACATATGCCCATGGCATGCATGAGCAATATATCATTTAGTGACAACTTTGTTAAAAAAAAAATTAAAAAAAAAAAGTTTGTAATTTTCCCGCAACTTGTGGCAAAATATAAAATATTCCATGAACTCAACATGCCTCTCAGCAAATAGCTTGGGGTGTCTACTTTCTAAAATGGGGTCATTTGTGGGGGTTTTGTGCCATCTTGGCATTTTATGGCCTTCAAAACTGTAATAGGTAGTGAGAAGTGAACTCAAAAATTTACGCCCTTAGAAAGCCTGAAGGCGGTGCTTGGTTTTCGGGGCCCCGTACGCGGCTAGGCTCCCAAAAAGTCCCACATATGTGGTATCCCCGTACTCAGGAGAAGCAGCAGAATTTATTTTGGGGTGTCATTTCACATACGCCCATAGCATGTGTGAGCAATATATCATTTAGTGACAACTTTGTGTAAAAAAAAAAAAAAATTATTTTTTTTGTCATTATTCAATCGCTTGAGGCAAAAAAAAAAAATATTCAATGGGCTCAACATGCCTCTTATCAATTTCCGTAGGGGGTCTACTTTCCAAAATGGGGTCATTTGGGGGGGTTTTGTACTGCCCTGCCATTTTAGCACCTCAAGAAATGAGATAGGCAGTCGTAAACTAAAAGCTGCGTAAATTCCAGAAAACGTACCTTAGTTTGTAGATGTGACAACTTTTGCGCAAACCAATAAATATACAATTATTGACTTTTTTTTTACCAAAGACATGTGGCTGAATACATTTTGGCCTAAATGTATGACTAAAATTGAGTTTATTGGATTTTTCTAATAACAAAAAGTAGAAAATATCATTTTTTTTCAAAATTTGCGGTCTTTTACGTTTATATCGCAAAAAATAAAAATCGCAGAGGCAATCAAATACCATCAAAAGAAAGCTCTATTTGTGGGAAGAAAAGGACGCAAATTTTGTTTGGGTACAACATTGCATGACCGCGCAATTACCAGTTAAAGCAGCGCAGTGCCAAAGTGTAAAAAGACCTCTGGTCATTTACCAGCAAAATGGTCCGGTCTGAAAGTGGTTAAGGGGCCAAACCTTCTGGGGCTGAAGTGGTTAAACAAGCAAAAAGCAAGCCAGGTATGGTATTAAAAATTGTAAAAAAAAGGATGTCAACATAGGTGTACAGTACATTTTAGTAGATAGGATCTGCATGCATTCCTTCAGCCTACAGTCTACTCTATAAAGCTAACAAAAATTAACCCGATGTTATCTTACAAATAAGCCTTTAACACCTAGCCATCCCACCCACAGTAATTATACTGCAGGCGGCATAGCCAGGCACAATCACATACATGTACATCACTGGCTGATGGGCTCACTATGCGCCGCTCCCACAATCACTGTGTCCACTGGACACAGTGTATTGCGGCTCCTGGTAGCGGTCAGGGTATCACGTGGTCACAATGCAATCGCAATGTGAACACAATTGTTATGAATGGGTTTCATTCATAACAGCTGTGCTTAGTATGGTGATGTTGTGTTTGACCCACAGCTATCACGTGTTACCTAGGCCAATCAGAGCACCCTGTACCATGTAAAAGCTGGGGGCCAATCACAGTGCCCAATAATTATCACAGCTGTTATGAATGTAATCCATATGTGATCATTCCAAAACATTGCTTTTACAGTGATCATCACTGTAAGGACAATTTATAAAAATTTATAAATTTATAAAAAAAATCCTGGTTTCTCCCCAGAGTAGTACACTGAACACTAGAACACTTTTTTTTAAAAATTGAATAAAAATCATTTATTTATTTAACATATTGTCACAAGTCAGTATCACTGATCACCACCACACCAGTCATATGATGACGCTGTACTGCACACAGTATAAAAAAATAACAACATTTTGAATCTGATCAATTTTCAAATATATATACCATAGCTTATAGACGCTATAACTTTCACACGAACCAATTAATAAACACGTTTTTGTTATTTTTTTTATTTTTCTTAGCAAAAACATGCAGCAGAATACATTTTGGTCTACATGTGTAAAGAAATTTGATTCTATTGGATTGGATAAGTAGTCCCTCCCTGTTCAAAGTTGTCCCTCAAAAAGACTCCTTGAAGCCCAGCACTGTCACTCTGCATAGCAAGGCAGATGCTTGTTAGGCCCCTTTCATACTGGAGCGGGAGCGGCTTCGGCGGTAAAGCGGCGCTATTTTTAGCACTGCTTTACCGTAGTTTTAGCAGCAGTATGCGGCCGCTAGCGCGGGGGTTTTAACCCCCTCTAGCGGCCGAAAAAGGGATAAAACTGCCCGCAAAGCGCCGCTGCAGCGGCGTTTCGCCTGCGGTATAGCCGCGCTGCCCTATTGATTTCAACGGGTAGGAACGGTTTAGGAGCGGTGAATACACCGCTCCTTCACCGCTCCAAAGATGCGGCTAGCAGGACTTTTTTCACCGTCCTGCTAGCACACCGCTCCAGTGTGAAAGCCCTCCGGCTTTCACACTGGAGTGAAAGGGGCCAGATTTTTTCAGGCGCTATCTTTAGCGCTGTAGCAACCTGAAAAACGCCCCAGTGTGAAAGGGGCCTTATAGTGTTCCCAGAGTCGCATCTTTCCATAATTTCCTATACCTTTTAGTGCTTACATTACTGATAGATGTAGATATAGTACTAAAAGATCTGGCTATTATTTTATATGTTTATCCCAAATCGCTCCAGTCCATATATGGAAATACTGTACATGTAAACTGAACTGACATTATTTTCATGCTGATTTTTGCCCTATGAGTACTCCGGGGTAAAGGCATGGGTGGTATTAAGGCTGGGTCAAATATGTCATAAACTGAAAGTCTGAGACAACTTGGTTACGGATGGTCTGTCACACAGAAATCAGTACCACCTTTCTTCTGCTACATAAGCCCATTTGTCTAGAACCTGCTGAAAGATTTCTAGAGGAACAGATAAACCGGAGATGCATGAATAGGAGACAGGCTAAGTCTGTTGCACATGAAAGAGATCCAAGAGATCTGTCATTAATGATTTCTCATTTCCACTTTCTGGGCATTAACTTCTCTCCCAGTAACCTAACACCATATTGTTTGTGGACTTCTAGCAAACAAACAGCTTAAATAATATAATATTATTTTTCACTGACATATAATTTCAGGAACAAATGCATTTATTAATTACCTAACACATGCAACATGCAGAAATGTTTATATACAGCAATCCAATTAAAATGAAGACAATTTCCAGTTAATATACTGTATACAACTACATATGTGTTTATTTAGAATGCAAGCTGTCAGCTGCTGGTAAACGTGCACCAGGGACACATTTGTTACTAAAACTGAGAAACACTAACTTAGAATACATAACACATTCTTAATTTATCATAAAAATTAAGATTCATGTGAAATGTTACAGTGATTCTGCTCTGTTGAGATAAATGTACATTTTGAAATTAATTGCCACAGTCACGTATATGTGATCACCAATTAATCATTACAAATATCTAACTGAGCAGCAGTCATAACAAGTCCATGGAATGTAATTTCCCATGGGTTTACAGTAATTTTTTTTATTAATATTTTATAGTACATTTGAAAATAATTAATAGAACTACTTATTTTATTACACTAAAAATTCATAATAAAAATATTTGTTTAAATTATATTTGTGCCACATTGAATCACATATCAAAAAAAGGCATGGGTCAGTTTTGGGAATTATTTGGCAAATTTATATGCCATTAACATAAATGTATCTTCTGTAAAATGTGTGGTATGAGTTTATAATAGAATCTGCTAAACATAAATGTAAAGGTCTGAATTCTACCTTCTTCTTCTACTGATTTTTATGACCAAAGATCATGTGCAGCAATCAAAATTATTTTATTGCACAAGAATCATCCATCTAGGTTGGTACATTTGTTTTCAAGGGTGGAGTCTGAGGTTTGTAGGTGTAGCATGTAGGTGTGGTGCAGCATAGTGTGGAGGTAAAAATTCACACAGGCAGGTGCAATAGAACAATGTTTCTCAATTCCAGTCCTCAAGTACCCCCAACAGGTCATGTTTTCAGGCTCAACATTATTTTGCACAGGTCATTTTATCAATTTCACTGCCTTAGTAATTACCAGAGCCATTTCATCGGAGGGAAATTCTAAAAACATGACCTGTTGGGGGTACTTGATATGTTAGTAATCAGTTATATTATGTACATTTAGGAAAGAATTCAGGCCTTTTTATAAGCAATCTACCGAGCTTGCCAGAACCACTTTTAAACCCAGACCCTATATCATTTATAGAGATATTAAAAAGTTGCGGGTCCCAGCACTGAACCTTGGGTTACACCACTGATAACATTAGACCATTCAGAGTAAGAGTCATTAACCACTACTCTCTGAATATTGTCTTTTAGCCAGTTTTCTATCCATTTACACATTGATCTTTCCAAGCCTGTAGACTTGTCCTTTCCGTACAAGCAGTGAGAGTGTTCTGTACTACAGTCTGATCTCATCAGGCATTCAAATTAGACCTCACACCTTACCAGGGAGAAAGTTCCAATTTCTGAGGCAAGGTCCTGTGCAATGAGAAGTCTCTCTGAAGTGTCAACCTGACTGTGATCAGTTATGGCAGAGATACGTTCAGCAGCTCAGTCTTTTCCGAACATACCTGCTTGCTTCCAGACAATTCTCTCCTTCAGGCCGCGTACACACGCGGGGACTGTTCGCCCAACTTTGTCCGCTGAACAGTGTTTCGGCAAAGAGTCCGCTCGTGTGTGGGCTTTCAGCGGACAGTTTCAGCGAACAGTCCGCTGAACAAGGTTTTTCGGAAATTCCGAAAAACTGTCCGCTGAAACAAAGTTTCAGCGAACAGTCCCCTCGTGTGTAGGCTTGTTCGTCAAACTAAGTTCCGTGCATGCTCAGAAAGGATTTACACGCCGAAAGTTATAATGCAGTGTATAGGACGTCGTATTTTTCGTCCCGTCGTACGTGCCGTTCACGTCATCGCGCACGGTTTCAGCAAACTGTTCGTCCGTCGTGTGTGGCCATGTCCGTCCATGCTAATTTTGAGCGGACTGTTTGCCGAAACTGTTTGACGGACAAAGTTGGGCGAACAGTCCCCGCGTGTGTACGCGGCCTCACTGTCAGCAGCCTGCAGACATGCTTCTCCTTGCTTAGTTGCAACAACCACTCAACCCCAGGATCAAATCAAACTCAGGCACAATGGCTTCCCCTTGCAATGGAGACACTCCATAGATGAGCAAACCGGTCTCCTTTTATGATGGCTGCTGCACATTTGCAGTAATAAATATTCAGTTTAATTGTGTCCAAACTGGAGAAGGATAATAACAAAGGAAAATGCTCCACAGCAGTTATCAGCTAAAATCCAGGTTACATGGGTTATGCTAATTGCTACGCTAAAGCTCTTAACTCCCCCTTACCTAAAAACATTTAAAGTAAGACTGGCTTAATTTTTGGTCAATATAATTTATCCATTTTTTTACGTTTATACAGTTTTAAACTCATATTTTATTTTTATTTTAACTATTCATATATCATTTTGTAATCCCATGCACAGCACTACTCAAACTGGAATGAGGGTTACTGAACAGAAATAGAAATCAATGGCACACACAATGGTTCCCATATACGTATTTCAACAGTGTATTTAGCTGCTTGCTGGGATTTTAAATTTAGGCCTCATGCACACTAGGCTCTTCTGAATGCTTTTCTCCTGACGCAAAAGCAGCGTTAAGCAGCGCATTTTTCAAATGCATTCAGGTCAAGAGTTTGGCCATTTATTAATTTCACTGGCCAAAATATTTATTTTTTCTGGCCACTGAAATTAATAAATGCTCAAGCATTAAATGCACCTAGGGTTTATGCACATTTAGATGTGTTTACATGCGTTTAGGTGTAATGGGCAATTTTTTTCAGCCTAAACATTCCTCCCCTGAACGAGATTTGGTGAGATCAGATTTGTGTCCCCAAACGCCCTTGCCTCTAAACTCCTCTAAAAGCCTATGTGTGCATGGACATACAATACAAGCTAACATATAGGGGGCAATTAGGGACAGAGAACAAAATGTCAAATGCCTGTAAAATGGGTGCTTGACAGTTGCAGTGTGCAAGAGCCTTAATGTCTCAGCTGAATACATACTTATTGATCCAAGACAAATATATAACTTCATGATACGTTACTGGTAAATATGTAAATAAATAAGAAATATGAGTCAAATTAGAAAGGCAAAAAAAAAAAAAATAGGCATTATATGTGACCTCAATTTGTTTCTGCCCTTTTGTTACTTAAAGAAGCATGTTCTGTCATCTGTTTGGCCATCCAAGCTCCTCTTACTAATTGAGGGAGAAAGCCTGAGGACTGGCACTCTAAAGAAAGAAGAGACTTCCGTTTCCGGCGCCGCATGAGGTAGCTGCGCTCAGACACAGCTCTCGCAGCAGTGTCTCTCACCGACTTACAAATTCGGCCTGAGCGCCCCCACACACCACCCAGACTCAACCTGGTGCCCTCCTCGGTCCCCCACACCAGATGGCCCTCTTTCTGGAAAAAAAAGGCGCACGCTCCCACGCGGCCTCGCTGGCGCCTCCAGATCAGCCGCAAATTGAGCCCCCGGCTTTCGGCATACCCGGACACCATGGCGGGCACACAGGCAGTGGACATGGAGGTAAGCGGAGGCTCCTCATCCCACCACACCGCTTCCTTTACCAACTCCTCCATGGGGCCAGCTTCTACACCTCCCCTCCTAGCCCAGCCAGGGGACAGTCTTACACCCCCCGGTATTGACGGCCACACAGACCACATTGCACACGTGGTGGCAGCCCTCCTCTCCCCCATGATTGCAGCCTCAGTGGAAAAGGCTGTTAATGCAGGGATGAAGCAAATCAAAGCCCACCTAAGTGAACACACCACCAGATTAAATGATTTGGAACACCGCTTATCAGTAGTAGAAGACGAATTATATCAAGCACAGGCCACAGAACAGTCGCAGGACAAAACAAATCAATACATCATCCAAAAATTGGACGATTTAGAAAATAGATCCAGATGGCGCAATCTGCGATTTTTAGGCGTCCCTGAGTCGCTACCAAGGACAGCTGTCTCTGAATTTTGCTCAAAACGTATCCCGGAGGCCATGGGTCTACCAGGCTCCTTCACAGTAGAACGTGCACACCGCATGGGGTCTTTCAATGCAGAACGCAAGTCTCCCCGTCCCATCATTGCCAAATTTCTCAACTACGCTGACAAGGCTGTCATTCTCCAAAGATTCCGTCAATCTCCATATCTCCAAATTGACGGCATTAAAATCCTAATCTTTGCCGACTACTCGAGTTTTCTAAAAAGAGGAAAGCTTTTCAACCAATTTGCTCAGAACCCTACAAGCAACAGATTAAATTTACTCTGGCATTCCCAGCAATTCTCTGCCTTAAGTCACCGAAAGAGGATCAACTGTCCTTCCAGGACCCCTTGGAAGCAGAGTCCTTTGTTCGATCTCTTCGAGCAGACTCAAATCCCCACACGTCATCGAAGTCCGCCTCCAGCGTCCGATCTCTGGAACAGAGAAGCCCATGAAAAGACTTACCTCAAACGTTTCTGGGCCTCAGCACCAGACCACGTAATCGCAACTCCTTACGCTGAAGTTCTTTCTACTCTTCTGGTCTGTCTGCGCAGTTATCTCAGGTCGTATGACTTGTTTTGTATTCATTTAATGTTGTGCTCTACCCTCAGCATTTGACTTTACTAAAGGTACCCCCTGTCTACCGCTGGCCTCTGGTCACTGACAAGGACTTAAGGCCTTTCTCACTTGCCCTCTATATGTTTTGTGTTAAAGATTGTTGGTTTTATTCACTCCGCCTTACATAACTGGCATGTTATTTCTTGTTTATACTGCCTTCCTCCATGGCCTCACTGTGTAATATCCCCTGCTCCTCACGTCCTGTGTGTCCCAGGACACTCCCATGCTTCATCGGCCTTCTTAGGGCGCTCATGCACCTTTTCAGCAGGGCCCTGCATGGTGAGCTGAATTACACAGTGAACTCATGCGGAAAAAAGAGAAGTTCACTCAAATGTATGACTTACTTAGTTTGTTTATTCTGCCGTGTTTACCCCCCCCCCCCCCTCCTCCCCTTCCTTATCCCCTGTTCTTTCTTATGCATCTTTAACCACCATACACTCAAGGGCTCATCAGCATACCTCCCTTTTCTTCCCAACATGAAGCTATACCTATGCTGCCTTTCATGTACTGCTAGAGCTCTCTGCATATACACCTGCTCTTTCTTCCAATCTTAAGGTAATCTCCTGGAATGTTAAGGGTCTTCATTCTCCTAACAAGAGAATGAAGATTCTTCGCCACCTTAAAAGACTTAAAACTGATATAGCCCTGTTGCAGGAAAACCATGTCCAAGCATCTGATTTCAACCACATGCAGAAACTCTGGGTAGGAACGGTCCTAGGGGCACAATCAAAAGGATGGAAAGCTGGTGTCCTTCTCCTGATTCACAAAAACCTCCCCTGCACAATCCTCTCTACACATAGGGGCGACCAAGATCGCTTTATCTCAGCTTGGATTAAAATAGGCTCCAAAGAGCTAGTGATTTCTAATATTTACACCCCTAACAGTTCCACTAAACAATTTTACTGCGAACTCTCCTTATGGCTTCTTAACACCACTAATCTTCCTCACCTAGTCGGGGGAGATTTTAACGATATCATGCACCAATCAGAGGATAGGTCCTCCCCCAAACATCTTAGGCCGGGGCTCGCTCCCTCCACTCCCACTCTATTTGCCTCCACTATGGAATCCCTACATCTCATAGACTTATGGCGCCTATCGCACCCAGTGGACAGGGATTTTACCTTTTACTCTAACCCCCACAAGATCTTCACTAGGATTGACTATTTTTTTGGTTCCGATAATCAAATTCTTCTAGTCTCTGACTCGGAGATCTGTGACATAGCCATCTCTGACCATGCCCCGATCTCAATTATACTTGACAAGATGGATCTTCCCCCTCACTCCAACCTTTGGAGCTTTCCCTCCTTCCTTCATAATAATGCAGACTTCCAAAAATACATGAAACAATCATGGTCAGACTACTCCACTGCCAATGCCCCTCACGCAGATGATCCGAATCTCCTCTGGGATGCTGACAAAGCATACCTTAGGGGTCTGATCATATGCTATGCCACTTCCTTCAAAAGGAACGCACTGAGGAAATTTAAATTAGCAAGCGCTAGACTGCATCTTGCACAACGAACCCTGGCAACATCCGACTCCCCTGATGACAGAGGCGAATGGTCGGCCACCAAGTCCGCCTTCAATACATGAGCAGACACTCTCGAACTCACCAAGAAGGCGCACTTGGATGCTACTCTCCATAAATCCGTCCGACTCATATCACATCCTTAAAGCCCCATACACACCATCAGATTATCTGCTGAGTTTTTCCTTCAGATTTACCAAAACCATATAATATGAGGACAAACCTTAGGAGTTTCAATGTGTATGCAGTCAGGCAGGCCCTTCTACTACATGGTTTTGGTAAATCTGAAGGAAAAACTCAGCAGATAATCTGATAGTGTGTATGGGGCTTAAGTGACCACACAGGGACCACCCACTCCACCCCACAGGCCATAAACAAGGCTATGTTACACTATTACACAGCCCTGTATACCCCGATCCAATAGATGAAAACTTAGCCCGCTCCTTCCTAGAGAAAATGTAACTACCCACCATCTCACCCACTCAATTAGAAGCCCTCAACGCCCCTATCTCAATCAATGAAATAGAAGACACCATTCGCAACCTTCATCCATCTAAAGCACCTGGCCCGGATGGATTCACCAGTGAGTTTTACAAGACCCTCCTAAATATTACAGCCCCTATACTCCACTCAGTATAATCAAGCAGGTGGCCCCTATCTTCCAACAGGCAACCAAGCTGTCATCAAGCTCCTTTCTAAGAAGGGCAAGGATCCATTGGAGCCGGGGTCTTATAGGCCCATTTCTTTGCTCAACCTGGATGTGAAAATCCTGTCAAAGATAGTGGCCTCCAGACTTGCTGCCATCCTCTCCCATCTCATACATTCAGCCCAGTCTGGCTTTGTGAAGGGGCACACAGCCACCTTGAATATTCGTAAACTCCTACTGGCCCTCAAACAAACCAAACAAGATCCTAAAGCTGATTACGCCATCATCACTCTAGACACAGAAAAAGCTTTCGATAATGTCAGCTTTGACTGGCTTTCACTATCACTGTCCAAAATGGGGTTAACAGGCCCCTTCTGCCACCTTATTGACTCCATGTATACATCACCCACAGCCAGACTGGTTGCAGCAGGTCTCCTCTCAGAAGGCTTTCGTCTCCACAAGGGGACCAGACAGGGTTGCCCCCTTTCCCCCTTCTGTTTATTATTGCCCTGGAACCCTATCCCAGACAGCTCCCTTGCAGGGTATTAAGATTGCCAAGAATGAACTACGCACCTCACTCTTTGCCGATGATGTCCTAATTTTTACGGTCAATCCCTCCGCTGATATAATAACTATTAAAAACATATTTGACAATTTTAAACTATGTTCAGGTCTTCATATAAACTACTCCAAAAGTGAGATCCTTCTCATTGGTAAATACGCCACACCTTCCTGGGCTCACCGCTCCATATTCACAGTAGCTTCATCCTACATCACCTATCTGGGAATAAAAATTGGATGGATCTCCCCCTCTTGCTCCTGGGAAGGTGCCACCTCGTAAAAATGGTAAGCTTCGCTAGATTACTGTACCCAATGAAAACCATACCGTTACTCTTAAAGCACAAGGATGTTAAATCTTTTAACTCCATAATATCGAAATTTCTTTGGCGTGGCAAAAGACCTCGTATTGCTTTAAAAAAATTACACCTTCCCAGGAGCAACGGGGGCATCAGTCTCCCGAACATAAGAATGTACAACTTAGCTTGTTTGTTAAGGACCAGTCTAAACTGGATAGCGCAATCTTCCCGGTACTCTAATTATAGCCTGGAATCCGCAATGGTCCACCTCTATTCTCTGGTGGCTCTTCTACACTGCAGATTGAAATCTGTTCCCCCTCCATACCAACACAACCTTCTTCTATATGACACGGCCATAGCCTGGAGGGAAACCAGGAAAATCCTCAAACTATCACCGCAATTTACGCTGCGAGTGGGAGACCCCTCCCCACCGGTGACGCGGGGATGAATGACGGAGCCACGCCCCTATGGACGTGGCTACGCCGCGCACCGAGTCAGAAAGACGCTGTAGCTATCGCGAGGGGCTGTTCTTTACAGCCTATCAGCGATAAGTACAAACAGCATGTATGTTCACAGCTGACCTGTGCTATTAGTCCCACTCCTTACTATCATTCAGTTGATTGGCTGACACCAGGATATTAGATAGCATTCTTCATATGTTGCTTTACATATTGAAATGCTATTACCTATCTATACTTATATTACAGATATGAAAATAACAACCCAATCCTGCTCTATAATAAACCACCCCTGAGGAAGGAAAATGCACAATAATGCAACAATTTCCGAGACATGTCGGATACATGGTTGAACATCTAATTTGCTGACCTCCTTCTGTTTAGGTGGCATTTTAGAATTTATAAGCCTTGGGTTATTCTATGATGTTTTATATGTCAATTCATTTATGTATTGTTACAATTCATTGTTGATGAATATGTTTCTATGCCATATATATATTTTTTCCACCTTTATAAATTAATAAAGTTGGCACCATTGAGCCTTTTTACTTAATCTTAATCTTGATTTTTTTTTATAAGCACTATTCTGCCATTCTAAAAGTCCAAAGGGGCTTTATGCATGTTTTCTATTATACCATTTAGGATGTTAGCAGTACACTATTCAAATCTCATCCATTGAACTTTTCTCATCATTGGGATGTTCTGCCCTCCATCCACCTCCTCCTCCCCTCCCTCTCTTCCTCCCCTGCTGCCCTGGTTATACCCCTGTTTTTGCTCTACCTTTTTAATAGCCAGGGCTCATAGACAGATCCATCCAGTGTCTTCTATGCTTTAGGCCTATGTTTTATTTCTGATGGTCCCTCACAGCGTCACCACTTGAGATTTCTTTCTTTACGAAGCATCTCTACAACCCCGTAAGGATACTCTTTCTGTATTAGTACTAGTCTTTTGCTTTTGACTTGTGTAAATTACTTTGTTTTGTAGTTCGTTATCATAAGTAATTGTTATTGATCAGTATGATTGTCTTTTGATTCCCAATAAAAACTTTTTGAAAAAAAAAAGAAAGAAGAGAATATAAGCAGATTATGTTAACGTGACATCTCTTCTAGGTTTTCTGCTATTGTTATAAGTATATTGAGGGAAATCAGTTTATACGAGTGATGGCTAGGCTACTTCCTGTCCAGGAATAAGGAAATAGGGAAGAAGAAAGTTCGTTTTCACTTTATCTGAGATGAGCATTTGAGTTAAAGTTGGAACCTTTTGGTTTCTGAAGGACAGAAGGGAAAGGTCAGCACTGAGCAGACTTGCATTTTTTTCGGAAGGGATGGTGTTAAGGCTGGAGTCTGGAGATACGTACCTCTTTATCTGAAGGAATAGGTGTAAGGGGTAACATGGAGTGACTTATAATTTTATCTGAGGGAAAAATGGCAATCACATAACAAAACATAGGCCCTTAAAATGGTATTGGGTATTATTTTTATTTCATTTTTCCTTTGATGTTTTTATGGAAGGTCATATATGGCATTGATATACCATATTAAAATCATGCAAAGGATCAATATCAATCAATATCAAAATCAATCAATATCTCTAATATTACTATGAGTATGATCAAACAAAACATTGTATTTGCCATGAACTAAAGTAACATTGTACAGTACATATTTAAGAAGCATTTCATTCTATGAAAAAATATAAGAATTGCAGAAAAAAAGAAGTGGCGTACAAGCTTGACACGTGCAAATAAATAAAGATTTTAACAAGGAACAAAACTTGTTTTACTACTTGTTTGAAAAAATTAGTCAAGCAAGTTTTTATGTTATTATACAAAAGCATTCAGTATCCTTCCTGTGCAGTGTATTAAAGTGGTTGTAAACCTCAGATATGAAATTTGATAATGCACATCCCTCTATTTGTGTCAATTAAAAGCACTCAGTGTCATTTCTGTCTGCAGCTTTGTTCCCCTGCTGTCAGCATGAATCCCTTCTGACAAGTTTTCCTGATACCAAGCGAAAAATGGTGACAGGGAGGGACCTCTAGCAGATTGACAGCCTCAGCTCTGTTCCTATGCTATGTGAATCAGCTCTCCTGCAGACCTCTCCTCAATGATCTCTGCAGAGTGTAACTTCAGCTCCCCATCCCCCTTTTTCTGAACTTTCAGACAAGCTTAAAAAAACTGACACTTTGAATGGATGTGGAGAAGAGAAGACTGCAGATGAACAGGCACAACACCTGACTTCACCTATTTGACTGGGTATATATAAGGGTTTACAACCACTCTAATAAGAGAACTGTGAACAAATTACATGTGCACAGTTAGAAGTAAGATAACATACCATCAAGAAGGAAATGACGAGATGGTTGTCTAGTGGTTTTAGGGGTAACATGCTTGACACCCCAACCTTTGGCCAGCCCTTATATACTGTAAGTAACATATTATGTTGTATGTTAGGCAGGGCAGCAATCAGAAATTTTTGGACCCCTTACATAGCTTTAGGCTCCCCCCCAGTCCCGCCCACTGGCCGTTCATCCAAATCCACCCACTGGCCATCCCACGAGTCCTTCAGTGCACCCATTTTTATTTTAATATCCTTACAACTTAATATATGAAAATTAAAAGCAGGACCCTACACTAACTGCACTACATTTTCAATGCCCCCCAATCTATCCTCCCCTAGTAGATCTAAGAAAATAAAAAATTAACTTCAAAACAAAAAAAAACTAATATATTCAGCAAAGAGACATCCCCATGTATTCAGCAAAGAGACAGCACAATCCAGCATCTGTACACACACAGCCCCCCCCACACCTGGACACACTCAGCCCCCTCTTCACACCTGTACGCACTCAGCCCTGCTCACACCTGTATGCACTCAGCCCTGCTCACACCTGTATGCACTTTGCCCCCTCCTCCCACCTGTACACACTGAGTCCTCCTGCTCACACCTGTACTCAACCCTCCTCAAAGCCGTACGCACTCAGCCCTCTCATCACACCTGTATGCACTAGCCCCCCCTCCCCCCCCCCCCACACACACACCTGTACGCATACCTCCCAACATTTTGAGATAGGAATGAGGGACATCTACTAGAAAACATATGTAGGTATAGAACATGCCCCCTGCCACACCCCCTTAAAGGAGAATTAACAAAAAAAGGTTAATTAAATCCACAAGGGCTGTCCCCCTGAAGTTAGGGTAGACTTTACCAGAAAGGGTTCTTGTAAGGAAGTTAGAGAGAACAGGGCTAACCAACAATTAACTATGGATATCTTCAGCCAGACAAAAAGTTGACAAAGAAGGGTATTAAAGCTTACAAGTAATGCCGTGTACACACGACCAGACTTTTCAATGAACTGAATTCCGTCTGAATTTTCGACGGGGTTTCAACGGACTTCTGTCGAATCTGACTTGTCTACACACAATCACACCAAAGTCAGGCGGATTTGACTGTGATAAAGTACGACCGGACTAGAATAAGGAAGTTCATAGCCAGTAGCCAATAGCTGCCCTAGCGTCGGTTTACGTCTGTCAGACTAGCAAACAGAGAAACAGATTTTTCGACCGGACTCAAGTCCGTCAGAAAGATTTGAAATATGTTCTCTATCTAAAGTCCATCTGATTTTAAGACAGCAAAGGTCCAAAGAAGCCCATACATGGTCGAATTGTCCAACATATTCGTTCCTTCGGACCTTTTCTGTCGAAAAGTCTGGCCGTGTGTACAAGGCATTAGGGTTATTTTTGCTTTTTCTAAGTTGAAATTCAACAAAGAAATTCCAACAGAATCAATGGATTTTAGCAATAGTTATTGAGTTTCTTCTACTCCTTTGATTAAACTTTTCCACATTCATGAATAGGTTTCTTTTTAGCATTTATGTGATATGTATATACAAAATGATCAAGTATATACAGTGGTGTGTCTGTATTTAAAAAAAAAAACAGTATGTTGGAGTTGATCTTAAAAATAATATGTGTACCTTAAAATGTTTACTGTTGTTAAAGCTTTTTGTTGTACCGGTTTTCATTACCGCCTTGCGCTGCTGGATTTGTGGGGTTGGTTCCAATCAGAAACATAAACAGCAATTTTATATATATAAATGCAATATGCACACTACCATTGACTATATCATATAGACCATTTTGTCCTTTTTGTGTTCATACAAATGTCAATTCCATTTTATTCACTTCCAAGGCAAAAATAAATCCTAATTATAGGGGCCAAGATAATGAGGTTTGTCCAAACAGATCACATTTCTTAAGCATAAGTGACATGAGACACCTTCCAATGTTATTTTAGAGAGGTTAAGTAACAAAACAGAGGCTTATTCATTAAAATAGAGAAAATACAAGAAGGAGTCTTATTTCAACAATCATTTAAGACATGAGTTATTTTGAGATTTTATTCAGTGTCCTAAAAATTAAAGTCCTGCCCAGTGCAATTTTTGTAATAAGGTGAGAAACTTCACGGGCATAACTAGAACTTATTTTATTGGCCCCCAACAGCAGAAAAAAGAAAAAAAAACACCATTGTACAACACCTCAATTACAGTATCATGGCAGGTGCCAGGTGACGAAGAGCTGAAAAATATATGGTGGTGATATTGATGATATTAAGCTAAGTATGAATTTGTAGAGAGGAAGGGTTTATCTTATTCACCTAGGAGGCTACAGAAAAAGACAACGTGTGCATTGATTGAAAATAGGTGTATCTGTCCGTGCAAAATAGGAACTGCACAGTATGGCTCCTGCAGTGGAAAGGGGGGTGTAAAATGGGGAATGTGTAGCATGACGTACAAAAGGTGACAGCATGGAATAGGAAACATGCAGCATTGCATATGGAATTAGTCAGTGTGGAACTGTGAAAGAGTTGATGCACAGAATGGCATATGAAGAAAGAGAGTGCAGAATAGGGAATGTACAGCATGGGATACCGAATATAGTGTTGCAGAAATGTATAGCAGAATGAGACATGCAGAGTAACTACAAAATGTTTTGTAGTGGCAGAGTTGTTTTATTACCTGAATAGAAAGTCTGCTGCTGCTCAGTGCCCTGCTCTGCCCATCTTTCTAATGCTGTCTTTCTGAGCCCAGCCCCTTTTAAACCTCCATCAGCGCAGGACCTGCACATGGTGTTGGCAACTCAGCAGTTAAGCTGTGCCATCCAGCCCTATCCAGACCCTTGTCAGCGCACTGGAACAGCTCATTTGAATGCTGTTTTACCTTGCAAAAAATGGGTAGTACAACCCACCAAGCATGTCCTCTGCCAGGTCCTGCATATCATCTGTCAGAGCCTCAGAGCAAGTGAGTAGTGGATGACTTCCTATTCCGGCTTTATTTACAAGTGACAGCGGTGAATAGTCAGAAAGTTATACTGTAACTAGAAATATCTAATGCTTTGCCATCAGGAAGCTGTACTTGGATGTTAGTGCTCTATAGTCCCCACTCAGAGCAACTCTCGTTCACTGAGATACACTCTATGCTTCTTTTACAGATAACACAATATCTTTGAAGCAACTCTCAAAAGCAGGAAGCTATCCAGTATTTGACATTTTCAACAGTCTTTTCAGTGGCTTATTACCCATTTTGGCAGTGGTGACTGCAAGTTACTTCACCCACTCACAGGCCACAAACTTCTGTAGGTAATGTTGTATATTCTCTCTCTATTTCTGGCCTTCCTGGGAGTGCCTCTGTGTGCCCTAAGCCCCACAAAGAGATATTTCCTAGATTCACGCACTGCCATTGCTTGGTTTAGTTTCCTAAAAAATGGTGCAGGCTATAGCTTGGTTTAAAAAAAAAAGGCTCATCCAGCCCCTCTTACCATAGAAGGACTTCTGCTCTCAGTCTGCGGTACCTGCATGTCTACAGAATAGAAGACAGAATAGAAGCTGACTCTATCCTCTCAGAGCAATCAGGACAATCTCCTTATGCCACCATTACAAGTTCACACTTTGCACTTTTTTAATAGCTTAAGGCCCCTAGAGAAGGCCCAATTTTGATCAGACTCCTGCAAACTAGGCCAAAATTCAAACCGGGGGTGGCCTTGCAAGCACAACCAGCCCCCAGTGGCAGCTAGTGTTCTTTTGGGGGGGGGGGCGGCTAACAAAAAACAACCCCCATGCTCTCTGCCTACCAGTCTGGCACTTACCCCATCTAGGTGGCAAGTAGCGGGCATCAGTGAGCATTGGACGTCGGCCAGCGGCTCATGTGTCCTTTCCTCCATCGCGGTGGCCGTGCATCTCCTCCCCTCCTCCTAGGCATCCAATAGGATCGCATGTCCTTTCAGTCAATTGGGTGACAGATCTCAAGAGCGACCCACTTCCTGATTGGCTGGAATATTCATTTGTTATCGTAACACAGTTGGGTGGGCTCTGTTCGCATTCTCTGAGCCCCGAGCCCACCCTATTTTGAAGCCCATTAGAGCCTCTGGCTGTAATCAGGTGCGTCAAAAGAATACTGACCCCGCATTGGAACCCATGGATCCAGCATCCTGAAAGGGGCCGGACGCATCGATGGGGAGGGTGGCCATGGATGGAGGGGTGGCATCTGTGCGCCCTTAATGGACGGGCGCCCCTGAGCCATACTAAAGATCAGCGCCAATGTATTTAATAGCCGGCATTGGAGATTCCTCCATCCATACTGTTAGTACTGTTAGTGTGCATGAGAGAATCGATTGGTTCTCTTTCATTCAGCCCACAGACTGCACAAGAAAAAAGTAAATCTGTATGGCTAGTCCAGCTTTATATTTCCTCACAGCTTGGAGTTCCTGAGCCTCATCAACCTAAATTCATGAGTCAGATTTACCATGGGACAGATTTTTGATGAATAAGGAAAGACCTTTCAGAGCCACTAGTTAAATGAACAGGTAACACCTACCATCTTCTGTCCTTAGACATGGTGTTGGCATTCATTTTCTCCTGCTTTTTTCCTTTTGTTTTAACCCAGTGATCCTGCCATTAACATACTTTCTGCTTCACTCTATACTCTCCTGCCAATAATATAGCGGTGTTCACATAGGGAACTGGGAACAATGCTAACTGAAAAACTGAAAATTGTATATTCATTTTTTTGTAATTTTCCTTTCCTGGTGCATCTTCATGGCAGCATACAATAGGTGGCAGCTCTGCCCCACAACCTGATAGGACTGGTTAACTATAAATCAAAGACAGACCTGGCTCTCAGCATTCTCTGTAACTCTCACTATTTGGGTGGCAATCTGTATGCTGCCATGAAGATGCACCAGGAAAAGAAAATTATGGAAAGGTGAGTATACAATTTTCAATTTTCCTGGTGCATCATGGCATACAATGGGAACTAATTTGTCATACGAGAGGGTGCAAGAAGGTCAGTAGTGTAAGTGTGCACAATGAATTTTCCTTATTTTAATGTCATGAGCTGAGCTTGGTTCACCTAATAACGTGTAATGTAGGTGTCCTGGGAGGACCATATTGATGAATTGAAAATAGCCTCAACCGACACTTGGCACTGCTCTTTCCACAGAGCTGGCGCTGCCCTGGTTAGATGGGCACTTAAGTCCTCCTTGGAATGTGAAGGTCTTGTGAAGAGTAGGCTCTTTTAAAGGCCCATACACACTATCAGATTTTCTGCTGATTTTTTTCCTTCAGATTTACCAAAACCATATAATATGAGGTCAAACCTTAGGAGTTTCAATTTATATGCAATCAGGCAGGCCCGTGCACTACCTGGTTTTGGTAAATCTGAAGACAAAATCAGCAGAAAATCTGATAGTGTGTATGGGGCTTAAGTGTCTTAACAATCTAGGAGTTGACTGTACATGTTGATGCTGACTGACCCTGCCTTAAGCCATACCAGAACCAAGCACAGATTTCAGCTTTCCTGAATGAAAAGGTAGCTACTAAGGATGAGCCGAACACCCCCCGGTTCGGTTCACCTGCGAACACGAACAGACCTAAACTTCGTGTGAACTTTAGAACCCTATTAAAGTCTATGGGACGCGAACGTTCAAAATCAAAAGTGCGAACTTGAAAGGCTAATATGCAAGTTATTGTCATAAAAAGTGTTTGGGGACCTGGGTCCTGCCCCAGGGGACATGTATCAATGCAAAAAAAAAGTTTTAAAAACTGTCATTTTTTGGGAGCAGTGATTTTAATAATGCTTAAAGTGAAACAATAAAAGTGTAATATTCCTTTAAATTTCGTACCTGGGGGGGTGTGTGTTACCCATGCTTAGAACTGTCCCTGCACAAAGTGTCATTTCTGCAGGAAGAAAAGTAATTTAAAATCACTCACGGCTATAATGAATTGTCACCGTAATACAGAGAACACTCATTGAAAGTCATTGATAAAAAAAGTGTGGCACTCCCCAAATTCAATTAACAGGCCCTTCGGGTCTGGTATGGATATTAAGGGGAGCCCCGCGTCAAATTTTTTAAAAAAATGACGTGGGGTTCCCCCCAAATATCCATACCAGACCCTTCAGGTCTGGTATGGATTTTAAGGGGAACTCCACGACAAATTTAAAAAAAAATGGCGTGGAGTTCCCCCTAAAAATCCATACAAGACCCTTTATCCGAGCACACAACCTGGCAGGCCGCAGGAAAAGAGGGAGGGACGAGAGCACCCCCCCTCCTGAACCATACCAGGCCACATGCCCTCCACATTGGGAGGATGCTTTGGGGTCCCTCCAAAGCACCTTCTCCCCATGTTGATGAGGACAAGGGCCTCATCCCCACAACCCTGGCCGGTGATTGTGGGGGTCTGTGGGTGGGGGCTTATCAGAATCTGGAAACCCCTTTAACAAGGGGACCCCCAGATCCCAGTCCCCCTGTTTGAAATGGTAAGGGGGGTACAAAATTACCCCTACCATTTCACAAAGAAAGTGTAAAAAAAGACACACACATCATTGCAAAAGTTCTTTATTTAAAAAAAAAAAAGATTACAGCGGTGGTAATGCACTCTTGCTATCCAGCGACGAATGATCATCTTTCTGGGGTCCAGCGATGGCTGATCTGATCCAGCGATGGCTGATCTCTCCCTCCAAACTGCTGGTTGCAAGCTGAACAGTGGAGGCTTGAGTGGAGTGTTAATAATAATTAATACCCTTTTCTGACACTTTTTAAATAGTTTTTTTTTTTCTTTCCTTCCTTCAGCCTACTAATTAAGGGGAGGGTTTAATTGGGCACAGGTGCTTGAGGTCTATATAAATTTGGGTAGAACTCATTTGAGCCTGCTCATCTTGAGTCTGTGAGAACTCTGTCTAAGTGGAACAGGTCCAAGTGGTGAGTTAAAAACCAGAGTAAGTGGAACTGGTCCAAGTGGTGAGTTAAAAACCAGAGTAAGTGGAACAGGTCCAAGTGGTGAGTTAAAAACCAGAGTAAGTGGAACTGGTCCAAGTGGTGAGTTAAAAACCAGAGTAAGTGGAACTGGTCCAAGTGGTGAGTTAAAAACCAGAGTAAGTGGAACTGGTCCAAGTGGTGAGTTAAAAACCAGAGTTTAAAACAAGAGGTTATAACAGGGGTCATAGTAGCTGTGTAGTGTGAGTACCTGTGTGTCTGAGTAGTGTGTGTATGTGTGTGTGTGTATATCTTTAGTACTTGTGCATTGTGGGTGCACGCTGGTCTGTGAGTACCTGTGTACTGTCTTGTTGAGTATTAGTGTCAGGAAGCTAGTTGTTAGGTAATTTGGACTGGGTATAAACTCTAATCCTCATTAAATTAATAGGTACGATGACTGGCGGGTGTGGAGAGGCGACTCGGTGTACATCTTGCGGCATGTATGCGTTCCTTGATCATCTGATCGAGGGTGAATACTGCTGTGCAAAATGTAAGCACATTGTTTCCCTGGAAGCCCAGGTTCTGAATCTGGGGAAGCAACTGTCAGCACTGAGAGGACCCTCCACCCTAAATGAGAGCCAGGAACGTACACGGCAGGTGTCGGTAGGGGCCAGCACAGAGGTGGATGGAGACAAAGAGGTGCAGGCACTAGCAGAGAGTAGATGGGGGACAGTCAGGAAGGGTAGAGGGGCAAGTGCCAGGGAGGCCGATCCAGGGCTGGAGCATCCCAATAAGTACGCTCCATTGAGTGACATTGGTGATCCCAGTCAGGGACCAGCACTGCTGGAGCTGAGGGATTCTCCTAGCTGCCAGGAGAAGAACTCCTCCAGTGAGAGTGGGGGGGGGAGCGAAGGGAAAGGAAAGACAGATTCTGGTGGTAGGGGACTCAATTCTTAGGAGGACAGAGAGGCCAATCTGTAACAACAAACTGAAGTGCCGAACTGTATGTTGTCTGCCGGGCTCTCGGGTTCGGCACATCACAGATCTGGTGGACAGATTACTGGGAGGGGCTGGGGAAGACCCAGCTGTCATGGTGTGCGTTGGCACCAATGACAAAGTCAGAGGCAGATGGAGTGTCCTAAAGAATGATTTTAGGGACTTGGGAGCTAAATTGAGGAAAAGGACCTCCAAGATAGTATTCTCAGGAATACTACCAGTACATCGAGCCACACCAGAAAGGAAGAGCGAGATTAGGGAAGTAAACAAGTGGCTCAAAAGCTGGTGTAGTAAGGAGGGGTTTGGGTTCCTGGAGGACTGGGACGACTTCTCAGTCGATAACCGGTACTATAGAAGGGACGGACTGCACCTAAATGAGGAGGGTGCAGATCAGATGGGATTAAGAATGGCCAAAAAGTTAGAGGGGTTTTTAAACTAGGCGATGGGGGGGAGGGTTCAGAGATAGAGATAGTCAGCGTGGAGCATATTTCAGAGGGTAATATTAGGGGCATTAGTGGTGGGGTAACCAAAGCGCATAAACCCAAGGTGGATATGGTGGCAGGTCCTAGTTGTAATCTTGGAACACCCAAGAGGATAGTATGTGACCGGTCAAAATGTATTAATACATTAAAATGTTTGTTCGCCAATGCCAGAAGTCTGCCAAGCAAAATAGGGGAGTTGGAAGCTCTGGTGCATCAGGAGAGCTATGATGTAATCGGTATTGCTGAAACTTGGCTTCATTCCTCATATGACTGGGCTATTAATATTCCTGGCTATGCACTCTTTCGGAAAGACAGAGTAAAAAGGAAAGGTGGAGGGGTCTGTCTGTATGTGAGAAATGAACTCAAAGCGAGTGAGAAAGAGGACGTGGTGGACGGAGAGTGTGATGAGTCTGAGGCATTATGGATGGAACTGCATACAGATGTGTGTAGTTCAAAGTTGGAGTTTGTTATAGACCACCCAATGTTAATGAGGAGGTGGAGACTCAGCTCCTTGCACAGATAGAAAGGGCTGCAAGGGTTGGGACAGTGATAATAATGGGGGATTTTAACTACCCAGATATTGACTGGGGTAATGGCACTGCTGGGACAGTTAAAGGGCAAAAATTTGTAAACCTATTACAGGAAAATTTTATGGTCCAGTTTATTGAGGCCCCAACTAGGAATGATGCTCTGTTTGGACCTGGTAATCTCAAACCATGCAGAACGTATTACTAATGTTCAGATAAAGGAACATCTGGGTAGCAGTGACCATAACATGATTTCATTTGATGTTAGCTGTAAGCAAAAATCACATACGGGAAAGATAAAAACACTTAATTTCAAGAGAGTAAATTTTCCAAGGAAGAGGGCTGCTCTCCAAGACTTAGACTGGGAGAGAATATTGGCACCAATGGGCACAGAACAGAAATGGGAATTCTTCAAAAAGACTGTTTGTGATCTCACAGCAAAGTATATTCCCATGGGCAATAAGGTTAAAAGGTTAAAAATGCTATAAACTATAAAAAAGAGCTTTTAAAAAATATAAAAATGAAGGAACGCTAGTGTCATTTAAATGTTACAAAGGATATAACAGAATATGTAAAAAGGAAATCAAGGATGCAAAAATTCAAAATGAAAGACAGATTGCAATTGATAGTAGGACAAACCCTAAAAAATTCTTCAAATATATTAATATTAATTAGGTTAAGTCTGAGCATGTAGGCCCTTTGCAAAATAATCTGGAGTGGGTGACTGGGGACAAAGAGAAGGCTAACTTATTAAATACTTTCTTCAGCTCTGTGTATACAAAGGAGCATGGGGGAGCTCATGTCCATAATGGGGGTGGTACTGATGCAGCCCCAAATCCACAATGGCTCAAAAGTGATATGGTCCAGAAATATTTGGACAGAATAAAGGTGGATAAAGCACCTGGACCTGATGGCATCCACCCACGGATCCTAAAATAATTGAGCTCTGTAATTTCAAAGCCATTGTATCTAATTTTTAGGGACTCATTAATGACAGGAATAGTACCACTTGATTGGTGCAGGGCCAATGTGGTGCCTATATTTAAAAAGGGAACAAAGTCTTTACCAAGTAATTATAGACCCGTTAGTTTAACTTCTATAGTTGGGAAGATTCTGGAGGGATTAATAAAAGACCACATAGATGAGTTCTTGCAGGATAAAAATATTTTGAGCAACAGACAGCATGGATTCATGAAAGACAGAAGTTGTGAGACAAACCTGATTTATTTTTATGAGGTGGTAAGTAAAACCTTGGACAGAGGGGTGGTGGTGGACGTGATATATTTGGATTTTGCAAAAGGGTTCGATACAGTTCCGCACACACGGCTCATGTGTAAGGTAAAGTCTACAGGTTTGGAAATATCGGTTTGTAAATGGATAGAAAACTGGCTAAAAGACAGAATTCAGAGAGTAGTGGTTAATGATTCTTACTCTGAATGGTCTAAGGTTATCAGTGCTGTACCCCAAGGTTCAGTGTTGGGACCCTTACTTTTTAATATCTTTATAAATGATATTGGGTCTGGGATAAAAAGTAACATTTCTGTGTTTGCAGATGACACTAAGCTATGCAGTGGAATAACGTCCTTACAGGATGTCTCCAATTTACAAGCCGACCTCAATGCTCTGTCTAATTGGGCGACTATGTGGCAGATGAGGTTTAATGTTGAAAAATGTAAAGTTATGCACTTGGGGGCTAAGAATATGCATGCATCATACATGCTAGGGGGAGTACAACTGGAGGAATCCATAGTGGAGAAGGATCTGGGGGTTTTGGTAGATCATAAGCTCAATAATAGCATGCAATGCCAAGCTGCGGTTTCCAAAGCGAGCAAAGTCCTTTCCTGTATTAAGAGAGGTATGTACTCCAGAGAGAGGGGTATCATTTTGCCCCTGTTCAAATCATTAGTAAGACCTCATTTGGAATATGCAGTTCAGTTTTGGGCACCAGTTCTCAAAAAGGATATCGATGAACTAGAGAAAGTGCAGAGAAGGGCAACCAAACTGATAAGAGGCATGGAGGAGCTCAGCTATGAGCAAAGATTAGAGGAACTGAATTTATTCACTCTTGATAAGAGGAGATTAAGGGGGGATATGATCAACATGTACAAATATATAAGGGGTCCATATAGGGAACTTGGTGTTGAGTTATTCACTTTACAGTCAACAAAGAGGACAAGGGGGCACTCTTTACGTCTAGAGGAGAAGAGATTTCATCTCCAAATACGGAAAGGTTTCTTCACAGTAAGAGCTGTGAAAATGTGGAATAGACTCCCTGCAGAGGTGGTTATGGCCAGCTCAGTGGATTGCTTTAAGAAAGGCCTGGATTATTTCCTAAGTGTACATAATATAACTGGGTACGAACATTTATAGGTTAGCTTGATCCGGGGAAAATCCGATTGCCTCTCGGGGGATCAGGAAGGAATTTTTTCCCCTGCTTTAGCAAATTGGATCATGCTCTGCTGTTTTTTTTTTTGCCTTCCTCTGGATCAACGGTGGGTATAGAATTGGTTATATGGGCTGGCATGATATTTATTATATATATTTTTCTTTTTTTTTTGGTTGAACTGGATGGACTTGTGTCTTTTTTCAACCAGACTAACTATGTAACTATGTAACTATGCAACCATCCACTGTCTCCACTGCCGGAGACACTGTGGGGATCCCGGCAGCCTGACACTTCTTATATGAGGACGGCAGGGCCACCCGTCACCTGACCTCGCCCCTCTGTGATGCAAGGGGAAAGCTCGGCTTCCCCAATGACGTGCAGGTGACCCCACCCCCTTCTAATGTAACGCAGAGATGATCATCCATCGCTGGATAGCAAGAGTGGATTACCACTGCTGGAATCTTTTTCTTTTTTTTTTTTAATTAAAGGACTTTTGTAACGGTGTTTGTGTCTTTTTTTTTAAATCGAAAAACAAACTTTATTAAAAAAAAAAAAAAAAAGAAGGAAACAGAAGATGACATACATAGCAGGCATACATACGATACATCAAATAACGTGGGCCAATCTGGCCAAGGCAGCGTTGCATACATGAGAGCATTGGGTTAACTGCACTGTATATGGGTCCGACACCCATCATGGGTAGATGCACCATTAGAGCTAATTTGTGTCAACCGGGGGAGGGGAGCGGGCAAAAGGAGAAATAAAAGGGGGAGGGGGACAGAATAAAAGTAGGTCCTTGAGGTGGAGGAAACACCGAAGGGGATAAGCAGAGGGGGGAGAGGGGCAAGGGATCAATATAACAGCATATCAAGTACACGTCTCCCCATCTCCCAACCACCTACCCCAGATCCGTTCATATTTAAGTGGACATCCTCTATGTGTATAAACCAATTTCTTATAAGGGAGGGTATCGTTAACCTCTTTTTTCCAGCACTGGACCGTGGGGGGGAGGGCCTGCATCCAGCGACGAGCAATCACTTTTCGCGCCAGGAACAGTGTTTCATGTAGGAAGGTGCGAAGGGACTTGTCAGCTTCTAATTCTGGTAAGAGACCAAGCAGACACATCTTCGGGTCAAGGCTAGCTGGAGAGCCCATCTGGTCATGGAGAAAGCGAATCACTTGTATCCAGTATGTTTGGATAACCGGACAGGACCATATAAGGTGATAGAAGGAGCCTGGAGTGTGGTCGCATAAACGGCATCCTGGATTATACGTGGGTTTAAACCGTGCTATCTTCTGGGGGGTCAGGTACGTCCTATGTAGAATGTATAGCTGTGTGAGGCGGTCCGAGAGCCTGGGGGAGACTCTCTTCACATCCCCCAAGACTTCGTCCCACTCCTCATCCTCAATCACACCCACATCCAGCTCCCATCTGGCCTTGGCAGCATAAGCCAATGCCACGGTGCCTGGGAGACGGATGGCGGAGTAGAGGGCAGAGATCAACTTGGTTGGCTCAGCACCTGTGACTATATCCACTATGGGAGGGACTGTCAGAGTGGGGCTGGAGCTGGCAAACTGAGTCTGTAGCGCATGTCGGAGCTGTAAATATCTGAAGAAAAGATGGTTAGGGAGTGTGAATTCTTCCTTTAGTGACTGAAAGGATTTAATCCCAGTGTTAGTCATAATTTGGTGCACATACAGGATCCCATAGCGTGTCCAGGCCGCGGGGTCCGGAACGGACAGCAATTCGGGCAAATGGGTGTTGAACCAGAGAGGCGTGTAAGAATGAACCTGTGGGGTCCCAAGTTTGTTAAGGGCCGCCCGCCATATCCTCCGGTGGTGCGTCAGCATGTCTACCTTGTGATGAGGGGGACGTCTGGACAGTGGGGCTCTAAGGACTGACTGAAGTGGGGTGTGGGCTGGGTCGTCAGGGCGTTTACAAAGTAATGTCTGGTATCTTGGTAGCTCGCTCTTGTCAAAGTGATAGAAGTGGGACAACTGGGAGGCAAGATAATAATCCTGGAAATCTGGAAGAGCAGCCCCTCCCATTGTCACTGGGTTCTTCAGAAGTCTCCAAGACAATTTGTGTCTGCTGTGGCCCCATATAAATGAATTAAGAATTGATTCAATCGTCTTGAAAAATTTTTGTGGTATATACAGGGGTGCATGCCACACCAAATACAATATCCTGGGCAGGAGTATCATTTTGACCAGATTGATGCGCCCCATAACACCCAGAGGTAGTCTGGCCCAAGTTTGAGTCTTGTTCTTGATCAGGGTGAAAAGGGGTTCAATGTTCAGGGGTATATAGTCTGTCAGCGATCTAGTGACCTGCACTCCTAAATACTTGATCACGGAAACCCTAGGGAGATTCAGAGGAGGGGACGTGGGCACAGGGGGGAAATGATCAAGCGGAAGGATCTGGGATTTAGACCAGTTGATGCTCAGACCCGAATGACTACCAATACAGTCTATGGTGTGAAGGGCTGCAAGGAGAGAGGGACCCGAGTCGGCTAAGTATAGGAGTGTATCGTCAGCATACATCCCGATCTTTTCCTCCAGATCTCCTATCCTAAGGCCACAAATTCTGGTGTCTGCGCGAACCATAATAGCTAGTGGTTCCACAGCCAACGCATACAGCATGGGAGAAAGGGGACAACCTTGTCGAGTCCCTCTCTCCAGCGGGAACTGATCAGAGAGCCAGCCGTTCACAAGCACCTTGGCCCTCGGGGATTGATACAGGAGTTGGACCCATCGAATAAAGTTGGGGCCAAGTCCGAATCCCGAGAGGCATTCCCACAAGTAGTTCCATTCCACGGAGTCGAAGGCCTTGGCAGCATCCAAGGCCACCACCAGTGTTTGTGTCTTTTTTAACAATTTTTTACACTTTCTTTGTGAAATGGTAAGGGTACTTTTGTACCCCCTTACCATTTCAAATGGGGGGGCGCGGGATCTGGGGGTCCCCTTGTTAAAGGGGGCTTCCAGATTCAGGTATGAAATTTAAAGAAATATTACACTTTTATTGTTCACTTTAAGCATTATTAAAATCACTGCTCCTGAAAAAACGTCAGTTTTAAAACTTTTTTTTGCATTGATACATGTCCCCTGGGGCAGGACCCAGGTCCCCAAACACTTTTTATGACAATAACTTGCACATAAGCCTTTAAAATTAGCACTTTAGATTTCTCCCAGACTTGTGCAGGGTGTTCAGCGGCTTTTCGAATTTGCCGCGAACACCCTAAATTGTTCGGTGAACAAGTGAAAAGGCAATGTTTGAGTCGAACATGAGTTTGACTCGAACCCGAAGCTCATCCCTAGTAACTGGGGTTTTTAGGACTATTCTGTCTGGGTAGAATGTTAGGTCAGACTCCTTGAGTACAAAGCCTGCAGCTCTGGCACCCTTTTTGCAGAGGTTGTAGCAACCAGAAATATGGTCTTCAGGGTTAGATTGCAGAGCGTAGTCAATTCTGTAGGATACAAATGAGACCTTGATAGATAGATGAGGACCATAAGCAAATTCTCACATAGGGAACAATGATTTCCTGGCCGGTCTATAACTTTATGCAAGCCTTTTAAGAATTGCATCACTAAAGGGTTAAGGGCTTTCCTAAACCCCTGTAAAGGTAGACAAGGCTGAACTTTGAACTTTAAACAGTCCAGCCCCAGTTGTAAGAACTGCAGAACCTTGGCTGGTTGGTGATAAAGGACTTCAGGCTTTTGCATTTACCCATAAATTTAATCCACGGAGACCTCTCTGGCTTGACAGAGAGGTCTCCAGGTCTCTTACCTGCACTGAGCATCCTTGACTCAGTAGCTTCTGCTGCTCAACTTCCATGCCATAAAAAGTTGTCTCTTGGAGCTGGATGGCAAAACTAGCCATGAAAGACCAGATCCGTAATCACTGGCAGAGGCAGTGGTGACTCAATGCTCAACTGTAGGAGAGATAGACAGTAGAACCCCCTAAGCCAAAATGGTATAATTGCAATGATTGATGCAGGAAGTTACACTGACTAAGAATTCTACCCTTCCACTGCTGTCTAGGCACAGTACAACTCCTGCTCCTCTTATAAAAGGAGTGAATGACAGAAGGTCTTTGAACACTGCTCTCAGATCGAGAGCATTCAATACCATGCCTCATAAGCTAAACATCCCTTGACCTTCAGCAGCCTGCTCATTGAAATACATCCCCAAACCTTTCTGGCTGGGATCTGATGTGATAATGTTCCATTCAAAAACAACAACTGGTCAATTACAAAGAATCGAGAACACTCAGGCACTGTTCCGCTGGAAGAGACATCGCTCCCAAAGCACCTTCGACTTTCTCTATCAGAGGATGGCTCTTCCCTTGTGGAAGCTTCTACTGAATTTTTTTGTGTATCCAAAAATGCCACCAAGAACTTCATTCTTTGGGCTGAGCAGAGGAAGCTCTTCTTCCAATTAATTAGCCTTAAAAATGTTTTACTAGATTGTGTAGCTGAGCATACTGATGCTACATAAGCATCTCCCAATTGCTGACTAGAAGAAAAATGCCAACCAAGTAGTGGGGTATTCTCATCCCTGTCACTATTACAGACAGTAGGACCCTGGGGGAGCTGTACAGACCGAAGGGGAGGCACTGAAACCGGCAGTGGAATTGAAATGCAGGATGGATTGGTACAAGTAAGTAGGTGTCTAAAAAACCTACAGACAGAAATCTCTCAGGCCGCGTACACACGCGGGGACTGTTCGCTCAACTTTGTCCGCTGAACAGTGTTTCGGCGGACAGTCCGCTCGTGTGTGGGCTTTCAGCGGACAGTTTCAGCGGACAGTCTGCTGAACAAAGTTTTTCGGAAATTCCGAAAAACTGTCCGCTGAAACTTTGTTTCAGCGAACAGTCCCCTCGTGTGTAGGCTTGTTCGTCAAACTAAGTTCCGCGCATGCTCAGAAAGGATTTACACGCCGAAGTTTGCATTGCAGTGTATAGGACGTCGTTTTCTAGTCCCGTCGTATGTGCCGTTCACGTCATCGCGCATGGTTTCAGCGGACTGTTCGTTCGTCGTGTGTGGCCAAGTCCGTCCATGCTAATTTTGAGCGGACTGTCCGCTGAAACTGTTTGACGGACAAAGTTGAGCGAACAGTCCCCGCGTGTGTACGCGGCCTCAGATTTATCAATAATATAATTTATTGAAGGTTCTCTATCTTGCACAACTCAATTTCTGTGCTTGTTGAGTTATTATAAGTTTATCACTGGCCATAGATTTTCTTTTTCTTTTTACTAGGAACACAGGTGAACCAAATCCTCATCTCCTCTGGCCACTTGGAACCATCACCATTACTTGTTTTTTATTTAATTCAGCTACAAATTGGACCAGTTTTTGTTACTTTTCTGTCAAATCTGGTAGCCTGCCTGGCCAATATAGTTGATATGGCCCACTGAGCCTGAATATTTTTCATCCAGTTGTGTGCACAAAGCACACTGGCACCCTCTGGACGAGCACACCCTTAAAAGGACTTCTGCTGTACACCCAAGACAGGTGCCTTCGATTTTTAAGACTTCAGCAATAAAGAAGATTGTGTACTTCTCTTTTACTAATTTTTTCCCGGTGCATAGGATTTTGCCACCTGGGAGTTGCCACTTGTATGCTGGACCCTGATTTTTCAGGTTTTTTTCAGATGATATCCACCCTGACCTGCCAGTGGTCACCGTTGAGATGGCTGTTTCCTGTTTACTCCCAAATAGATTGGATCCGGTGTCTAGTATCTTGCACCAGCTTTATTTTTAAGGTGGGATCCGCTAACCATGGCTTCAGCCATAATGCCCTCCTTAACGTGACCGCAGAGAACATAGATGTGGTGTATTTGGATTCCCGTAGACGTTGTGTATCTGGATTCCCATAGACGTGGTGTATCTGGATTCCAGTAGACGTGGTGTATCTGGATTCCCATAATGTGATGTATCTGGATTCCCGTAGACGTGGTGTATCTGGATTTTGCAAAAGCATTTGACACGGTTCCCCATAAAAGTTTACTGTACAAAGGAAGATACATTGGCATGGACCGCAGGGTTCTGTCCTGGGACCAATCCTGTTTAATTTGTTCATAAATGACCTGGAGGATGGGGTAAACAGCTCAATCTCTGTATTTTCGGACAATACTAAGCTAAGCAGGGCAATAACATCTCCGCAGGATGTGGAAACCTTTCAAAAAGATCTGAACAAAATGGGGTGGGCAAATGAGGTTTAATATAGAAAAATGTAAAATAATGCATTTAGGTGGCAAAAATATGAATGTAATCTATACACTGAGGGAGAACCTCTGGGGGAATCTAGGACGGAAAAGGACCTGGGGGTCCTAGTAGATGATAGGCTCAGCAATGGCATGTAATGCCAAGCATGGCATGTAATGCATGCATTAAAAAGGGGATCAACTCCAGAGAAAAAAACAATAATTCTCCCGCTCTACAAGACTCTGGTCTGGCCACACCTAGATTATGCTGTCCAGTTCTGGGCACCCATCCTCAGGAAGGATGTACTTAAAATGGAGCGAGTACAAAGAAAGGGCAACAAAGCTAATAAAGGGACCGGAGGATATTAGTTACAAAGAAAGGTTACAAGCACTGAAATTATTCTCTTTGGAGAGGAGACGCTTGACAGGGGAACCCACAATAGGGATAAAACTTTTCAGTGGAAGGAAGTTTAATAAGACACATGGCCACTCATTAAGACTAGAAGAAAGAGGTTTAACCTGAGACTGCGTAGAGGATTTTTTACTGTAAGAGCGGCAAGGATGTGGAATTCCCTTCCACAGGCGGTGGTTTCAGCGGGGAGCATCGGTAGTTTCAAAAAACTATTAGATAAGCACCTGAACAAACACAACATACAGGGATATACAATGTAATACTGACATATAATCACAACCTCACCTACTATGTAACTATGTAACTGGGCGGCACAGTGGTGTAGTGGGTAGCACTCTCACCTAGCAGAAAAAAGGGTCACTGGTTCGACTCCCAAACCATGACACTACCTGCCTGGAGTCTGCATGTTCTCCCTGTGCCTCTGTGGGTTTCCTCTGGGTACTTCAATTTCCTCCCACACTCCAAAGACATGCTGGTAGGTTAATTGGCTTCTGTCCAAAAATTGGCCCTAGTATATGAATGTGAGTTGGGGACCTTGGATTGTGGACTCCTTGAGGGTAGGGACAGATGTAAGTGTGCGATGTATGTGTGGAGCTGTGCAAATTGACAGCGATATATGGGTACCTTAAATAAATAAATAATAATATAATAGGTGAGCATCGTAATGAGATACAATGTACAGGGATAGGGACAATTTTAGACACGCACTCACTCTTGATGGATTGGTGTCTTTATTCAACCTTACTAACTATGTATCATTGCTCATGAAAAAACATCAATTGATGGCTACTGACACATCCGACACAGTCTTCCACCAATTTCCAGCTCTTACAAAGCTGTTACCACCTCCAGATAGCCATATTGCATTGGCTATCTGGAGGTGGTTACAGTGTTCTGTACATTTCCTGCTTGTGTGATTACTCACTGATTTTCCCAAAAGTCTGCAAAAAAGTCAGATTTTTGGCGTTCAATGCAACAAAAATTTCATTTTTGTTAAGATACTCTGTCATGGACTTTGGGCTGCAGGAGAAACATCCCCTGGAGAACTCTGTGTTATAATGTGTTCTTAAAGCGGGATTCCGCCCTAAAGTGGAACCTCCGCTGATCGGATCCCTCCCCCCCTCCGGTGTCACAATTGACACCTTTCAGGGGGGAGGGGGGTGGAGATACCTGTCAAAGACAGGTATTTACACCCACTTCCGGGCATAGACTCCCGTGGGAGTCTACGCTATTTCCTGCCCTGCCACGCTGTCTGCTGGGACACACACGGGTCCCAGTGACAGCGCAGAGATTTCCTATTGCGTGGCGCAACTCGCGCATGCGCAGTAGGGAACCGGGAAGTGAAGCCGATTCGCTTCACTTCCTGATTCCCTCACCTAGAATGGTGGCGGCAGAAGCCGAGAGCCGAGCGATAGATCGGCCTCGGCTGCCGGGATCGCTGGAACCCGGGAGAGGTGAGTGTCCATTTATTAAAAGTCAGCAGCTGTAGTATTTTTTTTGGTGGAATCCCTCTTTAAGTTATTCAGAGTTGGTCACTAATTGCTTGTGGTTTCTTATGCAAGCTATTTAAGGGAGCCGGACTGTCTAAGGAGGTCATTGTTATGATAATAAAATTAGCTCTACTGTTTAAGGCAGGGGGTGCCCAACCAGTGGCCCGGGGGCCACATGTGGCCCGCAGGGCCCTCTGATGTGGCCCGCGACCTCCTGCTCTGTGATGGAATAGAATATTGTTATTAATAGTAAGTTTATTACTAAAATCACAGTGTATATATGGGCATATCTGTTCTGCAGTGGTTACTGGGCTGCTTTCAAACTGATCCGCAGGTGCAGAGCAGTGCACCTGGGGGTTACCTGCACTGAGCCATAGGCCCCTTTTACATGGTCAGTCGGACTCAATTGAACCCTCTGTTCACCTCTAAGGAGTAGAAGATGTAAATGGATTTTTGTTCATTTACAAATGCCTACCTCCAATTCGATCTGCAAAAAGAAGAAAAAAAAAAAGTAGAGTGGGCTTTAGAGAGTAGAGTGGGCTGCCATGCACCCGCTCCGCTCATTGTGGCCCGCAACCAGTTACCAAGTCGCATAGGTGGCCCTCGCTCTTCAAAAGGTTGAGCAAACCCCTGGTTTAAGGTGACCTTTATCTGGGATAATGGGGGAGTAGCCCTTATCTGATGGTTTGCTGTATAAATTCAGTGTGTTTCTAAAAATAAAGCAGTTCATTTTCTGGTGTACTCCAAGACTGGTGTTGTCTGGTCCTTGGGTTTCTATAGCCAGATCTATTGGTCTCATGTTCCAGAGCTTGGTAAGAAGCTTCTTGGTGGAAATACCCAACAGGGTGCACGGTAGGGATGGCCTCGCGGTTCGCCCGGCGGTCGGTTCGCGGCAAATTTTGCGTGTTCGTGATTCGCCAAACCGGCGGACTATTGACACTGTTCGCCCGGCGGACATATGCTTTTACAGTGTGAAAGAACTTTGACCCATGATGACACATCCATCATGGGGTACAGGACAGCCAATTGAGACATTTCAGCACATAGACAATTGGACATTCCCTCTACCTTATAAATAGACCTGATCTGGCAGCCATTTTACATTCTGTCGTATGTCAGTGTAGGGACAGGATGCTATGTGGAGCAGGGAGAGACTGTATTGACACAAATCACTACTTATTAGGTCCACAAAAGTCCTTTTAAGGACTGGTATAGGTGTAGTACAGTATATAGGGTTCGGTGCAATGCTGTGCTGGTGATTGCAGCTGTCTTTTGTCAGTGTAGGGACAGGACACTGTGTGGAGCAGGGACAGTCAGTTTAATCACTAGCTATCTATTACTTTTAGGTCCACAAAGGTCCTTTTAAGGACTGGTATAGGTGTACAGTATATAGGGTGCTGGTGCACTGCTGCTGACTGCTGCCCGATTCTGCAGCTGTCTTTTATCAGTGTAGGGACTGAGGGACAGTCTGCAAATCACTAGCTACTAGGTCCACAAAGGTCCTTTTAAGGACTGGTATAGGTGTACAATATATAGGGTTGTGGTGCACTGCTGTGCTGCAGATTACTGCTCATTTCTGGAGCTGTCTTTTATCAGTGTAGGGACTGAGGGACAGTCTGCAAATCACTAGCTACTAGGTCCACAAAGGTCCTTTTAAGGACTGGTATAGGTGTACTATTTGGTGTGCATTATATAGGTGTGTAATACACGTATAAAATACTTGCACATATAGAAAGCATAGTATAGTGCATTTCCACTGTGCAGCATTGTGACTGCTGAGCGGTTCTGCAGTGATACTACAAAGAGCTACAAATGCAATAAAAAAAAGGATTATAACTGGTGTGATAGACCAGTGGCCCTCAAAAATGACAGATTGAAGCAGGGTGTTATATACCTTCTTCCACGTACATACTGCACTTCTCTAGAGACTTTTGTCACAGGGTCATTTAAAAAATAGGCAGAGGAAGAGGCAGGCCCTTCTGCAGGGGTGGTAGGGGTAGGGCAGGAGCAACAGGCTTGAGCCAAAGTGGCAAATTGCAGAAGGTGCGTGTGATTACGTCAAAGGACGCACCAGACTTGGTTGAGTGGCTCACATAGCCTTACTCTTCTGCACCCTCCTCATCCTCTCGATCTGCACCCTCTTCTTCACTCTCTGCTGTGTGCACCCCCAAAGACACTACCACCAACACCACCGCCACCATTTACCTTCCGCTTGAGTCACAGGAATTATTTTCCGATCCATATCAAGACATTTCTGATGCGCAGCCACACTTGGCATTGGATCAGGAAGAGGAGGTAGCAACAACCGCCACTCAGCAGTCTGACGACAGTACCCAGATCAGCCCAAGGAGGAGGTTGGTCCCCGGTGTTGCTGCCTACTCCGAGATCTCTAATTATAGCGGTGGGGAAGGTGACATCGATGATGACATGTCTAGTGATGTCACATGGGTGCCCACAAGAGAGGAAGAGGAGGGGAGTTCAGAGGGAGATATGGACCAGCAGATAGGGAGGAGAAGCAGGAAGAACTTACATTGCACAGGAGGGACAAAGCAGACTGCTAATGTATCAGGAGCGAGGCATCAACCATGTACGGTCACATCTGGTGCTCCCAGGATGCCAGCACATGGCTCCACAGTGTGGACTTTTTATAACGTGTCCGCTGCTGACAATAGTGTTGACATCTGCAATCTTTGCAGTCAACGCATAAGTCGCGGTAAGCCCAACACTCACCTAGGGACGACCGCCTTAAGAAGGCACATGAGCTGCCATCACCGAGCCCAGTGGGAGCAACGGAACACACAAAGCCACACTCCAGGCTCTCACCGTCCAGCCTCGTTTTCTACTTCCCCTCTCTCCTCACAATTGTCCTCCACTCCATCTTCCATCATGTCACGTTTATCTGGAAAAAGGCAAGCTTCCGTGGGCCAAATGTTTGAGTGTAAAACGGTTGATGGCTGGCTTGTCAGAACTGATAGTTCGCCAACTACTGCCATATAAACTGGTGGACTCGGAGGCCTTTTGAAAATTTGTGGCCATTGGAACACCACAATGGAAGGTCCCAGGAAGGAAGTATTTCTCACAGAAGGGCATTCCAGAGCTATATGGCCATGTTCAGCGGCAAGTGAATGTATCTCTTTCACACAGTGTCGGTGCCAAGATACATCTGACCACAGACACGTGGTCTAGCAAACACGGGCAGGGAAGGTATATCACTTTTACTGCCCACTGGGTGAACCTTCTGACGGCCATCAAGCATGTAACCCCTGGCACCCATGTCGATTTGGTTTTACCGCCACAGATTGCATGCAGGCCTGGCTCTTCTTCTTCTCCTCCTACTCCATCCTCCTCCCTCTCCTCCTCAGCTGACTCCTCCTTTTACGCTGCTAGCGTCTCTTCCGCTGCGCCGCCCAAGCTCCCCAGAACCTATTTGACATGCCAGGTGAGACGTTGCCATGCTGTGCTGCGTCTGTTGTGCGTGGAAGCCAAGATCCACACTGGCCCTGCCCTCCTTTCAGCTTTGCGTTCACAGGCAGATCAGTGGTTAACACCACTCAATTTGACAGTTGGTAAAGTAGTGTGTGACAATGGTGCCAATCTGCTTAGCGCATTGAAACAGGGCAAAATGATGCACGTGCCATGCATGGCACACGTCTTAAACTTGGTCGTTCAGCGGTTAGTTGTCAAATACCCTGGGGTCCAGGACATCTTGCGGCATGCAAGGAAAATCTCGGCCCATTTCAGAAGATCTTACATGGCCATGGCTCGTCTTGCTGACATTCAGAGGAGACACAATCTACCCGTCAGACGTCTTATTTGCGATTGCCCGGCACGATGGAACTCAACCTTCTATATGCTTGATAGGCTGCTCCAGCAGAAATGTGCATTTAACGTATACTTGTACGAACTCTGCGGCAGAACTGGTTCTGGGGGGGGGGGGGGGTTTCACCGCGCCAGTGGCTGCTCATGCGCGACGCATGCAGACTTCTGCGGTCATTTGATGAGATCACCAAACTGGTCAGTCGCAGCCAGGGTGCCATTAGTGACATTGTACCTTATGCCTTCTTTATGGAGCGTGCATTGCCTCGTGTCATTGATCAAGCCATGGAGGAGCAGCATCTGGAAGATGAGGAAGTCGCAATGCTGGATGAATTCCCGGGGGGGCTACTCTATCTGAGACAAGCCAACAACAGAAGTCTGAAGAGGAGTCAGTGGAGGATGGTGCCGGGGCGGATGAGGAGGAGCAAGAAGAGCATGCTTTAAACCTTTCTGGGATCCCTGTTGTTGTGCGTGGATGGGGAGAGGAGAACGAGGAGGACAACATTATCTTGGATGATGAGCAAGAGCCAGGCCACCACACCACTTCCAGTTTAGTGCAAATGGGGGCCTTCATGCTCCAGTGTTTTAACAGGGACCCAGTATAAAAAGCATAAGGGTCGAGGACCAGTACTGGGTGGCAACGTACTTAGACCCCCGGTACAAACACAAAATGGCGGAAATGCTACTACCGTCACAGAGGGCTGTCAGAATGGAGCACTTCCAGGCCTTGCTTCGAGAAATGCTGCATTCTGCTTTTGCGTGCGCTGGCAGAGGAGGAATTCCCACTCCCAGAGATTGCGGGTACCAATCCAACAGCGCCTGCAAGAAGAGGGCGGTTTGAAGATGTGTTGGTGACTTCTGTTATGAGGTCATTCTTTCAGCCGACCCATCAACAGGTCTCATCCGGATCCAACATCAGGGAATGCCTAGACCGGCAGGTGTCCGACTACATCGGGTTAACGGCCAATGTGGACGCTCTGAAGAGTGATGAACCCCTGGATAAAAAAAGAATGCTTGTCGTTGTCGATCCCAGATTTACTTCATACTTTTGTTATGTCAGTGGCCATGTGGTGGGACTATGTGTGCATAGCTAGTAAGTATTTTGTGGCTGAAAATATGACCTGTAGGTTTTTAAGGTTTGCCTGCCATTGAAGTCAATGGAGCCCGCTGCGAACTTTGCAGTTTACAAACGTTTGGCTGCGTTCGCGGTTCGTGTTCGTGAAACATCCCGTCGGAAGTTCGTCCATCTCTAGTGCCCAGAGTCTGTCACATGCTCTCAATAGGAAATCACATTTAAAGGGCTGCAGACCCTGCCAGTTTCCTCCTGAGAGTGCTGCAGGAGCAGTAGCTAGTAAATAATTATGAAAACACTCCCATTAGACTCATTCAGCACATGGGCTGATTATTGCTGGTCTGCAGGCACCCGCAGATGCTAAAGGAACACAGGAGCACTTCAGATCTAGATCTAGTTTTCGCACTAGAGCCTCCTTGAACGTAACCACAAGCTGAAATGTCTTGCCAGCCGCATTAATCATGCATCCACTATTGGACAAGACTGCAGCAGGATGACCGTTAGCTTTTTCATACAGTTTTGACAACCTGTTTTTACACGCCTTTTCCTTTGACCCCTTCCATTCTTCCTGGATTGACTCCTCCAGGTGTTTCCTCTGATAAAGCTTTCCAATTTGGACACCACCTACTGGCTAGGAAGTGCTAGGCGTACAGGCTTCAAACTCCTTGGCTGATTCTTTAATCAAGGCCGCTACTTTCCAGACATCTGCTTCTTTGTTAGTTGCGGCTTCCTTGTCAGGCAATGACTTTCCACCACAAAGGCTGTAACCATTAGAGCTGGTAACCTGTGGTGTTTCCAAATAAGTTTTTAAATTATTGGCAAAAAGAAATAACAAAACACTATTAAGCTTCATACACTAATGCCAGACTTTTTGCAGTGTTTAGGAGCGTTTTTGCAGTGTTTAGGAGCAGTAGCATTTTTGTTAAGGAGCGAGCGGCTGCCGGTGCCCCTAACAGCCAGTAAATAGCTGGCTATTAAGGAATGGCCCGCTAAGCCAGTCACCACATCCTTAACAACAATGGATGATAAGCAGGGAACCCGTAAAGAAAAAACACTTGTTGGCAATAAAAATTGAGAAAAAATACAGCGCGTACAGATTTTAAGCCCACGAAAAAAAAAAATTACGTAGGGTCCCCCCAAAGTTTAAAAAAAAAATGCTGTGGTGGTCCCCCCCCCCCAATCCATACCAGACCCTTATCTGAGCATGCACTTCGGTGTTCCCCACTGACAGCTGATGAGTCATCCATTGTACGTTTTCTGGGCCACTGGTTGTTAAGAACGTCACTGGCTAAGAAAAAAAACCCACTGGAAATGTGCTTAGCAGTGGTTAACAGCATTTATGAGCTCCTAGGAGCTGTCAGCTTTTTTCTGCTGGCAAATCGCTCCCAAAAATGCAAAGAAAAGCCTACAATAGTGTGCTTGCACACATAAGAGAACACTATTCTAGAGGAAGAAAAAAAAGGCCTATGTATCGCACTATCCCCTTAGGAGCTGCTAATTTATTTCCTCTGCCAACACCACTACCGCCATAAACACCACTCTCAAAAAGCTGCAACAGTCCATCTTTAGGGTTTTCTTATTCTTGATTTTATTGGCATAAAACTTTAACTTGAATGGGAGGATGATTTCTTAAGATGCTCTCTTGCTTCTTTTAGATTCTTCACTTGATTGCTATGTCAAAGAGCCACTCTAAATAACTCTTTAGTGATGGACTTCGACAGAGTTGTAAAGAGTCACTCTGAATAACTCTTCACAAATATATTCCCAGAAAACACATAGGCTGGATGATATGGAGTCACTCTGAATAACTCTTCCCCCTGAGACCTTTTCCTTTAGAACGTTTCTGCATCCTGGGCAAACTTGTTGCTCTACCTCCGCCTGTTGACTGCTACTTGAATTAGTAAAGCACTCCCAGTAACCGGATCGAGTAGTCAGCCAGGCCAGAGTTCAATAACCAGATCGGGTAATCAGCCAGGCCAGAAGTCAGGGGTCCAAGTGGAGGAACACCAAGCAGGATAAGGAGCCAGAAGGGATGTCAGAGAGCCAGTCTTTAAACAGGTAGCAGGAGGTGGTTTCTTGTGATGTGACCAAGGCGAAGGCAGAGATGAAGTGAGCTGGACAGCTTTAAGTAGGCAGGGCACCACTCTGAATAATCCCCTTTGCCTGACTGATTGAATTTCCCTGGGTGTGGAACCTAAGCCACAGGCCATCACTGCCTATTTCCATGACTCCCGTTCCAGCATCCCTCAGTCTCTTTGGAAGTACTGTTTCCTTGGGTTTCCACTGGCTGGACCTCCCGATCAACAGTCCATGTTCCAGTCACAGAAAGTCAATCATCCAGTCTTTGTTGTCCACTTAATTCCTACTTCCTCCTGATGACTCCTCCATCTCTCCACGTGACACGTTCCCCTCCCCGCAAAGGGGGGGGCACGCAGGCTACCACCAGCTATTCCATGCTGCTTTTCTCCATCCACACCTGCCTAGAGAACCCCCGAGAAGCATGTGACCCCAGCTTATATGGGAGCCCTTTCATCTGCCAAAATTAATTACAAATGCAATACAAATTAATGATTAGTCAGAACTCCTCACATGAGATGCCTGCCGCTCAGGTCTCAAGTCCTGCCCCCCTTCCAGAACAATTCCACTGAAAGCAGGGGAGGTATCCTTTGAAACAGAGCACAGGTGACCACACCTCCCATCACACTAACACTCCCACTCCCCAGATCAAAACATCCACGCCTGTCTGAAGTCACAGGCCTGACTAAATTTGCCTGACTCTAGGTCCTGTCACTGAAAAACATTCACAGATCACCTACCTTTGGGTAGTGACTGCTACACTTATTAACTGCTAGGAGCTTAAAAATAATCTAGTATGTATGAAGCCTTAAGCTACATTCATACTGGGACAGTTTTTTTTAGGCGTTTTAGCGCTAAAAATAGTGCCTGTAAAGTGCCTGAAATCTGCCTCCCATGCTGTCTGAATGTGAAAGCCAGAGTGCTTTCACAGTGGGAATGGTGCGCTTGCAGGATGGGAAAAAATGTCCTGCAAGCAGCATCTTTGGGGCGGTGTAGGAGTGTTGTATACAGCACTCCTACACAGCCCCTGCCCATTGGAATGAATGGACAGCGCATACAAAGCCCATGAAAAGCGCTTCGGAAGAGCCGCAACGCGGGCGCTTTTAAACCTTAATTAACCCCTTCTTGGGGGTTAAAAGTGCCCCGCTAACAGCCAAAAAGCACCGCTTAAACAATGGCAAAGCTCCGTTAAAACTAGCAGGTCTTTACCACTAATGGACACATCACCCCTGGTTGAAAACAGCCCTAATGATATGGGTAACAGACCGAAAGGAGAGACATGCCAGGAACGTATATGGAGCCAGGAGGAGAGACTGTGATGTTGTTGGGTTTAGAGGAAAGCTGCTGCAGCCAGGAGGGTTGGCAGAGCTTACACAGGACTGACTGGGACTAGTATTCCACCAAGCTACAGCTAGCACAAAAAGACTCTTTTCATTGCTATTGGTTGCTACAACAAAGGGGACTGTAGGCCCCAGCAAGCAAACGGCAAATGTTGAACTGTTAGAGCTTATTCAGAGTGGGGCCTAACCATGTGCTAGCTGTCCCAGGAATCAACCACTGCAGTAGAGAAAGCAGCATTGACTCAGAAGTGAAAACATCCCACTCCCTCATTAGTACCTCTCATTAGTGTCCACCTGTGTCATGTGTGTCTCTAGTTCTCCCATATAGAGGAGTGTATTTCTCCCATGGTTCAGAGAAGCAGGATCTCCCAGTTCATGGATAGTGTAGGACCCACTAATTATGGGGTAATTTGTCATAGTAAGTGGGCTTAAGCACCATTGTAGCAATATGGTGTGACCAAATCCCCATATTTTTTGAAAATGTCTAGGTGTTTTAAATAAGCCTTGCTGGAGGTTAATGTATTTTTTGCATGTGTGCACTGTAACATTTTGTTATGTTGTATAGTCTTATGGTTGCACCATCTTTAATGCATCTTTTAGGGTGTACCCCCCAAATATCTTCTTTGTCTATGGTATGAATTCTGACCAAATACTTTTGGGTGTGGAGCACCCCACTCCCTCATTAGTACCTCTCATTATTGTCCACCTGTGTCATGTGTGGAGACCTCTAGTTCTCCCATATAGAGGAGTGTATTTCTCCCATGGATCAGAGAAGCAGGATTTCCTAGTTCATGGATAGTGTAGGACCCACTAATTATGGGGTACTTTGTCGGAGCAAGTGGGCTACTCACCATATAGTAATATGGTGTGACCAAATCCCCATATTTTTTGATAATGTTTTTTTTGAAAATGTCTAGGTGTTTTAAATAAGCCTTGCTGGAGGTAAATATATTTTTTGCATGTGTGCGCTGCAATATTTTGTTCTTTACCGCTAATAGACACACCACCCCTGGGTGAAAGCAGCCCTAATGATATGGGTAACAGACCAAAAGGAGAGACATGCCAGGAGCCGATATGGAGCCAGGAGGAGAGACTGTCATGTTGCTTCCGACAGGAGGGTTGACAGAGCTTACACAGGACTGACTGGGACTAGTATTCCACCAAGCTACAGCTAGCACAAAAATACTCTTTTCATTGCTATTGGTTGCTACACCAAAGGGGACTGTAGACCCCAGCGAGCAAATGGCAAATCTTGAACTGTTAGAGCTTATTCAGAGTGGGGCCTAACCATGTGCTAGCTGTGCCAGGAATCAAGCATTGCAGTAGAGAAAGCAGCATTGACTCAGAAGTGATGTATTGGAGGAGTATTGAGCTTTAGAGACTGCAAGTACAGATTTCAAATATCTTTTCATCTATTTGAATCCTATTGTCTGGGCATCCGATGTTCCCTTTACCCCATCCAAGTTAAATCCCTCAATAAACAACAAAACAAGCTGATGGACTGTACATTGTCTAGCAACGTGTGACTGAACAACAACACACAGTGACCCTACGGGGTCACCGCTAGAGTCATTTAAAGTATAGTGGGGGAGATTTACTCCTACTGCGGGTTTTATTGTTAATCTTATGCCGCGGACTATCCGACGGACTTAGTCTGGCGGACTTCCCGCCAGACTGTCCGTCGGACTTTCCGACCGAGCTACTTGCCCACACACGGCACTTTTTCAGCAGACTAATACGGCGTACTAAGCCCGCCGTACTATCCACCTTACTTTTGAAATGAATGGACTCGCCCACACACGTGGAGGCCCTTGTCCTCATCAACATGGGGACAAGGTGCTTTGGGGTGGGGGGGCCGCGCGGCCCCCCTTCCTTAAGGCACCCCCATGTTGAGGGCACGCAGCCTGGTACAGCTCAGGAGGGGGGGGTCACTCGCTCATCCCCCCCTTTCCTGGCCGGCCGGGTAGCATGCTTGAACAAGGGTCTGATGTGGACCTGGGGGGACCCCCACGCTGAATTTTTCGGCGTTGGGGTTCCCCTTTAAGTCCATACCAGGTGGCGGGGCCAGCGACGTCTCCTTCGCGGGCCCCGCCTACCTGGAGACGCGCTCGAAATGAGCGGACTTTTCTCCGGGCAGGAAAAGTCCGCTCATTTCAAAAGTACGGCGGACTGGCAAACACACGGCCGGATTGTCCTCCGAAATGCGAGTCCGGCGGGAAGATTGGAGTGCAAAACTACTTTCTAAGTCAGCCGTACTTTCGGGTCAAACACACGGGGGGATTGTCTGGCGGACTTCAGTTTGCCGGACTTTTCCACCCGCTTGTTTGATCGTGTGTACGCGGCATTAATTGAACAATCTGAAGTTAGAAGCTGTTATGATGCTCAGCTGCACCAGATTCTGTGTGCAGCAATTTTAGTAAGGCTGGATTCAAACTGATGCAAATTGGATGCAGGTTTTTTCAGCATGCTCGTTCAGCAGAAGCAGATCTTAAAATTGGCTTCTGTCAGACAAGCAGCTGGACTGAAATTTGGCCAGTCTCTACTGTAATGGCTGATTTCGGCTGATATTCGGCCCATGTGTAGGAGGCTTTAAACAGGTAAGGTTTTCATATCAAAGTTCCTTTCCATTGGCTAAGTGACTCTAGTTTAAAGCCCAAATCCAGGCTCCACATCCCCCAAATTTGACCTATTATAATGTAAGTACTTGCATTTATCTTGGTATCAGAATTTTGCAGTTCCTGTACAGAGTTCAGACTGGAAAATCAGCAAAAGGAGATAGTTGTGCTGCAGTGCACAGATAAGAGGAGATCGCAGAGTGACTAAGAGATAAGAATATTAATATGCTGCTATCACAGTCTGGTGAAAGAGCAAGACTTGTAAGCATTACCAAACTGCAGAAGAGAAAAATCTGGTCCTTTGCCCTGAACAATATAGTATAGCTATACCACAAGTCTAGATGGATAGAAATATAAATCCTTCGGTAGGTAAAACAGCTCCTAGATATGTATTTAATTTGTGCATCTACCTTTTTGGAGTTAAGCTTTTATCCTCCACTTTTAAGACCTTTTTTGGAGTCCTCAATCTTATATATACTGTGTATGGAAAAGGTTTAGGAGGAGTTAAAAAGTCCTTGCTGTTGTTGGCAATATCTGTCCTGCTGTAGGCCAATGCAGCCAAAACAGACAAAGTAAAAAGAAAAGTATTAAAGCAGCCTGAAGCAAGAGGGATAAACATACTTTTTTAATTTCATTTTAATACATTATTTTTGCATCCTACTCAAAAGAGAGAATTGCAAGCAAGATACAAAATCCAGCAATAAATAACTCAAACACGTGCTGCTTGGTGAAAATGTAATGATCCAAATCAGACTTTGGCCTACTGTACATACAAAGCCTGCTTGCAACACAGGGATTTGTGCGTACATTACTGTATTTCTAAACATATATAGATTGTGTGAGCTGAGCAAATAATATACCCTTCCAAATGCAACAAAGGGAATTCGCAAAGCAGCTGGTGGCTGGAAATGCTGGACTTCCAGATACAACTGCATTTAAAGCTTAATTAGGATGTTCTATTTTAAGTTCAGCCTAGAGTACAGGGTTTGGATGAGGTGTAGGCTGAGGGGATTAGCCTGAGTTTAATTAGAGGCAGGTTCAGCTAAGTCAATGAAGTCAATGGGAGCCTAATGTTAAAAATAAATTCTGAACATTTAGGGAAGTTAATAGGGAGGGGATTGTCAAATAAATTACATGGAAGACTGGGCACTGCCCTGGGGGGGGGGGGGCGTGACATGCACAAGGCTAAATAAATTGTAAACATTAGAAAAATTTTCAGGAATGTATACAATGTCAAATATCACATCAAAACCCAAACCCAGCACTCCTATGTGCCAGTAAACTATCACTTGATCTTATGAGATACTCTCTCCTCTTAAGTGTTTGGCAGCTGTTATATATCAAAAGACAATGCTATGCAATGTGGCTGACCGTATGAGTCAAACACTAGCAGCACTCTAATATGCGATCTGAATGATTCCTTCAACCATTAGACTCCTTTCACACTGGGGCGTTTTTCAGGCGTTTTTCATGTGCTTTAGCGTTAAAAAAAGCGCCTGAAAGAAGCCGCAACTGCAATCCCAATGTAAAAGCCCGAGTGCTTTCACACCGAGATTCCTTTCACACTGGGGCATTTTTCAGGTGCTTTAGCGTTAAAAAAAGCGCCTGAAAGAAGCTGCAACTGCAATCCCAATGTAAAAGCCCGAGTGCTTTCACACTGAGGCGCTGCGCTGACAGGGCGTCAAAAAAAGTCCTGCAAGCAGCTTCTTTGCAGCGCTTTTGGAGCGGTGAATACAACGCTTCTAAAGCGCCCCTTCCCATTGAAATCAATGGGAAGCGCCTGTAAAACGCCTGAAAAACGCCTGAAAAACGCTATTGGCAGCAGCGTTTTGTGGGCACTTTTAACCCTTTATTTGGCCACTAGCAGGGGTTAAAAACGCCCCAATAACACTCGAAAAACGCTGGTAAAGCGCTGCTAGTTTAAGCGGCGCTTTACGAGCGTTTTTCGGGCGCTGACATTGTGAAAGGGCTCTTAAAGCACTTGGGCTTTCACATTGGGACTGCAGATGAGGCTTCTTTCAAGCGCTTTACAGGCGCTTTTTTTAACGCCAAAGCGCCAGAAAAATGCCTGAAAAACGCCCCAGTGTGAAAGGGGTCTTAGATAAAATAAAATTCAACCCGACTGCTCGTATTAAGCCAATCTCATATCAACCATGCTAAACATTTTTACAACAATGAACACGTGAAGCCAAATGCAAAAGAGAGTCCTTCAAGTGGAGAAACATAAAGGTAGGGTGATTTTTTTCCCGGTGAAGAAGTGTTCCATGACTATTGCGTGCCTATCCTACACCGTCACCGTTTCCACCAACGTGTGTACCCACATAGATGGCTTCTTACCAGAGCACCACTGCAATAGAGCCTGTATACACTGGATCTTTCAGTGTAGCAATATCTTCAATCCTCCTTTCTCCACCGCTCTCTAACGTGATCTCCTCATTATGCGTGGGAATGTAAAAATACAAGGGAACTGGTATAGTGTTATACCCTTTATTAAAAGAAGCCTTCTCCCCCTTTTTTACATAATGCACTTACATCCAATAAAAATCAAATAGACTTAAAATCATGTCAACAATGCACCACGAACGTCTCACCGCCGGCCGATCTTTTCCTTTGAACTGCCTGCTGGTAGAGTCCCGGGTGTTCGTTTGCTGTTGCCGACCATACACTTCACGTGGCCACGCCCTGATGCATTTTGTGATTATGTCTTCAGAGGGCATGGTCACGCTATGCACGCTATGTATTTATATGGTGGAATGGGGAGCGGAGGTGGCAGCGTCGCATATTCTGCGGTGTCATCCGACTTCCGCCTTTCCCCTTCTGTACGCTTGCGTGGGCGGCTGTCCACAATGTATGTATTTCCGGTTTCCGCTTTACTCCGTAATGACATTGCACAGATTGTGGATATGGTATCACCATACAGTGAAATACCCAGCTGGCCATTCAAGCAGGCTTTCGACACTCCGCGCAGTGCAACTTGCGTTGGTCCTGCGTGGAGATCCAATATAACAAGCAGTGACATCTATTACATGTCTCATCACTATATTCATATTTATGCACCAATTGTCATTCAATTCATATTTATCAATACATTCAAACATTCTATTTAAAATGATAACAGCGTACCATTAAGTGCTCTTACATGTTGATATGTTGAAAGGAAAAATGTAGTAGTACGTCCAGCAGATAAGGGAGGGGGAGTAGTAATTTTGGATAAATCATATTACCACTCCCAATTGTCCACTATGTTACAGGATCAAGATACGTACATACAACTGAAATGTGATCCTACTAAGGAGTACTGTAGATCTCTATTTAATTTGTTAGATCACGGTTATTATATGAGAGTGATTACAAAAAAGGAGAAACGATATTTATGCCCGAGTTATAAGATCCCCACTATTTATACAGTGCCCAAGGTCCACAAGGATGCTCTTAAACCTCCAGCCAGACCAATAGTAAATTGCATTGATTCGGTCACAGCAAGATTAGGGGAGTATTTAGACTTCTTCTTGCAAACCAGTGTGAAAACTACCAAAGCTTTTTTGAAAGACACCACTGCATTCATACAGAAAATGAGAGAAACAAGTATATTACGGATAAGGAAACGTATTTGGTGACAGCCGACGTGTCGTCATTGTATACTATTATACAACATGACGACACGTTGCTCGCGCTAAATTGGGCCCTGAGTAGTAGGGAAGATATCCCATTTGTGTAGAAAAAATTCCTGGGAATGATATTGGATTATTGTCTCACCCACAATTATTTCTGGTATAATGGCGACTTCTATAGTCAGAAGACTGGAGCTGCCATGGGTGCCAAATTCGCACCAAGCATTGCCAACCTTTTTATGAGTCAATGGGAAGACAATTGGATATATCAAAATAAACGCAGTGACTTAATATTTTACAGCAGGTACATAGATGATGTGTTCCTAATATGGGAGGGTACAGAGACATCATTGGTAGAGTTCCCAGAACACCTGAATAGTAATCCGAACCATATTAAGTTAGACTTCAGTTGGAGTCAACAACAGATACACTATCTGGATGTAATGGTAGTGAAAGAAGGCCATCAACTGTATACCAAAACATATTTCAAAAGTACAGACAGGAACAGCTTCATTCCCATACAGAGTGGACATCATCCAAAATGGTTGATGAACATCCCTAAAGGACAGTTCGCGAGGATAAGACGGAACTGTACAGTAGATGAGGATTATTTCAGACAGGCAGATACTCTTAAACAACAATTCAAAGAGAGAGGCTTTGGCCTTGGAAAAATGTATTAATGAAATAGGCCAAAAAACTCAAGAGAATTTATTACAACCGACTTCTAGACAAGGTGACAACAAGCATGAATGGGGGTTCATTTCCCAATTCCACAAACAATTTAAAGACATAGAGGAAATTATGTCCAAACATTGGAACATCCTGCAGATGGACAAAATAATAGGAAAAGCCCTACTGGAGAAACCCTCCTTTATTTATAGGAAAAATGTATCTTTTGGTGATCAAATAGTGAAAAAGGTATTGGATCCCCCAAAAAGGCTAAAAATGTTTTGGGAGCAAACAGCCTTTCACACATGTAGAAGATGTAAAACTTGCAGACAAGTATCCACACATTTAAGAGGATTAACTCACTTTACTTCCACTGCCAATGGAAAAGAGTTCCAAATTAAGGAATTAAGGAATTAATTTCCTGTGCATCCACGCATGTGGTGTACGCATTAGAATGCCCATGTGGCCTCATGTATATAGGCCGCACTAAATGCAAACTCACCACACGTGTGGCGGAACACATCTATAACATCAGTATAGGGTACAAAGAACACAGCGTTTCGCTGCATTTCAGGAACAAGCACAACAGAAATTCTAGGGGCCTCAAGTTCTGGGGGATAGATAGATTGTACTCCAATTGGAGAGGAGCAAACATGGTGAGGGATGCAGGCCTCAATCTAGAAGCAGTATAGGCTAGTGATGTACCAAGTTAAAAATTGTACCTTTGTTTGCACGATCGTCACGTCAGCTTCTCCCTCTGTTCACAGATCGTATGTACGACACACACGTGTTGTGTTTTATATACAGTGTGCATGCATGAAACTCCTCCCGCCCCTGACGTTTTTTCTAGACTATTCCCTGCCCCTTTTCTTTCGGCGCAGTGGGGAGAGCACATGGCGGAGACAACACAGGTGCGCAATCATAGTTCCACTAACGAGGAGGAGGGTGAGGAAAGCCCGGAGCCTGAAATGTCCCAATCCCGGGGGAGAAGATTTAAGGCCTCAAATATGTCTTTTGGAGAGATGTTGGAGATGGTGGACATATTGAAGAGGAGCGACTATGATGGGAAGTATGGACCTTACCCAAACCCAAATATCAGAAAGGCCAAGATCATGACTAAAGTTGTGAAGAGTCTTCAGAAGAATTTTGGGGTACGACGATCCAAGGATCAACTGAGAAAACGCTGGTCAGACCTGAAATTGAGGGCGCACGATCAATACAGAAGGATCAAGCGAGTTCTTAAAAAAAGTAAGTAGTTGTCGTGTGTTCATATTATTATTATTGCTTGCATACTTGTCAGACTTCCACTTACCAGACCAGTGAGTCCGCTTGGGCAGAGGGTGGTCTTCCGTACGTGTCCGACTTACAACCCCTGGTAGAGTAGACAGGTGGCTGGGAGTGTGGAGTGGTATGAGAGCCTATGATGAGGGCCCAGGAGTTGGAAGCAGGAGAAACCCCGAAGCAGCAGGTGAGTAGGCTGTAACACAGGCAATTGGGGTGCGGAGCAGGGGCTGAGCAGCCGGATCCGGGTACAGGCAGGATTCGGCAACAGGCGGGCAGCAACAGTACAATAGGAACAGGCAGGAGCAAGGTCAGAACAGGCAGAGGTCAGGTGCAAGCGGAGATCAGGGGTGTCCAAGAGCAAGCCGGGTCGTCAGGAGATCGGAGATACAGGAATGCAGATAAAGGCAACGGAGACAGGGGGAGCTGATGATCAGGCAGCACTTGAATGGTGTATGCTGCAGACCTAAAAAGGCCGATTGGCGCCAAACACCATGCACGTGCGCGCGCCCGAGCGCCAGCACGCACAGCAGTGCCACCAGGAGTGCACACAACAGCGCGCACCGGCGCGCAATGGCACGCACCAGCGGTAACAGGAGTGCGCACAGGCACACACTGGCATGCACCAACGCCCGTGGGGGCGCGCACACCATCGCACATCGATGCAAACCAGCACGGCCAGCACCGCGAACAACCAGGTAACTTCTCTGACAGTGCCCCCTCCTTAAGGGCAGACTCCGGCTGCCCAATTGGGCCAATCTGGAAGCATGGTGGTTCATGAAAGCCTGTACAAGTTCCTGAGCATGCTAGTTGCTCTCGGGCTCCCAGGAGTTGTCCTCAGGGCCATACCCTTTCCATTTAATGAGGTATTGAATTATGTTATCCTTCTTTCTGCAATCGAGAATTGCTTCAACTTCGAACTCCTCTTCGTTGTCAATTATGACAGGTTCAGGTGGGCCGGTAGTGCGGCCAGCAAAGGGGTTTGGGGTAACCGGTTTCAGTAAGGTCACATGTAAGACCGGGTGCACTTTAAGAGAGTCAGTTAGATCAAGTTCATAGGTGACATCATTTATTTTTCTCTTCACTGTGAAGGGACCCATGAATTTAGGGCCTAATTTCCTAGAGGGACAGGCCATTTTCAGGTTAACTGTGGACAACCACACTTGGTTGCCGAGCTCCAGGATAAGTTCTCCAAGTCTCTTCTTATCATACATCTTTTTATAGTACTCCTGAGACTTGGCCATAGTCTCCCTTAGGAGTTTGTTGCTGGTGGAGAAAAAATCCATAGTTTCGGAAACTGCAGGAACAGTACATTCTGGTATCGAACTGGGTAGGAAAGCTGGGTGGAAGCCATAATTGGCAAAGAATGGTGTTTGATTGATGGCGGAATGCAAGGAGTTGTTATAAGAGAACTGCGCCACGGGTAATAAGGAGACCCAGTCGTCCTGAGAGAAGGAGGAAAAACAGTGGATGTATTGCTCCAAGGACTGATACGTTCTTTCAGTTTGTCCATTTGTCTGGGGGTGATAGGCTGATGAAAATGCCAACTCGATTTCAAGGGATCCGCAGAGCGCCTTCCAAAACCTTGAGGTGAATTGGACACCTCGATCGGACACGATGCTCACTGGGACCCCATGCAACCTTACGATTTCCTTAACAAAGATCTTGGCCGTCTTCATGGCCGAGGGGGTGCCCCTCATTGGGAGGAAGTGAGCCATCTTGGACAACCTGTCCACCACAATGAAGATGGTAGAGAACCCCTCTGATGGGGGAAGTTCCACAATGAAATCCATTGAGATCATTTTCCATGGTCTCTCAGGAACAGGTAAGGGTTTCAATAGACCCCAAGCTCGTGTCCGGCTGTTCTTACTTCGGGCACAAGTGTTACATGAGTCCACATAATTCTTGCAATCATTGAGTAGTTGGGGCCACCAGAAGGTGCGCTGGACCAGCTCTGCAGTCTTCAGGGTACCAAAGTGTCCAGCCATTTTATGGTCGTGGCAGAGCTCCAATACATTCACCTTTAAGGCCTCAGGAACCACAATCTTGCCTTTATGCCAGAATAAACCTTCTCTTAAGCTGGCTTCAGGGACCAGGGGCATTCCCACAGAAGCCTGTCTGATCCGGGAGATAAGGTCCCCTTGGAGAAGCAGGAAGTTCAAAGAAGGGAGGATTGTATCAGGAGGCAGAGTCTTTTCAGAATCAGAAAACATGTGAGACAGCGCATCCGGCTTAACATTCTTAGAAAAAGGTCTATAGGTGATATGAAATTGGAATCGGGGAAAAAAAAGGGCCCATCTGGCTTGCCGTGGCCTTAGTCTTTTGGCTGTTCTCAAATATTCCAAATTCTTATGGTTGGTGTAGACCAAGATGGGATGTGCAGCACCCTTCAATAGGTAACGCCACTCCTCCAGAGCCGCCTTAATGGTCATAAGTTCTCGATCTCCTACATCATAGTTTCTCTCAGACATCGAGAGTTTACGGGAAAAGAACGCTACCGGGTAGAGGAGGGCCTTGGCACCCTGCCGCTGAGAGAGCACTGCCCCAACAGCGATTTCTGAAGCATCAACCTCAAGGACGAAGGGCAGAGCTGGATCTGGATGTTTCAGAATAGTAGCTGAAATAAACAACTCCTTAAGTTTTTCAAAGGCCGCCTGGGCCTTGGGGGTCCAAGAGAATCGGGTACCCTGCCTGGTCAGTTCGGTAATGGGGGCAATAATTGCAGAAAAGCCTCTGATGAACTTCCGGTAAAAGTTAGAGAAGCCAATGAAGCGCTGTACACCCTTCTTATCCACAGGTGCAGGCCAGTCCAGGATGGCAGACACCTTTTGGGGGTCAATTTTGATGCCCTCGACCGATATGACCAAGCCCAAGAATTGGATAGACTGGAGTTCAAACTCACATTTTTCAAGTTTTGCATAAAGCCTGTGTTGCCTGAGTCGGGTTAGAACATTCCGGACGTGTCTACGGTGATCAGCTAATGACGAGGAGAAGATTAGGATATTGTCCAGGTACACGATTACGTATAAGTCCAGGTAGTCACGAAAAATGTCGTTGACAAAATGTTGAAAAGTTGCAGGGGCGTTACACAACCCGAAGGGCATGACAAGGTACTCGAAGTGCCCAAATTGATTACGGAAAGCCGTCTTCCACTCATCTCCTTCTCGGATACAGATTAAATTCTAAGCTCCGTGAAGATGACTGCGGTTCCAAGCCTTTGAAATAGTTCAGGTACTAGGGGTAAGGGATAACGGTTTTTAATAGTTATCTTGTTCAACTCCCGATAGTCGATGCATGGACGCAGAGAATGGTCTTTCTTTTCGACAAAGAAAATGCCAGCACCGGCTGGGGAGGTGGAAGGGCGGATAAACCCCTTTTTCAGGTTGTCATCGATATAGTCTTTCAGAGTATCTAGCTCCTGCTCCGTTAGTGGGAAAATTCTTCCAAAAGGAACTTCGGTGCCTGTAACAGTTCTATAGGGCAGTCATAAGGCCTGTGAGGGGGAAGTGTCTCTGCTCCTTTCTTGCTGAATATGTCTAGAAAGTCTCTATAAGGTTTAGGGATGGACTGACGTAGTTCTGGATCAACATCCAAGCAGAGAAGTTGAGAAGGTTCATCAGACGGCCGGCCTAAGCAGTGTTGCTGGAAATACTCTGAAAGGAATTCGACTTCTCCTGTGGCCCAGTTTATGCTAGGATTGTGGGCCTGCAGCCAAGGCATTCCCAGGATGATGGCATCTAGACGTAGGTGCTCCTGGTGACAGGTGCCCATAGTAGCCAACAAAGGGATGGTCTCTTGTGTGACTGGACCAGAACTAAGGGCGGAGCCATCCGCAAGTTGTACAGCAAGGTCCTAGGCCTTGGGTTGAAGTGGGATATGATGGTTGGCAGTGAAGGTCTGATCAATAAAACAGCTGCATGCTCCGGAATCAATGATAGCTGACACTGGAATATTCCCTCCTGGAAGCTGTAATGTGATGAGAAGAGCAAGGTGAGAACTGGGTTTATGCAGAACAGATGCACACATGGAAGAAATGGTTACACACTTACGTGTCTTGTTGGGGCAGGCCCTTACATAGTGCCCAGGTTCCCCACAGTAGAGGCACAGTTTGTGGGTACGTCTGCGCTGTTTTTCTTCAGGGGTCAGCGAGGGCTGGAGCAAACCAAGTTGCATTGGTTCGGGAGCTTATTGAGCTGGAGCAGTAGAGGTGGGTGGAAACTGACCAGCAGGACTTGGAACCTTGGGGAGCATCCAAGTGGGGCGGAAATGGCTGGAAGATCTCTCCGACCGACGCTCCCTTAAGCAACGATCAATCTGGATGGAGAGATTGATAAGCTCATCCAAGGTTTGTGGTATCCCCCATCTGCCATTCCTGTGGCGTTGAAGGAAACTGTGGAGTGAAACAAGACAATAAATTAGTAATTTGGCACATCAACATTGCAAGCAGATTAGACACAAACATTTTTGGCCAAGATCAGTATAACATTTTGGGAAATGAGTATTTAAAGCCTAAAGAATAAGGTCCCCTTATCAGAGCCATCACCCCCCATCCCCCCCATCTGATGGGCCCTTGCAAAAAATGAGGGGGGGGATGTTTTGGACAGGTAACCCTCTCCACTTCATTGAGAGCTGAATGCATAAATAGTGTGTGATACTTTGGGCAGCCCTTCCTTACACTATTGGCAGCCCACCAGACAGGTAAAAAGTGTCATAATAAAAAACAAAACAAAAAAAAATGGAAGCACATTTTGACATTCTGCTATTACCTATCAAGATAATATTAGGAGAAAAAAAAAACAGAAAATGTAGCATTTGAAAGTATTGAGGCAGGTCCTTGCACTACATGCTTTGGTGAATTCGTCCATAAATCTGACCAGAAAAAAAAGGTAGGTAGAGTGTGTATTGGGTTTTGCAAAGTCAGCAGATAGAGTATTGCTATCAGCTGACCTAGCAGTTGGGGGGAGGGGGGTTCCTAATGAGTTTGGCCCAACCAAAAAAAAATGGCACTCTGCATGAATTTAAGCACACACATAACATTTGTAGACATTTTAGGGGGTGTTTAGGGGAAAGCAATACTATGGAGCTGACAAAAGACATTGCTAAGTGACTAGACTATAGGTTTATGGGCCCAGAAGAGCATGGTGGGGAAGTTAGTGAAGGCAAATATGCATGAAGGACAAAAAAGGAACTTGAAAAGCTTCCAGCATGCATGAGGACAAAGGGGCACAGCATATCAATTAAAGCATATTGCAATCATGGTAATTAGGGAATGAGGAAAGAAATCCAATACCTTAGCAATCCTTAAATACATAGAATGTGCTGTTATAGGATAAAACTTACCTTCATATAGTCCTTCTGCAGGACCTGAATGATGGCAGAACAGGTTTCTGGAATAATGATCCCCAGAGCCTGGGGGGAGATGCCTGTGGAGAACTTGAGGTCCTGAAGGCTTCTCCCTGTTGCCAAGTAGCGCAACGTGGCGACGAGCCTCTGCTCCGGAGTGATGGCTTGCCGCATGCAGGTATCCTGCCTGCTGATATAAGGGGACAGCAAAGCCAGCAGATGGTGAAAAATGGGGTCCGTCATCCGGAGATAATTCCTGAAATCATCAGGATTATTCTCCCGAATCTCACAGAGCAAAGGTATGAGCGAGAACTGGTCACGCTGGCGCAACCAATTCTTGGTCCACAAACGCCTCCTCGCCCTGTTCATGGACCGGGCTTGTGTGAAAGCTAAAAGCTCAACACCAAGCCCCTGCACAGCACAAACTCTACGACGAGTACGTACACGAAACATGGCTTGAAAATGGTCGGCTGGTCAGAATGGACAACAGAAAGCACCGATAAACAGCAATGCCTGAAAGAACGACCTGAAAAGCAGAAACAAGCAGACAATAAGCAATGCAAATCAAAGAGTACTATACCAGGATATAGTCCACAATGAGAAACAAATGCTTACTGACTACACGCACTGATAATCAGATACGCACCCACAAGCACAAACTGAAGAGCAGTAACGAACTGAAGCACAAATCTGAAAAGCGCGAACCGTCTCTCACCAAAATTCTACTAACACACGATAAACACGAGATCAGCAGAAGGAGCCCGAAGGGTGTCGGATGTAGTGCTGAACTTCCCTTTTCTAGTGCCATCATACGCGGCTTACGTCACCACGTTCTTGGCAACCGGAACTTCCGACAACTTAGTCTGACCATGTGTATGCGACACCACTTCCGGACCTCTTCCGGACTAAATCCGTCGGAATTTATCCGACGGATTTGGTTGCCAGAATGTCCGATCATGTGTACAAGGGCTTAGGGATATGGACGCTAAATAATAACTTGATTATAGATAAAAAAAATGTGAAGTGGATATCCGACAGGCAGTAATTTTTGCAGATTCATGAGACAGATGACACATCGATTCCCATATGATGGGAAACATTAAAATGTGTATTATGGGGGACTGTTCATCAAACATGGGGCAAGACTAAAAAAGGAAAAAGAACTGGGCGGCACAGTGGTGTAGTGGTTAGCACTCTCACATAGCAGTAAAAAGGGTTGCTGGTTTGAATCCCTACCTGCCTGGAGTTTGCATGTTCTCCCTGTGCCTGCGTGGGTTACCTCCGGGTACTTCAGTTTCCTCCCACACTCAAAAGACATGCAGGTAGGTTAATTGGCTTCTGTCCCAAAATTGGCCCTAGTATATGAATGGGGAGCTTGTATTGTTGGATCCTTGAGGCTAGGGACCGAAGTGAGTGTGCGATGTACAGGGATAGGGATTGTAGACACTCACTCAGGTTGAACTGGATGGACTGGTGTCTTTATTCAATCTTACTAACTATGTAACATAAAATATCACAATTATTGGGAGAAATTTCAAGATTAGAAAAAACACACAAACAAAATTTTTACCCAACGGATAAAACACTGTTAAATGATAAACGCATCGAATTACAAATTTTTTTTGATGAACAGTCCTTACGACTAAGGGATAAAAGTAGAGCCCGGTCTTATCAATATGGAAATAAGACCGGAAATATGTTAGCCAGAACACTAAAACAACAACAATCCCTAATTTCCATAGTAAAAATCTTAAAAAACCTCAGGGGAAATGACCTATGACCCTATGGAAATTTCCAAAACTTTTCATGCATATTATTCCAAATTATACAATATAAATACACAACAAGGAAATAAAGAGAGGGGGAAAGGATATAGAGGAAATACTTCAGTAAATTAAATAAACAGCGTTGCATACTCTTCCTAAAAGAAACAATGGAAGAATTGGAAAAAGAAATCTCAATGGAAGAAATACAACAAGCTATATCAGCACTGGTCCTGAGCAAAAGCCCAGGCTCGGATGGATACACTCCAAGATTTTATAGGGTATTTCAGGAGACAATTACATCCATCATAAAAAAGACATTTAATTCCATACCGGCTCCACAGATTATTACACCACAAAGTATGGAAGCTCATATTTTGCTTATCCCTAAGCCAGAAAAGGACCACGCATTGTGTGGCAACTATCGGCCAATTTCTCTTACAAATATAGACGTACGTCTATATTCTACGATTATTGATAACATCTTGGCAACTATTTTGCCTAAATACATAAACTTAGATCAAGATGATTTAACATTGGGGAGAGAAAATGGAAAATTGTATACTTACCTTTCCGTAATTTTCCTTTCCTGTCGCATCTTCATGGCAGCATACACTCTGGGTTGTGACTCCGCCCCCACAACCTGATAGGACCACATAGCTATAAGATGAAGATACGCCCCCCGCCCCGGTATTCTCTGTATATATGAATCACCTTTGTGGGTGGGATATTGTATGCTGCCATGAAGATGCGACAGGAAAGGAAAATTACGGAAAGGTAAGTATACAATTTTCCATTTTCCTGTCGCATCATGGCAGCATACACTCTGGGGATTAACTCGCAGACTGGGTGGGAGATGCAAAGGTAAACGTTTATTAGCAAGGAATAGAAGAGTTGGCTTGAATAATGGACTTTCCCAATTCTACTGTTGATAGCTGAGCTGAGTCCACCTTGTAGTGAGAGATAAAGGTGTTCCTGGAGGACCAAGTGGCCGCTCTGCAGATGGTCTCCACCGAGACCCCACAATACGCCGCCCAGGAGGTGGCCACTGCTCTGGTGGAATGAGCCCTAAGGTCTTCAGGAATTTGCGACTCACTCAGCAAGTAGGCCTTCACCAACCAGGAGGCAATGGTTCGGGCCGACGCTGCTTGACCTCTCCTAAGGCCATAGGAAATGATGAAGAGGTTCTCCGATCTTTTAAAGGATTTGGACAGGGAAAGATATTTTATGATTTTGCCCCTTACATCCAGAGGATGAGGGTCACCCTGGTCTGTGTTAAGAGCTGGCAAGTTGATTTCCTGGTTGAAGTGAAAAGAGGATGCCACCTTTGGGATAAAGTGATCCAAGGGTCTTAGAACTACCCTGTCTGGATTAATGATCAGATACGTCTCCTTAATCAGTAATACTTGCATCTCTGAAACTCTCTTTGCTGATGTGATTGCGACCAGGAAAGGTGACTTTTAGTGTCAGGTGCCAGAGGGAGATGTTTTCCAGCGGAAAACAGAGTTCTTTGGATAGTACCTCTAAGATGACTGATGGGTCCCATGTTGGAAAGGAAGGCTTCCTAGGTGGTCTTAGTTTAAGAAAGGCCTTCTGAAATTGCATAACAAGGGGATCGTAAGCCCATTTAACCCCTGTCAGGGCGGATAGAGCTGACACCTGAACTTTCAGAGTACTAGAGCTAAGACCTTTGTCTAAGCCTGATTGCAGGAACTCTAGGATCAGAGGAGCCGAAAGGGAGGACAGATCCCGGCCAAGGTCCTGAGAGAAGGCAACAAACTTCTTCCAGACCCCGCAGTAGGTGCAGTTGGTGGTAGGTTTTCTGGCCTGGAGCAGGGTATCAGCTACCTTCTGGGAGCAGCCCTGACATAGATACCTAGCCCTCTCAGCCCCCAAGCCATCAAGTGCAGCTTCCCCGAATATGGATGTAGTAGCTGGCCCTGGGAGAGCAAGTCGGCTGACAGGGAAGAGCAAGAGGGTCTGCCGTGCTCAGTTGTAGGAGGGTGGTGAACCATGGCCTCCTGGGCCAAAAAGGAATCACCGCTATCACCAATGCCGTTGATCTCTTGAGCCTTAAGAGAAATCTCGCATCAGGGGAGTCAGAGGGCAGATATACCCGAGATGGAAGTTCCAGGGATGCTGGAGGCAATCTGTCCCCTCCGTTAAGTGAAAGGGAAACCTCGTCAGGAACTTTCGGCATTTGGAGTTTGCCGGAGTCGCAGCAAGGTCTATGTCTGGTTGACCCCAGGTCTGGCAGATGAGGGAGAAGGCCTGAGGGCTCAGGGACCACTCGTGGTTGAAGGCGAACTCCCTGCTGAGCGTGTCGGCTAAGATGTTCTCGAACCCCTGGATGTAAGTCGCCCTCAAGTCTGACAGGTTCAACTGTGCCCATTCAATCACAGGGAGAACTTCCCGCATCATGGAGGGACTCCTGGTCCCCCCCTGTCTGTTTATGTAGGCGACAGCAACCTTGTTGTCCATCGTTAAGAGGACCTGCTTCCCCCTTAAAAGGGAGCTGAAGGCCAGGAGAGCCTGGAGGGCAGCCCTCATCTCCAGCACGTTCGATACCGAGTCCCGTCATTCGAAAGGCCAATGGCCCTGCGCTGCATGGGACTGGTAGTGGGCTCCCAAACCTTCTAGACTGGCATCCGTGGTCACTACCTCCTGAGGAGGGATGACTATGTGTTTGCAATTGTTTAAGTTGTGGGGACCACAACGCCTGACTGTCTCCGAGATCCGGATCGTCTGGGTCATGGATGAACCATCCCACTGATGTAGAAAGGAGTTCTGCAGAGGTCTGGTGTGCCACTGAGCCCAACGGACCATAGGAATTGTCGCTGATAGGGAGCCTAGAAGGCTGAGGCATACTCTGGCCGACAGGGATCTTGCTAGAATGGCCTTCTTCACCTTCCGGACCAACAGGGAAGACTTCTCCGGAGGCAGCTGCACTGTATTCAATTGGGCTCCTAAGAAGATCATTCTCTGGGTGGGCCGAGTCTGGCTCTTTCCCCAGTTTATGAGCCATCCCAGATTCTGAAGAGTGGAGACGAGGATCTTTTGATGCTGTAACAGCGACTCCCGGCTGTCTGAGAGGAGGAGAATATCGTCCAGATAATGGTGGACTCGCAGCCCCCTCTCCCTCAGATGCGCGATAACGGGAAGAAGGACCTTTGTAAAGGTCCTGGGAGCCGCAGAAATTCCAAACGGAATACTTCGGAACTGAAAGTGTCTGTGGTTTAGCGAAAAACTGAGGAACTTTTGGAGTTCTGAATGGATAGGGATATGGAGGTAGGCGCCGGGATGGTGGCCTACCATCTATGGAGATCTATGGAGAACATCCAGTCCCCCAAATTTATGGCCTGGAGGATAGACTGTAGGCTCTCCATTTTGAATTCTTCTACCTGGATAGAGCGGTTTACGTTTAGATCCAGGACCGGACGTAGGTCCCCTGATTTCTTTTTTACTAGAAATAGAGGGGAATAGAACCCCCGACCTCTTTGGGATAGGGGCACCTCGGTAATTGCTTCCTTTTGGAGCAGATCCTGAACGTATCGGGTCAAGGCTAACCTCTTTTGCCGGGATGACGGGAGGTTTGTTGGGCAAAAATGGTCCCCCGGGGGAAGTCACCTGAATGACCATCTGTGCCCGACGCGAACAGTGGTTAACGCTGATTGTTTCCCCCCAGACCAGCGTGAACTTTGAGAGTCTGGCCCCCACCACTGCTGGCTGGGCGGATGCACCTTCAAAAGGACTTCTGGTCAGTAGATGCCGGGGTCCTGGGCTTCTGGGATGTCAGGAAGGACGTTTGAGGGGCCTTCCAGTTCCTTCTGTACTCCCTACCAGGCCTGTAGGACTTGGCATCCCTGTACCTGTCCGGGAGGTTACGCTTAAAGGGAGGAGGCCTCTGAAGCTTTGGCTTTGTATCCGAGGGGATAAGCCCTGATTTTCCGCCAGTGACCTTAGAAATAGCAGAGTCCAATTTTGCGCCGAAAAGGTTCTCACCATCATACGGGATGCGGCACCAATTGGACTTGGAAGCAGGATCTGCCGCCCAGGGTTTGAGCCAGAGAGCCCGTCTGGCCATTACCGAGGACAATATAGCCCTGGATGCAGACTTAATAGCATCCACAGATGCCTCTGCCACAAAATCCCCTGCAAGGCTTAGTTCTTGCAGGGCCCTAACTATCTGGTCCTGATCAGCGCCTTGGATACAAGCTTTTCTGTGCTTGCTGACCAACTGGCAATAGCCTTACCCACAGCTGCAAGAACCACTGCTGGCCTGCATACGCCTCCTGCTGCTAAGTAAGCTCTTTTGAGATCAGTATCGATCTTCCTATCCAGGACATCCTTGAATGACACAGCGTCCTCGTTAGGGAGCGTAACGTGTCTGGCCACGCGCATGAGGGATGCATCCACCACTGGCGGGGACACGAGAGATTTAATTTTAGCCTCCTTTAGAGGATATAGTTTGGCAAGCCGATTGTTAAGACTTGCTTTCTTCTCGGGTCTCTGCCACTCATCTCTGATAAGTTCCTCCAACTCATCAATGAAGGGGAAGGCTTTGGGTTCTCTCATCAGGTTCGGGAAATATTTTCTCCTTTTGGGTTGGGCCTCCTGGGGTTCCTCCCAGCTAATGGCCCCCTTCACTGACCTCACAAAAGGCTCTATTAGGGAGAAGTCAAAGCCCGCTGAAGCCTCTAGTTCTTCCTCATCTGAAGGAGAATCATGCTCTCTGGAAGTACTTGGGGGAGCCAGCGAAGCACCCCGTGGAGATAACTCTGTGTCGGGAGCGACACGTGGGGCAGAAGACTCTGTGAGCTCTCTGTGTTCTTGCCCTTTCTCTCTGGTGGCTTCTTCAAAGCACCGGCGGCATGCCAACATATCTGGAAGGGCTATGGCCCCGCATACCCAGCAGGTATTTTCATAAGGATGGGAGTGACGTGCTGGTGAATGGCACCTCCGGTCAGGGGATCTTCTTCGGCGGGAATGGCTGCGCCTTGAACAAGACCTGCAGCGACTCCTTCTGCGACTCCCTTTCCCTGAGCGACTTCCTCCACCCGAATGGCTCCGCCTATGGCCAGAGCGGCTTCTTCTATGCGAGGAATCTCTGAGAGATGATCTTGCGGACCTGATGGGGCTAACCATTTAGGTAGCGCTAGTGCGTCCTGCTCCTCTTTTTTCGATCTTCTCTACTTACCAAACTCCTCCCCTCTTACCTATTATGCTGGTGGTGATCTGCTGGAGCAGTGGTCTCCATGGATAGGGAAACAGAGGAAGCCTGAAGACACAGGTAACGCAAAAAGGGTAAGGAAGATAAAGCCATAACAGAAACAAGAGGGGAATAGAGAGAATAAAAATACAGGGGAGATACTTACCAAACAGAGAGGCAACACTGGGGTAGAAAAAACAGAAATGCAGCAGTCATGAAATTCAGCTGAGCACAAAAAAACAGGCAAAAAAAGGCATCTGCGTTAAAAAAGGCATCTTCCCCTTTTAAAATTGGAGCCGGGGTCATGTCCCGCCCGCACATGCTCAGTAGTGCCATGCGGCCGCCGGCGCCATCTTGGAAAAGGGAAAAGACATAGATAGACATACACAGGCTGCCCTAAGTGCACAGTGAGCATGTGCAAAGCAGCAGAGTGACCAGGAAGAGTGGTGATGTTGCTGTGGGACTACAGAGCTAAGGGAAAGGAAGTAAAATATGGCAGAAAGGCAACACTGGGGTAAAGGCACCAGACAACCTAAGGTGACAAGAGATCCTGAAGGCAGAGAGTATGCTGTCAGGTTGCAGACAGAGTGACACCAGGGAGGAACAGGAAACCGGAGACCACCGCAGGTACTAAGCCTGTTTAAGGCTTAAAGACCAATCTTTTTATTATATGCCTTCAGCCTGTTTAAGGCTTACTTTCAACGGCTATAGAGGCAATGCTCTGTTTGCAGAGAAAAAGTATTCGTACCCCTGAGATCACCAGAGTGGGGTTCCTTCCATTTAGCTTCCTTTAGAGGCTGTACCGGTAAGGACTTCCACCCAGGAGAGGCTAGAACCTGGCTGGGGCGAAGCGGTAAGAGGGTGATGATCCGTGCGGTCCCAACAGGTGAGGAAAAATAAGAGAATACCGGGGCGGGGGGCGTATCTTCATCTTATAGCTATGTGGTCCTATCAGGTTGTGGGGGCAGAGTCACAACCCAGAGTGTATGCTGCCATGATGCGACAGGAAACAAGAGATAATATAATAAAAACATGTACTTTGGTAGAATATGCCCGGAAGACCGCCACCCCAGCATGTCTTCTATCAATAGATGCTGAGAAAGCATTCAACAGGGTGGGATGGCGGTTCCTGGAAGAAACTTTAATTCAACTTGGGATTGGACCAAAGATGCTTCACAAAATGATGGTTTTATATTTCAATCCCAGTGCAAAAATATAAAAAAATTGAATGCTTTCTGAATATATAACAATATCAAACGGCACCCAACAAGGATGCCCCTTGTCCCCACTGTTATATGTCATAGTAATGGAACGTCTTACCACAGCAATATGGAGAAGTGGGGATATCCAAGGGATAAATGTTAAAGGAAAAGAATATAAAATTACAGTATATGCCAGTGACTTGCTAATATATGTCACTAATCCAATTGTAACAATACCAAATCTTATAAACAAATTTTAACGGTTTGGAAGAGTAAGTAATTTTAAAGTTAATTACGACAAATCAGAAATGTTGAATGTCATTAACAGACAAGGTTCAGGTACTTCTTAAGATGGCAAATGGCAAAAGGAGGCAATTAAGTATCTAGGGATATACAGTATAGTCCAAGGGAACCGATTAACCACTTCCCGCCCGCCCATTGTCAAATGACGGCGACAAAGTGTTTCAAAATCCTGACAGGACATCATAGACCGTCCTCAGGATTTTGAGCCGCTGCGCGCCCCGGGGGCATGCATTGCGGCGATCGTTGTTGTGGGGTGTCAGTCTGACACCCGCAACTATGATCTCGGGAAAGAGTCTCCGACGGAGACTTTTTACCACGTGATCAACCGTGTCCAATCAGGGCTGATCACAGTGTAAATAGGAAGAGCCGGTGATCGGCTTTTCCTCACTCGCGTCTGTCAGACGCTAGTAGAGGAGAGCCGATCGGCTGCGCCTCTGACAGGGGGAGTCTGTGCTGATCGATTATCAACACAGCCCCCCCCCCAAGGATGCCCACACTTGACCACCCGGGATGCCACCGGACCACCAGGGATGCCCAGCACCAGGTATGCCACCCTAGACCACCAGGGATGCCAGTCAGTGCCCACAATGGATGCCAATCAGTGCCCACAATGGATGCCAATCAGTGCTCACAATGGACATCCATGATTGGCATGCATTATTGTTTGGCACTGATATGCGGCATTGTATTGTACTGTTGGATGCCAATCAGTGCCCATCCGTGCCACCTATCAGTGCCCATCAGTGCCAACTATCAGTGCCCATCCATGCCCATCTGTGCCGCCTCTCCATGCCCATTTGTGCCGCTTATCCATGCTAATCCATGCCAGCTATCCATGCCAATCCATGCCAGCTATCAGTGCAATTTGTGCCACCTATCAGTGTCCATCCGTGTCGCCCATCAGTGCCGCCTATCAGTGCCCATCAGTGCCGTCTATCAGTGCCCATCAATGCCACCTCATCAGTGCCACTTCATTGGTGCCACCTCATCAGTGCCCCTCAGTGCCGCCCCACCAGTGGCCATCAGTGAAGGAGAAAATGTACTTATCTGCAACGTTTTGAAACTGAAACAAAAAAAATATTTTTTTTTCGAATTTTTCTGTCTTTGTTTGTTTGTTTAGCAAAAAATAAAAACCGTAGAGGTGATCAAATACCACCAAAAGAAAGCTCTATTTGTGGGGAAAAAATGATAAAAAAATTATTTGGGTACAGTGTAGCATGACTGCGTAATTGTCATTCAGATTGCGACAGCGCAGAAAGCTCAAAATTGGTCTGGGCAGGAAGGTGTTTAAATTCCTGGTATTGATGTGGTTAATTTGCAGGAATTAAATCATTCTTTAATAATTCGTAAAACTATAAAATCGCTCCAAAGATATGATAAAATAATTAATTCTTGGATGGGAAGAATTAACGTAGTGAAAATGGATATATTGCCAAAATTATTATATGTATAATGTCGCGTACACACGACCGGACTTCCCGGCAGACTAGGTCCGAAGGGGTTAGTCCGTCGGACAATCCGATCGTGTGTGGGCTAGTCCGATCTTGTTCCTCAGTTTTGTTCATGGCCTACTTATTATAGACTCTCACACGTTGTATCCGATCATTGTAATCTATGTTTAAAGAGGAAGTAAAGGCTAAAAAACAAAAAACAAAAAAAACACCCTGTAAGGCAAAGGCATAATGAGCTAATATGCATAGCATACTAGCTCATTATGAATAACTTACCTGAGAACGAAGCCCCCGAAGCGGTCCTCCATCTTCATGTCTGCCGCTGACATGGAACCCGGAGGGACTTCCGGGTCTCGCTGCTCCGGCGCTGTGATATGCCGGAGCAGCGATGACGTGACTCCCGCGCATGCACACGGGAGCTGACACTCACGGCAAATCGCCGCGATCTGCGGCCTGCCCAGTGCGACTGCGCGCCGCTGTCTATGGCGCATGCGTCGTAGACAGCGGTGGCTGTCTTCGGGTAAATATCTCCTAAACCGTATAGGTTTAGGAGATATTTCTTGGACCTATAGGTAAGCCTTAATCTAGGCTTACCTGTAGGTCAAAGTTGGTTGTAAGGGTTTTCAACCACTTTAAAGGCTATCAATGTGACTTAATGTACTATTTGTACTGTTCTCTTTGTTTATCTTCTTTAAACGAAATAAAACATTTGTTTATGGGAAAAAAAAAAGATAATAGCCTGGTATCATAATGTAAAATATAAGCAATGTATAACCTAAGAGGAAGAAATTATAGGCCTACAACTTAAATCCCCCCCCATGGATTAAACCCCAGCTTCGGCCAGAGAAAAAGGAATTAATGATCTTTGCGTTAAGCAACCTTAAAAATGTGGGATGCAGTATTGAAAAAGGGAGGACTCTCTATAATGAATGGGCCAATGACCCCATTGTTCTCCAGTCCTGAATTTCCACCAGCATTAGTAGCAACAAATTTCATTAAAAGGAACAGGTTGAAGAACATGTGGATAGTTCAGACCCTAGAAGTTGGCAAACTTCCATGATTGCTTGACATGGGGCCCGAACATAAAAACAAATGGATGCAACATTATTAACTAAATACATATATTGAATCTTTGACACAATCGTGTTTGATTGATAGACCACTAAGTTTGAAGAATTGTTAATAGAGGAATGAAAACCAGCCCATAAACTGTCCATAATATATAAACTTTTACTTCTACCCCTTAATGAATTAGCATGCATGAGAAAATGGGAAAGTGAAATAGAGAGTCTGATCCCATTAATAGAATGGAATATTTATATTACCAGGGTCATTGAAATCTATAAAGACGGATATTCTTCAGCATATGATAGTAACTGCCGGGACAATAATAGCCCGAAAATGGCAAAAAAACAAAAAGTCCTACAATAGTGGAATGGCTCTGTGAAATGAACGAAATACAGCACATGGAGGAACAGATAAGGAGAGATGAGAATGAAAGGAATGAAACACCCAGAATATGGCAACAATGGGAAGAGTTTTGGTTCTCGATAAAAATTATACAATATTTATGAAAGGGAGCAGACCACCCCATGGAGATGGGAGTCTCTTTTTTTTTGGTTTGTTTGTTTGTTGTTGTTGTGTGGGGTGAATGGAATAAGAGATAATGTATGAGATACTGGTAGGTGATAGAGGAGGGATGGGGGGATAAGGAAAGCGAAGATGGATCCCAAAATAAGGAAATATTGCCCTTTAACAAAGACACAGAATATTAATTATAGTTAAAAAATTAAGATATATGAATGTATATGTATTTTTATATATTGGATGTATAAAAGTAATAAAAAAAAAGAGATTGAATACAAACTGCCAGGGATTCCCTTCATCTATACCATGTCTAAGAAAGATAAGGTTCTTATATAGATGTTAATTTAAACGCTGCATGTCCTCCCATAATTCATGTCAGGCCTGTCAGGTCTTATAAATTTCAGAAGAAATAAAAAAAATAGTTTGGGTTTCCCCCAAAAATGCACACCAGACCCTTATCTGAATATGCAGGCTGTGCGGGCCAGAAAAGGAGGAGACAAGTGTGTGTCCTACAATGTACATCCACCATCAACTATGAAGTCTATCAATGAAGGTCCACGTCAATCATGAAGAATGACACTCACTAACCTGGCAAAGAAAATAACCCGCCAAATACAGACACGTCCAATCCTGATGACTGTTTGCCCGTGAATGTAAAACCTAACAACGTTTCTAATGCTTTCCCACTCTATCTAGGAATTTTGAAATGTTTGGACTGTAGTTCCATTTTTAAATGTTATTACTGTATATACTCGAGTATAGGTTGATCCGAATATAAGCCGAGGCCCCCAATTTACCACAAAAAAAATGGGAAAACTTATTGACTCGTGTATAAGCCGAGGGTGAGACATGCCTGTCCATCCCTGTGTGTCCGTCCATCCCTGTGTGTCCGTCCATCCCTGTGTGTCCAGCTGCCCTGTGTGTCCAGCCTACCTGTGTCCTGAGCCTGTGTCCTTCTGCACATACGGCGGCCATGCCAGGATCGCCGCACCTCTTCTCGTCTGTGACAGACGGCGGCCATTCCACTGTTCAAAAGCCGCGCCTCCGTCTGTGCTAGGCGGAACACTCAATTTCCCAGCAGTCTGTGTTCCGCCTATCACGGACATCCTCTCATCCTCGTCCGTAGTATGAGGATGAGCGGATGTCCGTGATAGGCGGACCACTGACTGCTGGGAAATTGAGTGTTCCGCCTATCACAGACAGGGAGGCGCGGCTTTTGAATAGTGGAATGGCCGCCGTCTGTCTGCACGACACGCTGATCGGGTAGACAGACGGCGGTGACTCGAGTATAAGCCGAGGGGGGCACTTTCAGCCTAAAAAAAGGGGCTGAAAATCTCGGCTTATACTCGAGTATATACGGTATGTGGAAAAATAATGTGCTTATATATAACTGAATTCCAAGAAAACAATATTTTGAAAAACTCTTGCAGTCCCTTTAAAGCTTATCCTTATTATTAATTATCTCTAAAGAAAATTGTGTATTTTCACATAGGATTAATGCATTGAATAATACACTTTCAATTACGATCTTTATTTTGCAATATTACAAGACAAAAACAAATTAATTTCTACAAACATTAAATAATTAAAATGTAAGAAAAGGTCAGTTGGTTGATTAGACACCTACTATGTTATCTTGAAGATTACTTTCTGTTTAAGACACAATACAATCTTTGATGTGGATAATAGACTGAGGAGAACACAGGTGGAAAGGTAATGAAGTGCAAGTATCTGGTATTTTGTACTTTCTTTCTTAAGAAGAATTGTATTATCGAGCGATCTGATTTATTATGCATACAGATTAGGGCAACCCTTTAGAGAAGTCCAATGCAAAGCTTTCAGACTTCTCAAAGATGTCTTCCATTCCTGTGAGTAGCATTTTCAGCTATTTAAACAGATCTGTTCTACTTCTAGATCAAATGTTTCTGAATCTGATTCCTTCATTACCTTTAGGGAACATTCTTGTCAATTCAAAGCAGACATACACAGAAGGAAGGGAAGAGTTGTGTGTTTTTTGTTAGTGTGTCTTGCATATATTCAACAAGTAAAACAATCCTCAGAGGACACTGACTTAGCCCACGTACACACGGTCGGAGATTTTGGCAACCAAATCCATCGGATTTTGCCCGTCGGATTTAGTCCGACGGATTGTGTCTGAAACTGTTGCATACACACGGTCGGGCCAAGTTGTCTGATTTCGCGGTTGCCAAGAACACGGTGACGTAAGCCGTGTACGGCGGGATTAGAAAAAGGAAGTTCAGCTCCACGTTCAGCACCCTTTGGGCTCCTTCTGCTGATCTCGTGTGTATCGCGTGTTAGTAGAAGTTTGGTGAGAGACGATTCGCGCTTTTCAGATTTGTGATTCAGATCACTACAGCTCTTCAGTTTGTGCTTGTCGGTGCGTATCTGATAATCAGTGCGTGCAGTCAGTAAGTATTTGTTGATCATTGTGGATTATATCTTGGTATAGTATGCTTTGAAAGGCAATCCTTATTGTCTGCTTGCTTCTGCTATTCAGGTCGTTCTTTCAGGCTTTGCTGTTTATCTGTGCTTTCTGGTGTCTGCTCTGACCAGCCGACCGTTTTCAAACCATGTTTCCTCTACGTACTCGTCGTAGAGTTTCTGCTGTGCAGGGGCTTCGTGTTGGGGTTGCTACTTTGACACAAGCCCGGTCCATGAACAGGGAGGGGAGGCGTTTGTGGACCAAGAATTGGTTGCGCCAGCGTGACCAGTTCTCGCACATGCCTTTGCTCCGTGAGATCCAGGAGAATAATCCTGATGATTTCAGGAATTATCTCCGGATGACAGACCCCGTTTTTCACCGTCTGCTGGCTTTGCTGACCCTTTATATCACCAGGCAGGATACCTGCATGCAGCAAGCCATCACTCCGGAGTAGAGGCTCATCGCCACGTTGCGCTACTTGGCGACTGGAAGAAGCCTTCAGGACCTCAAGTTCTCTACAGGCATCTCCCCCCAGGCTCTGGGGATCATTATTCCAGAGACCTGTTCTGCCATCATTCAGGTCCTGCAGAAGGACTATATGAAGGTAAGTTTTATCCTTTAACATCACATTCTATGTATTTCATGATTGCTAATGTCTTGAATTTCTTTCCTCATTCCCTAATTACCATCATTGCAATATGCTCTAATTTATATGCTCTGCCCCTTTGTCCTCAGGCATATTTGCCTCACTAACTTCACCACCATGCTCTTCTTGGCCCATAAAACTATAGTCTAGTCACTTAACAATGTCTTTTGTCAGCTCCATAGTATTGCTTTACCCTAAAACCCCCTAAAATGTCTACAAATGTGATGTGTGTGCTTCAATTCATGCAGAGTGTTTTTTTTTCTTTTTTTTGGGGGGGGGGGGGGGGGGGGGGTTGTGCCAAACTCATACTCAATACTTTAACCTTTTTTTTTTTTTTTGCTTTTAACCTATTAATTATCTGGATATGTAATAGCAGAATGTCCAAAAGTGCTTACATTTTGATAAATTTTTTGCATTCTGACACTTCTTACCTGTCCGGTGGGCTGCCAATAGTGTAACTAAGGAGGGGCTTCCCAAAGTATCACACATTATTTAGCCATTCAGCTCTCAATCAAGTGGAGAGGGTTACATGTCCAACACATCCCCCCCTCATTTTTTAGCAAAGGCCCATCAGATGGGGGGGGGGGGGGTGATGACTCTCATAAGGGGACATTAGACTTTAGGCTTTAAATACTCAGTTCCCAAAATGTTTAACTAATTTTGTCACAAAATGTTTGTGTCTAATCTGCTTGGAATGTTGATTGGTCAAATTAATAATTTTTGTTCTTGTTTCACTCCACAGTGTCCTTCAACGCCATGGGAATGGCAGAATGTGGCCTCCCACTTTGCCAGTCGTTGGGACTGTCCCAATTGTGGAGGAGCAATAGATGGGAAGCATGTCTGCATCGTCCCACCACCCAACTCGGGGTCATACTATTTTAACTATAAGGGGTTTCATAGTATCGTGATGTTGGCAGTGGTGTCTGCTACATACGAGTTTTTGTATGTGGACGTGGGGCAAAATGGACGGATGTCGGATGGTGGAGTGTTCTCACGGACGGAGTTCTACTGGCATCTCCAGAGTGGCAGTCTGGGCTTGCCATCCCCAGAGGAGAATCAGGAAGGACTCCCATTTGTCTTCCTCGCGGATGAGGCGTTTGCCCTGACGAACCATCTGATGCGGCCTTTCCCCATGAGGACCCTCACCCCAGAGCAGAGGATTTTTAATTTCCGCCTGTCCAGAACCTGAAGAGTGGTGGAGAACACTTTTGATATAATGGCCAGCCGGTTCCGCCTTTTTCTTACGCCTATTCACATGGCAGAATACAAACTGAATCACATAGTGCTGGCGTGCTGTGTTCTTCACAATTATTTGAAAAAAGTTTCTGCGAACTATGCGGTCTCAGTTGGCCAACAAAAAGCAGACTTGATGGAAAATGCAGATAACCTCACGGGCCTTCAACATGCTCATCCTGGCTTGCCCCCCCAAAGCGCCCGTGAGTTTAGAACACAATACATGGACTACTTTGTGGGTAGGGGGGCCATTGATATGCCAGACAATGCCTGAGCGGCATTTTAAAATTACATTTTTATCTGAAACTCCTTCATTTACTGCTTGGCTTGGTTTTATGTGTCTCCCAGGTATAATTAGGTTTGATCAAGTTGTGCCTTTTTCACCAACAGTGCAAACCCAAGTTCAGAGTGAGACGATAATGTTATTATGTTGTGGGTCTGCTACACACACACCTTCTTTTTTGGTAACTAATGTATGTAGTGCATTACTGACCCAAATCGTGCTCATTTTCAGCACCATGGCAGGAAAATGGCATGATTGACCAAATTTACACATCACTGCGGGTGTTTTTGTAGTAAAGGCACATCCACTATGCACTACAAGTGCACTGCAAAAGTACACCTGAAACTGCCCTGGGAGTGCAAAGTGGAGTTGCCTTTATTAAATAACACTCCTCAGCACAAAATACATTTTTGGTGCCATGAAAAAAAAAGCCACACATTGTTGCTAATTGAACTGTTTAATCCAACCACATTCACATGTGCGTTTTGAAAAGGTTTGTACAACCAACCTAGAAATTGTGTTTTTCCAAAACTGAGTTTATTCAAAATTTTGTTTAATTATTGTTTTTGTGTAAACAGGCATGTATCTAACTGTAAAATACAGAACACAGGAACTTACAAAGTTCCACTTTGAAAAGTGAAGACAATATCAGACATGAGTATGTACAAACTGGCCTGATCTTGCCTTCATCACATGGGGTGTCACCCCTGAAAAATCCAAATTTGGAAGATGCACACAGTATGTCAACATGTGCTAGCTCCCATCATGGGGGATCAATGTACATGCTTTGGGGCTGCAACCCCTTCATCTCAGACACTAAATACAAAACACATACATTGATCCCCCATGATGGGAGATAATGCATGTTCCCAGACTCTGTGCATCTTCCAAATGTCGAATTTGGAGAACTACAACATTTTGGTCTTAAAATTCAAAAAATAAGACCCTATCTAGTTTGGGGTGTTTCACACTCTCCCCAAAACATCAATGATGTTTTTCAAATTTAAATTAACATCATTGATGTTTTGCAGGATATGTTCCCAATACCCATTGCACCCCATTATCGCCCCGATCTGGGCACTTTCACTGGTAAAACGGAAATCTTCTTCCACATCACCTATAAAACAAAACAAAAAAAATCATGTAATTTAAATATGGTGACATACATTGATGAGCTTACCGGAAGCTGTGTTCTCCGACACTCACCCGTTGTGGTGACAATTTGCACAACCTGCACGATCTCTCCTTCCTCCTCCTGCTCCTCTGTTTGTGCTTTTTGAAGTTGTCCTTCTTTGTGAGGGGTGGGGTCCCTGGTGTCCTCATACTTGCCGAGTCTTCTCTCCCCTATGAGATTTGAAAAAATTAAATAATTATCACACAGAGGGCAGAATTAACAATATGAAACATTGTTTGGAAGTCTTGTTCAATTGTTTGTTTTGGCCGAGCTTCAAGGTCATAACATTATTGGGGACACTGTGTTCAGCTGGAATACTTATCTGCAGAACGATGTTTCCTACGAACGAATGAAACCATGAACTTGAAAGTGGCCATTTTAAAATGCACAACATGAACTCAAAGCACATGGAGCAGTATGCAAGCAATAATAATCATATGAACACACGACAACTACTTACTTTTGTCAAGAACACGCTTGATCCTTATGTACTGCTCGTGCTCCCTCAGTTTCAGGTCTGACCAGCGTTTTCTCCGTTGATCCAGGGATCGATGTACCCCAAAATTAGGCAGAAGACACTTCACAACTTTATTCATGATCTTGGCCTTTCTGATATTTGGGTTTGGCTAAGGTCCATATTTCCCATAATAGTCGGTTATGTTCAATATGTCGACCATCTCCAACATCTCTCCAAAAGACATATTTGCGGCCTTAAATCTTGTCTTCCTGGACCCTCCTCCTTGTTTAGTGTAATTATTAGTGTGCACCTGTGTTCTCTCCGCCATGTGCTCTCCCCAGTGCTCTGGAAGCCAAGGGGCGGGGAATAGTCTGGACTCTGGAAAGAATGTCAGGGGCGGGCAGAGTTGCACGCATGCGCACTGTATATAAAACGTAACACGCGTGTGTCGGCCGTACGATCTGTGAACAGAGGGAGAAGCTGAGGCGACGAACGCGCAAACGAAGGTAACATTTTGAACTTGGCACATCACTAGGCTACACTGCTTCTAGATTGAGGCCTGCATTAGTGGAGTTTAGCCTGACATTAGGGCTTGTCTTGTGTTGTGTCTTGCAGACATGGACGGGTTTAATGACTACAGCTTCCTCCCTCTATTCATCGATAAATATCGAGACATGCCAGTCCTGTGGCAAAACAACTATCCTTTCTATAGTAGCAGACCAAAGAGGAAGGCAGCACTGTTGGAACTGGTTGAGTTTGTGAAGCCGGTGGTCCCCAGGGCAGATGAGAATTATATCAAAAAGAAAATTGGGAACCTCAGGAGTACATATCTGAAGGAGAGGAATAAGGTGGTGAAGTCCATGAAAACAGGAAATTCAGATGCTGAGGTTTATGTTCCCACCCTGTGGTATTATGACAGGATGAATTTTCTGTCAGACCAGGCTGAGGCCAGACAATCCCTCTCTACTCTTCCTTCCATGCGTCCTATGCTCCATTCCACACCCGCTGAGTCTTCCGACGCCCAACCTGGGCCTTCCACTCAGGAAGAACTGGAGGAGCCCAGCTTGAGCCAGGTATAGTATTGTTGTACATATTTGTGGAGTTAAAATTAATGATGTTAACTTGATTTCTGATCCCTAATTGGTGAGTTTTGAAAGTGTTTCACATACAATCAATAGACAGTAGTGGCCAAAACCTTTGGGACAAGAAAGAAAAATGCTGGGCTCAGAATGATAGTCTTTTCTATTGGTTACCAATTTGCAACAGTGTTGATGTGAAAATTGTGTGTGTTTGATGAACCAAAAACTCAAACTATGTCCCTTTTTCATACACAGGAAGAACTCAGCCAGGACCAGGAGGGTGTGGAATGCGGCAGCCAGGAGGTGGCTGTGGAAAGTGGCAGCCAGGAGGAGGTGGCGGTAAGCGGCAGCCAGGCGGTGGGCAGCCAAAGGAGCCTCACCGAATGCCAGGTCCCTCTCCTCCGCCTTCCACGCAGAAGGGTGGGAAAGGGGGGGAATGTTGAGGAGTAGGCCCTGAGGCTGATTGGTGAGGCTTCTGCGGCACTCCAAGCAAAACCAACACACCAAGAGGCCTTGGCCGCCTTGCTTATGTGCAAGCTTGAGAAAATGGAGCAGGGGCAACAGATCATGTGTGAGCAGGTTATTCTCCAAACCCTCAACATGGGTCTGTTGGGCAAAATGACACCAGAATCACACTTGTGTCATTTGGCCCATGCCCCTGCTCCTCCTCCTCCTCCTTCTGCCACACCTCCAGCACTACAGCCACAGCCTAGAAGGAAGCGTGTAAGGAAGACCAGAATGTGATGACCTGGGTTCAGTCTGGTCTGACAGAAGATGCAGCCTGTTGTAGTACCACAGCCTGGGAACATAGATGTCATCTGCTGCTGTTCCGGGTTTCATGGACTTCAGGACCAGACTTCTCTCCCTCAGATATGTACTCCTCAGGCCACCAATTTTTGCGTTGACATATTTGATGTGTGCCCTGGGGGCCAAAGGCTTCACAAATCTCCCCAGTTTCAACATTGCTGCCTCCCTCTTTATCTGTTACTGACACCGAAATAAAGGTATTTTTTGTTTGGATGAAATACTTGTGTATGTGTTTTCCTTCCAAAAGGCCTGTTTATTTGTGAGCAGGCAGGTACATTTCCAAAAAACAAAGTGAAATAAATAACAAGGGGTGTTAACACTAAACAACCTCCTGTAGATTAAAAAAGAAAAACAAAATCTCAAAAATCAAATAATGTTGTAAGTTTACACAAAAATAAAAAATAAAAATAAGGAGAAATGAGCAAAGTGTCTTTAAAGGAGATTTTTAGGGAATCCCCCCCCCCCCCAAAAAAAAAACATCCCAAAAATAAAAAAACAAATCAAACATTGTGTAGATGTGACGCAAACTAAAATTGTATTGCTGAAATGGTTAAAAAAGAGTAATGAAATCCGTTCGGGAGAAGAGTGTGTGACTATGAGCATCAAAAGAAGTTGGTTCTTGCAGCATTGTAAAGAACAAGAGAATGCGCTTGATGAATGATTTTTTAACATTGCAGCGTGACGAATGTGCTATATCGCTTACGAGTTGTAGTTTTACCCGGACGAGCGCTTCCGTGTCGGAATTTGAATGTGAGCATGCGTGGCACTTGGTCCGATGAAAATGCTCTACACATGATCGGATTAGGTCCGTCCGGCCCAGTTGGTCGGGAATTATTTCCAACATGTTGGAAAATTGGGTCGGACGGAGATTCGGACGGAATCAGTCTGATGCATACCACACACAGTCGGATTATCTGACGACACGGTCCGATAAGACGCATTCCGACGGATTCTCCGACCGTGTGTACAAGGGCTTAGGCTGCATTTGCACATATTGCAGAAGGGAATGTAACTGCCAGATATAAAAATTTCCCATTCACCATTAATGTTATGAAAAACTCCATGCTACAGACTTGTAGGATAAAATACAACAGCATCAATAGTTTTTCTGTATATTGCTACAGCTGGCCCTTTTCCCTTTTGCCCTACTCTGATGTCTTCACCTGATTTCCCTCACTCAGACATGGGAAATGACAGCTGTTTGACTTGCAAGATCAAGATAACCATTCTCCTCTTGAGAAACATACATCTCAGCAGACTGGACACATTCCTAATATTCTGGAGTCTTCATAAGTCCACATTGCATTAAACTTTATTCTGGATCATACTTTCATCTTTAGGGCAAATTGAAAACATGCACTATGGTGGAGAAGTGTAAGATGAGCCAAAAGTACACGGGTTGAGTACAGAGTACGTTCGGCAAACTTTACCAAAGTTCAGATGCCAAATTTGAACCCCATAGAAATCAACTGAAGGCAAATCTTAGCCCTTTTACACACGGTCGGAGATTCCGACGGAATGTGCCCGATCGGACCGTTTTGTCGGATATTCCGACTGTGTGTGGTCTGCATCGGACTGTTTCCGTTGGAGTATCCCACGGACCAAGTTTTCCAACTTGCCGGTAAAATTTTCTGACAAAATGCTCCGATCAGACATACTCCGATCATGTGTAGAGAATTCCAAACGAACAAAGTGCCACGCATGCTCAAATCAAATACCTACACCAAAGCTATTGGCTACTAGCGTGAACGTTGTCCCGTCGTAACAAAATAACGTAATCACGTCGGATTTTCCGACAACTTTGTCTGACTGTGTGTATGCAACAGTTTCAGACAAAATCCGTCGGACAAAATCCGACGAATTGGGTTGTCAGAATCTCCGACCGTGTGTACAAGGGCTTAGAAGTCAGTAGACATGTGCACACTGAAATATTTTGTTTTGGAATTTTGCTTTCGTCCAAAAAATACATTTATTTAGTTCTCCCAAAATTAGTTTTTATTTATTTTGTTTCGTATGAAAAGCCAAATTAATTAAGGTTGAATCTGTCAGTTGAAGGCATATGGTGTCTGTCGGATGTTCTAAGAAGATTAAGCTAAACAGTACGATTCCACGATCGTACATTTCCGGTTGAATACTCTGCCCATAAGCTATAGTAGAATTCTAATGTTGTTTGACTAGTAATAATTATAATTAGAGATGAACGGAACACCCCCCCCCCCCCCCCCGTATTGGTTCGCAGCACAACATGCGAACAGGCAAAAAATGTGTTCAAACACGCAAACACTGTTAAAGTCTATGGAACACGAACATGAATAATCAAAAGTGCTAATTTTAAAGGCTTATATGCAAGTTATTGTCATAAAAAATGTCTGGGGACCTGGGTCCTGCCCCAGGGGACATGTTCCAATGCAAAAGAAGTTTTAAAAACCCAGTTACATAAACTGGTGGCCCCGCCCCCCTCTGAAACCCTGGGAAAGCCATAGGGAAGTCCCCGTGCATCAGAGGGGAATGTCAGTGCGTGGCCCTGCCCTCAGTTATAAAAGAACTGTCACCTGGGAGGATGGTCATTACGGTGGGAGCCTCCCATGGAGATGGGTCAGTCATGGCTTTTTTTTTTCAGTCCATCGGTGGAGGAGAAGATGAATGGACTTCATGGGACATTTTTATTTTTTAATAAAGGACTCTGTTAACATTTCACACAAGGGCGGAGGCCGGGATCTGGGGGTCCCCTTGTTAAAAGGACTTTCAGATTCCGATAAGCCCCCTGCCCGCAGACCCCCACAACCACCAGGCAAGCGTTGTGGGGATGAGACCCTTGTCCCCATCAACATGGTGAAGGCAGGTGGCCTGGTACAGTTCAGGAGGGGTGTGCTCTATCATTCCCCCTCTTTTCCTGCGGCCTGCCAGGTCGCGTGCTTGGATAAAGGTCCGGTGTGGATTTTGAGGAGGACCCCCACGCCATTTTTTTAAATTTTGGCATGGGGTTCCCCTTAATATCCATACCAGACCTGAAGGGCCTGGTATGGAATTTGGGGGGACCCACATGCAATATTTTTTTTTAAATGTTGGTTTCGGGGTTTCCCTTAATATTCATACCAGACCCAAAGGGACTGGTAATGGACTGGGGGGATCCCATGCCATTGTATTCAATACCGGGCGGTTTGTATTCATTATAGCCGTGAGTACTTTTAAATTAATTTTTTCCTTTAAAAATGTCATTTTGTGCAGGGACTGTTCTAAGCACGGGAAACGTGCCACTTTACAGGCATATATAGACACCCCCCAAATATGAAATTTAAAGGAATATTTCACTTTCATTGTTTCACTTTAAGCATTATTAAAATCACTGCTCCCAAAAAAATGTCAGTTTTGAAAACTTTTTTTTTGCATTGATACATGACCCCTGGGGCAGGACCCAGGTCCCCAAATACTTTTTATGACAATACCATGCATACAAGCCTTTAAAATTAGCACTTTTGATTTCTCTCATAGACTTATAAAGGGTGTCCTACGGCTTTCAAATTTGCCGCGAACACCCCAAATTGTTCACTATTTGGCGAACAGGCGAACAAGCAAACACCGTAGATAAAGGAGAAAAAAAGAGAGAGAGGGGCGCCTCTGGGTGTAGATGTTTCAAAATGTATTTAATTTCAATATAAAAACATAAGATTTTGCACTCACATTTAGTAGGCAAAAAATAGGCATTTAAACACAGAGGGTCGTCTGGTATATCTGATTATGGGACGTCAGCCAGTAATCCGGTCCACATCTGTCATCTTATTGTTCTTTATTGCTCCTGTTCCTTTCGCATGGGGTCCACTACAGGTGTTTTTGCCGGCTTATGGTGGACACAAGATGTGCGGTGTTTGGAACGAGGCTTGGGAGGCAGAGATGACCAGGGCGCGGAGCTGTGACGTCAGAGGGTATGCGACGCGTTTCTTGAGCGTGCGGGTCGAGGTTGTCGTACGACCGCGCTCTTTCATCAGGCAGAATCAGAATAGAACGAAGGGAACTCGGGATTTAAATAGGGGCAGGCTAGAGGCGGTAGGCGTGGTTGGGAACGGACTAGGAACAGGTGAGGGGACGTGGTTACGGCCGAATGTGTGAGGAGGGGAAAAAACGAACGAGTAGTGAGGGAGGGGAGTGGAGGAAGAGAGAAAAAAAAGGAGGAGAGAGGGCGGGGGCAGCAGCGGGTTGGTAAAAGACGAGAAAGAAACATGTCTATGGGGAAATCTTATGTTTACATCAATAAAAAGTTCTCTGGGAGTGAGATCAAGAGTGGAAAAAATGGAGGGATAAAAATCTATAAAACTCTATATATGTATCAAAGGATAAGAGGGTTAAAACGAGGAGTGTAGGTCTAATTGTATTGGACGTGGAAAATAGTAGAAAACTATAATAATAGTAAAAAAATATATAATAATAAAAAAATAAAAATATAATACTGAAAGTAACTATAAAAATAAAAATGAATATAAGACTAAAAATGACAATAAAATTAAAATAGAAATATAAAAAAAAATAATAATATAAAAGTGATATAAAAGTGAATATAAAATTAGAATAAAAATAAAAAAGAAAAAAGGTAAAAAACAGGAGCGTACACCCACACACATAAACCTACAGGGACATGTGTAGGGAGGGGGGGGGGAGAAAGGAAAGGGGGGGGGGAAAGGAAAAAAACGGAAGAGGAGGGGAGGGGGGGGGGGGGGGAAGGGGTTTGGCGGAGGGGGGAGGGGGGGGGATAGGAAGTATTACATTAATACAAAAACCATTTTCTAGATATACATGGGTACATATACGGACTGGTTTCAATACATGATTTTTTACAACACGTAATTTTTTACATAATTTTTTACAAGATAAGAAGAGAATATCATCACTAAAGAGATACGGTATTGGTAACATAGTATGCATAATAATATATTTGCCTAAAGCATTGGTGACTAGAACGAGCAGATAAATTGCAAAAGATATCTATATAGGTGAGGGGATGTTTTTGTGTAGAGTAATGTTGTGTGATAAGAACGGCACCATGGACGAATGGGATATCAGAGGATGGTGGCAATTTCGATACACTCGTTGATTCCCCCTGGGGAGAGTGCGTCGAGGGTATAAATCCAGAAGGTTTCGCGAGAGCATAATTTTTTAAATCTTTCCGCTGGAGGGAAATGGTTGGGGATCTGCTCAATGACCCAGACCTTGAGGCCTGATGTGGAACCCTTATGGAGGACGAAGTGTCTAGGCACTCTATGGGGGTCTGTGCCTCCTTCTATTAGTCTACGATGTTCGCCAAAGCGTTGTCTAATTGTTCTAATGGTGCGCCCTACATATATGAGACCACAGGGACAGCTTAGACCATATATTACAAAATCAGATGAGCAGTTGTAAAATTCTTTTAGTTCATAGGTTTTGCCCTTGGTGGTGAATTCTTTTTGTCCATGATGGACAAATTTACATGTTTTACAGAGTGCTTTGTGGCATTGATACATCCCAATAAGGGGTATCAGTTGAAGGGTTTTGGGAAGAATAGATTGCGTTTTTAATTTACTTGGTGCGATTTTGTTTCTCAAGTTTGGGGCCCTACGATAAGTGACAGATGGTCGAGCTGGGAGTTCAGTTTTCAAATGGGGGTCCTGCTGTAAAATACTCCAGTGTTTTTTTAGGATTTTTTCCATAGTTTTATGTTCATTATGAAAGGTGGTGATGAATCTACTAGAGAAATTTTGTGGGGAGCGATCTGTCTTAGTCGCAGTTTTTTCTGAGAGGCACTGTTTAAAGGCATTTTCTATGAGCGGGGTAGGATAGTTTTTTTCTCTAAATTTAGTTTTTAAGGTGTTGCTGGATTTGATATAGTCGATTTCTTTGGTGCAGTTTTGCCTTAGGCGCCAAAATTGTCCCTTTGGGATGTTTTTAATCCATTTCGGGTAGTGGCAGCTATTAAAGTGAAGGTAGGAGTTGCCCGCGGTTGGTTTTGTATAATTTTTTGAGATAATAGCATGACCTTCATGTCCCAATTCTAGGTCTAGGAATGCTATGGTTTCAGGGTTGGTATTAGACGTGAAAGATAGGCCATAGGGGTTATTGTTACAATGTTGAACAAAGGGGGGGATTAGGTCTGCTGCTCCATCCCAGATGAGGATAAGGTCGTCTATGTATCTGCCAAAGAAGATTATATTTTTTGAAAAGGGGTTATTTTTGTAGATGTAATGGGATTCCCAGAAGCCCATAGCAAGGTTCGCATATGAGGGCGTGAAATTGGCTCCCATAGCTGTACCTTGGATCTGTTGATAGAAGTTACCATTGAATGTAAAGTAGTTATGTGTTAGACAAAAATTAACGGCCTTTAGTACAAAGTCAGCTTGCCTCATATTCATTAGGGGCTCATTGATTAGGGAGTCTTCAATGGCTTTTAGGCCAAAGTCATGTGGGATAGATGTATACAGTGAGCTGACATCTAGGGAGAGCCAGGTATATGTTGTTTCCCATCTGTAGGGGGCTAGGAGTTCTAGGAGGTGGCGACCATCGCGAATATAGGATTGCAATTGTGTCACCAAGGGCTGTAGGAATTGATCGATGTATAGACTGAAGCCTGTGGTGACGCTATCCATAGCGGGCACAATTGGTCGGCCGGGAGGGTGGTGGAGATTTTTATGTACTTTGGGTAGATGATAGAAATAAGGGATTTGGTAGAAGTTTTTTTGTAGAAAGGCGGCTTCTGTTTTTGTGAGGATCCCTTCTTGGAGGGCGGATTTGGTTAGAGCCTTGGCTTCATTTGCAAAGATATTGGTTGGGTCATGAGTCAATTTTTTGTAGGTGGAATCATCGGCAAGGAGGCGGAGGGACTCCGCCACGTAGTCGGGACTGTCTAGGAGGACTATTCCACCCCCTTTGTCAGCAGGCTTGATTACTACAAACAATTGGAAAGAACTATCCACACAACCAACATACAATGGTGGGATAAATTCTTCCTAGAAAAATATATTGAAACAAAAATCTCCCCTAGAGGTTTACGTGTTAAAAAACCCCCTCCACTGTTTCTAGATGACCCCGGGAAAAAAGAATGGGTAGGGGTAGCAGAATTCTGTACGACCAAATGGATGGGGATACTAGTATCCCACAGGTCCGACAAATACAATCTATTGGTCTTACAGATAAAAAGAATTGTGGAAGAAATATTAAGCCACCAACATAAAATTCCAGCATCATGGCTGGACATCCTCAAGAGAAACACCAAAAAACTAGAGGATGACCTTATCACCACCAAAATAGGCAAATTCAAACGTGATCTAGACGATTATAACACAAACCACATCCTCTCTTGGAATACAAAAAATGATCATGGACCACAAAATCCTGATGCCCCTGTGTCAAATGTCCCCCCCCCCCTCAAAACAAGAACCCAAATACAACACGACATCAACCACTCAACCACAAAAAAACTGTACAAACAACCCCCCCCCCCGCGCTGATGAGCATTGACCCCTTTGGTCCCATCACTCATCGTTACTATTTAAGCTCAAATAGAGATGAAAATAAGAACAGAGTGAGAAAGGACGAAATATTAAAATCCCTTAACCAGTTTTATAACAGACCTTTAGGACCCCCAGAGCCCAGACCGGAACCCCACGAAATTAATATAACACAAACCGTCTCTTTAAATAATAACAGAGATAAAAGTGAAAATATAGACAGTAGCCCCTACAATAGGAATAAGAAGAGTGTCCAATCAACCTTCATCACCTCGAATACAACAAACCCTACCATGGTAGAATCCCCTACCACCCCCGCACAAACTAACCACAACCCAGTTACCATACCCCTTCCCCCCCCCCATAGAAAACCAGACCACATCACTGTCTTTTTTAGTGAAAAGTCCTCCTCCAACCCCAAACCCCCGAAAAAGAAAACTCACAGAAGAGGCTGTAGAGGAGGACGAAAGACCAACTTATGCAAACATACTGAAACACCAAAAACTGTAAAAATCTTTAATCTATCCTCATACAATCCGTCACCCGCTGATATCTCACTATTCAGTCGGGGTCTAAATTTTGCACCTATAAATAGACCCAACCCCTTCACCATTTTTAAAGATTTGAATAACTACGTACGTATGTTAACTCTAAAAAGACATTTCCACATAAAACAAGAAAAAAACTCAAGAGACTAGAGAACCACCTGACCTACCAATCACATTTCCAGCTCATGACCACACAGGATCCAGTTCCAATTCATCCCTTTTTGATATCGACACTTTAGAAATTTCTAATGACGATGAAATGACATCACTATTACTCACTCAACATCTCATCTCATCCCCCCCCATTACCCATACATCACTGAAACCTAAATCAACTTTTTTTCCCACTCACTCAAAAGGCCCATACATTGAAAGTTTTTATCGAGTGGTCTATGCGGACATGATCAAATTATGTACCACCACTTCGAAATCTTCAAAAAATCAAAAATACAAAAATAATCTAACCCGCTCCGAAATCTCAGCTCTAGATAAGCTAATACATAATGAAGACCTAGTAATCAAGCCTGCTGACAAAGGGGGTGGAATAGTCCTCCTAGACAGACCCGACTACGTGGTGGAGTCCCTCCGCCTCCTTGCCGATGATTCCACCTACAAAAAATTGACTCATGACCCAACCAATATCTTTGCAAATGAAGCCAAGGCTCTAACCAAATCCGCCCTCCAAGAAGGGATCCTCACAAAAACAGAAGCCGCCTTTCTACAAAAAAACTTCTACCAAATCCCTTATTTCTATCATCTACCCAAAGTACATAAAAATCTCCACCACCCTCCCGGCCGACCAATTGTGGCCGCTATGGATAGCGTCACCACAGGCTTCAGTCTATACATCGATCAATTCCTACAGCCCTTGGTGACACAATTGCAATCCTATATTCGCGATGGTCGCCACCTCCTAGAACTCCTAGCCCCCTACAGATGGGAAACAACATATACCTGGCTCTCCCTAGATGTCAGCTCACTGTATACATCTATCCCACATGACTTTGGCCTAAAAGCCATTGAAGACTCCCTAATCAATGAGCCCCTAATGAATATGAGGCAAGCTGACTTTGTACTAAAGGCCGTTAATTTTTGTCTAACACATAACTACTTTACATTCAATGGTAACTTCTATCAACAGATCCAAGGTACAGCTATGGGAGCCAATTTCGCGCCCTCATATGCGAACCTTGCTATGGGCTTCTGGGAATCCCATTACATCTACAAAAATAACCCCTTTTCAAAAAATATAATCTTCTTTGGCAGATACATAGACGACCTTATCCTCATCTGGGATGGAGCAGCAGACCTAATCCCCCCCTTTGTTCAACATTGTAACAATAACCCCTATGGCCTATCCTTCACGTCTAATACCAACCCTGAAACCATAGCATTCCTAGACCTAGAATTGGGACATGAAGGTCATGCTATTATCTCAAAAAATTATACAAAACCAACCGCGGGCAACTCCTACCTTCACTTTAATAGCTGCCACTACCCGAAATGGATTAAAAACATCCCAAAGGGACAATTTTGGCGCCTAAGGCAAAACTGCACCAAAGAAATCGACTATATCAAATCCAGCAACACCTTAAAAACTAAATTTAAAGAAAAAAACTATCCTACCCCGCTCATAGAAAATGCCTTTAAACAGTGCCTCTCAGAAAAAACTGCGACTAAGACAGATCGCTCCCCACAAAATTTCTCTAGTAGATTCATCACCACCTTTCATAATGAACATAAAACTATGGAAAAAATCCTAAAAAAACACTGGAGTATTTTACAGCAGGACCCCCATTTGAAAACTGAACTCCCAGCTCGACCATCTGTCACTTATCGTAGGGCCCCAAACTTGAGAAACAAAATCGCACCAAGTAAATTAAAAACGCAATCTATTCTTCCCAAAACCCTTCAACTGATACCCCTTATTGGGATGTATCAATGCCACAAAGCACTCTGTAAAACATGTAAATTTGTCCATCATGGACAAAAAGAATTCACCACCAAGGGCAAAACCTATGAACTAAAAGAATTTTACAACTGCTCATCTGATTTTGTAATATATGGTCTAAGCTGTCCCTGTGGTCTCATATATGTAGGGCGCACCATTAGAACAATTAGACAACGCTTTGGCGAACATCGTAGACTAATAGAAGGAGGCACAGACCCCCATAGCGTGCCTAGACACTTCGCCCTCCTCCATAAGGGGTCCACATCAGGCCTCAAGGTCTGGGTCATTGAGTAGATCCCCAACCATTTCCCTCCAGCGGAAAGATTTAAAAAATTATGCTCTCGCGAAACCTTCTGGATTTATACCCTCGACGCACTCTCCCCAGGGGGAATCAACGAGTGTATTGAAATTGCCACCATCCTCTGATATCCCATTCGTCCATGGTGCCGTTCTTATCACACAACATTACTCTACACAAAAACATCCCCTCACCTATATAGATATCTTTTGCAATTTATCTGCTCGTTCTAGTCACCAATGCTTTAGGCAAATATATTATTATGCATACTATGTTACCAATACCGTATCTCTTTAGTGATGATATTCTCTTCTAATCTTGTAAAAAATTATGTAAAAAATTACGTGTTGTAAAAAATCATGTATTGAAACCAGTCCGTATATGTACCCATGTATATCTAGAAAATGGTTTTTGTATTAATGTAATACTTCCTATCCCCCCCCTCCCCCCTCCGCCAAACCCCTTCCCCCCCCCCCCTCCTCTTCCGTTTTTTTCCTTTCCCCCCCCCTTTCCTTTCTCCCCCCCCCTCCCGACACATGTCCCTGTAGGTTTATGTGTGTGGGTGTACGCTCCTGTTTTTTACCTTTTTTTCTTTTTTATTTTTATTCTAATTTTATATTCACTTTTATATCACTTTTATATTATTTTATTTTTTTATATTTCTATTTTAATTTTATTGTCATTTTTAGTCTTATATTCATTTTTATTTTTATAGTTACTTTCAGTATTATTTTTTTATTTTTTTATTATTATATATTTTTTTACTATTATTATAGTTTTCTACTATTTTTCACGTCCAATACAATTAGACCTACACTCCTCGTTTTAACCCTCTTATCCTTTGATACATATATAGAGTTTTATAGATTTTTATCCCTCCATTTTTTCCACTCTTGATCTCACTCCCAGAGAACTTTTTATTGATGTAAACATAAGATTTCCCCATAGACATGTTTCTTTCTCGTCTTTTACCAACCCGCTGCTGCCCCCGCCCTCTCTCCTCCTTTTTTTCTCTCTTCCTCCACTCCCCTCCCTCACTACTCGTTCGTTTTTTCCCCTCCTCACACATTCGGCCGTAACCACGTCCCCTCACCTGTTCCCAGTCCGTTCCCAACCACGCCTACCGCCTCTAGCCTGCCCCTATTTAAATCCCAAGTTCCCTTCGTTCTATTCTGATTCTGCCTGATGAAAGAGCGCGGTCGTACGACAACCTCGACCCGCACGCTCAAGAAACGCGTCGCATACCCTCTGACGTCACAGCTCCGCGCCCTGGTCATCTCTGCCTCCCAAGCCTCGTTCCAAAGACCGCACATCTTGTGTCCACCATAAGCCGGCAAAAACACCTGTAGTGGACCCCATGCGAAAGGAACAGGAGCAATAAAGAACAATAAGATGACAGATGTGGACCGGATTACTGGCTGACGTCCCATAATCAGATATACCAGACGACCCTCTGTGTTTAAATGCCTATTTTTTGCCTACTAAATGTGAGTGCAAAATCTTATGTTTTTATATTGAAATTAAATACATTTTGAAACATCTACACCCAGAGGCGCCCCTCTCTCTCTTTTTTTCTCCTTTATCTACAGCATTCCAGGAGCCAAAGTTTCAGCTCTTTTTAGGTGGCAGCCCTGCATGTGGTTTCATCTCCCCCATCCTCCCTTTTTACCCCCCCCCCCCTCTATTCATCAACTAAAGAACCTTCTATTTTTACTACTATTTTTATTGTTATCTATTTCTGGACTTGATAAAGTAGTGCATCCCCTGCACTCACTGCTACACGTAATCTTATAGACTTCGTTTTTTTCCCCCAGTGGGAACCTAATATTTTTGACTTGCGCCAAATACTTGTCTTATGAACAAGCAAACACCCAATGTTCGAGTTGAACTTAGGATCGACTCGAATATCAGAATCATCCCTCATTATAATTCGTAATTATTATTACTAGTCAAACAACATTAGAATTCTTCTATAGCCTATGGGTTGAGCATTTGCGGCGATCATATGTTTTTAGCTGCTTCGTCAAATCTTCATTATTATTACATTGTATATCCCTGTGTGTTGCGATCGTTCAGGTACTTATCTAATAGTTTTTTTAAACTATCGATGCTCCCCACTGAGACCACCGCCTGTGGAAGGGAATTCCACACCCTTGCCACTCTTACAGTAAAGAACCCGTAGTTTAAGGTTAAACCTCTTTTCTTCTAATTTTAATGAATGACCATGTGTCTTGTTATACTCCCTTCTGCAAAAAAAGTTTTATCCCTATTGTGGAGTCACCAGTACGGTATTTATAAATTGAAATCATATCCCCTCTCGAGCGTCTCTTCTCCAGAGAGAATAAGTTCAGTGCTTGCAATCTTTCCTCATAACTAATATCCTCCAGACCCTTTATTAGCTTAGTTGCCCTTCTCGTTCCATTTCCAGTACATCCTTCCTGAGGACTGGTGCCAAGAATTGGATAGCATACTCTTTGCCCTTGTACACACGGTCGGAAATTCCGACGGAAAATGTCAGATCGGACCGTGTTGTCGGATAATCCGACTGCGTGTGGGCTCCATCTGACTGTTTCCATCGGAATATCCGATGGACAAAGTTTTAGAGCTGGGCTATAAAACTTTCTGGCAACATGATCCGATCAGACTTTGTCCGATTTTGTGTAGAGAATTCCGATCGGACAAAGTGCCACGCATGCTCAGATCAAATTCCTAGACCAAAGCTATTGGCTACTAGCCCGAACGTAGTCCCGTCGTAACGAAATAACGTCACCACGTTACATACGATCGGATTTTCCGACAACTTTGTCCGACCATGTGCATGCAACACAAGTTTCGGACAAAATCCGTCGGACAAAATCCGACCAATTTTGTTGTCGGAATGTCCGACTGTGTGTACAAGGGCTAAGTGCGGCCGGACCAGAGTCTTGTAGAGTGGGAGAATTATACTTTTATCTCTGGAGTTGATCCCCCTTTTAATGCATGCCAATATTCTGTTTGCTTTGTTAGCACTGCAGCAGCTTGACATTGCCTGCAATTGCTGAGTCTATCATCTACTAGGACCCCAAGGTCCATTTCCATTCTAGATTCCCTCAGAGATTCTCCCCAGTGTATAGATTGCATTCATATTTTTGCCACCCAAATGCATTATTTAAAATTTTTCTACATTAAACCTCATTTGTCATGTAGTTGCCCACCCCATTTATTTTCTCAGATCAAACGGCCTACCCCAACAGCCAATGGAATGGCATTGTATCTAAATTCAAGCATACAACTTCCTTCCTGTTCGCTCTGTGCTCCTAATGTTTCTGGTTCGCACTAGCGATGGCAGCATCCGACGGTGGCTTAAGGTTAGGCACATTCGACCGCAGGTTTGATAGACACAGATCGCTATTGTCACCGTCATGTCGAATTTTCTATCTATCTATATCCAACTGTTGTCTCAACGATATCAAAATATAATGGATACAAAAATAAAGCATTTTTTTTATTTTGGATCTTTCGGATTTTGCGCATTCGTTATTGTTCAGATTTCAGATGAAAATGCATTCGGATGATAACGAATGCACATATTGAGAAATCAGTAATGCCCATTTTCTAGGCTATTAGGCAGGGCTTAGTCAAACAAAGAACATGGGGAGCTATGCAGTGATCTGAGGGACATATACCAAAAACAAGAAATTTAAAAAAACAAAGTTTTGCTGGGAGCAGTTCTTTCAATTTTGCGTAACCAGTTGCTGATCGCTCCTTTTGTAGCCATACTGCTACAGGGCAGCCATTCTGCAAAGGATCATGTATATATACGCAATCCACATTCCCAGGCCATTGGTGCTATGATTCAAATATTTTTGGCCTGGACCTGCTGATCAGTTATGCCAAATCATAGAACAGCCTGTGCTTCCAAAACAAAGTGACAAGCTCTTCTCTCATGGAGCCATTTTCCGTTCTAGAGAAGGAAGAGAGTAGTCAAAGTGAATCTAAGCAGCACACTTATTAACACACCCCACACTTATATAGCACACCCCACTGATGAAATGGGATCCTCCAGAGCTGCCTGCGTGGCTGCTCCATGGATGGACAATTGATCTCAGAGCTCCGCACCACTCCGGCCAGTTCTCTCCACAGTAGCTACTAAATGGCTCAGTCCTGGGTGGACTCACAGCCCATCAAACACAGAAGAGCTGAGGGACCCCCCAGATGGCAGGAGGCTCGGTGAGACGGGACTTATCCCGGCAACTGGATCTCGGGCCTACAACAGTGCCCTCTTCCATGATGGTGGTTGCAAATTTCCCATGAGGTGATGGGATGGAGATGGAGGAGTCCGTAGCAGATCAGGACGGCTCTGCCACACATAGGGGCTCACTACAAAACCGTGCAGTAAGTACAGAGATTCCTGCTATGCTGTCTCTGTCCTCCACTGAATCCCTGATAGGCAAGACCTGGATGAGCTCCTTCTCACCCCCATGGATGACCTGACAGGCAGCCCAGAGATCCCAACTTCACCAGCTGACCTAGCCTCCATGATGGACACATTCTCTAAAATGCTGACCAGGGGACTAGCCCAAAATGCGGAGAAGGTGTCAAATACACCATCGCACCTAACTAACTTCCTCAACACCATACCCCTTCCAAACTGTCAGATAAATATAGCACCCCTCTTGAAAAACCTATTACTGATCTCAAAGTCATGGATGTCATTAAATCCCTTAAGCAAAACTCTGCCCCAGGCCCTGACAGTTTCTCGGTTTGCTACTATAAAAAATTTGCATCCACATTGTCACCTTATCTGGTCTGTTTCTTTAACGCTCTCAAATCAGCACCCCAGATAAAAACCTTGAACTTGGCTTATATCTCAGTCATACCTAAGCATGGTAAAGATTTGAGAGCAATCAGCAACTACTGCCCAATTTCATTGATAAACAATGATCTCACAATTCTAACAAAAATATTAGCCAACAGACTGTCTTCCTTCACCTCTCAATATGTTCATAAGGACCAGGCTGGTTTTATCCTGGGTAAACAGGGAATGGACCAGATAAGGAAAGCCATAGACATCATCTCCATACCACAGTGGAATGGCGGCCCTCCTCAGGTGACTTTTTGATCTTCATAGACCTCCAAAAGGCCTTTGATACAGTTACATGGCCCTACATCTACAATGTACTGGAAATATGGGCTTTGGCCCCAACATTCTGGGGATCCTACATTCCTTCTATTTGAATCCCAGTGTTCAGATGTGACTCAAAGGACTCTACTCCAACCCCTTCAAAATTGAAAAAGGCACTAGACAGGGTTGCCCACTTTCACCCATAATTTTTGCGATTGCCATAGAGTCCTTGGTTATAGCCATCAGAAGCCATCCTGATATTAAAGGAGTATTTTGTGGACCCCAGAAACATAAATGCACTCTATTATCGGATGAGCTCCTCCTCTTTGTCATCTCCTCTCTTATCTCAACCCCAAATATTTTTTAAAACTACTTAACCAATTTGGTAATGCATCTGGCCTCCAAAAGGTAATATATCAAAATCCCAGCACTGAATATCTCAGTACCCCCTCATTTGCTTGAGTGTCTGCAGGAACACTTTCCTTTCACCTGGAACTTTACCTTTAGTCCATCTCTAGGTGTCAACCTTGCTCCCAATTTTCGATCTATTATATTCATCTAATTGCCCTCCTATGTTCAAAAAACTGTCAGCGGACCTTTCCTCATGGTCCAAACACGACCTATCCTGGCTGGGATGAATTAGCTCTGTCTCAATGACATTACTACAACATCTCTTATATCTCTTTCAAACTTTGCCAATTCCAATTAGGAAAACACAGTTGCTGCAACTCCAATCCAATATTTTAAAATTTATCTGGGGGTCCAAAGGAAGGCATTGCTCTAAGGATATACTCTATAGACTCAAAAAGCAAGGAGGCTTGGCACTTCCTAACATATGGTGGTACTACCAGGCAGCACAACTAGCCCAGATTTCCATTGCATATTCCCGTGGTCCCAAACCAGACTGGCTGTTAATGGAATGACAAGCAGTTACACTCCACAATAAACTACCTACTCTGGAGCTCCCCCAAACACAGACCCAAGATCTTAGTCCCCACATTTTCCCACTCCTTGGCCCTCTGCAACCACATACATAAACAACCCTCATTGATTTCGACACTCAGACCCTTGACTCACATATTCCATAACCTGGATTTCCTTAGATATTCTTGCCTTTAAATGGTGGCTTAATAAGGGCATGGGCCATCATCTACTCTTCCCTTACAAAGGCCGCAAACAACCCATCTTCTGCCCTAACCTGGGAGGATGACATCAAGGAAGGGTGGGATCAAGAACAATTGTACTACTGCTTCAAATGCTCCTTTAAGCGAATACTGAATGTCTCTTTGATGGAAGCTAATGTTAAAATCTTCACTCGTAGATACTGAGTACTATCTCTACTTGCTAAAATCTACCCGGACGCCTCCCCACTGTGCTTTAGGGGCTGCAATCATCTGGGCACATCATTCCACACATGGTGGACCTGTCCTCGAATTCAAGGCATTTGGAACAAATTTTTTTCTCTGCTACGTAAGGTAACGGGCTCTCCTATTCCCCAAAACCCCAAAATAGTGCTCCTTAATCACAAGGGGGAGAAGCTCTCTAAATTCACACAAACACTAGTATTTTTCATGCTTCTAGGAGCTAAAATCTCCTGGATCATGGGCCGGGAGAAAATAAGGAGCACTTTCCAAGACAAAGTTCACATCTTTGAATTAATTTGTGTGCCCTGGGCCAATTACTCACACATTTCCCTGTATCTTGGTGCCATCTCTCTTCCTCCATACTGTATCCTCCTTCAACTATTCCCTTGTCATTACATTGTTTCCTTCCTGTTCTTTCCAATCCCGTAGACTTTCACTTCTTTGAGTGTTTTGCAAGACATAACGAGCAAAAAACTAAACTACGGAAATCAGTAAGTGGATACATGTCCACACTCATTGCCTATTATATCCAGAACACCTTTCTGCCTTAATACTAAGCTCCTACTTTGTTTGTCTTTTGGGCGAATTCTCAGTAAACTTATTGTGCTTACTCTAGTCATAAACGTTGTTATTGGGTTTTACGTTTTCTAGGAACATTTCCATTCCTATTATTATTATTATTATTATACAGGATTTATATAGTGCCAACAGTTTGTGCAGCTCTTAACAAAATTAAGACATTGAAGAAATTGCAGTTACATTACAATTTGGTACAAAAGGAATCAGAGGGCCCTGCTCATTAGAGCTTACAATATTAGCTATAGAGAGCTACAGTATGTTATTAGCATGCTCTGTTAGGGAATTATCTTTGATTGCTACAAGTCCCCAACAAAAGCTTTTTAAATAAGGGGTTGACTCAATACCCTGAAGCTAGCTCATTTTAATTTATGCTTTCTGGGTCTAGGCTGGGGTAGCCCTGCTCATAATTGATTTTGAGTGATAGACCAACACAAAGTGGCATATAATTGTAAAGTGGAAGGAAAATGATAAATGGTTTTCCAATTTTTTTTACAAATAAATATGTGAAAAGTGTGGCATGGATTTGTATTCAGTTCCCCTGAGTCAATACTTTGTAGAACCACCTTTCACTGCAATTACAAGTCTTTTTGGGAATGTTTCTACCAGCTTTGCACATCTAGAGAGTGACATTTTTGCCCATTCTACTTTGCAGAAGAGATCAAGCTCTGTCAGATTGGATGCAGAGCATCTGTGAACATAAATTTTAAAGTCTTGCAACAGATTCTCAATTTGATATAGGTATCGATATAGGTCTGGACTTTGACTGGGCCATTCTAACACATGAATATGCTTTGGTCTAAACCATTCCATTGTAGCTCTGGCTGTATGTTTAGGGGTGTTGTCCTGCTGGAAGGTGAAATCTCAATCTCAAGTCTTTTGTTGACTCTAATGCTGTGTACACACGATCAGACTATCTGGTGGACTTAGTCTGGTGGACAATCCGCTGGACTTTCCAACGGAGGTCCGCCGGACTTTCCGAACGAGCGGACTTGCCCACACTTTTCAAATGAATGGACTAGCCCACACACGGAGTAAAGTCCATTCATTTTGAACATGACTTGAGGTACGACGGGACTAGGAAGAAAGCGAGATTGACACCTTTCTAGCCCCGTCGTCTGGATTTTAAAGGGAACCTTTACGCCTAAAAAACGTCATGGGGTCCCCCCAAAGCCCATGCCAGACCCTTATCCAAGCACACAGGCTGGCCGGTCAGGAAAGGGGGTGAGGATGAGCGAGCCCCCCCCTGAACTGCACTAGGCCGCATGCCCTCAACATGGGGGGGTGCTTTGGGGAAGGGGGCCCTGCAAAGCACCTTGTCCCCATGTTGTTGAGGACAAGGGCCTTTTCCTGATAACCCTGGCCGTTGGTTGTCGGGGTCTGTGGGCAGGGGGCTTATCAGAATCCAGGAGCCCCCTTTAATAAGGGGGCCCCCAGATCCTGGCCCCCCACCCTATGTGAATGAGTATGGGGTACATCGTACCCCTACCCATTCACCTGGGGGGAAAGTGTCATAAAAAAAACACAGCACAGGTTTTTAAAGTAGTTTATTAGACAGCTTCTTCTCGCCGGGCTCCTCTGCTATCTTCTGCTCTTTTGCCACTCTTTTGTTAGCGGAGGAGTCGCCATCCAGGGGTCTTCTTCCAACTTCAGGGGTCTTCTTCCGACTTCGGAGGTCTTGTCCCACTCTTCGTTCTTCTGCTGGGCCTCCACTATCTTCTTCCAGCTCTTTTACTAGTGTTTTTTCTGTGTAGGGGTCCCCTTAAAATCCATACCAGGCCACAGGGTTCACGAGGTGGCAATCTCGCCGATGGAGGCGGCGACATTGACTTCCTTCACTAGTCCCGTCGTACCAGAAGTCACGTTCAAAATGAATGGACTTTACTCTGTGTGTGGGCAAGTCCATTCATTTGAAAAGTTTGGCGGACTAGCGCACAGACAGGCAAATTTTGAGTCAAGACTTCTTTCTAAGTCTGCTGGACTTTTGGGAAGAAAAAGTCAGCCGGAGCCCACACACGGGCGAATTGTCCAGCGGACTCTGGTCCGCCGGACTAAGTCTGCCGGATAGTCCGATCGTGTGTACGCGGCATAACTGGTTTTCTTCTAAGGGTGCCCTCCATCCATCTTCCCATTAACTGTGACCAGCCTCTGTCCCTAGAGAAGATAAGCATCCCCACAACATGATGCTGCCACCACCATGTTTCACGGTGGGGGTGGTGTGTTCAGGGTAATGTGCTGTGTTCGTTTTTGGACACTCATAGCGTTTTGCTTTTAGGCCAAAAAGTTAAATGTTTGTCTCATCTGACCAGAGCACTTTCTTTCACATGTTTGCTGTGTCCCACAAATGGCTTCTAGAAAACTGCAAATGGGACTTTTTATTGCTTTCTTTCAACATTGGCTTTCTTCTTGTCACTCTTCCATAAAGGCCAGATTTGTGAAGTGCACAACTAATAGTTGTCCGGTGGACAGATTCTCCCACCTGAGCTGTGGATCTTTGCAGCTCCTCCAGAGTTACCATAGGCCTCTTGGCTGCTTCTCTGAGTAATGCTCTCCTTGCCGGGCCTGCCAGTTTAGGTGGATGGCCATGTCCTGGTAGGTTTACAGTTGTGCCATACTCTTTCCATTTTCGGATGATGGATTGAACAGTGTTCTGTGAGATGTTCAAAGCTTGGGATATTTTTTATACCCTAACCCTGCTTTAAACTTCTCCACTGCTTTATCCCTGAACTGTCTGGTGAGTTCATTGGCCTTCATGATGCTGTTTGTTCACTAAGGTTCTCCAACAAACCTCTGAGGGCTTCACAGAACAACTATATTTATACTGAGATTACATTACACAAGGTGGACTCTATTTACTAATTAGGTGACTTCTGAAGGCAATTGGTTCCACTACATTTTAGTTAGGGATATCAGCGTAAAGGGGGCTGAATACAAATGCACGCCACCCTTTTCATATATTTATTTGTAAAAAATATTGGAAACCATTTATCATTTTCCTTTCATTTCACAATTATGTGCCACGTTGTGTTAGTCAATCAAAAAAATACCAATAAAATACATTTATGATTTTGGTTGTAACATGGCAAAATTTGGAAAATTTCAAGGCGTATGAATACTTTTTCAAGTATAAGCACTGTATAAGCTCTGTGAGCCGGCAACAGGTTATACATGTGATATACGATTTACGAGGCAAAAGGTAGTTATGTGGAGCCCCCTGGATGCCCAAACTACATGAGCAGTGGCAAGATAATTTGGTTCCATAAAGGGTACCACTTGTACATGGACAAATTGTATACAAGCTTGCAACTTTTTAGATACTTATTTGATCTTGGAATTGGCTCATGTGACACAATGTAACCTAATTAACCGACTTAAAAAGGACGAGAAAGCCTGCTTGAGAAATAATGAATTGCTCATAGTAAAGTGGAAGGACAAACGGGATGTTTTCGCCCACACTCCCAATCCAGATGCAGTGAGCTGGCTGCATGAGAGGCATTTTTCTGATGCCATTCCAGAACCCAAAAGTCATCCCAAGAAAGATGTTGTGTCCGTAGCAGACATGGAATTAGGAGTGACACCCTCATTTTCTGTCCCTACTGTCCTGGCCAACTTGGTCTCTACCTCAAGGACTGCTTCCGTTGCTACCACAGACTAATGGAGTATTAGTATAGGGTACAGCACTGCACAGTCTAGAGCACACAAAGATTATATCGGTGCAAATCTCCCCATAGTGTGCCACATCCAAATTAACTAGATCAGAAATAAATCCCCTGGGTGGACTTTTAAGGTACTCACATAATTTATAGAAAAAAACATGTATTTTATTGAACAATATAAACATAATAAAAAACAGAATATATTGGAATGGTTACAATAGCTATATGCTAAATACAGAATCACCACAATGATTGACTGAAAAGTTCTCGTAATTTAGCCAATGCGTTTCAGAGTATCTATGTCTCCTTTTTCAGGGTATTTATAATAAGGTCAATCATACAGAGATATACAATAAACAATGTTTTTTTATACATATCACATATCTATCATATGTGATATACATATATAACATATACATATCATATCATGTATACAAAACATTCCACTAAGGCTATTAAAAACAAAGGTGGAAATGTGTCCCCAGAAATCTGCCTCTGAAAGTAGCTTGTTTTTCACAGCATGTTAACATATACCATCAATTAGGAGTTAAATACAGCCCGACCAGCATAAGAGACATTGGGCCCCTGACAATACTGAAGCCAGTAGAGTGCGTAGCCCTGTAGGTAAAAATAATAATAATAAATGGTAGTAAGGGGAGCATAAAATGGTGAGGAATAGCTTAACCTATAAAAGATATGTACAAGCAAAATGTGTACAAGGATACACAGTTAATGTATAGAAAATAATGGGAATGATATATATAATAATAATAATACAATATAATATATATAATAATATATACATATATATCCTACCTGCACTGAAAGAAAGAGAAAAGTTGTTGAAAAGTTGATACAAAACATTGTATGATTGGTATCAAGCTGAAAAGTAATAAATACATAACAAAGAGATATTATGCATATATATGTATACCCGTGGACATTATAGTGTACCTTAAACACTGCATCTCCATTTTTAGGAGGGTTTTAACCAATCCTACAATTATTTTTCACAATTCCCACTACCTCCAGATACAGGGCGTGGCTATGGGGAGCTCCCGTGACCCATCCTATGCTAACCTGTATCTGGGGGAGTGGAAAAATATATTTTTTGCGGATAAGTCATTGTCAATGTATACGGACCAAATATTGGGTTAGCATCGATACATTGATGATATATTGTGTGTAGTACCTCTGGGCTCGACCCTATAAGTATACTGTAAGGGGGAGATGGGCTACTGCTGCAAGCACTGATGAAGGGAAAAACTCTAACCCTAATAGAGATAAATAGAATATGTAATAGTGCTGCGCTGTAAGGGGAAAGGGGAAAAGGCAGGGGGAAAACCAAGGGGGGAGATGGGAAAACCAAGGGCGAGAACAGGGAAAGTGAATGGTCGGGGGTGAATTAGACAATCAGAAGCAATGTTACACCAAAATATAGCTAGTCATAAGCCCACTATAAAATCCCTATAGTAGATAAATAATATTGAGATCAAATGACAATTAAATAATGTGGATCAAAGTGTCATAGTGCTACACATATAATAATATAGCAAGTGCTAAAAATAAAATAAAAGTACACAGTGCTAAAAATGAAGTGCAAAAATTCAAAGTGACTGGTGCAAACATGTATATCGTGAACAACTGAAATAATCACACTCGGAAATAAATCCGTAAAACACTCCGTATAAATAAATAAGGTGCTAACTCCGTAAAGTAATCCGTATGCATGAATAAGTAAAGTGCTAAGTGCCAAGTAAGTCCAAGCAATATATCACATAGATGAATAAACTGGAAGTGAAAGCAATGCATCTATTGCTGTCGTGATATTCAGGCAAAAAACAAATCCATGTTTTATGCTGTGCAAAACATGCAGGCAATCCAGTGGCACACTCCTTCTTTCCCCTTCGTGTAATAAATGGATGGGTGTCCCCTTACCTTACTGCTGTAAGGTTACAGCGCATAAAAACATATATTGGTAACTATGTAGTCCCCTCTCACTCTTATATCGGATGAGTTTGTTATAGATGAACCTCATGAAATGCAAGAAACGTAGCCAGATAGTGTAGTATTTTCCAAAAGTAGATATTTTTATTAAACAAAATTGTCAGGCTACTCACATTTTAAAAGATAAAAACCGGCATTGAATGTAAACAGAGCAGCAGGTGTGGGTGTCACTTCCGGTCTCTCTCTCTCTCTCTTTCCGCACGTGTTCGTCACTGTCACGTGACTTCTTCAGGGAGTATACGCTTGGCACCGCCCCCGCCGGAGCGGTGGCCATCTAGGTGCACCCACCGTTTGCAATATGATCGCTCCGTCAAATGATGGAGCGATCACTTGTAAACAAATCGGTATCATGATGACGCCAGTTCCTCTCTCCCCTCTGTGTACAGATCTGTACAGTGGAGGGGAGAGATCGGATGGCAGCAGCACTGTGGGCTGCATCTGTAGTGCCCACAGTGCTGCTCTGTGACAAGTGCAGTCACAGCCAATACTCTGCAATTCCCTGCCAATACTCTGCCATCCCCTGCCAATACTCTGCAATACCTTGCCAATGCTGTGCAATACCCTGCAAATACTCTGCCAATACCCTGCCAATACTCTGCCAATACCCTGCCAATACCCTGCCAATTCCCTGCCAATACCCTGCCAATACCCTGCCAATACCCTGCCAATACCCTGCCAATACCCTGCCAATACTCTGCAATTCCCTGCCAATACTCTGCAATTCCCTGCCAATACTCTGCAATTCCCTGCCAATACTCTGCCATACCCTGCCAATACTCTACAATACCCTGCCAATACTCTGCAATACCCTGCCAATACCTTGCAATACCCTGCCAATACTCTGCAATACCCTAACAATACTCTGCAATACCCTGCCGATACTCTGTCAATACCCTGCCGATACTCTGCAATACTCTGCAATACTCTGCAATACCCTGCAATACCCTAACAATACTCTGCAATACCCTGCCAATACTCTGTCAATACCCTGCCAATACTCTGCAATGTTCTGCAATACCCTGCCAATACTCTGCAATACCCTGCCAATACTCTGCCATACCCTACCAATACTCTGCAATACCCTGCCAATACTTTCTATGGTAATGGTCACTCTGCATTTTCCATGGTAATGGTCACTCTGCATTTTCTATGGTAATGGTCACTCTGCATTTCATGGGCACTGGAAAATATTTTAGTACACCCTTAAAAGGGCCTATCAAAGATTATCATCACATAATAGGCAAACACTTACACACAAACCTAAGCCATTGTACACACGGTCAGACATTCCGACAACAAAATCCGTCGGATTATTTCCGACGGATTTTGTCCGAAACTGGTGTTGCATACACGCGGTCGGACAAAGTTGTCGGAAAATCCGATTGTTCAGAACGTGATGACATTGATTAGGTTACAACGGAACTACGTTGTGGCTAGTAGCCAATAGCTTTGATCTTGTAATTTGTCCGATCGGTACATGTTGACGGAAAATTTTATATCCAGCTCTCAAACTTTGTTGGTCGGACATTCTGACTGAAAAAGTCAGATGGAGCCCACACACGGTCGGATTATCCGACAACACGGTCCGATCTGACATTGTCTGTCGAAATTTCCAACCGTGTGTACAAGGGCTAAGAATGATAACAACTCTCTATGTATCATCACAAGATACACAAATCAACAAGCCAAAATCCACAGTATTATCAACAACTACTGGCATATGTTATCCTCTGATCCCACACTTGGACAATTTGTCCCAGATCGCCCTTAGTTTACATTTAAAAGGGCTACATCAATCAGAGATAAACTCATCACTAGTGAATACAAAGGGAAAGCCCGTAAAGACCCATGTAAATACAAAGGAACAAAGGAACATACATGTGTGGTGCCTGTAATTATTGCCGATATATGTGCATTGAAAGAAATCCCACTCTCCCCAATGGTCAAACATTATGTCTGAGACACTCTGCCAACTGCAAGACCTTTGGGGTCACATACATGCTACATTGCGACTGCGGCTGTTTTTATATTGGAAAGACAGAATTGGAGTTTTGGAAACGTGCTTATAGGCACATAAGAAGCCTGCAAACGTGCAATCTTGAACTGCCCCTTGGTCGACACACTAAAATTGTCCATGGAGGAAAATTTCCTAAGATTAGGTTCCTCATATTAGACCATATCCACCCCAGCTCCAGAGGGGGGATTGGAATAAAACCCACCTCCAAATGGAGCTGTGGTGGATACACAATTTAAATGCTACAGTGCCTCCTGGCCTCAACAAGGCTATTTGCTTTAAGCCCTTTTTGGAGGGTTTTTCTTCTGGAGGTATGGAGAAATAAAACAAAACAAGTAACATATTCACTGATGATCTCCTTCATTAATGGTTAGTCCATTAACTCCTGCTAATGGCACTCTAGGGAGTTCTCTTTTCTTACCTGTAACTCTGCATTATTCCTATACGTGTTAATATTTTTTTTGACTCATTGAGCAATGATCGTATGTACTTTATTATTTTTTTGCATATATGTAACATCTATTATCTGTCCTCAGTTTTCCAAGCAATCTGCCGTTCATTCCCAGTTTTGGCCACTAGGGGCTATGTTTATTCGTATCCCCCATTGTGTGCCTCCCTATAGCACTTGCTACTATAATCATAGTCTTGGCAATATGTATCACATGTCGGCTGTCCCTGGGGTGGTCAAACGCTGTAATACCTGGCACAGTAAGCCGCCTGGATTTGGTAATTGGTTGTGGCTATTTAGGATGGCTACAGCAATTTTTTCTCGGCTGGCCACCATTTTAGAAATCTGGCGGGCATGCACTGTCCGCCTATGAGGCTTGCATGTCGGTGGGCCCTGAGTGCGCATTGCTGTTCCTGTGCTGACATTGTGCATGCGCGGTCAGGACGGGTGGCGTGCACACAGAGCTCAGGAAGCCTATTGAGGAGATGCTCTTGGTCTCTTCTCCCATTTTAGAGACACAGCTGATAATCATCGACTCAGCCTGTCAGTGGAGGGGGACCACTATATGAGGCGCACATTTGAGGCATGGCTGACATCCACCTGAGGGTTTGGATGCTGGGAAGTGTCTCCATGTGGTGGCCTCTTATATATTAGACATGTGCATTTCGTTTCGTTCCGAATCGAAATTCGGACAAATTTTCATTATTCGGGCATCCGAATTACCGAATTGCAATGCTAACAAATTCAAACGAAATTCAAATCAAATTCGAAAAATTACATTGTGTTTTGTATGCAAACACAGTAGAACTAACACTACAACATATCCAAATTCGGGCTTTCTAGCACCAAGTGACCCCGAGTTACGGGGCCCCAAAGTCGGGTCGCAAAATGTCATTCTCTGCTTCAGAAAAGTGCTTGACATTTTGCGACCCGACTTTGGGGCCCCATAACTCGGGCTCACTTGGAGCTAGAAACCCCAAATTTGGATATGTTATAGTGCTAGTTCTTTTGGGGTTGTTAGCTATAAGTGGCCCGAGATACGTGGCCCCAAATTCGGGTCGCAAAATGTCATTCTCTTCTGCAGAAAAGTAATATAAATTAAATAAGATGTGTGTGTTTTTTTGCACTGGTACACTGCAAGTATGTGAAGTTGATGTGACAGATGTATATAAGTAAGTAACTAACCATCTTCCAAAATTTATAATTCAAATAGAAAAGATTAGAAAAAATATATAATTTAATAGAATAAAATAGAAAGAATATACAACCATCTTCTGAAATTCAAATTTCAAATAGAATAAATTTGAATTTCGAATAGTATGAATTCAAAATTTTTAATTAATTAATTTTAAATTTGGATAGAAAAGATTATAATAAAATAGAAAATAGACTAGAAAAATGATAGAACAGAACAGAATAGAATATATTATATTTTATTCTGTTCTGTTCTATTGTTTTTCTAGTCTATTCTTTTATATTCTATTAAAATCTTTTCTATTAAAATCGAAATCATTATATACTAAATTCAAATTTTCAGAAGATGGTGGTTTTATAATATATATATATATTTCTTTCCGACATTCGAATTTCGTATAGAATGAATTCGAATTTGAATAGAAAAGATTAGAATGGAAATAGAGAATAGACTAGAAAAACAATAGAACAGAATAGGATATAGATACTATCTATTTCATTTTTAATTTCTTTTGCAGATTACTATTTGTTTCCATAAGATCTCCTGCAGACTATTAGCATCTATTAAATTTTTTGCAGATCTCCTGCAGACTATTAGTATCTATTTTGTTTTCTAACCAGATCTCCTGCAGACCATTAGCATCTATTTTTTTTAGCAGATCTCCTGTAGACTATTAACAGCCATTTCACTTCTTTTTTTTTTTTTGCAGATCTCCTGCAGACTGTTAGAATCAATTTAATTTTTTTGAAGATTACTATTTATTTCCATCAGATTTCCTGCAGTATAATAACATATATTTCATTGTTTGCAGATCTCCTGCAGACTATTAGCATCTATATCTAAAGGAAATGGCTGTTCTAATGCAAAAAAATAAAAATGAAATAGATGCTAATAGTTTGCAGGAGATCTGCAAAAAATGAAATAGATGTTAATATACTGCAGGAGATCTGATTGAAATAAATAATAATCTGCAAAAAAAAGAAACATGAAATTGATTCTAACAGTCTGCAGGAGATATGCAAAAAAATGAAGTGAAATGGCTGTTAATAGTCTACATGAGATCTGCTAAAAAAATAAATAGATGCTAATAGTCTGCAAGAGATCTGCAAAAAAAAATGAAATAGATACTAATAGTCTGCAGGAGATCTGCAAAAAAAATGAAATAGATGCTAATAGACTGCAGGAGATCTTATTAAAACAAATGGTAATCTGCAAAAAAAAATGAAATAGATAGTATCTATATTCTATTCTGTTCTATTGTTCTAGTCTATTCTCTATTTCTATTCTAATCTTTTCTATTCAAATTCGAATTCATTCTATACGAAATTCAAATGTCGGAAATATATATATATATATATATATATATATATATATATATATATATATATATATATATATATATAACCAGCTTCCGAAATTCGAATTTAGTATATAATGATTTCGATTGTAATAGAAAAGATTTTAATAGAATATAAAAGAATAGACTAGAAAAACAATAGAACAGAACAGAATAAAATAAAATATATTCTATTATTTTCTGTTCTATCGTTTTTCTAATCTATTTTCTATTTTATTATAATCTTTTCTATCCAAATTTTAAATTAATTCATTTAAAAATTTGAATTCATACTATTCGAAATTCAAATTTATTCTATTCAAATTTGAATTTCAGAAGATGGTTGTATATTCTTTCTATTTTATTCTATTAATTTTTTTTTTTTCTATTCTGTTCTAATCTTTTCGATTTGAATTAGAAATTTTGGAAGATGGTTAGTTACTTATACTTACTTATATATATCTGTCACATCAACTTTTCATACTTGCAGTGTACAGTGCAAAAAAAACACACACATCTTATTTAATTTATATTCATGGTATCAATGAAGTTGTCAGCATGCCTGATTGAAGAAGTCACAGATGTCGATCGCAAGGCAAGTGCATATGCTGTATGTCATTGTCCACTTGCCAAAAGTTGTGTATTGTATTTGTCCACTTGCTACGTCACCTGCCACAAGTTGTGTATTGTCCATTTGCCACGTCACCTGCCACAAGTTGTGTATTGTCCACTTGCCACAACACCTGCCAGGAGTGCCACGTGACCTGACACGAGTGCCACGTGACCGGCCACAAGTGCCACGTGACCTGACACGAGTGCCACATGACCGGCCACGAGCCATGACACGAGTGCCACGTTGCCGGCAACGAGTGCCACGTGACTTAACACGAGTGCCATGTGACTGGCCTTGAGTGCCATGTGACCAAGTTGTGGATTGTCCACTTGAAACATCACCTGCCTGCCACCAAGCGACCCCAGATATGGGCAATATGAAAGTACTTTTCTGCAGGAGAGAATGACGTTTTGTGACCCGAATTTGGGGCCACATATCTCAGGGTCACTTATAGCTACATGCATATGCTGTATGTCATTGTCCACTTGCCAAAAGTTGTGTATTGTATTTGTCCACTTGCTACGTCACCTGCCACAAGTTGTGTAATGTCCACTTTCCACGTCACCTGCCACAAGTTGTGTATTGTCCACTTGCCACAACACCTGCCAGGAGTGCCACGTGACCTGCCAGGAGTGCCACGTGACCTGCCACGAGTGCCACGTGGCCTGACACGAGTGCCACGTGACCTGACACGAGTGCCACGTGACCGTGTGTACAAGGGCTTAGAAGTCAGTAGACATGTGCACTGAAATATTTTGTTTTGGAATTTTGCTTTCGTCCAAAAAATACATTTATTTAGTTCTCCCAATATTAGTTTTTATTTATTTTGTTTCGTATGAAAAGCCAAATTAATTAAGGTTGAATCTGTCAGTTGAAGGCATATGGTGTCTGTCGGATGTTCTAAGAAGATTCAACGATGCAGCTAAACTGTTGTTGTTTGACTAGTAATAACTATAATTAGAGATGAGCCGAACAAACCCCCCCCCCCCCGTATTGGTTTGCAGCAGAACATGCGAAAAGGCAAAACATTTGTTCAAACACGCAAACACTGTTAAAGTCTATGGAACACGAACATGGATAATTAAAAGTGCTAATTTTAAAGGCTTATATGCAAGTTATTGTCATAAAAAATCCTGCCCCAGTGGACATGTTCCAATGCAAAAGAAGTTTTAAAAACCCAGTTACATAAACTGGTGGCCCCGCCCCCCTCTGACACCTCGGGAAAGCCATAGGGAAGTCCCCGTGCATCAGAGGGGGCGGGGTCAGCCGGGAATGTCAGTGCGTGGCCCCGCCCTCAGTTATAAAAGAACTGTCACCTGGAAGGATGGTCATTACGGCGGGAGCCTCCCATGGAGATGGGTCGGTCATGGCTTTTTTTTTCGTTTTCAGTCCATCGGTGGAGGAGAAGATGAATGGACTTCATGGGACATTTTTATTTTTTAATAAAGGACTCTGTTAACATTTCACACAAGGGCGGAGGCCGGGATCTGGGGGTCCCCTTGTTAAAAGGACTTTCAGATTCCGATAAGCCCCCTGCCCGCAGACCCCCACAACCACCAGGCAAGCGTTGTGGGGATGAGACCCTTGTCCCCATCAACATGGGGACAAGGTGCTTTGGGGTTTATCCCAAAGCACCCTCCCCATGTTGAGGGCAGGTGGCCTGGTACAGTTCAGGAGGGGGGCGCTCTTTCGTTCCTCCTCTTTTCCTGCGGCCTGCCAGGTCACGTGCTTGGATAAAGGTCCGGTATGGATTTTGAGGGGGACCCCAACGCCATTTTTTTTTTAATTTTGGCGCGGGGTTCCCCTTAATATCCATACCAGACCTGAAGGGCCTGGTATGGAATTTAGGGGGGACCCACATGCAATATTTTTTTTTTAAATGTTGGTTTCGGGGTTTCCCTTAATATTCATACCAGACCCAAAGGGACTGGTAATGGACTGGGGGGGGATCCCATGCCATTTTATTCAATTCCGGGCTGTTTGTATTCATTATAGCCATGAGTACTTTTAAATTACTTTTTTCCTTTAAAAATGTCATTTTGTGCAGGGACTGTTCTAAGCACGGGAAACGTGCCACTTTACAGGCATACTATAGACACCCCCCAGATATAAAAATTTAAAGGAATATTTCACTTTTATTGTTTCACTTTAAGCATTATTAAAATCACTGCTCCCAAAAATAATTTCAGTTTTGAAAACTTTTTTTTGCATTGATACATGACCCCTGGGGCAGGACCCAGGTCCCCGAACACTTTTTATGACAATACCATGCATATAAGCCTTTAAAATTAGCACTTTTGATTTCTCTCATAGACTTATAAAGGGTGTCCCACGGCTTTCAAATTTGCCGCGAACACCCCAAATTGTTCGCTATTTGGCGAACAGGCGAACAAGCAAACACCCAATGTTCGAGTTGAACTTAGGATCGACTCGAATATCGGGATCATCCCTCATTATAATTCGTAATTATTATTACTAGTCAAACAACATTAGAATTCTTCTATAGCCTATGGGTTGAGCATTTGCGGCGATCATATGTTTTTAGCTGCTTCGTCAAATCTTCATGTCGAACAGTATTATACATATTTTTGATCGTATTGAATGATACGATACTTGTTTGTTTCTGTTACATAGCTATATAAAGTTACATAGTAGGTGAGGTTGAAAAAAGCCACAAATCCATCAAGTCCAACCTATATGTGTGATTATAAGTCAGTATTACATTGTATATCCCTGTGTGTTGCGATCGTTCAGGTGCTTATCTGATCGTTTTTTGAAACTATCGATGCTCCCCACTGAGACCACCGCCTGTGGAAGGGAATTCCACACCCTTGCCACTCTTACAGTAAAGAACCCGTAGTTTAAGGTTAAACCTATTGTCTTCTAATTTTAATGAATGGCCATGTGTCTTGTTATATTCCCTTCTGCAAAAAAAGTTTTATCCCTATTGTGGAGTCACCAGTACGGTATTTATAAATTGAAATCATATCCCCTCTCAAACGTCTTCTCCAGAGAGAATAAGTTCAGTGCTTGCAACCTTTCCTCATAACTAATATCCTCCAGACCCTTTATTAGCTTAGTTGCCCTTCTTTGTACTCGTTCCATTTCCAGTACATCCTTCCTGAGGACTGGTGCCCAGAATTGGATAACATACTCTTTGCCCTTGTACACACGGTCGGAAATTCCGACAGAAAATGTCCGATCGGACCGTGTTGTCAGATAATCCGACTGCGTGTGGGCTCCATCTGACTGTTTCCGTCGGAATATCCGACGGACAAAGTTTTAGAGACCGTCCATGAGTGCCACGTGACTTAACACAAGTACCATGTGACCGGCCACGAGTGCCATGTGACCAGCCACGAGTGCCATGTGACCAAATTGTGGATTGTCCACTTGCCACGTCACCTGCCACCAAGCGACCCCAGATATGGGCAATATGAAAGTACTTTTCTGCAGGAGAGAATGACATTTTGTGACCCAAATTTGGGGCCACATATCTCGGGGTCACTTATAGCTAGAAACACCAAATTTTTCAAATTCGGTAGAAAACTAAACGAAATACAAAACGAATTTAAGGAATTTAACGAATATAACTAAACGAAATTAATTAATTAATTAATTAAAACGAAACGAAACAAAACAATTTTTTTCCTTTTGCACATGTCTATTATATATAAGGTATTTTGATCTATGATGCATTATAGTGATGATGACTATATGCTTAATCTTTGATGGGCCATCATTATCATTGGTTTCTCAAATCTATTTTACTACTCTAATGTTTTTAAAACTATCACTTACATAGATACATACAAATACAACACATTCTAAATGCTAGCCCCTGCTTTGATTGATTATAAATTGTTGACATATGTTATCAGTATCTAGATTAAATTATACAATTTACTAAATGCCCAGAGAGTTACCTATACAGGTGATTCACATATTATATACGATCCCACTAAAATTGTGGGATTGGACACTAATTGAATGCCATATGTTTTTTACAGTGTGAATCTAGATCATCTCTAAATTTGCTTTATTTAATTGTATATGTCTGTTTTAATGATAAGGCTAACTTACCAACAATCATTTAAGTTACACTGTAATGTCCACGAATATACATATAAATGCATAAGTGACTCTTTGTCATGTATATATTACATTTCAGCATGATACCAATCATACAGTGTTTTGTATCAACTTTTCAATAACTTTTCGCTCTCTTTGAGTGCAGGTAGGATATATACATTATGCCCATTATTTTCTATACATCAACTGTGTATCCTTGTACATATTTTGCTTGTACATATCTTTTGTGGGTTAAGCTATTCCTCGCCATTCTATGCTCCCCTTACTACCATTTATTATTTGTATCTACAGGGCTACGCCCTCCTCTGCTTCAGTATTGTCTGTGGCTCAATGTCTCTCATGCTGGTCCGGCTGTATTTGACGCCTAATTGTTGGTATACTTTAACATGCTGTGATAAACAAGCTACTTTAACAGGCAGATTTCTGGGGCCACATTTCCGGTTACACCCTTTGTTTTTAATAGCCTTATTGGAATGTTTCATATACAATATCTCCACAAAAAATGTCTATACATTATTTATTATCAATTTTGCAAGATATGTATAAAAAAATTGTTTTTTTGTATAGCTCTGTATATCTCATGTCTGACTCTTTGCCTTTATTACACTTTAGATGTATGATTGACTTTCTTATAAATACCTCTGTAGAAGGAGACATAGATACTCTAAAACACTTCGGGTAAATTACGTCAATCACTGTGGTGATTCTGTATTTAGCATATAGCTATTGTAACCATTCCAATATATTCTGTTTTTATTATGTTTATATTGTTCAATAAAATACATGTTTTTTTTTCTATAAATTATGTGAGTGACTTAAAAGTCCACCCCGTGGATTTCTTTCTGATCTAATCTATGGCACACATTCACACAGGGTCTTGAAAGATGTTAGGTAGCCAGGAAACTGGCTATCACATTTTGAGAGACCCTGAAATCACAGCCTGGAAAGTTTTCAGTTTTTTTAAGTTACAATAAAGGTGAAAACAAAACCCATAAAAAATTGTTGTTTTATTGAATTAAGGTTCTGTTGTTACTGTGATTTATTTTGAACCATTGTTTGCTTTGCAGGATTGCCATTCAGCTGCAGCACTGATCTGTTTATTCTGACAGCAGCTTTTAGAATACATACATCAGCGCTTGCAGCGCTGCTGGAGGAAAAAAATAAATGTATATGCCTAAGCATGAGGGCCTGCTGTGGGCTGGGGGTGGATTGCTCCTATGCTTTGGCATATATATATATATATATATATATATATATATATATATATATATATATATTCAATCATTAAAGAAAAAGCTGTTGTGTTATTGAGTAAATGTTCTATTATTGATGTATTTTATTGTTAACCATTGTTTACTTTACCGGAACGCCATTCAGCTGCAGCACTGATATGATTATTCATGCTGCATGAAAAAAAAAGAACATTACATATAAGTGGTAATAACTGGATGATGTCTGCAGTTGGAGGCATCATCCTTGTATCCTTTTTTTCAGCTTTCATGTAAAAGCAATCCTAGAGGCTATATATCCGCTGGATTGCTTTTACAAATAGCAGGAGGGGGTCTGGATTCTGCCAGCTGACCATAGAGCTGGTTAGAGACCGGAAAGGCTCCAATCATCTCTATAGTCTAAGAAACCAGAAGCTGCGAGCATTTCATCACTTTGGTTTTGCCGTATATGAACAGTGCCATTTTTAAATTGGGAAGGCATCTGATCATAATGATCTTGTCACATAATAAGGTAGGAATAGAGACCCCAGCTAAGGATTAGGAATGGGCAAATGGTTCGACATGAGCATGAGTTTGGGCCGAACATTGGCTGTTCAGTCGTAAGACGAACACCCGACTTATTGGAGCGTTCGACCATTTGTTTGGCCTGCCGAACGACCACAATGCACTGCGCCGACACATAGTGCATTGGCTGAAGTAATGAAAGCTTTGCCCAATCAGGGCACAGAGCACTGTCAGAGCCATGATTTTACGCTGTCATGATGACTCTATCCAATTATGGCTCATTGCTCTTAGTCACACCCCACACTATAAAAGTATTCTTTTGATAGTGTCCATTTGTAGTGTGATATTGTCGTGGAGAAAGCTAGAACAGGGCTCTATTTAGTGCTACTAGAGAGTTAGTGTGCTATTGTGATTCTATTGTCAATGTCGAATATCAGCTTTGTGTGAATCTAGTGACAGTTCAGTCAGTGTGAGTGCAGTGACTATTTGTTTTTACTAGACTTGTGCACAACGGAAAATTTAATTTAGTTTCGGTTCCTTGTCATTCGTAAAATACATAATTTCGTTCTGTTATATTCGTTATGTCACGTTAATAAGTTTTCGGTGTCGATATTCGTTATACTGACTCCCGAATCATGTCAAATTACTTCGTTATATGCGCTATAATTTCGTTCGTATTAGTTGAAATTCGATATTTATGTCTGTATATACATTCCTGATAATGATTCGTATTTTGGAAAGTTGTTTGTTTATTGAATCTTAACACACAGAATGACAACGTCTCTTCTCCTCGGCTCAAATACAATACAACACCCTTCTCACTCAGTTCTCAGGAATGCAGTTTGCCAGTAATCCAACCTCCGGCACAAAATTAATCTGCTGATTGGACTATAAGATTTACTTTGAGCTGACCTTTTGTTTCATTAGATCTTTAAAGAATTACCGAATCATGTGGAATTCATTCGTTATATCCGCTATAATTTCTTTTTCGTATTCGTTGTAATTCGTAATTTTTTTATTCGGACATTCGGATGCATCCGAATGTCTGAAAGATGCAAAATTCGGCCAAATTTCGATTTGTTACGAAACAAATTGCACAAGCCTAGTTTTTACATTAGTGTCAGTTTATTTTGTCAGGTAGGTTTACTGCAGTATAGTTCAGTGCGCTACTGCACGTTTAAAGCAATATATTTCTGTGCGTTACTGCTTAGGTCATCAGAATCCGATTTTTCTTACAAATTTTCTATTTTTACATCTTTTTCTCATCAGCACTTCTCTATTAAAAAGATCCTCTAAAAACATTATAATGTTTTGAGAAATGACAACATTTTGGGCCAGAAACCCCTATGGTCATCTATAGAAGTGTTCCCCCACTTAGTTGCAAATAGCTTCAAATATAATTGAGCCCCCTGCTAGATTCCGTTTTTTTTCAGGGAACTGGAGGGTTGTTATCTGTGTAGGAAGTGTGAAGTGTGTAAAATGAATTCTCTTAAAAGTAGGAAACATTTGTCTTTTAGTTCGAACACTACTTTTAAGTCCCATGATATTAATTCTTTCATGACTTGTTCGACTAAGAATGTAGTTTATTTTTTATAATGTGCCCATGTTGGCTTTATTATGTTGGTCAAACTGTTTATAAGTTGCAAGTTAGGCTGAAAGAACACTTACGCATGAATATACGCAAAGGTTTCTCCAGACATAGCCTCCCCAAGCATTATGCTTTATGCCATGGGAAAGACCCAAGTGGAACATCATTCTTGGCCATTGATAAGTTCAGTCTCAACTGGAGAGGCAGTCACATGAGGAGAGAGATTTCCAAACTAGAAACCTGGTGAATTTATACCTTATGGCCTCAACATTGAGTAGGAGGTTAATAAATGCCTTTATTAATAATAGTTAAATATTTTTTTACTGTCAGGAAAGGCATTCTAGCAAACATCCCAGCAATCTGGGTGTTAGGAGACTACCTGTGCACAGAAGAGCCATCAGGCACACGCGAATGCGCTATAGCACAAATAGCTGTGCACCTTGTGACAGCGCTTGGCACCAGGATGTGCTATTTAAAGGGGCCTTGATGCCTTGCTGCCCGGTCTACAGCGTTTCCTGAGATCCCTGATATCGTGAATCTATTTACTTGATTCGTGTCTGACTTGGCTTGTTTCTGATCTCCATGCTTGCTGCCCTCCTCCGATCCCAGTTTGGACTTTGACTACGCTTAAAATATTGTTTCTGTACCTGATCTGCCCACCTGTGTTTGACCCAGCCTGTCTTCACCTCCCTGCTGTCTGCTGCATCCAGCCTTTTACTTGCAACCTGTTGCTGGACTACAGAACACCTCCCTGCCGGCTGCTGCATCCAGTCACCTACTTGCATCCTGTTGGTGGACTACAGAACACCTCCCTGTTGTCTGCTGCATCCAGCCTTCTACTTGCATCCTGTTGCTGGACTACAGAACACCTTCCTGCTTTCTACAGCTAACTAGTCAAGCACTTGTGCCCCTTTGTACTTCCGAGCCCCTGTCTGCTCTACCAGGGGTTCCCGAGTCAGGGGTATACAAGAGGCCACTCCCTGCATTCTGGGCTCTACCGCCAGGTACATGATAGTACAGCCATGTCCGAGCCCTTGCAGGGAGCCTCTTCTATGGGGGACTTGTGCTGGACTCACTCAAACCATCAAGGAGTTGCAAGAGGGCTACACCCGACTGGAGGGACGTGTCCAAGCTTTATCTGCCATGGCTCCTGTATCTTCTGGAACGTCCAGTGCACCCTCGGCGGTTATGATTCCACTTGAACCCAAGGTCCCCACACCAGAGAGGTTCTCCAGGGATCGCAGCAAGTACAGGGCCTTCCGTAATGCCTGTGAACTTTTTTTGGCACTGCAACCCAGAACTTTTTCCCTTGAATCCACTAAAGTGGGCTTTGTCATTTCATTACTACAAGGTGAACCCCAGCGATGGGCCTCTTGGAGCAGAAGGATGTCTGTCTTAACCACCTGAATACCTTCTTCCAAGCCATGACCCTCTTCTATAAGGACCTGCAACAATCAGCTACCACAGAAGCAGCACTGTATTCACTTCAGCAGGGTCATAGGGCGGCAGAGGACTATGTGTCTGAGTTCAGGCATTGGAGTTCCAACAGGAACTGGAGCGATTCCGCACTATGTTACCAGTTCCACATGGGTCTTTCTGAACCATTAAAGAATGAGTTGGCCCGGGTTGGCATTCCGGAAACACTTGAAGCTCTCATTAGCCTGTCTATTCAAATAGACAGACGTCTGAGGGAACGAAGAGCAGAGCGAACAGCTGGTCCTTCTCGTTCAGTATGGATGTTACCACGTGTACCCAATCCAATCCTCCCATTCCCAATCCTCCCGTTCACTCCTCCACAGATACTTCTGAACCAATGCTCCGTCCTTCTCCCCTGAAGAACGTCAATGCTGGCGGGCCAACAGTCTTTGCCTCTATTGCGGGGAATCTGTTCATTATTTGAGTACCTGTCCCGCAAAGCTCTGTGAGTACATTACCCTCTCTTCTGCTTCCGTACCTGCTGCGTTTGACCATGCAACTCATTTGGCTATCTCCATTTCTCTCCAGCTTCCAGGAGGGAATACTCAAGCCACCGCCATAATTGACTCTGGAGCTTGCAGCATTTTTATGGACTTATCTTTTGCCTGCAAACTCCAAGTTCCCCTACGACCCAGAGTAATAGCCAAGCTGAGGGCTTGGCTATTAAATCTTGGCCAGTAACGCAAGAAATGGTTCTCTTGCATACCATCATTGCCGGCAAACATCAGGAACTACTCTTTTTAGACATTATTGAATCCTCTTTGTTTCCCATCATACTGGGCATGCCTTGGGTAAGGGCTCACAATCCACAAATTGACTGGACCACTGGAAGAATCAGTTTCCGCTCCCCCTATTGCCGCCAGCATTGCCTACAAGGAGCTACCGATGTTCCATCCTCATTGCTCTGTCTGGAAACCAATGTTGAAACCCGCCAGTCTGTTCCAGAATTATACCACAGTTCTCTGGATGTGTTCAGCAAAAAGGGGGCAGAGACGCTTTCTTCACACAGGCACTATGACTGCACCATCGAACTCCTCCCTGGGGCAGAGATCCCTTTTGGAAGTATCTTTCCCTTAACAGAACTGTAACTAGAGAGTCTTAGAACCTACATTGACGATAATCTGGAGAAGGGGTTTATACGCCCTTCCACCTCCCCAGCGGGAGCAAGAATTTTCTTTGTGGAAAAGAAAGATCACTCTCTACGACTTTGCATAGATTATCGGGATCTTAATAAGATTAAAAACCGGTACCCTCTTCGTTTGGTACCTGAACTATTTCAGAGACTCAGAGCTGCAGTTGTGTTCATTAAACTGGATCTTCGTGGAGCTTATAATTTAGTCCGTATCTGAAGCAGGGATGAATGGAAGACTGCCTTCCGCACTCGCTTCGGGCACTTTGAATATCTTGTAATGTCCCTCAGTCTATGCAATGCTCCTGCCACTTTCCAGCATTTTGTAAATTATGTTTTTAGAGACTACCTTGACCTTTTCATTATAATTTATCTGGATAACATTTGATCGTCTCCTTTTCTCTACTCATCGGGAACACGTCAGAAAGGTACTGACTTGACTTCGTCAACGCGGCTTATATGCAAAACCCCGAAAAATTTGAGTTTTAATATCAAAGCATTCAATTTCTGGGATTAATCATCTCTGTAGAAGGTGTCAAGATGGACTCTCAAAAGGTTTCCACCATCTTGGACTGGCCAGACCCCATGGACAAAAAAGGAATTCAGCATTTTGTGGGGTTTGCAAATATTTATCGCACATTTATAAAGGGATTTTCTACCATAATTTCCCTCATCACAAGATTGATTAGGCAAGGCACCCTGTTCCATTGGTCCCCTGAGGCTCAAGCTGCTTTCGTCACCCTAAAAGACCAGTTCGTTTCGGCCTCTGTCCTGAAGCACCCTGACCCAGCATTACCTTACATTCTGACGCCTCTGAGATAGTAGTTGGAGCAGTACTTTCTCCGAGACAAGGACCCAAGGCTCTGTTGCATCTAGTTGCATTGTTCTCTCGCAGGTTATCCAAAGCTGAGAAGAATTATGATGTCGGGGACAGGGAGCTACTAGCAATTAAGGCTGCCCTCGAGGCAATGTTGCTACCTCTTGGAGGGAGCCGCTCACCCCATTCTTTTCTACACAGACCACAAGAATCTAGAATACTTGAAAATTGCCAAGAGGTTGAAACCATGTCATGCCAGATGGGCACTCTTTTTTTTACCAGGTTTTCATTCCATTTTACCTATAGGCCAGGGTCGAAGAATACCAAGCCGGATGCACTTTCTCAGACATTCAGTGAATCTGAGGCCTCTTTATCTCCAGATACCATCCTAGCTCCTGGAAACTTCATCATGCTGCAAGGAGACCTACTGTCCCAAATTAAGCAGGCTTCTTCAAGGGCTCCTTATCCAACAGACATTATTCTACAGTCCAGAGATGACCTATTATGGTATAAGGACAACATTTTTGTACCTCAGCAGTCATGTGTTGCTGTCCTTAAGTCTTGTCATGACTACAAACTGGCCGGCCACTTTGGTGTACACAAAACCTCCCAACTTCTCCAACGCACTTTTTGGTGGCCTCAGCTACTGAAGGATTGCAGAAGTTATGTGGAATCATGCATTAGCTGCATTCAGAACAATGCCAACAGAACCAAAGCTTGGGGGTTGCTGAAGCCTCTCGCCATTCCAGATGATCTCCATGGATTTTATTGTTGAATTACCACCATCAGAAGATTGCACTACCATCTTTGTGGTAGTCGACAGATTTTCCAAGATGGCTCACTTCCTGCCTATGAGAGGTACACCCTCTGCCTCCAAAACCTCAAGGATCTTCATTAAGGGATAGTAAGGCTCCACAGTATAACTGCAAATATCGTATCTGATCGGGGGGTACAGTTTACATCCAAATTCTAGAGAGTATTATGTGAATCCCTGAAAAGTGACCTCTCCTTCTCTTCTGCATACCATCCCCAGACTTAGCCCTTGTTCACACGGTCAGAGATTCTGACAACCAAATCCATCGGATTTTGTCCGACGGATTTTGTTTGAAACTGTTGCATACACACGGTCGGACAAAGTTGTCAGATAATCCAACATGATTACGTTATGTAGTTATGACGGGACTATATTCATGCTAGTAGCCAATAGCTTTGGTGTAGGAATTTTATCTGAGCATGCGTGGCACTTTGTCCGATCGGAATTCTCTACACATGATCGGAGTATGTCCGATCGGAGCATTTTGTCGGAAAATTTTACCGGCAAGTTGGAAAAGTTGGTCCGTCGGATACTCTGACGGAAACAGTCTGATGCAGACCACACATTCCGTCGGAATCTATGTACAAGGGCTAACAGTCAGACTGAACAAACAAATCAAATTACTCCAAGGGACAATGGCAAGAAGGATCATAACAAGGAGGTGTTTGATAAAAAGAGGAGAGGGGAGCTTAATCTGAAACCTGGAGATCAAGTCTGGTTGTTCAAGTAGCATGTCCATCTAAAAAACTGGGTCCTAAGTTTGTGGGCCCCTTCCCAGTGACAAGAAAAATCAATAACGTGGCCTACGAATTGAAACTCCCGGAATCATTCTATAAATCTGTTTCCCTTCACCAACTGCAATACCTGAACCTCTGCTCATCAATGGTGAGGAGGAATTTGAGGTTGAATCCATCCTGGACTGTAGGAAGAGGCGTAATCAAGTTCAATATCTGGTAAAATGCAAGGGATATGGCCCAGAGGAAAACGCTTGGGAACCAGAGACTAATATCCACGCTAAAAGACTGATCCTGGCCTTTAAGAGATCTCACCCAAGTAAGATGGCCCAGTTGGGCATCCAAAGGCTGCCCATTGGAGGGGGCAATGTCAGGAAAGGCATTCCAGCAACCATCCCAGCAATCTGGGTGTCAGGAGAATACCTGTGCACAGAAGGTCGTCAGGCACACGCGCACACGCAATAGCGTAAATAGTGGCGCACAGGTGCACACGGGGACGCACGAGCACACCTTGTGACAATGCTTGGCGCCAAGATGCACTATTTAAAGGGGGCTGATACCTTGCTGTCCAGTCTACAGCGTTTCCGGAGACCTACCCGTTAACTATATTTACTTGATCCGTGTCTGACTTGGCTTGTTCCTCATCTCCCTGCTTCCATGCTCGCCTCCGATCCCGGTTTGGACTTTGACTACTCTTTGAATATCGTTTCTGTACCTGATCTGCCTGCCTGTGTTTGACCCGGCCTGTCTTCACCTCCCTGCTGTCTGCTACATCCAGCCTTCTACTTACATCCTGTTGCTGGACTACAGAACACCTTCCTGCTGTCTACAGTATCCAGCCCTCTACACCAGCTAACCAGTCAGGTACTTGTGTCCCTTTGTACTTCTGAGCCCCTGTCTGCTCTACCAGGGGTTCCCGAGTCAGAGGTATACGAAAGGCCACTCCCTGCATTCTGGGCTCTACAACCAGGTACGTGACACTTACCCTACTGCTCACTGATGATAATTAGAAAAATTATGCTTCTCAATATTTGTTTTTAATTAAACTATTAGTGTCAAAATGATTTGGCTATTTTAATAGAAAATTTAACTTAGGGGTAAATACTTGGATTTTTATTAATGTAAACATAAAATGTTATTGCATTTTTATATGAATAGTTTCTGACCACAAGATGCCACCAGTGTCCTCTCAGCTGTATTTCATTATCCTGACCCAGTGTTTAGGATTTATTTTTATAGAGATACAGCCTTTTGATTCTCCTATTATATAATTTACATTTTTCTTAATGTAATAATACTGGCCCGGTCATTTAAATTGGCCCCAGGAAGTATGCCGAAGAGGTAGTTCGTACATCACCTCTGGCTTTTCACTTCAATATCATGGTGGTTAGTCCTGGGCCCAACATCACTCTGGCCCGGACAAAACCATTAGTATTCTGGTCATAACGTAATTTCCGTTGTCCGAGACTTACTATGAGGCTACGAGCGCAATAAGGGTGGGATGGTCCCCTCTAGCCCTTACACTATATATATGTGCGGCGATGGCCATTAGCCACGCCTCTGATGACGCCTGATATTATGAAACGTGTTGGGTGGAGCATGGATATGTGATGTTGCTCTAGACATGGACCACAGCCATCTTGCTGGTTGGAAACTATCAGAAAATTGTACATGCCATGCTTGATTATTACTGCTAATGTACGAGTATAATAGAAATATCTTAATAAATACCTGAGTGCTTTTACATATGTAGCGGTACCCCCGTAGGGCCTGCTGATTTGGTTTCTTAGCAATCTGCACAATCACCCTGCTGCTAGACTCCCCATAATAGTTAAGACAATGAACAGTCATTTGAATGGTTTTGTTGCGTTTATTGCAGGATACAACTTAGGTGGAACAAGGAGTGATATGAGATGCCCATAGCATTTGGTGTATTGAACAACAATACTGAATAGCCTTGGCTTGCAAATTTATGAAGACTATTTCTTCACTTCCATTGGGACAAGGAAGAATCACTCTTAATAATTCCAACTTGCAGACCATGATGGTGTTGCCTCGGCACATCAAAGAACCAGAGGCCTAGCACAGCCTCTCCCCGATGGATCAATGAATCAAACAGCCATACAGTCTTTTGGAAGAGTATTACCAAAGTGCTAACCAGACCAGAGATAACATGGTATCTCCCCCCCGACAGCCTGACACATGGCAATAGGCGGACTACTGTTCCCAGCCAGTCCTTTACTATCAATGCTGCGTTCCCCGGCCACAGCATTCTGCACTACTCTTGATATCTTCTCTTGTCTTGTTCCATTTACACTGACCTTTAGCTACTTGGTACTTTTGTGTCCCTGGTCACAGAACTTTGATCTACTCTCTTCCGCTTTGCTGCTACTTCTTCCATACTAATCTTGTCCAGCAAGCCCCGTGTTCCCCAGTCAAAGCAGCTTGAAACCTTTTCAGAGATGAATATCTTTATCTAAGGCTCCCTCTCAGCGTTTCCTCCATCCCTCCTCTGCGCTCGTCGTACTCCACACTGTCTTTTCCTACTTTCTTGACTCCTCCTTGGCAGCATGTAACCTCAGCTTATATAGGAGGCCTACCCCATGCCAATACCGAAAGATAATTAGTCAGGGCTCCTCACATGAGCTGCCTGCCACTCAGACTTCAGGTCCAACCCCTATTCCAGAACCTTCTTTCTGAAAGCAGGGGAGGCATCTCTGAATCAGAGCACAGGTGACCACACCCACCATTACTCTGTACACTCCCAGTCCCCAAAATCAAAACAGACGGGCCCAGCCTGCAGCATAAGACTGCCTAAATTTACCTGCACATATTCTGAAATGGGAAAAATCCTAGTCTAGCACCTACCCTTAGGTAGAGGGTGCTACACATATTACACTAGAGGCGATCTTTCTTCTCATTCTGGTCCATCTATATGGGAATTAAACCTGTGGAGAGATACTTTCAGAGGGGACAACAGGATTTGAACCATTTTGTGCAGTCTATGGTGAACAGGAGCGAGGCTGATGAGTGTTTTGAGCACTACTAGACCACATATAATTTAGTGGTCCACTCCTGAGGGTAAGAAGTCCAGTTTGCTGTGGTGTTGTGGAGGATTGTCATTTCACCTGCAGATTTCTCTCTGTTGTACACTCTGGGTGCTCCCTAGGAATTGTGGACTTTATTCTGAATATACTTTTATAAGCACTGCATCCCCTTTTAAGTGTTTTAATGATTGTTACCCACCATTTATGCTAGCAAACATACTAAATGACGTCAGAGACCATAACATGTGGTGTCATCACATTGCTATCTGCCCGAGTCTTCATCCTTCACATTCCCTCTTAAAGTGGTGATGGAGGCAGAAGGTTTTTCATCTTAATGCATTCTAAATTCCCCCAGAGGTTCTCCCCCAAGGATATAGATTGCATTCATATTTTTGACACCCAAATACATGTTACTGTATGGACATCGGTGGGTTAGCCAGGTGACTGAGATTTCGATAGAACGGGTGACATGACTTGTCCTTCTTTTATCTAGTGATCAGCAGTTATAAAAATGTGGTGTTCTTTCTTCAAAATTCAACTCTACACTCTATATGTATGTGTGTGTGTGTGTGTATATATATATATATATATATATATATATATATATATATATATATATACATATATATATATATATATATATCTTGTAATGTTGGGGTGATTAAGCACAATTGGTAGATGCACGTTTTAGTCTACATCAGGCAGGCGTTTTATGGTTAAGGGCCTGGTAGCCCACGTTTATTATAAGAAAACAATATTTAGTTCATCCAGTAATCCCACGCAGGGGTTTAAATTCATTCAGCACACAAATGAACATACCAAGCCACCTGGCTCTCAATTGTCAACAGTTCCTCTGCTTGCTCCCAACAGATTTGTCAACTCTTTCCAGCCCCCTGGACTCACCGACTTCCTTAGTCTTCCTGACTCTCAAGGTTTGTCAGCCTTTCCCAGTCCCTTACACGGACTACAGTCTCCCACAGGGCAAACCACTCTTCAGCCAGCAGCAAGCTGTTCACACTCCTCCACCTTCCACACCAACAGCCCTTCATTTATATGGCTTATATGCAGCTGGGCACACACCCTGCTCGTTAACATCAAGACCCAGACACAGGGCTGGAGATATGCAAACTCTGTCTGCGTCTTGTTTTCCTCCAATTTCATAGGGACAGAGCCTCGCTCTGTCACATATCCCCCCCCTTTGTTTCGATCCGGAGGGAGGAACACCAGCACCCATCATGATGGTTGGGACACCTCTGTGCTGGCTGTCAGCCACGTAGGCCCAACCTTTTTTCCGGGTGCGCTTCCAGGAACATTCCCCCCTGGATCTTAACAGGTTCCTATATTTTCCTATACTCAGCCTTCCTCTTCTTTTGGGGTCCCTGGGCTTATTCACTTTTCTTGGGGGAACTCTGCCTTCCTTGAGCCCTCCTTTCACCTTACAAATACCCATTTTACCCTTCACCATCGGTATTTCAGGTTTAAAACAGTTTCTCTTGGTACCCACTGCAACCAAATCATTGTTTACAGAACGAACTCTTAACAGATCACAGCTTTCCAATTCAGTGTTTGTTAGAAGAAGACCTGAGGAGGGACTACATCCGACGGGACCATAGCACAGCTCCATCTCACCCGTTGTCCAACACTCCATGGGTACCTGTTCTAACAAACTACCCTGACCTAAGCATAAACCATTTTTTTCAGGTATACACATTACATTGTTATGGCAACCAATATTAACACTTTCTTCCACAGTGTCTCCAGGCACCTTAACTTGTACCTCTGGGCCAGTGACAGAAAGCATCTCTGCTACTGCCGAGTCCATTCTGGGCCGTTCTTTCTCATGAGGCCTAGCGGGTAAGGCAGTGTCTGCGCCCTCTACTGACAACTGCTCCGCCGCACCTCGGACCACACCAGCAGAGATGTTTCTAGTCACCGCATCAGACGGAGAGACCTCTGATATCTCCAGCAGTTCTCTCGCGTGCCTTCCATACCAATCAATAACTAGAAGTACGCTCACAGAGAATCTGGAGATCCTGTGCCAAATGGGTAACCATTGGTCCCACCAATTCCACTGTTGGTCAAGGTTTCCCAGCACTGCCTGTACCACTTGGCTCCACCCATTGGTGCTACGCAGCACCACCTGGTCCAACTGCGGTGGAGATACCCAAGTATACAGCAAGTTCATTTTTACCAACTCTAGCATTTCCAGTAAAGTTTCTGTCATCTCTAAACATCCCATGTCTAAACACCACAACTTTCTAGGGTCCTTTACCCTGTCCAAGACATGGAGGGGCTCAGCGACTGCAGGTTGAGAGGGTGAGACATTTGAAGAGACCTCATCCTCCTTGGAGGTACTCATCACGGCCTGTTGCTCCCCTGGAGCGCTGCCAGACACATGTCTCACACTTATCCCTTCTGCACCAGTGTTGGTGAGCCTCTGCAGGTCATTACAAGTCACACTATCACTTTGATACTCAATATCATTTAGCTGTGGGGCTGTGGACAACACATCTGCGATGCCAGTGCCCTGAACTGTTTCCTCAGAGTGGAGGGCAGCAACCTTTGCAGGGACCAAGACGCCCTCAACCACCTGCGGGTCGGCGATCCCCCTGTCTGGCATAGCAGTTGTGTCCACACCCTTGTTACTTAAGCTAGCCTTATCCAGCATGGCTAACAATTGTTTGGCCCAGCTGTCCCAGTCCATTGTGGTTCCACCATGGGTGTTCCACAGCGTTGCATCACCTGCTGTAGAAAGCCGCACAGAAACCTGGGATTCATTAGCTTTAACTGCACATTCCTCACTTCTATATACATCATTTTGTAACACCACACTTTTATCAACGTTGCATTGGGGTGATGCTTCACCTAAAGCTTGGTGCAGCACACCATTCTGAACACCTTTTTCTGGTGGCATTACAGACACATCCAGCTTTGTACACTCAGCTTTTGCAGGCTGAATTAACCCCTTGCCCACTGGGCTACCTGTAGGGTTGTGGGGCTGCGCCCACACGCTCTCACTGTGTGAATTAGTCCCCCCTTGTTCCACCAGCATAGCACCAGAGCCATCCTGGGCAGCCTCTGACTCCAACACATGGAGACCCCATGAGACCTCCATGGACAATCCTGTGCCTCTGCCTGTCATGGGAGATCTCCTACTCTCATCACTGGTAGTGAACACATTACCAACCTCACTCTCAGATATGACATTACAAGAAATACATGTTTCAATGTCATTACACTCATCACGTTTAGCAATAGTATCCCTTTTGTTAGTACGATCATTAGCATTCTCATTACATGTAGACACAACTGCTGTTTTTGTGGTTTGTTTATGAGCCACCATAACCTCTGAGCGACTCTTCACAGCACCCGCTCTCGGTAAAGGGGCACTTTTGCCTATTTGGGCAGCTCCATAGCTGACCTGGGAAACTCTCTGCTCCAACACTGCAAGCGCCTTGGAAGTTTCCCTGGGCAACCCTGCAGCAACTGTCACTAGGGAACATGGTACCAGCACTGTTTTGGTCACCCCTAGCTCAATTTTTCCAGCCATCTGCTGGATCATAGCAGGCATATGCAGAGTCCCCATGTCCTTTTCAGTCTTTAGCCCTGCGTCTAGTTGGGCTTTACGCTGCGCCTCCCCACTGCTCTGGGTAGCACAATGCAGAAAGTCTATGTCCATTTGTACTGCGGATCTCCCCACTGGACATACTCCCACTTCACTGGATTCAGCATCATAAACTGAAACAGTCTTACCAGTTCCTGCAGCTGGTGTCATAGCCTTCACTTGAGTGCGTTGTCTCACTGGTGTGGTGTCTCCATAGGCTGACTCCCCCATGTGGCCATGGAGCAAAACTGCAGCCTTTCTGGACCCACTGACGCCCCCTGTAGGTAACACAAGATCCTTGTTGCTAGGGGTAACTGCAGACTTGCGCTCCAAAGCTGGTTGGCTATAACGCATGCAGGATTCAGGCTGATGTACTCTCCGTTCGGGACTGACCCCTTTGCCTAAGCGGCCATGACAGAAAACTTTACGTTTCTCTGGATTTCCAAATCCTAGGTCTTCCGGCGACACTTCTCCCGTCCTGGAGCATTGCTGGCGGCCCGTGATACGATGGAACTCTCCTCTAAGAAGGATTTCCTCTTTAAACTTGCGATAGTCATCCTGGTCCCCATCCATCAAATGGTAAACCGACCGGAACTCTATCCGCAATAAGGTTTGCAGCAGTTTTGGCCACCGGTCCCTAGGCCATTTTCTCTTTACAGCAACTTTTTCAAATCTTACAAGGAAGTCTCCCACCTCCTCTGTAGGCAGCATGGGTTGCACATAGTCAGAGGCCAAGATCTCAGCCCCTTGCAGTGCACCCGACTCTTTGCGATTCCGCTTGAACCATTCATTCACTGTCTCACATGTCACTGGCCCCTTTTTACTGGTCCTACAAGGTGGAGACATCTTCTCAGGCCATGCTGAGCTCACTTCTTGGCATCTCCTCCATGACTGGCTCTCACTTGTTGCCATTGGATACCACTTCTGAGGACACAGCTGATCACAATCATTAGTAGATGAGCTCCAGAATTCATCAACCTCCCATCCAGCTTGGTTATTCCACAAACATTCCTGTGACAAGGGGCAATGGGCAACAGCATGTCCCCACTCACTACAACGGATGCAGCGCAGAGGCCTCCTTGCGTCATGCTGTGGCACCTTTGGGCTCAGGCTGCCAGGAACAACATCCTCTTTAACTTGATCAAACATGAACTTTTTGCTTTTTGACTGCCTCATCCTTGCAATCACATGCACACAGCAGTTTGTAACAGTTCTCAGCAAAGAAGGAGAAAAAGAAAAAAAAAAAATCTGATGTTTGATTCTTCCTTCACAGGTACACAACCTGCATGCAACACAGTCCATCAAATAAACGTATACGCAATGCTGTTCGCCTGGCTGCCACACACAGCTAGCAGTAGTTCCTGATGCGACTCACCATGGAGCAAGGACCCGGATTCCACCGTCTACATGCCCGCATTCGAGCACCACTTGTAATGTTGGGGTGATTAAGCACAATTGGTAGATGCACGTTTTAGTCTACATCAGGCAGGCGTTTTATGGTTAAGGGCCTGGTAGCCCACGTTTATTATAAGAAAACAATATTTAGTTCATCCAGTAATCCCACGCAGGGGTTTAAATTCATTCAGCACACAAATGAACATACCAAGCCACCTGGCTCTCAATTGTCAACAGTTCCTCTGCTTGCTCCCAACAGATTTGTCAACTCTTTCCAGCCCCCTGGACTCACCGACTTCCTTAGTCTTCCTGACTCTCAAGGTTTGTCAGCCTTTCCCAGTCCCTTACACGGACTACAGTCTCCCACAGGGCAAACCACTCTTCAGCCAGCAGCAAGCTGTTCACACTCCTCCACCTTCCACACCAACAGCCCTTCATTTATATGGCTTATATGCAGCTGGGCACACACCCTGCTCGTTAACATCAAGACCCAGACACAGGGCTGGAGATATGCAAACTCTGTCTGCGTCTTGTTTTCCTCCAATTTCATAGGGACAGAGCCTCGCTCTGTCACAATATATATATATATATATATATATACTCGCATTTTGCAAGTGGATTTTGAGGGCTGGTGAGCTATATGACTGCCTGGGAGCGGGGGGCGAGCACCGCCAGCAGCCTGGGTGGAATGGAAGTTCTTCTCCCAGTGATCATGTAGGGGAAGAGAGAGAGAGAGACGCCCAGGTAATCAGAGTGCAGCACATGAACACAGTGATAACAGCTTTCATTTCAATTGCTGTGTTCCCCACAGCTCGCTGTCAGATACAGCCCCTCCTCCCGGCCTTGGGACTTTGATAGACAGATCACCTGTCCAATCCCAGTGACGGGTAATTTGTCAATCAAAGTTCCCTGGCCAGGGGGCGGGGCTGTATATGACATTGAGCAGCGGGAACATGGCAATTGAAATGAAAGCTGTTATTGCTGTGTTCTCTGCGCTGCGCTCTGATCACCTGGGCAGCTCTCCTGTTCCTCTCCTCCCCTGCACAGGTAGGCTGCATAGTGGACACAGGTATGAATGTTGGGCATAAGGCTGCATGGTGGGCTCAAGGCTGCATGGTGGGCATGTGGCTGCATGGTGGATACAAGGCTGCATTGGTGGATACAAAACTGCATAGTGGGCACACGGCTGCATTGGTGGACACAGGCAGCCTGCATTGGTGGGCACAGGCAGCCTGCATTGGTGGGCACGGATAAACTTGTTGTTGTTAATATATATATATATATACATATATATTTTATTTTTATTTTTTTAATTTAAGTGTCATTTTATGAGAGCAGGTTTAGGGGCGGAGTGGGCTGGGGCAACTGGTGGCGAGTAACCCTTGAGGCCTGGCTAGTAGCTCAGCACTTGAAATTTTGAGCCCTGTATATATTGTAAAGTAGTGAGTGTACAGCTTGTATAACAGTGTGAATTTTCTGTCCCGTCAAAATAACTCAACACATAGCCATTAATGTCTAAATCGCTGGCAACAAAAGTGAGTAAACCCATAGGGAAAAATGTTCAAATTGGGCCCAATTAGCCATTTTCCCTCCTCGGTGTCATGGGACTCGTTAGTGTTAGGCCGCGTACACACGGGCGGATTGTCTGGCCAACTTAGTCCGCTGAAGCGTGTTTCAGCGGACAATCCGCTCGTGTGTGGGCTTCAGTGGACTTTTTCAGCGGACAGTCTGGCGGACTAAGTCTTTCGGAATTTCCGTAATACAGTCCGTCCAAACTTGGTTTCAGCGGACAGTCCGCTCGTGAGTAGGCAAGTTGGATGGACTAAGTATGGCGCATGCTCAGAAAGGATTTACACGGCCGAAGGTTGCATTGCAGTGTATTGGACGTCGAATTTCTAGTCCCGTCGTACGTGCCGTACACGTCATCGCGCAAGCTTTCAGCGGACTGTCTGTTCGTCGTGTGTGGTCAAGTCCGTTCATTCAAAAGTAGGACGGACTGTCTGTCGGATTGTCTGACGAACTTAGTTGGCCAGACAATCCGCCCGTGTGTACGCGGCCTTACAAGGTCTCAGGTGTGAATGGGAAGCAGGTGTGTTAAATTTGGTGTTATCGCTTTCACTCTCTCATACTAGAAATGGGATGGTCAGTGACTACGTGCTCATAGATATAATGCCACATTCAAAAAATATTATAAACAAAAATGGTACCCCTAAACTGACTTTTAAGGCAGTAATATCTATATAAAAAGTGTTAGAGAGTGGTTGAAGTATAGCAAAAGTATTTATTTGACAAATCATATTAAAAACATGATGATTCAAGACAGAAGGTTGTTGGAATGTATACGAATCTGTATGTGGAGACACATACAGCACACGATCAAATGTGATCCTTTGACTGACGCGTTTCAATTAAATTCTTTCTTCAGGGTTGTTCTTTAGGGAACACATATGTGCATCTATAGCATTATAAGAGTCATACAATGTCAATAAATATTATTTAAGAGTACATAGTTGTTAGAGATATCATTTTTTTTGTATTAAATACACTTACATGTACTGGTTAATGGTGTCACAGATAAAACTTTCCATAATTCTATTTAAAAGCAAAGAAAAGGAGCGCTGTGTCTCATAGACAGGTCTTAATAACCCTGCAGAGGTTAATCTCCTCTGTGTTGGAAACTGGATCTCAAAGTCAGAGATGATGGGCCCCCCTCCCAAAAGAAAACCTCCAGGAGAGGGCAGACATGAACACTGAGGCCACAAAAATTGGAAGGGCAGCCTAAAAGTAAAAATAGAGAGTAGTAGTAAATGTGCATGCCCTATTGGTTAGGACTGAGATGTGAATCATACCAGAAAGTTGCTACCTGAGTAATAAATTGGTCCAAGATAGGGACAGAAGTGTTCTTACAGGTCATGTAAGCTTCCAATATCTACGTAATAGACAATGATTAAATTGAGTAATCATCTACACTCATATAGCAGCTAGTTATAACATAGAGTATCCCTATAGTGATCAGTATATATAAACATACTTCCTGTAATTACTGAATCATTAGTTCAGAAGTTTAAATTAAATGAGAGCACACAGCGTCCTGATATCCAGCTACTATAGAGCGGATGCCATGACTGTGCTGCCGTGTGTGTTATAACTAGTTGATAATTGAGTAATTAGCATAGCCAACTGCTGTTAGCTGTGTCAAGCTGAAGGTCTGCCCTCCCTTGGCCTCCTGAGCTGCGTTACCAGCGGACTGTACATGTTCGCTGGAGTATCAAGATGGAGGACAGCCAAGCAAAAAGCCCCTGTGCTCCAATAATCCACCATGGGTTAAGAGGCCCAGGCGACTTTGTGTTTTGGGTGACTGCATGAGAAAAAAGACGAGGAGTGAACCCGTCAGGGCTAGCAACTCGATATTGAGTGGGGATAAAAAATGATATTCACATTATAAATGAGTACCTCCATTGTACATTATATGTCCACAAATCATAGCAGTTCATTGCCCCATAGGGGTCGTAACAAGGTCTACAATAAATGAGAAAATAAAAAATAGAAATGTACAGAGGTTAATGTATGCAAGGCAGACACGTATTATATACATAGCAGACATATGGTGTTTTTCACATTTAGGAGAGTTAGCAAACAAGTGAGCATGGTAGAGACAGAGTTAGATGGCATAAAAGGGAGGATTGTCAGATAATAATATGGGACCAGGTCCCTATTTCTCCATACCCCAGATGAAAAACCCTCCAAAAAGGGTTTAAAACATATTGCTTCATTAAGACCTGATGAGCATGTAGCTCTTAAAATCTGGATCCAACACAGTTCCATTTGGAGGAGGACTTTGTTCCAGTGCACCCCCCCAGGACTGAGGTGAATATGATCCAGGATTAAGAATTAGATTTTTGGAAATTTTCCTTCATGTATTAATTTTGTGTAGAGACCAGGCGGCAAGTCTGGATTGGAAACCTGCATATTGCTGATGTATTTGTATGCATGCCTCCAAAATTGTAACCTGGTTTTGCCAACATAAAAGCAACCACATTGTCAATATAACAAATATATCACACTGTTCGTTTTACAGTTGGCAAAATGTTTAGGTCGGAAAGTTTTTCCTTTTGAGAGAATGGGATCCTTCTGGATAAGCATGTACTTGCAATAGTTGCAAATAAAAGTACCTCTTTTTACAAGGATCGTTACGGAATTCTCCTTTAAATTCACTGCAAACAAGTTGATCCTTGATAGACATATGCTCTCTTAAATGTGAATTATGGATATTTAGGGGCAAATTGTCCAAGTATCAGGTCCATAGATAGTATATGCCAGTATCTGGTCACAATAGATTTAATTTATGCTTTTTGATTGGTATATTTAGTAATTATTCTTATAGAGTAGCCTTATTGGTTTTCTGAGAGTAAAGTAGCTGCAGTCTGGTTTTAGAAGATGCCTTTTTGTAGGCCTTTTTTAGGGAGGTGTGTGAGTGACCTCTCTGCAGCAGTCTATTCCTGTAGTTTTTTTTGCCTCAATTATATTGATTTTATTGTTAGAGCAATTATGCCTTGACTTTGGGATGGAAACTTCAGGCATGCAGGGTTGTATTGCCTGCTGTTGATTTTCTGTATAGACTGCTGCAGAGGGTCCCACTGTCCCCTTAATATATTTCAATGTCCAAAAAAGCAATACGGTTTTTGTCATATGACATAATAAATCTCATCAAAAATTGTTTAAGTGTGTCCATGGGTCCATTCCAGACGACAGTGATATTGTTGATGTAATGGTACCACACGGAAATATGGTCCGTATACACTGACATCAGTTCGTCTGCGAAGAGCATTTGCTACTACTCCCCCAGATACAGGTTGGCACAGCAAGTCCCCATCGCTACCCCCTGTATCTGGAGGTAGTGGGACCCTATTGAATATAAGAAGGTTGTGTACAAGAATGAAGTCCAACAATAAGATAATGAACTCATTGTAGGCTTGCTAATGTGTATCCTTCATGTGTAGAATGTGCATAATGACCGCTAGGCTTTTGTCATGAGGGATCGAACTATACAAAGCTTTCACATCTATAGTGACTAAAATGGAATGTTCTGGGATGTAAAGATTGTCAATGATCTGTAGCATATGGATTGTGTCTTCGACGTATGATGGTAGAGCAGTCACATAAGGTTTCAGCCCTCGTTCACACCTATGCAAATTAGATACGGCTTACACCGCATCCAATTCGCAGGACATTTTAAAATACATTCAAATGAATGTATCTTGTTTACATATGTGCGATGCATTCGCACTGCGCATTGCACAAAAAACGTGCGTTGTCTGGGAATTGCGGTGCAAATTACAAGCACATTATCCTCTATGTGAACGCATCTGATTTGCATATGCATTGCGTTCTGAACAATAAATCTCTCCTTCTTCTCACTACACCTCCCCCTCCTCTCCCCCCTCTCTCTGTTCAGCTGATGCGCAGATAGAACGGAGCGGCACCGCTGTACAGCTGCTTTTTCTCTTCACAGAGAAAATGTAGCTGGAATTCACACCGCACTGGTGTGAACCCGGGCTCAAAGTCAACTAGTTTGTTAGCGTTTTTATTAACTGCCCTCTCCCAGATATTATGGGTCTACCTGGTGGGTTGCATGCATCTTTGTAGATTTTTAGGAGTGTGTAGAAAGTTGGAACTTTAGGAAAATGTATTCTAATAAAATCCCAAGTGGTTTTGGTGATGGTCTCATTTAAATATGTTGTGTCAATCAGGGTATAGAATTCTTTGTTATATTTTTCAACAATATCTCTCGGAATGTGTCTGTACCAATTATGATTTTTAAGGATCTTATAGCACATAAGTGTGCATTTATCATTGTCTAATAAGACAAGGTTCCCCCCCTTTGGCAGCAGGCTTAATTGGGATGGAATGATTATCAGTTGTTTTAAAGCTTTAGCTTATTGTACACTAATATTGGAATCCTTGTTGGTTTGTATTTTCAACTATTCAAATTCTTGATTAATTAAAGTGGGGCACCCTAAAAAAAAAAAATAGCATTAATATTCTTAAAATGTAAAAAAAAAAAATTTGAACTTGCCAGAAACCCCTGTTCCTAGGCAGTCTTCCTAATCTGCCTCTTCCTACTCCGCTGTGATCTTCGGTCTTCTCTCCTCACATTGTCTTCTGGGGAATGGGGCACGCTGTGTGTGTACTGTGTGTGTACCAGAACACAAAGCGCCGCATTCACAAAGCGCTGCGCGACTTGCGTATGCACAGTAGGAAACGAGCAGTGAAGCCACAAGGCTCCACCACCTGTTTCCATTGGATGGCAGTGCCGGGACACAATACGAGGGACGTATCGGCCTTGGGGGGGCCAACATCACGGGCGTCCTGGACAGACAAGTGTCCTTGTTAAAAGTCAGCTGTAAAGGCCCGTACACACGGTCGGACTTTTTGACAACAAACATGCAAATTAGCTGTTTTGGAGCAACATCCGACTGTGTGTACGCTCCATCGGACAAACTTTTTCTGCTTTCATCGGACTTTTGTTGGCTCTGCGAACGGACAAACTTTTTGACAACAGAAGTCCGATGGAGCAAAGTCCGACCGTGTGTACGCAAAAGCATCGGACTTTAGTCCGAAGTACAAACACGCATGCTCGGAAGTAAGGACCAGCACGAAGAGGTCGGTCTTGTAAAACTAGCATTCGTAATTGAGTTAGCACATTCGTGACGTGTCAAATTTTGAATTTTGGAAATGCAGCGTACATTATCTTAATTTAATGGCTTAGTAATAATAAATATGATTTGCTGGTGATACTGACCAAGTACTAACAAACATATTTTGACATAGGACTTGTGTGCCAATGATATCCAAAAACAATTAATTTTTTGGCCATTTTTTTTTTATTGTACCGTATATACTCGAGTATAGGTCGATCCGAATATAAGCCGAGGCCCCTAATTTACCACAAAAAAAATGGGAAAACTTATTGACTCGTGTATAAGCCGAGGGTGAGACATGCCTGTCCATCCCTGTGTGTCCGTCCATCCCTGTGTGTCCGTCCATCCCTGTGTGTCCGTCCATCCCTGTGTGTCCGTCCATCCATCCCTGTGTGTGTGTCCGTCCATCCCTGTGTGTCCGTCCATACCTGTGCCTTTGTCCTGTGCCTTTGTCCTGTGCCTTTGTCCTGTGCCTTTGTCCTTCTGCAGCGATCTGCATGTAAAAACATGCCAGGATCGCCGCACCTCTTCTCGTCTGTGACAGACGGCGGCCATTCCACTGTTCAAAAGCCGCGCCTCCGTCTGTGATAGGCGGAACACTAAATTTCCCAGCAGTCAGTGTTCCGCCTATCACGGACATCCTCTCATCCTCGTCCGTAGTATGAGGATGAGCGGATGTCCATGATAGGCGGACCACTGACTGCTGGGAAATTGAGTGTTCCGCCTATCACAGACAGGGAGGCGCGGCTTTTGAATAATGGAATGGCCGCCGTCTGTCTGCACGACACGCTGATCGTGTAGACAGACGGCGGTGACTCGAGTATAAGCCGAGGGGGGCACTTTCAGCCCTAAAAAAGAGGCTGAAAATCTTGGCTTATACTCGAGTATATACGGTACATTCACAACATAAATCAAATTGTAAAATAATTTTAGACATATTTTCTGTCACCACAAATCAAAAAGAAAAATGAAAAACCAAAGAGCAAATAATACACTGAAAACCAAAGCTATAGCTTATTAAATCAGAAGCCTCTAAACTCCCCAGACCACTGGCCTTGTTGGGCCTCCTGGGGCTGATTTTGCCACTGACCACCATGCTGCTGAGGTGGGTGGGCTTGCTGGGGTGGGTAGGTTTGCTGAGGTGGGTAGGTTTGCTGAGGTGGGTAGGTTTGCTGAGGTGGGTAGGTTTGTTGAGGTGGGTAGGCTTGCTGAGGTGGGTAGGCTTGTTGTGGAGGAGGTAAAGGTGTGTGGTCCAAATTACACACATGTGATTTTGTGGTTAGCTCACGCTTCCTGGCCTTGCTGAAGAGCTGGATTATGATCCCCTCACATAGCTCCCTTTGATCTGGGTCAATTTCTCGGAGTTTATTAGCTGTAAAACAGCCAAACCCTTCAGCACTATCGGGTGCTGTGGTGATAACGGAAGTAGCCCTACTTAGAAAGTCAGCTGTGGCATCATCCAGGTGTTGGCTCTTCCTGGCCCTTTTTTTGGGATGACGCAGGGGAGGGATTCTGCATTCTGTTGTCTGGCTACTGGGCCCAGCCTCTTCTTGGCTCAAAAGTTCCTATGTGTGAAAAAACATAATTTTAATGTTTGGTCATCCATCACAAACACTTTTCAGATCATGACTTTTTTAATTTGTAATGTGTCCAATTAGTAAAGACTATCAATCTGACTCCAGCATTTATCATTCTTGTCCAAATCCAGGGGCGTAACTATAGGGGGTGAATCAGTCGCGACCGCAACCGGGCCCTGTGATGCAGGGGGCCCATGCAGCCCCCTCTACATATGGCCAGCAGCAGCATAGGCAGCTAGGGGTACCAGTGCACCATGCACACAGGTGGTGGAGGTGGAGGGTGACCTGTGTCCTCGGCCGGCTCCTCAGAGTACCCCTCTCCTGCTCCATGCATTGCCGCTCAGTCCGATGTCTGTTATCCCCAGCCAGAGTTGTGCCCCCCCCCCCCCCCTGAGTCCGGCCCACACTGCACTGCATACTTCTCCTGGGTAAACAAACTTTAAGCACACAGATGCAGTGCAGCCCTATGAGAGCCCCCCAGAGGACACTGCAGGCTTGTCTGCCAGCCCCCCTCCTACCCCGTCATACACAGATGATGAAAGGTCTTTCTGGGAGATATGCTGATCACCCGTCCAGCACACTGGATGGAGCCCAGGCCAACATGGATGAGTGTGCGACCTACAGCTTGGTCATGGTGAGTGAGAAGACCTCATCCCCCACACACTATTACATACCCCCTCCATCTCCCCCTGGGTACAGGGACCCCTTCTCACCTGGGGTCAGTAACTTCATCTGCCCTGGAGAAAAGGACCTCATCTCTTCTGGGGACGGGGACCCCATCCTGCCTAAGGACTGTCCCCCAATGGGGCACCTACAAATTTTCAAAGTAATAGGCCAAAAAACTACTGATACCAGTGGTGGAACTACAGGGCTCACAAAGGTCATACCTGGTACCACGCCCTGGAGTTCCACCGCCGGCATCCGAGGGAAGGGCCCTGGCTGTGGTTCAGGGGGGCCCTTTATGGTTTCTTGCATCGGGGCCCTGAAGGTTCTAGTTATGCCACTGTTCAAATCCTTTTTGGCCACTACTTGTCTATTACTATGTAACTCACTTTTTTAAGACAACTAATTGCTTTAGGCATACTAGCATCTATATATATATATATAAAATCTATGAAAAAATATTGTTTTTTTAGCCAAGATTTTCAACAATGCTATACCTGAGTCAAGTTGAGCTCCTCCTCCTCTTCATCCTGTGTAGGATCAGGCTCAGTATCGGTGGCCTCAGCTGATGCGGAGGGCAGTGTAGAGAGCGATCTACGTGATACTGTTTGATCCCGTAAAAAATGGAGGCTATTAAAATACCACAGCTTGGGAACATAGACCTCTTCAGCTGCTGCTCCACTCTTTTTGGATTCCTCGATCTTCTTTCGTTCCCTGTTATACATGCTTCTGAGGCCCCCAATTTTGGTCTTTATTAAACTGTAGGTTGCTCTGGGGTACACTGTTTTTGCTAATTGCACCAGTTGCTGCTATCCTCATGTTTTTATTGCAATAGTCTTTATTTTTGACTTGCCACAGACAAGTGAGCTCCCTGTATTTTTCAATAAATTGGCTAAGGAATTCGTGAGAATTTAAACTTGACTTTGCCATTTTGATCTCTGCAAAACATAAGAAAAAACAAACCATAATTGGTGGTGTATAGCTCATAAGCTGCTCAAAATATGATCCTTTATTTAAGCTGTAGGGACAGGCTGTATGTTCAACTCGAACATGAGTTTGACTTGAACATTGACATCACCCAATAGCAAACCATTTAAGTTTGTTTGTGACAAGTAATAAACCCACAGAACACCCTATTTTAAAAGCCTATGTGAGAATGCCAAAGTCAGAATTTTAATCAACAATATGCAAGCTATTGTCTGAAAAAACTTTGTGACCCAGGGGACATGTATCAACGCAAAAGAACGTTTTAACAAAACTGAATTTTTTTTTCGTGCCCATGTACTTAAGTGAAAAACATTACAGTACCAGCGATAAGGAAAAGTTTTAGAAACGTACCTTCCTTTATGGTCTTTCAGTTTCCGTCAACTTGCGTTCGTCTCCCGCCTATGCTGAACGTTACGTTGCATCATACACTCGTGCTTTATACACGGCGTATACGTCAAATCTCCGCTCTCCGAGCGTCATGACGTTGGGCCGTGACGTTACAGATTCCGCCATGCTTTAATTAATATTTAACGTTCGTGTACTATTGACTTTAATCGTCTTTATTCATGGCCGGACTATTTTAATTATATACACATACGTGTATGTGATAAACTTTCCATACACATATTTATCCCCAAAAATGAATCCTCTATTTTTTCGATTGCATATAGGGTGTCATCGTATATTCCGATCGGATATAGTCCGCGCGGTACGCTCAACATACAGTGCGCATGCGCGAAACTACGCTTGCGTCGCCCGCCCCTGACGTTCTTTTTCTGTAATATTCCCCGCCCCTTCTCTCTTCGTTGCGCAGTGGGAGGAAAGTAAACATGGCGGAGAGACAGACATCCAGTGAGGAGGAATCCCGATCTAGGAGATTCAAGGCCACCAACATGGCCTTTGCAGAAATGGTGGAGATGGTGGCCATTATGACAAGGGATGATTATGATGGGAAGCATGGGCCATATCTGCATCCCAATTTGGTCAAAGATCAAATCCTTACTCGTGTGGTGAAGACTCTGGAGGAGAAATTTGGGGTGCGAAGGTCTAAAGACCAATTGAGAAAACGATGGTCCGACATAAAATTGAGGGAGCCGGATAAGTACCTCCAAATTAAGAAGGTGCTCCGAAAAAGTAAGTACCTGTCCTAAGTTCACATTATACATAGCGACGTGTATGAATTCGTATACCGTTCGTATATTCACACTAGATTCGTAAACCGTACGTATATTTGCACTAAATTCGTATACCGCATAGGATGTTGTTAGCTGATCCAGGGTTATAACTGTTTTCGTCTGTATCATTTGACGTAATGAGTAAACTTCGTAACGTTATTGTTTAGCTGTCTTTGAAATGTATTTCAGTATGTTTAAAAGGGAAATTTCATTGTCTTCACTTTGGATCTCTTCATTAACAGAAAATTGTACACCACCTCAAAGCAATGTTTCATATCTGTGTGCTAAAGTATACCTTTTGTTTGATTCTCATAGGGCAGAGAAGACTCAGACACCAACCCCGCCAGGATCCCCAACCTCACCGAAACACCCAACCCCGCCAGGACCCCCAACCTCACCAGGACACCCAACCCCGCCGGGACCCCCAACCTCACCGGAACACCCAACCCCGCCAAGACCCCCAACCTCACCGGAAAGCCCAACCCCACCAGGACCCCCAACCCCGACGGGACCCCCAACCCCACCAGGACCCCGAACCCCACCAGCCTGAATGGCACAGAAATCCAGAGGAGGTGGAGGAAAGAGAGGTGGAGGAAGTGAACACACCAGGTGAGTGTCTGACACCCCAGCTTCATGTAATCTATGTCTATGTATATATGCATATTTCTAAATACATGTTTTTTATCCCATTTTTAGATGATGTGCTGTTTGTGGACCAACAACCTGAAGCGTTCACTACAGACAGTGCACAGAGGCTGATCGGCCAGATCATGGCATGGAATGGGGAGATTGATGCCATGCGCAATCGCCTCAATGCCATGCAGCAGGAAATGAAGAATATGATCGATATTTTGGGAAGAATCTAATACCTTTTTAGCAAAATAATCATTTTCTTCATTTCCTGCTGCATGGTGTTGATGCGATGCCCCCATTCCAATGTTATTGTTATTTGAAAAATGTTTTATGAAAAATCCAAAAAAAATAATCTATACTTTGATTTTACAAAAAAAAATGATCAAAAAAATAAAGAAAAAAAAAGATATGTTGATTTTAAAAAAAAATATTTTAAAAAAATATGTATTTTTGGAGTTAAAAAAAATGATCAAAAAAAAAAAAAAAAAAAAACATATGTTGATTTTAAATAAAAATGTGAAAAAAAATATATATTTTTGGAGTTCAAAAAAAATGATCACAAAAAAAATAAAAAAAAAGATATGTTGATTTTAAATAAAAATGTGAAAAAAAAAAATATATTTTTGGAGTTAAAAAAAAAATGATCCAAAAAACAAAAATTTGATTTTAATCTTTAAATGTGGCACAGATTAAAAAAGTTAAACTAAAAACGATGTGTGGCTTCTTATTTCAATGCTCAATACCAGTATATTTGTTCAGTTGTTGTAGTTACATTGACCATGTACTCTAAAATGTGTGTAGCCGAGATACAGCACAATATAAAAGTTAGCTCAAAGAGAGATTGACACCTCATGTTGCACATCAGGTTGGTTTAAACTAGTGGCAAAAAGGACAAAGATCCTGGCTATTTGCAAACATAAGAAACACAGACAACAGTAGTTGAACAGAAATATTATTTTATGAATAAGTAATATATTTACAAGTTAGTAAACACATTTTGCTGCCAAGGCACTGCCCCTCTACCAACAAAGTAGTCCATATATTGTTCCCGGACAAGACGGCCATTGTGGGAGCCCAAACCAGCACGCGCACCTTCCAGAGCTGGCATCACAGCCTCTTCAGCTGGTCCGGAAAAAGCATCATCTGTTTGCCCTGAGGCAATATAGCTGGAAGCATTCCTCCTTAAAAAATTATGGAGGATGCAGCAGCATAACACTACATGATTTAATTTATATTCTGCCAAGTTAATGGCAGTTAAAAAGAGACGGAATCTGCTTGAAAGAATGCCAAAGGCATTTTCAACTACCCTTCGGGCACGAGACAGACGATAGTTGAAAATCCTTTGTTCTGGGGTTAGGTTCCTCATTGGAAAGGGTTTGAGAATATGTTCCCCCAAAGAAAAGGCCTCATCTGCCACAAACACAAAATTTAGTCCCTCAATATTTTCTTGAGCAGGTGGCAAATGCAAGGTCCCTTTCTGCAGCCGGTCATAAAATTCAGTATGCATCAGCACACCTCCATCAGAGTGACGGCCATTCATCCCAACATCAACATATAAAAAATCATATTTGGCAGACACCACAGCCAGCAGAACTATGCTGCAAAATCCTTTATAATTAAAATAATACGATCCCGAGTTTGGCGGTGGAACTATCCTCACATGCTTGCCATCAATGGCACCTCCACAGTTGGGAAAATTCCATAAATTGGCAAACTGTGCCGCCACATCCTGCCATTGCTGGGTGGTTGAAGGAAACTGTGGAATCAAACAAAGAAAAAAATCTTAATACCCGAGTACATAAAATTGCAAACATAGTTGACACAAACATTGTGGGGCAACATAATAGTAGAACATTTAAATGTTTTTTTCCTCTAAAATGATAAGTTACAATTATATGTTCCCTCACCCTCTCTGGTGGCACATTCCCAAAAACTTGGGGGGGGGGGGAGTTGTGTATGATGGTTTGGACAAGTCAACGCTTCAATGAGAACTAAATGCATTAAAATGTAAGTTTAATTTGGCCAACACATCCATCTTTCCAAGATTGTCAGGCCAGTGGATAGGTAAGAAGTGGTATAAAACAAAAAGAATAATGCACATTGTCCAAATCTACACACATTTTGACATACATCATAAACCCCAAAAAATTTAATTTATGAGTAATCGATATGACAAAGTTAAAAAGCCAGGAAGCTGGGACAGCATAGGGATGGTGGGAGACATTCATAATGATAAGTTAATCCTAACCAAAGTAGAATTTGTAAATTTTGAAGGTAATCAGGCAGGCCCTTGCACTACATTATTTAAAATATTTAGGCAGCAATCTTAAATCCAAAAATAAGGTACACAGTGTATGTGTTTAGCTAAATCTGCAGATAGAGTAGTTGTATTGGTTTACTCTGCATTTTTTATTATTGTTTGCTTTATTTTTTTGGGGGTTTTTCTTGTTTTTTTTGGGGTGTTAAAATAAGTGTGTGGAACACAAAAAAGGGACTCTTGCACTCTGCATAAATTTAAGGGCAGGAATAAGATTGACACATTTTAGGTGGTGTTTAGGGTAAGGAATGAAGCATTATAAATAAAGTGTGAAGTACTAGGTAGGGATGCACCGAAATTTCAGACAAAGAAATATATTGGCTGAAAATGGCCCTTTCGGCAAGAAGCCGAAAGAGAATTTTCACCAATCCTGGTGCGAACATGGGGCGGGGGCTTCTGGCCTTGGTCCCGCCCCTGATGCCACCCATCACAGGGGTGCAATTCCATTTTTACTCTCTCCTCCTCTCCTCCCTCCTCACCCATGCTACAGGCAGCCTGTGGGGTCTCAGTGTAAATCTCCTTCTCCACAGCGGTGGCTCCTCAGCGGATGTGGAAATCAGGTGTGCAGGAGCTCGAACACGCCGTTTACTATGAAAGCAAAAGCAACGGAGAGGAATCTAGCAGTGTGTGCTGTGCTCTCTGCCTCCCCCTACAGTGCAGTACCCAGCATGGAGATTAAAGTACAGAGCTGCAGCTCCCAATTTTAAAAGGACTGTCTATATCTATATATCTCTATATATATATACACACATATATATCTAGATATACACACACACACATATATATAGATATATATATATATATATATATATATATATATATATACACACACACACACACATTATATATATATATATATATATATATATATATATATATAGATAGATATAGATAGATATTTGTATGCCTCTCTGTGTGTATGTTTATTTATGTGTTTGTGTTTTTAGATATGTATGTTTATATGCACTGGTGAGGCACAGGCAGGCTATATGATGGCCACTGGTAGGCTGCTGGGGACAGTGAGGCTGCATATGATGTGCACTGATGAGGCTGCATTGATCTCTTGTAGCATGTACCCAGGCTCTGACCATCTCCTGTAGCATGTACCCAGTCTCTGACCATCTCCTGTATAAAATTATTTTTAAAAAATAGTCAATTTCGGGATCGGTGCTGTTTCAGTATCGGCTTCAGCAAACAAAAAACCCATTTGGTGCATCCCTAGCACTAGGCTAGGTGTATACGGGCCCAGGGTGACATGCTGGGGAGGTTAGTGAGGGGAAATATGCACGTAGACCACAAAAGAGGTTACAGTATGCAGGAGGACAAAGAGGACATGCATTCACAGCAGATCCAAAAAATGGGAAGGATGGAATACAAAAATATAAATTGAGTTGGAAAACAGGAAGGTGATATTAAAGCAAAAAACTTACACGCATATAGTCCTTCTGCAGGACTTGGATGATGGCACAACATGTTTCAGGAATGATGACTCCCAGAGCCTGCGGAGATATACCAGTGGTAAACTTAATATCCTGGAGACTCCTCCCTGTCGCCAAATAACGCAAGGTGGCTATGAGTCTTTGTTCTGCTGGAATAGAAGCTCTCATGCAGGTGTCCTGCTTCATGATATAGGGGGACAGCAAGGACAATAGTTGCTGAAAGCAGGAGTCGGTCATCCGGAGATAATTACGAAAATCATTTGGATTATTCTCCTGCAGCTCACGCAATAAGGGCATATGGCTAAATTGGTCTCGATTAAGTAGCCAAGTTTTGGACCAAATACTCCTCACCCTACTACTCTGATTATTCCTAGACCGGGCTATAGCAAGAACTCCAAGCCCATAAATAGCACGCTCTCTCCTAGGATCACGCAACATAACTAGTTGGTCAAATCGGTCGGAAACTAACAAGAAACGCACGGAACGAAAAAAACGCGAATCTGCACCGACCAAACGTCCACTAACTCGAAAATAGCAGACGGAGCCCGAAGGGTGACGCCAGAGAATTGAACGTCCTCTTTTGAAGCGCCGTCAGTACGTTGTGACGTCATTACGTTCTTGTTTGTTGTCAAAAAGTCCGACCGTGTGTATGCAATACAAACTTGTGGACCACGCCTTTTGTACAAAAGTCCACGGAAAAGTTTGTACAAAGTCCGACCGTGTGTATGGGGCTTTACAGTGTCTGTAGCTGCTGACTTTAAAAAAAAAATAATTCTGCTGGAACACCCCTTTAATTTCAGAAAGGCTACTGCACTAGGTTTAGTGCTGGGAGCGGGACAAAGATTTGACTTTTTTTTAGAGTAGATTTATTAGCATTAACTGCTGTTGATTGGGACTGTATCTCCACAGGTTTAAGTATTTGTGATAAATCAATATGATCGATGAGATTGGTTGTATCACTTTCCTCTAGGAGAGAAATTAATTGATCTAAAGCTTTTTCTAGTGGAGTCTTATCTGTGCTGGGATATTGTCTTTGATAAAGACTTTTCAGAAGGAGTTTGCGAACAAAAAGTTGCAAATCTTTAAATACTTCAAATTGTTTGGCATTATTATTGGGGCAAAAATGTTGTCCTTTTTTCAGGACTCGAATCTCATCCACTGATAATATATGGGAAGAAAGATTAATTATGTTTAAGTGATTATCGTGTTGTAACAGTGTTATATCAACTATTTGTTCGTGTCAGTGTTGAGAGGGGCTGCATTAGTGCTGGCTAGAATTATCTTTAACCAGTTGAGACCCGCGCTATAGCCGAATGACGGCTACAGCGCGGATCTCCTTTGCCGGGACTACGTCTATTGACGTCGTCCTGTGCACGAGCGGCCTGCGCGCCCCCTGAGGGGCGTGCACGGCGCGCTCTGTGATCGGCGAGTCTATGAGACTCGCCTGATCACCGATCCGAGCAAGGGGTCGATCCCGACCCCTTATCACGTGATCAGCTGTCAGCCAATGACAGCTGATCATGTGATATAACGGAGCCGGTAATCAGCCATTATTCCTCCTCGCGCTGACAGCGCGAGGAGAAAAAAAAAGAGCCGATCACCGGCGGTCGTGATCGGGACACCAGTCCCGATCACGGCCAGCCCTGCCAGTGCCCACCTGCCCCCTGCCCCCTGCTTTGCCACATAAATAAAAAATGTGTCCCCCCTGTCAGTGCCACCCAGCAGTGCCCACAGTGCCACCCAGCAGTGCCCACAATCTGCCTCAACAAAGGTGCTGCACCCCAGTGCCACATATCCGTGCCCAGCAGTGCCGCCCATCAGTGCCCATCAGTGCCACCTATCAGAGCCACCTATCAGTGCCACCTATCAGTGCCCATCAGTCCCATCTATCAGTGGTACCTATCAGTGCCCATCCGTGCCACCCATCCGTGCCACCCATCTGTGCCACCCATCCGTGCCATCTTATCTGTGCCCATCTTTGCCCATCAGTGCCGCCTTATCTGTGCCCACCGGTGCCGCCTTATCTGTGCCTATTAGTGCGGCCTTAACTATGCCTATCAGTGCCCACCAGTGCAGCCTATCAGTGCCCACCAATGCAGCCTATCAGTGCCCACCAGTGCAGCCTATCAGTGCCGCCTCATCAGCGCACTTCAATGAAGGAGAAAAATGACCTGTTTGCAAAATTTTATAACAAACTATTAAACATGATTTTTTATTTTTTATTTTTTTTTGCATCTTTTTTTGTTTGTTTAGCAAAAAATAAAACTCCCAGCTGTAATTAAATACCACCAAAAGAAAGCTCTATTTGTGGGAAAAAAATGATAAAAATTTCATTTGGGTACAGTGTTGTATGCCCGCGCAATTGTCATTCAAAGTGCATTAGTGGTGAAAGCTGAAAATTGGTATGGGACTGAGGGGGGTTTAAGTGCCCAGTAAGCAAGTGGTTAAAAAAGTAAAGTCAATGTGTACTCCTTTAGCTTGACACCACAAAAGTGAGTACACACCTTACATTTTTAATTTTTTTTAAATATTTTATTACATCTTTTCATGTAGCAACACTGAAGAAATTACACTTTGCTACAATGTAAAGTAGTGAGTGTGCATCTTGTATAACAGTGTGAATTTGCTGTCCCATGAAAATAACTCAACACATAGCCATTAATGTCTAAACCGCTGTCTCAGGAGTGAATGGGGAGCAGGTGTATTAAATTTGGTGTTATCGCTATCACTCTGTCATAATGGTTGCTGGAAGTTCAACATGGCACCTCATGGCAAAGAACTCTCTGAGGAGCTGAAAAAAAAAATGTTGCTCTAGGCTATAGGCAGTTTGCCAGGATCCTCAAACTGAGCTACAGCACAGTGGCCAAGGCCATACAGTGATTTAACAAGACAGGTTCCAGTCAGAACAGGCTTTGTCATGGTCGACCAAAGAAGCTGAGTGTACATGCTCAGCATCATATTCAGAGGTTGTCTTTGGGAAATAGACGTATAAGTGCTGCCAGCATTGCTGCAGAGTGAAAACCCCCCTGTTCGGTTCGCACCAGAACATGTGAACAGGCAAAAAATTTGTTTGAACACGCGAATGCTGTTAAAATCTATGGGACACGACCATGAATAATCAAAAGTGCTAATTTTAAAGGATTAAAATCCATACCAGACCTGAAGGGAGTAGTTTTAAATGACTTTTCTTCCTTTAGAAATGTAATTTTGCTGTCAGACTGTTCTAAACACGGGAAACATGCGCCCCTTTACAGGCATACTATAGACACCCCCCAGGTACAAAATTTTAAGGAATATTACACTTTAAATATTTCCCTGCTCCAGAGAAAACTTTTTTTTAGCATTGATACATGTCCCCTGGGGCAGGACCCAGGTCCCCAAAAACTTTTTATGACTATACCATGCATATAAGCCTTTAAAATTAGCACTTTTGATTTTTCCCATAGACTTTTAAAGGGTGCTCCACGGCTTTCGAATTTGCCGCAAACACCCAAAATTGTTTGCGAACTGGCGAACAGCCAATGTTCAAGTCAAACATGAGATCGACTCGAACATAAAGCTCATCCCTGCTGCAGAGGACGAAGGGGTGGTGCCTGTCAGTACTCAACCACACTGCATCAAATTGGTCTGCATGGCTGTCGTCCCAGAAGGAAGCCTCATCTAAAGATGATACACAAAGCCCGGAAACAGTTTGCTGAAGACAAGCAGACTAAGGACATGGATTACTTGAAACACGTCCTGTGGTCTGATGAGACCAAGATAAAGGTATTTGGTCCAGATGGTGTCAAGCGTGTGTGGCGGCAAACAGGTGAGGAGTACAAAGACAAAGTGTGTCTTGCCTACAGTCAAGCATGGTGGTGGGAGTATTATGGTCTGAGTGCTGCTGGCACTGGGGAGCTATGGTTCATTGAGGGAACCATGAATGTAGACATGTACTGTGACATGCTGAAGCAGAGCATGATCCCCTCCCTTCAGAGACTGGGCCGCAGGTCAGTATTCCAACATGATAATGACCCCAAACAAACCTCCAAGACGACTATTGCCTTGCTAAAGAAGCTGATGGTAAAGGTTATGGACTGGCCCAGCATGTCTCCAGACCCAAACCCTATTGAGCATCTGTGGGGAATCCTCAAACGGAAGGTGGAGGAGCGAAAGGTCTCTAAAGCCGCGTACACACGGGCGGACTGTATGGCCTACTTAGTCCGTCATACAATCCGACGGACAGTCCGTCATACTTTCGAATGAACGGACTTGACCACACACGGATGCACAAACAGTCCGTCGAAAGCTTGCGCGATGACGTGTACAGCACGTATGACGGGACTAGAAATAGGAAGTCCAATACACAGCAATGCACCCTTCCACCGTGTAAATCCTTTCTGAGCATGCGCCATTCTTAGTCCGTCGAACTAGCCTACTGACTAGCGGATTGTCCGCTGAAACCAAAGTATGACGGACGGAATTTTGAAAAATCCAAAATACTTAGTACGCCAGACTGCACGCTGAAAAAGTCCGCTGAAGCCCACACACGAGCGGACTGTCCGCTGAAATGTGTTTCGACGGACTAAGTAGCCCATACAGTCCGCCCGTGTGTACGCGGCATAACATTCACCAGCTCCACAATGTCATTATGGAGGAGTGGAAGAGGACTCTAGTGGTAACCTGTGAAGCTCTGGTGAGCTCCATGTCCAAGAGGGTTAAGGCAGTGCTGGAAAATACTGTAAGGGTCAAATAAATGTGATAGTAACTGTATGCGCAATACAAAAGATGCATACAATAATTGGACAATTATAGCTGACTGAGTATTAAGTCCATGGTACTCAAACTGGCAGTCCAACAGTTAAAAAGTTATGTGGCAGTGCAGGGGTTTAAAACAAAGTATAATGGCTGATCAGAAAGGCGGCTGCTTTCCTCAGAGAGCTGGCTCTGTAGTAAGCAAGAGAATGGTAAAAAGGGAAGCGCCACCTGAGTGCAGTATTAAAATGTATGTTTAATGACACAACATATGATTACACTTACAAGAAAACAAAGATAAAAAGTAGGGTTGCCACCTTTTTTTCAAGCCAAACCCGAACACAGCGGCGCACAGCAATTTTATTTTTAAGGGGGAACACTGTGGACTCTGGTGTAAAAGTGTTCCCAGAATTGCCCCTTAAATTAGGGTCCTTAACTGGTTGCCGACCGCCGGCCGTCAAATGATGGCCAGGTGGCGCACCTATTGTGGCGGGAGGACGTCATATGACGTCCTCCCGTTTAAACAGGGAATGCGCGCGATCGTGCGCGCGCATCCCTGTTTCTTCGGTGGCGGCGTGTCACGGAGACACCGCTCTCCACCGAAGGGGGTGAACAGCCATTCGTTATGGCTGTTTACCATGTGATCGGCCGTGATGAAGTCACGGCCAATCACAGATGGTCACACCCCGAACGTGCACGGCGCATGCGCACGATAGCTGCGCGTGCACGTCGGTGGCGGCGTGTTCCCCGGGAACACTGCTCGTCACCGACGCTGGTAAACAGCCATTGGCCGGCTGTTTACCCACGTGATCGGCTGTGATCCTTTCACAGCCGATCACTAAAATGTAAACAAACCGCGGTAACGGGATGTTACCGGGTTCTCCTCCTCACACACCGATCGTGTGTGAGGAGGAGATTGCGGTAACATCTCGTTACCGCATACAGTGTACACCAATCACACTGATTGCCCCCCCCCCCCCCAATAAAGAGGACCTGTCACCACCCCTCATAGTACCTGTCAATCACAGTCCATCAGAGTACCTGTCACAGTCCATCAGAGTATTTGAGTACCTGTCCCAGCCCATCAGAGTACCCGAGTACCTGTCACAGCCCATCAGAGTACCCGAGTACCTGTCCCAGCCCATCAGAGTACCCGAGTACCTGTCCCAGCCCATCAGAGTACCCGAGTCCCTGTCCCAGCCCATCTGAGTACCCGAGTCCCTGTCCCAGCCCATCTGAGTACCCGAGTACCTGTCCCAGCCCATCAGAGTATCCGAGTACCTGTCCCAGCCCATCAGAGTACCCGAGTACCTGTCCCAGCCCATCTGAGTACCCGAGTACCTGTCCCAGCCCATCAGAGTACCCGAGTACCTGTCCCAGCCCATCAGAGTACCCGAGTACCTGTCCCAGCCCATCAGAGTACCCGAGTACCTGTCACAGCTCATCAGAGTACCCGAGTACCTGTCACAGTTCATCTGAGTACCCGAGTACCTGTCCCAGCCCATCTGAGTACCCGAGTCCCTGTCCCAGCCCATCTGAGTACCCGAGTACCTGTCCCAGCCCATCAGAGTATCCGAGTACCTGTCCCAGCCCATCAGAGTACCCGAGTACCTGTCCCAGCCCATCTGAGTACCCGAGTACCTGTCCCAGCCCATCAGAGTACCCGAGTACCTGTCCCAGCCCATCAGAGTACCCGAGTACCTGTCCCAGCCCATCAGAGTACCCGAGTACCTGTCACAGCTCATCAGAGTACCCGAGTACCTGTCACAGTTCATCTGAGTACCCGAGTACCTGTCCCAGCCCATCTGAGTACCCGAGTACCTGTCCCAGCCCATCTGAGTACCCGAGTACCTGTCCCAGCCCATCTGAGTACCCGAGTACCTGTCCCAGCCCATCTGAGTACCCGAGTACCTGTCACAGTTCATCTGAGTACCCGAGTACCTGTCCCAGCCCATCTGAGTACCCGAGTACCTGTCCCAGCCCATCAGAGAACCCGAGTACCTGTCCCGTCCCATCTGAGTACCCGAGTACCTGTCCCGTCCCATCTGAGTACCCGAGTACCTGTCCCGGCCCATCTGAGTACCCGAGTACCTGTCCCGGCCCATCTGAGTACCCGAGTACCTGTCCCGGCCCATCTGAGTACCCGAGGACCTGTCCCGGCCCATCTGAGTACCCGAGTACCTGTCCCGGCCCATCTGAGTATCTGTCACGGCACATCAGGGTACCCGAGTACCTGTCACGGCCCATCAGGGTACCCGAGTACCTGTCACAGCCCATCAGGGTACCCGAGTACCTGTCACGGCCCATCAGGGTACCCGAGTACCTGTCACAGCCCATCTGAGTACCCGAGTACCTGTCACAGTCCATATGAGTACCTGTCACCGCCCTTCAGAGTACCCAAATACCAGTCACCAAACCATCAGAGTACCTGAGTACTTGTCACCAGGCCATCAGAGTACCCGAGTACCTGTCACCGTCCATCAGAGTACCCGAGTACCTGTCACAGTCCATTAGAGTACCCGAGTACCTGTCACAGTCCATTAGAGTACCGAGTACCTGTCATAGTCCATTAGAGTACCGAGTACCTGTCACAGTCCATTAGAGTACCGAGTACCTGTCACAGTCCATTAGAGTACCGAGTACCTGTCACAGTCCATCAGGGTACCCGAGTACCTGTCACAGTCCATCAGGGTACCCGAGTACCTGTCACAGTCCATCAGGGTACCCGAGTACCTGTGACAGTCCATCTGTGTACCCGAGTACCTGTCACAGTCCATCTGAGTACCCGAGTACCTGTCACAGTTCATCTGAGTACCCGAGTATCTGTCAAAGTCCATATGAGTACCTGTCACCGCCCTTCAGAGTACCCAAATACCAGTCACCAAACCATCAAAGTACCTGTCACCAGGCCATCAGAGTACCTGAGTACTTTTCACCAGGCCATCAGAGTACCTGAGTACTTGTCACCAGGCCATCAGAGTACCCGAGTACCTGTCACCAGGCCATCAGAGTACCCGAGTACCTGTCCCCAGGCCATCAGAGTACCCGAGTACCTATCACCAGGCCATCAGAGTACCCGAGCACCTGTCACCAGGCCATCAGAGTACCCGAGTACCTGTCACCAGGCCATCAGAGTACCCGAGTACCTGTCACCAGGCCATCAGAGTACCCGAGTACCTGTCACCAGGCCATCAGAGTACCCGAGTACCTGTCACCAGGCCATCAGAGTACTCGAGTACCTGTCACCAGGCCATCAGAGTACTCGAGTACCTGTCATCAGGCCATCAGAGTACCCGAGTACCTGTCACCAGGCCATCAGAGTACCTGAGTACCTGTCACCAGGCCATCAGAGTACCCGAGTACCTGTCACCAGCCCATCAGAGTACCCGAGTACCTATTTGCAGCCCATGTCTCATAGAATATACGTTGGGGTGTTTGCTTTCCAAAATGGGGTAATTTTGTGGGTAATTTCACTGTCCTGGTGGTCCAGGACCTTCAAAAGTGTGATGGGTAGGAATGAAATGAAATGTGTCATTTATGCTCCTAGAACGCCTGAACGTACTACATCAATGTTAGTGCTCTGTATGTGGCCAGGCTGTGTAAAAGTCTCACACACGTGGTATCACCGTACTCGGGAAGAGTAGCAGAATGTATTTTGGGGTGTAATTTTTGCTATATACATGCTATGTGTTAGAAATATCTTATAAATTGACAATTTTGTGTAAAAAAAAAAAGTGTTTTAATTTTTTTCCACATATTCCAAAAACTTCTGGAAAAAAATTAACCATTCAAAAGACTCATTATGCCTCACAGATTATATGTTGGGGTGTCTGCTTTCCAAAATGGGGTCATTTTATGGGAAATTCCATTGTCCTGGTACTCCAGGGACTTCAAAAGTGTAATAGGTGGTTGAGAAATGAGATGCGTCATTTTTGCTCGTAGAACGTCTGAAGGTACTACATCAATGTTGGTGCTCTGTATGTGGCCAGGCTGTGTAAAAGTCTCACACATGTGGTATTGCCGTACTCGGGATAAGTAGCAGAATGTATTTTGGGGTGTAATTTGTTGTATGCATATGCTGTGTGTGAGAAATAACCTGATAATATGACAATTTAGTAAAAAAAAAAAAAATAAAAAAAATAAAAAATCTTCATTTTGCAAAGAATTGTGGGAAAAAATGACAACTTAAAAAAACTCACCATGCTACTTACTTAATACCTTGGGATGTCTACTTTGTAAAAAGGGGTCATTTGGGGGGTATTTGTACTTTCCTGACTTGTTAGTGTCTCAAGAAATGAGATACACCTGATGTACTGAAGGCCTCATCAGAAGTGATCAATTTTCAGTGATTGGCACCATAGTTTGTAGACTCTATAACTTTCACAAAGACCAAATAATATATACTAATGTGGGTTATTTTTACCAAAGATATGTAGCAGTATAAATTTTAGCCAAAATTTATGTAGAAAAATTACTAATTAGCAAAAATTTATGACAGAAACCAATAAAAATGCATTTTTTTCACAAAATTTACGTTTTATTTTATTTATAGCACAAAAAATAAAAAACCCACTAGTGATTAAATACCACTAAAAGAAATCTCTATTTGTGTGGAAAAAAGGACGCAAGTTTCATATGGATACAGTGTTGGATGACTGAGTAATTGTCATTCAAACTGTGAGAGCGCTGAAAGCTGAAAATTGGTCTGGTCAGGAAGGGGGTATAACTGCACTGTATTGAGGTGGTTAAAGCCCCCCTTACATCAGAGTCCACAGGGCACCCCTTACCTTAGTGTTACTTGCTTGGAGGCAGGAGAGAGAAGGGAGGGAGGAGGGAGACTTCAGTTATAGACATTGGATGGTGAGCTCACTCACTCGAGGATGGAGTCTCAGGCATCCACACCTTCCATGCACCATGTATCCGAGCTCAGTTTCTGAGCTTCAAACTTCCAGCCCACACATCCCTTTCCTGAGGCACAGAAGTGGGCAGACAGAGGGGTAAGGTGGTAAGGGTTAGGAGCAGGTGAAGCCCTCTCTCCTGTCCCTGTATGGGGGTGGGGCCCATGTGCACACCTGTGTACTTGCCATTTGTTGTACTTGATAACTTCGGGAGCCACAGTCCATTCTGCACATTGTGTCCGGGTTTCAGATGGTCTGAAACTTGGACACATGATTCAAAACCCGAACTGTCCGGGTGAATCCTGGACAGGTGGAAACCCTAATAAAAAGGCTCATCTGTTATTCAGTGGTCCATGGAGATTTCCTCAATTCCCAATCCGGGTGAGGCTGCAGAGATGTGAGGCTGCAGATGATTGACTATCGGCAGAGAGTACTTCCTGTGGCTATCTGGAAGATGCTGGGGCCGGAATGGAACACTTCCGGGGGAAACTGGGATGTAGGGGCACTAGGGAGCATGGCATAGGTATTAGTATCAGAGAGTAGTCTTCGTGATTCAAGGATGTAATCATCCTTCTCCTGAATCACTATACTACCCCCTTTATCTGCAGGTTTGATGACAATAGAGTCATTCTGGGTCAATTGTTCTAATGCTTTGTGTTCTAATGGGGAAATGTTTGATTTGCTATGAGTGTGCTTGGTGTCTGTATTGCACATATTGATAAAGTCTGAATAAACAACCTGATAAAAGGTCTGTAGATAGGGACCGTTGTTATGTGTTGGATTAAAAATAGATTTTGGGCGTAATGTGGTATATCTGACTGGGGGTGAAGTAGAGCAATGTTGGGTGAGCCATTCAAGGTCGGCATTATACAGTTCTTCAAGGTGGGCAAGTGCAGGTCTGCTGTTTCATCAAGTGAATCATGGTCTGTGGCACATAGGACTGGGTTTGTGACATTAGAGGTGGGAGCCTGTTTGGACAATTGGATATTGAAGTACCTTTGAAGGGTAAGATCTCTATTGAATTTATTGAGGTCTTTGGATAATGTAACACTATTGGGTTGCATTTTAGGGGCAAAGGAGAGATATATCGTATGCGGTTAGTTCAGTTTTTGATAGATTATAAATCTTTATAGTTTCTGCATCTTTCAGGACCTTTGTCCCCCCCCCCCCCCGCCCCGTCCTCTATTCCGTGTTTTCTTTTGGTGAGGACCGGCGGGGGGGGGGGGGGGGGGTGCGGTAAATTCTAAAAAATCATTATCTAAACTGGTGTTCGAAATGCTACTGATGGCTACGATCTTAGGGAATTTTGGTTTTTGCAACTGTGCAAGAGGAAGGTTGTCTATCCAAGCTAATGGTTGCTGTTCATTAACTGTTTCGGGGTGGATGCTTGATGGTTTATGTGGGTCATTGCTAGGATCAAATTCTTGATTGAATATAAGTGATTAGGTATGTTGGGAAGCACTCGTGCAGTCTGTTCCTTGGGTAGGGACAGATTACGGTATGGAATTATCATTGGTAAAAGATGTTTGTACCTGAGTTGGAACTGTAGGAGCTTTTTTTGGTCTGTTCCTAAAGCATTTGGGTTTAGGAGTAGATGGCTTGGGTCTAATGCGAGGTTGAGGGGTGTGCCAGGGCAACTGCCAGGGTTTGAATGTATACTGGGATGGATGTGGCGACATAGGTATCTATATGTGTGCGGCGCACAATAATGCGCAGACACATATATTCTTAATATATTATGTACCCTTGTGCCTCTTCTAATATGAATGCCCTACCTTCCTTTTAAAAAAATCATATATATATAGATACACATGCCCTACGTTCAAACCTCAAGTATATGAAAAACACGATAGGAATATATTTTTATCTATATATGTACATATGTGTTTCTTAACATGTGTACATTTCTTCTCCACATGGGTATATACGTATTTACTTTTATTTATTCCAGGTGCTTGTGTGGCACTGACAATTTGTACAGCATGTGCATTCACATTGGTCCCTGCCCTTGGGGGGTCCCCGACACACATTCATACATGCTGGGGACAGTCTGCACATGATCCAGTTGGCCTACTGGCGTGTCTTTGGAGAGTGGGAGGAAACCAGGGTAGCCAGCGGAGACTCATGCATGCACAGGGTGAATGTGCAGATTCTATGCGGGTGGTGTCACGGTTGGGATTCGAACTGGCAGCCCTTCTTGCTGCTGGGTCGGAGTGCTATCCACTACACCACTGTGCTGCCTGTATGTATAGATATGTGTTTTATTATGCACATATATATATATATATATATATATATACATATCTAAATAGGGTATTTTTAACTTAGAGATATACTTTTTGCTATATATATATATATATATATATATATATATATATCCCCTATTTTATGTCCATTTGTCATTCAAGCGCACTTATCAGTGTGGCCATAATATTAATCCATGATAGACTAGGGCCAAGCTATTATTTGTATGCCACAGTTTGACTATTTGCACACCATATAACTTTTTATATTTTATATTGTCTTTTACCAATCCATCCCCCTCTCAGTTGCTGCCTATATATGTGTTCCTCCAAATATTATTCAGCAGTGTGCTGTTTTAATCTACGCTGGGACCTGTTGTCCCACAGCACAGGCATATAAATACCACACTACTGACACTTCCTTTCCAGGCCTATTGAAGGAGCAGCTGCTCTGAGCGCATAGCCTATTCACCCATACAGCACCAACTTGTCTCCTTGTTGGAAGCCCTCCCCCAGAAGTGTTCCATTCCAGCCCCAGCATCTTCCTGATGGCCACAGGAAGTGCTCTCTGCTGATAGTCATTCATCTGCAGCCTCACATCTCTGCAGCGTCACCCGGATTGGGAATTGAGGAAATCTCCATGAGCCACTGAATAACAGATGAGCCTTCTTATCTATGTTACCTTATAAGTGTAATCATACGTTGTGTCATTAAAACATACATTTTAATACTGCACTCAGGTGGCTCTTCCCTTTTTACCCTTCTCTGGAAAATAATGGTGGCCATACAAAATATTAACACTTTGGGCCCAATTTGGACATTTTCACTTAGGGGTGTGCTCATTTTTGTTGCCAGCGATTTAGATATTAATGGCTGTGTGTTGAGTTATTTTAAGGGGACAGCAAATGTACACTGTTATACAAACTGTATACTAACTACTTTACATTGTAGCAAAGTGTAATTTCTTCAGTATTGTCACATGAAAAGATATAATTATTTACAAAAATGTGAGGCGTGTACTCACTTTTGTGAGATACTGTGTGTGTGTGTGTGTGTGTGTGTGTGTGTGTGTGTGTGTGTGTGTGTATATATAATGAAGGGCTTACATACAGGAGAATGCTCAAGAGATGTGTACTCATGAATATGCATGAGGCGATGCACAAGGCTCTTAAGCCTGGTACACACGTTGAGATTATTGGAAGAATATTTTGTTTGTTTTTTGTTGTGTAATAACGAATATGAAGAGGTTACTTAAAGTACAAAAATTCTTGCATGACAGAATACAACTTCGGAATTGGTGTAATGTGTTGAATTGTTTTGTAATGTATTCGTTCATTTCCGAGCTGGCATAGTCTTGAAAAAACTGTACTAAGTAAATGAAAATCAGATGTTGCGTTTACTTATGATAAAGAATTTGTAGCCTGCACCTTCAGTTTTTTACGTCCAAAAAGTCGGAATCAGTTGAAAGCACTATACTAACAATCAGAAAATCGGCCGATCGTTCGCCATACAAAATTTTACTTGCGATTTTCTTATTGTCTGTACAGGCCTTAAGACCCAAAGGAATCCATGAGCATCTATGCACCTATGATATTCCTACTTGACAGGAACATGTCACTATTTCTAGGCCTACAGTACTTCTCCCACACAAGTGGGACCTCCCAAATCTCGACAAGGCTTTCTCTAATGAAACTTAGGCTCTCTCAAAATGGTACTTAACCACTTGACCACTGGGCACTTAAACACCCTTAATAACCAGACCAATTTTCAGCTTTTGGTGCTCTCACATTTTGAATGACAATTACTCAGTCATGCAACACTGGACCTATATGAAATTTTTGTCCTTTTTTTCACACAAATAGAGCTTTCTTTTGGTGGTATTTAATCACCTCTCATTTTTTTTTGTGCTATAAAAGAAAAAAGACCGAAAATTCTGCGAAAAAATGAATTTTCTTTGTTTCTGTTATAAAATTTAGCAGATTAGTAATTTTTTCTTCATAAATTTTGGCCAAAATTTATACTACTACATATCTTTGGTAAAAATAAGTACAAATTGGTGGATATTATTTGGTCTTTGTGAAAGTTATAGAGTCCACAAGCTATGGTGCCAATATCTGAAAATTGATCACACCTGAAGGACTGACGGCCTATTTCAATTCTTGAGACTCTAACATGCCAGAAAAGTACAAATATCCCCCAAATGACCCCTTTTTGGAATGAAGACATTCCATTGTATTTAGTAAGAGGCATGATGAGTTTTTTGAAGTTGTCATTTTTTCCCACAATTCTTTGCAAAATCACGATTTTTTTTCCCCCCCACAAACTTGTCATATTATCAGGTTATTTCTCACACACAGCATATGCATACCACAAATTACACCCCAAAACACATTCTGCTATTACTCCCGAGTACGGTGATACCACATGTGTGAGACTTTTACACAGTGTGGCCACATACAGAGGCCCAATATGCAGGGAGCGCCATCAGGCGTTCTGGAGCACCCAGGACAATTCTGACATTTCTCTCCTACATGTAAAAATCATCATTTATTTGCTAGAAAATTACAGAGAACCCCAAAACATTATATATATTTTTTTTAGCAAAGACCCTGGAGAATACAATGGTGGTCGTTGCAAATTTTTATCTCACACGGTATTTGCGCAGCAATTTTTTGAACGCGTTTTTTTGGGGGGAAAAACAGTTTTGTGCTTAAAAAAAACAAAAAAAACAGTAAAGTTAGCCCAATTTTTGCATAAAGTGAAAGATGAAGTTATGCTGAGTAAATAGATATCGAACATGTCACTCTTCAAAATTGCACATGCCTGTGGAATGGCGCCAAACCTTGTTACTTAAAAAATCCCCATAGGCGACGCTTTAAATTTTTTTTACTGGTTACATGTTTTGAGTTGCAGAGGAGGTCTAGGGCTAGAATTATTGTTCTCGCTCTAACGTTCGCGGCGATACCTCACATGTGTGGTTTGAACACCGTTTTCATATGTGGGTGGGGCTTACGTATGCGTTCGCTTCTGCATGCGAGGACAGGGGCGCTTTAAATTTTTTATTTTTTTTTATTGTTCATTTTACTTAATTTATTTTAGTTTGACATTTTTTTCCCCAAAAATAAATTTTTGATCACTTTTATTCCTATTACAAGGAATGTAAACATCCCTTGTAATAGGAATATGGGGTGACAGGTCCTCTTTACAGTGAAATCTGGGGGTCAATATGACCCCACATCTCCCCTCTAGGCTGGGAAGCCTGAAATAAAAAAAAAGGAAAAAAAAAAGATTCTGGCTTTGATCGTACTGGCGAGTTGGTAGAATCACCGGAGGGCGGTGAGGGGTGGGGGGGGCGTATATGGCTGGGTATTGCAGGGTATCACCGAGTATGGCTGGGTATCTCCGAGTATGGCTGGGTATGGCAATTTATGGCAGGGTATTGCAGAGTATTGGCGGGGTATTGGCGGGGTATTGACGGGGTATTGGCGGGTATTGGCGGGGTATTGCAGAGTATTGGGGAGTATTGCAGAGTATTGGGGGGTACTGCAGAGTAATGGCAGGGTACTGCAGAGTATTGGGGGGTACTTCAGAGTAATGGCAGGGCACTGCAGAGTAATGGCAGGGTACTGCAGAGTATTGGGGGGTACTGCAGAGTAATGGCAGGGTACTGCAGAGTATTGGGGGGTACTGCAGAGTAATGACGGGTACTGCAGAGTATTGGGGGTACTGCAGAGTATTGGGGGTACTGCAGAGTAATGGCAGGGTACTGCAGAGTAATGGGGAGTACTGCAGAGTAATGGCAGGGTACTGCAGAGTAATGGGGGGTACTGCAGAGTAATGGCAGGGTACTGCAGAGTATTGCAGGGTATTGCAGAGTATTGGCAGGGAATTGAGGGGTTAAATTCGGTGAGCAGCGATGTGGGCACTGCAGATGCAGCCCACAGCGCTACTAACACCGATCTCTTTCCCCTCCGCTGTACCGATCGGTACAGAGAGGGGGATGGAGGAACGCCGGTTTGTTTACAAGTGATCCCTCCATCATTTGACGGAGTGATCACGTGGTAAACGGCCGCGACGAGCTGTGATCCGTGATCCGTGATGCGCCGGGTCCACTGGACCCGGCAGTCACGGATGATCTTGAGAGCAGAATTCTGGGAGGCCGTTAATTAACGGCCTCTCAGAGTTAAACAACCGCCTTGAAGCCGTTAATTGGCAATGGGCGGTTGTTAAGTGGTTAAAGTCGACATCAGGGGATACATTGGTAGTATCTACTCAGTTTACTACTCAGTAGTAAAAACAGTGGTCATGTTACAGCTGTGTTTATCACAGAGTGTTGTTTCTTAGATTAACATAGGCTACACCAACATCTGTCTACATGCAGTGCCACATTACACAGCATTTTCAGGATTTAGATTCAATTGCCTTGAATAAAATTAATTGCAGAGATCAAGTCCTATTAAAGTTCTGTTGCTGGCAGGTTGGCGTAGAGTGGAACCACAGTGGATATTAGGGGTGTTGAATTTAATCGCAGCATTGATGCATCGCGATTCAGCTGTCTGCGATTCAGCATCGATGCTGCGACCAAAATAATAGATTTTTGTATGACGTCATCCGCGCTGTGCTGTGCCACTCCAAATGGAGCCGAAGTGAGTTGTAGGCACTAGCCGCACCCTCTTCTTTTCCTGCCCCCCGCTGACGTCATCCACAGCCACCCGGCATTGCCGTGTGTTACATAGTAGGTGAGGTTGAAAAAAGACACAAGTCCATCAAGTCCAACCTATGTGTGGGATTATATGTTAGTATTACATTGCATATACCTGTATGTTGGTCTCATTCAGGTGCTTATCTAATAGCTTTTTGAAACTATCAATGCTCCCCGCTGAGACCACCGCCTGTGGAAGGGTATTCCACATCCTTGCCACTCTTATGCCTTGTACACACGGTCGGACATTCCGACCACAAAATTCATTGGATTTTGTCCGAAACTTGTGTTGCATACACACGATCGAACAAAGTTGTCGGAAAATCCGATCGTCAAGAACGCGATGATGTACAACGGGGCTATAAAAGGGAAGTTCAACACCACATGGGCTCCTTCTGCTGATCTCATGTTTATCGCGTGTTAGTGGAAGTTTGGTTAGAGACGATTCATGCTTTTCAGACTTGTGCTTCAGATCGTTACTGCTCTACAGTTTGTGCTTGTCGGTGCATTTTCGGTGCAACTTTCAAAAACATTGTACTTTAAGTGGGCAAATGAACAATGTTTACTACGAACGATTGTTGAACCCATGAACCCCAAAATTCTTCTGTAGACTCTTCACAACTTTAGTCATGATCTTGGCCTTTCTGATATTTGGGTTTGGGTAAGGTCCATACTTCCCATCATAGTGGTTTCTCTTTAACCACTTCCCGACCGCCGCACGACGATGTACGTCGACAGAATGGCACGGGCAGGCATAAGGGCTTACATGTACGTCCTTGCCTGCCCGCGGGTCGGGGGCCCGATCGGGCCCCCGCCCGGTGCCTGCGGTGGTCGTTATTCGTTCGGGAGCGATCCCGGACGAGGGGACGGCCATTCATTCATGGCCACCCCCTCGCGATCGCTCCCGACGAATGAAAATGCTCCGTGACATCACTTCCTCTCCTGTAATGTAAACACAGGAGAGGAAGTGATGTAATCTCTCCTCCGTGTCGGTATTTTTTGTTCCGACACAGAGGAGAGAGGATCGGTGAGGTGCACCAACACGACACTACACAGTAGAACATGCCAGGCACACTCACACCCCCCCGATCACCCCCCCAATTACCCCTGCCCCCCAGTCACAGTGACACCAATGTCATTTTTTTTTTTTTTTTGCATTGGTGTCATTTGTGACTGTAATAACTGTTAGGGCAGTTAGGGTTAGCCCCCTTTAGTTCTAATGTACCCCCCTAACCCCCCCAATAAAGGTTTAACCCCGTGATCACCCCCCGTCGCCAGTGTCACTAAGGCTGGGTTCACATTGCAGCGGTTTATGAGAACGAATGTGATTCGCACCGCACTGCAGTGCAAATCACATCCGATCTCTGTGAGATTCGAGTTCAGCCATACAGATAGTATGGCTGAATTCGCATCGCACCCGCCGCACCCGCCGCAAATTCGCACGGGACCCTTTTTTTGGCCCGCAGCAGAATCGGATCGCATGGGTGTTCACACCATGCGATCCGAGTTTGCAGATCGCACTGCGATATGCGAACTGATCTGGGGGTGTCATTAACATTTCACTGACACTCCCAGCAGTTCGCATAGGGCAGTGTGAACTGCCGCCGGGAGGCATGCGATGCGGGAACCCGCCGCGGATTCGTGGCGTTCCCGCATCGCTCCAGTGTGAACCCAGCCTAATAAGCGATCGTTTTTCTGATCGCTGTATTAGTGTCACAGGTGATGCTAGTTAGGCAGGTAGGTATTTAGGTTCGCCGCAGCTTTTTATAGCGCCAGGGACCCCCATATACTACCGCATAAAGCCCCCTGATTGCCCCCTAGTTAACCCTTTCACCAGTGATCACCATATAACTGTTACAGGTGACGCTGGTTGGTTAGTTATTTTTTTATAGTTTCAGGGCACCCGCCATTTATTACCTAATAAAGGTTTAACCCCCTGATCACCCGGCGGGTGTCATTTGTGACTGTAATAACTGTTAGGGCAGTTAGGGTTAGCCCTCTTTAGTTCTAAGGTACCCCCCTAACCCCCCAATAAAGGTTTAACCCCGTGATCACCCCCCGTCGCCAGTGTCACTAAGGCTGGGTTCACATTGCAGCGGTTTATGAGAACGGATGTGATTCGCACCGCACTGCAGTGCAAATCACATCCGATCTCTGTGCGATTCGAGTTCAGCCATACAGATAGTATGGCTGAATTCGTGTCGCACCCGCCGCACCCGCCGCAAATTCGCACGGGACCCTTTTTTTGGCCCGCAGCAGAATCGGATCGCATGGGTGTTCACACCATGCGATCCGAGTTTGCAGATCGCACTGCGATATGCGAACTGATCTGGGGGTGTCATTAACATTTCACTGACACTCCCAGCAGTTCGCATAGGGCAGTGTGAACTGCCGCCGGGAGGCATGCGATGCGGGAACCCGCCGCGGATTCGTGGCGTTCCCGCATCGCTCCAGTGTGAACCCAGCCTAATAAGCGATCGTTTTTCTGATCGCTGTATTAGTGTCACAGGTGACGCTAGTTAGGCAGGTAGGTATTTAGGTTCGCCGCAGCTTTTTATAGCGCCAGGGACCCCCATATACTACCGCATAAAGCCCCCTGATTGCCCCCTAGTTAACCCTTTCACCAGTGATCACCATATAACTGTTACAGGTGACGCTGGTTGGTTAGTTATTTTTTTATAGTTTCAGGGCACCCGCCATTTATTACCTAGTCTCACTAGTGTACCCCTAAATTTAGTGGTGTCTACTTTCCAAAATGGGGTCATTTGGGGGGGGGTTTGTGCCATCTTGGCATTTTATGGCCTTCAAAACTGTAACGCCCTTAGAAAGCCTGAAGGCGGTGCTTGGTTTTCGGGGCCCCGTACGCGGCTAGGCTCCCAAAAAGTCCCACATATGTGGTATCCCCGTACTCAGGAGAAGCAGCAGAATTTATTTTGGGGTGTCATTTCACATATGCCCATGGCATGCGTGAGCAATATATCATTTAGTGACAACTTTGTGAAAAAAAAAAAAAAAAAAAAAGTTTGTAATTTTCCCGCAACTTTTGGCAAAATATAAAATATTCCATGGACTCAACATGCCTCTCAGCTAATAGCTTGGGGTGTCTACTTTCTAAAATGGGGTCATTTGTGGGGGTTTTGTGCCATCTTGGCATTTTATGGCCTTCAAAACTGTAATAGGTAGTGAGGAGTGAAGTCAAATATTTACGCCCTTAGAAAACCTGAAGGCGGTTCTTGGTTTTCGGGGCCCCGTACGCGGCTAGGCTCCCAAAAAGTCCCACATATGTGGTATCCCCGTACTCAGGAGAAGCAGCAGAATTTATTTTGGGGTGTCATTTCACATATGCCCATGGCATGTGTGAGCAATATATCATTTAGTGACAACTTTGTGAAAAAAAAATAAAAAGAAATTAAAGTTTGTAATTTTCCCGCAACTTGTGGCAAAATATAAAATATTCCATGGACTCAAAATGCCTCTCAGCAAATAGCTTGGGGTGTCTACTTTCTAAAATGGGGTCATTTGTGGGGGTTTTGTGCCATCTTGGCATTTTATGGCCTTCAAAACTGTAATAGGTAGTGAGAAGTGAAATCAAAAATTTACGCCCTTAGAAAGCCTGAAGGCGGTGCTTGGTTTTCGCGGCCCCGTACGCGGCTAGGCTCCCAAAAAGTCCCACATATGTGGTATCCCCGTACTCAGGAGAAGCAGCAGAATTTTGGGGTGTCATTTCACATATGCCCATAGCATGTGTGAGCAATATATCATTTAGTGACAACTTTGTGTAAAAAAAAAAAAAATATTATTTTTTGTCATTATTCAATCGCTTGAGGCAAAAAAATAAAATATTCAATGGGCTCAACATGCCACTTATCAATTTCCTTAGGGTGTCTACTTTCCAAAATGGGGTCATTTGGGGGGGTTTTGTACTGTCCTGCCATTTTAGCACCTCAAGAAATGAGATAGGCAGTCGTAAACTAAAAGCTGCGTAAATTCCAGAAAACGTACCTTAGTTTGTAGATGTGACAACTTTTGCGCAAACCAATAAATATACAATTATTGACTTTTTTTTTACCAAAGACATGTGGCTGAATACATTTTGGCCTAAATGTATGACTAAAATTGAGTTTATTGGATTTTTCTAATAACAAAAAGTAGAAAATATCATTTTTTTTCAAAATTTTCGGTCTTTTTACGTTTATATCGCAAAAAATAAAAATCGCAGAGGCAATCAAATACCATCAAAAGAAAGCTCTATTTGTGGGAAGAAAAGGACGCAAATTTTGTTTGGGTACAACATTGCATGACCGCGCAATTACCAGTTAAAGCAGCGCAGTGCCAAATTGTAAAAAGACCTCTGGTCATTTACCAGCAAAATGGTCCGGTCTGAAAGTGGTTAATATGTCCACCATCTCCAACATCTCTATAAAAGACATATTTGAGGCCTTAAATCTCCTCAGGGATTGGGACGTTTCTGGCTCCAGGCTTTCCTCATCCTCCTCGTTACTGTAAAAATTAGCAAGCACCTGCTGTGTCTCCGCCATGTGCTCTCCCCACTGCGCAGAAAGAGAAGGGGCGGGAAATAGACTAGAAATAACGTCAGGGGCGGGCGGAGTTTCACGCATGCACACTGTATATAACACGTAACACGCATGCGTCGTACATATGATCTGTGAGCGGAGGATTTTTAACTTGGCACATCACTGGCCTATACTGCTTCTAGATTGAGGCTTATATTGGGACAAGATTAGAAGAATTTAGCCTGACATTAGGGTTTGTCTTGTGCTGTGTCTTGCAGAGAATATGGATCCCTTCAAGGACTCATATTTTCTTGCCATATTCATTGATATGCTCAGGGAGCTGCCCTGCCTGTGGGCAGGTGAAACACCCCTTTTTTAAGGACCTAAGAAAAGAGGAAGGCAGCGCTGAAGAAACTGTTTGCTTTGGTGAAGACGGTGGTCCCCACAGCAGACATCACCTATGTGAAGGCCAAAATTGGTGGCCTGAGGAGTACATTATTATTATTATTCAGGATTTATATAGCGACAACAGTTTGCGCAGCGCAGCGAGTACATATCTGAGGGTGCGCAGGAAGGTCCAGGATTCCTTGAGATCAGGAGATGCAGATTACATTTATGTCCCCAGGATGTTGTAATATGAAAATCTGCATTTTCTGGCAGACCAGAGGGAACCCAGGCCAGCACTCTACAGTCTTTCTTCAAGGCTTCCTTCCCCCCCAGCTGAGGTTTCCGATGTCCAACCTGGGCCTTCCAGGCAGCAACATGTGGAGGGGCCCAGCTTGAGTCAGGTAGAGCATTGTTCAACATATTTATTGTCGTACATTTAATGATGTTAACTAGATATTATTATTGATCAGTAAGTTCTGATTTAACAAAGTGGTTTACATATAAATAGACAGGAGTGACCAAAAATGATTGGTGCATGAATGAAAAATGCTGGGGTCAGAATGATAGTCTGTTCTATTTATTAACATTCAATTTGCAACAGTAATGATCTGAAAATTGTGTGATTGATGAACAAAAAACTAAAACTATGCCCATTTACATACACAGGAAGACCTCAGCCGGGAGGAGGCTGTGGCAAGTGGCAGCCGGGAGGTCGACAATCACCCTCCACCTCCTGCCACAACTACAACAGCAGATCCACAGCCTGGAAGGAAGCCTGGAGGGAAGTGTCTAAGGAAGACCAAGGAGTGATGACCTGGGTTCAGTCTGGTCTGACAGAAGATGCAGGCTCTTGTGTGACTACAGCCTGGGGACATAGAGGTCACCTGCTATTCCTGATCTCTTGGGACTTCTGGACCAGACTGTTCTCCCTTAGATATGGACTCCTCAGGCCACCAATTTTGCATTTAAATAATTGATGTCTGCCCTGGGGGCCAAAGGCTTCACCAAATATACCAGTTTCTCCAGTGTTGCCTTCCTGTTTATTTGATTATGACACCTAATAAAGGTTTTTTTTGGTTAAAGAAATACTTGCCTATGTGTTTTACTTCAAAAAGGACAGTTTATTTGTGAGTAGGCAGGTACATTTCAAAAATTCAAAGTCAAATTAACAAGGGGCACCAACACCAAACAACCTCCTCGAGATTAAAAAATAAAACAATAAAATAAAAAGATAATAATGGTGTTATGGTAAGTTGACACACAAAACACACCAAAAAAATTATGAAGATGACCAAAAAAAAAGCTCACATTCACTGGCTTCAGCGATCCGCTCTCCTCTCCTTGGTCACCTTCCTTGTGAGGAGAGGAGAGCCAATCGCCTAGCAACTGGCTCTCTATTTACATCACACGGCAGCTGTGATTGGATACAGTCGTCATGTGATCAGGAGGGCCAATCGCAGAGCCCTCCTGCCGATTGGAGATGTGCTGTGTCCGCATGACACGAGTGCATTGGGATTGTGCTGTTGTGTGGGCATGCGTCCTGAACGTCCACTCAGAAGGAGGAAGTGCCCACCCAGCCGTATATATGTGCAGTGGCCAAGTGGGAGGTGGTTAAGTTGTCTGCTGTGTTTAGACTTTAAAAAAATATACAGTGAATTCCTTGGCCTCCTTCCACTATCTCAGCGCTAAAGTATATGTCAGGCTTCAGACAATCATAGATCTTTCATAGTTATCAAAAATGTCAAAAACTATGTAATATTAATAAAAACAGTGTAATATTAATAAAGAAAGCTGCTGCTCCTGAAGAGCACACGCTATGTGTTTTTTCTCATTTAACATTCCTGGAACCGCAGTTTGGTTTTGGGTTCAATTACACCAAATTGTGGTCTCAGTACCAGTCTAGCTGGTTTGCACTGTGTTCTGCTTGGCTATAGGTGGCGCTGTCACCTCTGGCAGGTGTGAGAATGCAGTTCAGCTGGGTGCATTGAGTGCTATCTTTGTGCGTTCTTCGGGGTTCCGGCTGAGGAGTACTTTCTGTCTGTTTGGTCCTGGTCCTCCTGACCAGCCCCCAGGGTTCTCATAGCCTGGGGTGTTGATCCATCCAATTCCAAGTCTCGGGGCTGGCTAGCCTGAGACAAAGTAATTGGAAGGAGGATTCGGAGGTGGTCCGGTGCCGTCTCATCTGTGGAGAGGCCCAGCAAATGAAGGAGCAACCAGGGGGGAACTCTTCAGGAGAGGGCCACGCGGAAGGCTGGCTTCTCAGAAAGAACCTGGAGGCTTAGTTCAAAGACCCCAAGCAAATCTATACTCGTATGGTATCGCCGGACCGGCTGCAAGATACTGGTACCGTATGAAGGTTCTCTAAGTTGTCTACATCCTTCAGTTATTCAAGTGTTCTACAACAAGTCTGTGGCAGAGACTTTGCTTTACCTGAGCACTCTATCGGCTGCTAGGCCTAGTGAAAGGAGGTCTTTCCGATAAGGGTGAGGATCCAGTTGCGAATGGCTATTCTCTGGAAGTGAGAGACTTCCTATTTGACTAAGTTCCAAAAGTACCTGAACTTTATGCCTAAAACCCTCTAACCTTCATTGAGAGACTGTGTTTTGTCTACTCCTTTTTTTTTTTGCAAATGAAAATCCCTTAAGTGGATCTGGTGTCAGTCTCTATAGTTCTTGGGCCATCAACCTCGGGAAACCCCTAGACATACACAAGGTGAAGAAGGAAACGGTAAGCCCAATAAAATCAGCAGCTCCTTCGGGGGTTAGTGCTACACATCAAACAATTGGTAATAATAAAAAATTACACAAGTCCATGACCAGTGTAGCCCAGATATCCCACACTTTTCTGTTACAGACCATTTATACTCCCTTCCCCTTTTACCTTAAATAAAAGACCACACCGTTCTTATGGAGTATAATGGCCATAACAGCCTTTATTAAACAATCTCAAGTAAAAACTCCAAATAACCTTAAATATATAAACAACATTCTGAACTTTTGATGTAATACACCGGAGGGGCCATACTACCGATGAGCCCCCCACCCCTTTTACCACATCCGTTACTGCTACCATCACTGACTAACCAACAAACATGCCAACCCCCCAGCTGTCATGATGACCATCTTCTCACGATCCTGTAATGACAACATGAAATATTAACACCATGCAAAACTCACAACTTAAGGGAGGGTGGGTGGGAAACCCTGCCTCCTCGCATGTAAATTCCTCCGGACTGCCCATGCTTAGCCCCGCCCCCTTTTTAAATGGCCACTCCTACTGATCCAGCCCCACCCCTTGCTCCGCCTACTTACACCCCTTATTCAAAGTGTGTCACTAGACACACTGTCAGGTCCAGCCCTCCTCTACGCTCCCCTGCAGTACACTCTTGCTCCGGTCCTCTCTGATCTAGTGTCTAAAATTATTATTAAAGCAGTGCTACTGTCATAAAGTTCATGATCAACCTTCATGTGAATAAGGTGCACACGAATAATAGTAATGAGTAAGTGATGTAAGGAAAGTCCCAGAAACCTCAGGTGGAAAATTGTGCTATGTTGTATGTCTTAAACACCCCACACTGCAGTCTGTTTGTCACTCTCCCCTTCAGGGTTCAAACTCACCAAAGGGTTGAAAATATCAGGCATGGATAAACCACAGGTCTCCTTAACAGGGCAGCAGGTGTCACAGCAAGATCCACTGGTTCTCAGGACAGAAAGAGGGAATCCAAATAGTGTAAATCAGTTTTTCTCTCTTTATTATATATACGTTTTCCATACATCATCGATCAATAACATCAGGCAATACCAAGGTGTAAAAGTGGGCAACTCACACTGTAATGTGCGCAGAACGCTGCTTCCAACATTTTCCACCTGAGGTTTCTGGGACATTCCTTACATCACTCGCTCATTACTATTACTTGTGTGCACTTTATTCACATGAAAGCTGATCATGAACTTCATGACAGTGTTGTTGCTTTAATAATAATTTTAGGCTAGATCTGGACTTGTGCATTTTTTATTATTATCAATTGTTTGTGTTTAGACTTTGCTGAATGCAGAGAGCGTTGTCTTTTCTTTTACGAACAGATAAAATGTAAAAAATTGTGCATGATGCATCACGGAATCAAATTGAATCAAAGCGTTGACAGGATAATCGCAATCGAATCGAATCATGAGACCAGTGAAGATGCGCACCTCTAGTGGTTATTATTGCATCTTTACACTTTGAAAGAGGCATCCAGTAAAGAATATGTCTTCCAATTATAAGTTATTCATCTACTTTATTTCTTCCCCAGTGTAACGCATTCTGACAAAAAACGGCAAGTGGCATATGAAATCCAACTTTAACAATCATCTGTACTCCCTAGAGCAATCAGTTTGGGTTTTGCCATTATTGTTTGATATAATAGTCATTGCCTAAAACAGATAGAATTAAAGCAAGAAAAATTAAAGCAGATACAGAATATAGGGCTAATGGCAAAGCTTCCACCTATCCTTTTCCTGTATCTGCTTTAATTTTTGCACATTTGTTTTTCAAAATTCCATTACGTCGCTCAACTTTACCACTACTTTGTGGATGATAAGGTGTATGGAAAGCTTGCTGTATGTGAAGGGCTTCCATTACCACAGGATAGGCAATATGTCTATTCGAGATGTCCTGCCTATCCTGTTATCCATAGAAAACAGTATTAACCAAAAAGACAGCAAACCCAAGGTTATGTACATGGGGAAGCAGAGAGGAAGAGGAAGAGGAAGAAGCAAAGGCAATTTCAGAAATCATGGCAATCGGGGACCAATTATATGCTAAAATTGTAATGGGGAAGGACACATAGCCAAATTCTGCCATCTTCCTGACCATAGACTGGAAAAGAGCTTAGAGGCACCTCATGCTGATCCCAGTTCTCTGCCAAAAGCAGTGGATCAGGCATAGGAAAATGGCATGCCAGTAACAATCATGTTAAATAGGGGAGACAATGGTCCCAGGGCCAGAGTAAAAGTATTTTTACAAGAACTCCCCTATCCTGGAGGAGAAACAGAATTAACCTGCTTAATAGATACTAGTGCAAGCCAAAGTGTTTTTAATATAGAGGACTTACCTCCAGGATTATTATCTACAAATGTTATCTCTGGTTCGGACTCAACCAAATCAGTAATTCAGCCCAGTTTTGTTCACCTTGGCTAAAATGACCTCATGTGTATGGCTACCGTAAAATAAAGATCACTTTTCTCTGGGCAAATATTTGCTTCAAAGTGCTTGCAACTAAAGACAATTCCTTTCATTATTTCTTGCTATCATCTCTAAAACAACCACAAGAGGGCTCCCTCAGGATACTACTTGTTTAATCATTATTATTATTATGCCGCGTACACATGGGCGGACTGTATGGCGTACTTAGTCCGTCGAAACACATTTCAGCGGACAGTCCGCTCGTGTGTGGGCTTCAGCTGACTTTTTCAGCGTGCAGTCTGGCGTACTAAGTATTTCGGATTTTTCGAAATTCTGTCCGTCGTACTTTGGTTTCAGCGGACAATCCGCTCGTCAGTAGGCTAGTTCGACGGACTAAGAATGGCGCATGCCCAGAAAGGATTTACATGGCGGAAGGGTGCTTTGCTGTGTATTGGACTTCCTATTTCTAGTCCCGTCGTACATGCTGTACACGTCATCGCGCAAGCTTTCGACGGACTGTTTGGGTATCCGTGTGTGGTCAAGTCCGTTCAGTCGAAAGTATGACGGACTGTCCGTCGGATTGTATGACGGACTAAGTACGCCATACAGTCCGCTCTTGTGTACGCGGCATTATTATTATTATTATTACAATCTAGAAATGTTTAATTGCTAGTCTCTAGGCTGGTATTTAGCTCAGTATGTGTGGATGTGGGGAATAACTACAATACTGGCACTTGTATTCAGGTCCTTTCCACTCAATTAAAGAGTCTAAATGAAAATGTATTCATGTTTTAAATGAAATCCTATCCACAAATATAAAAGTGCACATGCTATGGGATTGTTTCACTTCACTGAACTCACTTATATGAGTAAATGCAATAAAATAGTACTTTCAAAAGGAAGTGGGGAATTAAGAGTTCACAAGGGCAGTACCTGAGGGATCTGTGCCTAGGCCAAATACTGAACATTATAAATAATCTAGGATAGAAGGTACAATTTGTAATATGGCACAAAGCACAGAAATAACCCTTTGGGTGTACAAGAAGATTAATTAATTGATTTAATAAAATAGTGAAGGAATGTGTTGCTTACATCTTTATGGCATTACCCACACGATAATGTATTTTAAACAGAAAAAGCTACATTAAAGTGATTGTAAAGTCAATTTTTTCCTATAAAAATAACAAACATGTTATACTTACCTGCTCTGTTGTAGTGGATTTGCACTGAGAAGCCATGATCCTCCTCTTCTCAGGTCCCTCTTTGTTGCTCCTGTCCCTTCCCTCCTGTTCAGTGCCCCCACAGCAAGCAGCTTGCTATGGGTGCACCCGAGCCGAGTCACAGATCCCTATGTCCATTTAGACATGGAGCCCTGACCCGGCCCTGCCTCCTCTCTCCCCTGATTGATTAGCTGACTTTGACAGCAGCGGGAGCCAATGGCATCGCTGCTGTGTCTCAGCCAATCAGGAAGGAAAATCTGGACAGCTGACACTTGTGGACTTTGCTGGATGACAGGAACCTCATGTAAGCGTTAGGGGGGCTTTTGGGGGGTTCTACACACAGAAGGCTTTTTACCTTAATGCATAGGATGCATTACGATAAAAAAAAAACTTCTGCCTTTACAACTCCTTTAAGGGCCAGTTCACACTGGGAGTCGCACAAGAAAGGGCTTAGCATTCCGGTGTGATTCACATGCGGGACAATTCCCCTGTCCTTGTGAGCAAGCCAGTAGTAGTGAAATACATCAAGGAAGATGAATTCGGGTGGAGAAATTTATATATGCAGTTTTTACATTTTGACAAATCAAATAGAAAGAAGAGCTTTGGAGTATGGCTTACATTTACTTTTGACAGAATGTGGGGATGAGCTGTGGTAGCCAGCACTTGGGTCATCAGTGTGGATTAAAAGGAGCAGGCCTGGAGCAGAGCTATGGGTTTGGATATGTTTCTGTATGGGAAAAACATACTCTAGATCTATACTCCCAAAAAAAGGTTAAAAAAAATAAAAATGTTTCCATGTTTTTAATGGACCTCAAAAAAAGTAACAGCCATCTTGTTACTTCTACACAAAAGTAACAGGAAAAGCAATACACATGTAATACCTGTAGAGCTTAGACCTAGGGATGTCCTGTCAACATTATATGTACCAGCAATATAATTAAACAGATCTTTGCTTCTTCAGCACAGCGATTTTTCATTCGCTGTTGCAACACACTCTGCATCCCGAGTCCACCCTGTTTTGAAGCCTATTAGAGCCTATGGCTCTAATGAAGTTCTTAAAAAAAAAGAAAAAACCTGGCCACTCTAATTCATATGCTCGGGGACCCGAAAGCGGCCGGGCACATGAATAGGGGGTGGCCGTGGATAGATTCATGCTATGCATAAATTTATCCACTGTATACAGGGGTGTGGCTGGAAAAAGGGGGCGGTGCCTGGGTGCCCCTAATGGATGGGCCGCCGTTGGTATAACTATGCAATAATCCAAACCTGGAATTCAGCTTTAAAATAAAACAACACGACTAGTGAAGGTAAAAGCTGCAAGCACCAGCTTCCAAAACCCTCCTGCCATGGCCAAAACACTGACAATTTGGAGTAATGTTAAAATTCTATTGCCCCTCTGTAATAAATCTCTATTGTCTTATTACTGTGGATTGTGCTAGAGGAAGGACAGGGCAGGAGAGCTTTAGCACTATGGCTGGCTGTGGATTCGACTATTACTGGGGTTTGGAAGGCTGCTGCAGATATGAGCAGAAACCTGTTGATGTCTGTACTTTCTACCTGCAGAAGTTTTTTGTATTATTTTGATGGCATTTTATATAAAAGCAGATGTATGATATACTTGCCAGGTGTCCTGCTTTTTACTTTTCTCAGGCCATTCCCCTCACTTTTGTGTCCTGCCTCCCATGTATTATAATTACCCATGAGATGAAATGTACTCAGGGATCAGAAAAATATGTTTATAAACTTCAAGAACCATACATTTCATTTTATATATCTGAATATATTGGTGGTTCACTGTACAGTAAATACAATCACCCATTGTTCTAGCTAATAAAGAATTGCTGTCTGGCTTTGGAGCTATTGGACTCCTGGGGCAGAGGAACATTCTAAAATGATTACATTTGGGGTCCATAATTCAGGGATCCTTTACAGGAACTGGCATATAGGTAAGCAGTGTACATATGCTAAGAAAGGAATGCAGGTTTCACATTTATGCAAGCAAGCACAGATTCTCTGTCTTCCCATCAGGTGGTAAAGGACTATCCCCATAGGGCAATCTCTGGAAAAGTCTGGTCTTCCATAAGATATTTGTTTAGGGGCAGTAGCTAGTGTGGGTTGTCAGCCCCCAGGGCGAGGCAAGTAATATGCACCCCCTTGTGATGTCCAGTTCATGAACGAATCGTTCTTTTGAACCGGTTCTTTTTAGTGAACTGGATGAATCGATTCTTTTCAGTGAAGTTGAACTGATTCGTTTGAAACAGTTCACTCTGCACTCAGTACATAGCAGAGCTGGCAGTGGTAATATGATCCTAGAGTGAGAGAGCTCCGCCCCTCCCTGCAACCAATCAGCTGACTCAAAGCATAATGACACTCAGGAACTGGATACAAGAGCCAGGAGTACACAGTACACCGAGTTAAAAAGAATCGTATCAGTTTTCAGAACACAGTACACTGAAAGAACCACGAGTCACCACCAGTAAAACAATACACTAAACCAATGAGGTAGCAGCAGTGATAAAGTGGTACGGACAGCCTAAGGCCCTTTCACACTCATGCGACTTGTCCTGCGACTTGAGACTGCAAAGTCACTTGACAAGTCACACCCCATGATTTCCAACGAGTTCAGTTCATATCTGTGCGACTTCAAAGTAGTTTTTGTACTACTTTTGTCTGACTTTGATGCGACTTGTGGCAGAGACCTCAAGATTGCACAAACATTGCTTTAAGTCATGGCAAAAATCATGGCAAAAGCACTTGACTTTCAAGTTGCACAAGTGTGAAAATAGCCTTAACGATTGGATTTTACTACCAGGGGTACTTCGTCCATGGTAGTGGTAGTAAAATCTGATCATCATTCCTGCGCATGCGCTGTAAAGACTATGGGAAAATCTGATGGCTAGCAATGTTAACTGGGAAGTTGGCCCATCAGAATGCAGTTCACATGCACAAAAACCCACTTTTCATTTAGGCTCCATTTCCACTTGTGCAACTTGTCCTGCGACTTTGTACTCTATGATTTCCAATGAGTATTATTCGTATCTGTGCGACTTCAAAGTAGTCCCTGCACTACTTTGGTCCCACTTTGATGCAACTTGAGATCCATAGACCTCCGGAATACACAGGCATTGCTTTAAAGTCGCATCAAAATTGCGGCAGAATTGTGCAACTTTCAGGCTGCGTTAGCCTGAAAAGCCAGAAAGTTGCACGATTATGCCGCGACTTGAAGCCATGCCTGTGTATTCTGGAGGTTTATGGACCTCAAGTCACATTACAATGGGACCAAAGTAGTGCAGGGACTACTTTGAAGTCGCTGTGACTTGAAGTCGCACAGATATGAATGGTACTCATTGGAAATCGGGTACTTCTTGTCATGCAACTTTGCAGTCCCAAGTCGCAGGACACGTTGCACAAGTGGAAACAGAGCCTAAATGAAAAGCGCGGTTTGTGTGCATGTGAACTGCATTCTGGGGCAACTTCACAGGTAACATTGCTATCCATCAAATTTGCGGAAACCTAGGCTCAGGGCCGGTTCACACTGCAGCATAGTGCAAAATCGCATGCGATTTGCACTGCAGTGCAAATCACAGGCGATGTCCGTGCAATGCGATTTCAGCCATACAGATAGTATGGTTGAAATCGTATCGCATTCGGACTAAACTCGCACAGGACCCTTTTTTTGGTCCGCACCAGAATCGGATCGCATAGCACTCATGCGATCCGATTCATGTCCAAACTGACACTTCGCAGTGCGACATGCGAACTGAAATGGGGGTGCCATTAACATTGAATGACACTCCCCAGCAGTTCGCATATGTCGTTGTGAACTGTCGTGCGAGTTGGGTGCGATGCAGGAACCCGTCGTGGAATCGCAGGGTTCCCGCATCGCACAAGTGTGAACCCAGCCTAACACAGCTGTTTGTGTATCACCAAAATGCATGACACTGCGCTAATCTGACAACAATGGAATAATTGTCAATTGACAACAATTGTGCTCTGCACCGATGAACTAAATCAAAGTAAACGTTCCCAGGAGGACCTGCCAACCTTCTGTGTGAATCCGTCTTCTGATTCTACTCATTTAAGAAGGTTGAATCAGAGCTTCGGTTCACTTGCTTGTCAGTAGACTCAGCAAGTGAACCGAAGAACCGAAGAATCGATTCATTGAATCGGTTCATTTCAGTGAGCAGTTCGAAATGAACCGATTCATTTTAAAGATCCGAACTTCCCATCACTACCCCCTTGACCCACAGACTTACCTATTTTCAGCTAGCTCCAGTCTGGTCACATGATCCCCTGTGTGAGACAGTGATGGCTGTAGGGGAGAGGAGAGCGTGCTTGACAATGACTGGTAAAGCCTGGAGTGGTAACATCATGGATAAGTTCCCATGTCTCATCTGCTGTTGCTGCTCCCTCCTCTCTGCTGCATACACCACTGGCTCACACAGGGGATAACATGACTAGACAGCCTGAAAATAGGTGTTTACATCTTTTCTACATAGGTTAGCTTTCATAGACATTAGGAGGAGGGATTTTATAATATTTCAGTTAGGAGCTACATATGTCATATTCACACTATAATACATGTTGAAGCACCGTGCCGTTGGGGTCAATACCCCAACAGCACGGTGCTGTAACAAGTATTATAGTGTGAATATGACATACTGTATGTAGCTCCCATTAACTGAAATATTATGAAAAAAACCCTACTGGGTAGTGAGTCTTAATCACCAGTGCTGCAAGAAACCTCAACTTTATTGTGCAAATAAAGCACAGAAAATTCCATATAACAATTCATCAAATACAATAATTCTAAGATAGCCCTACTGGATAGTGAATCCAAATCACCAGTGCTGCAAGAACACACAATATTGTGCAAATATATAAATAAACAAACTCATTTTATGGCTATGAATAAACTTTTTATTGATTATTATATAAAATGAGTTTGTTTATTTATTTATATATTTGCACAATTGTGTGTTTCTGCAGCACTGGTGATTTGGAGTCACTGAGAGAGAGGCATTGGGATCAGGGAGATGGTGGAGCTGAGGGAAAGGGGGGGGGGGGGGCTGAGAGAGGGACAGAGGCCTGAGGGGGAGATGAGAGAGACTGCTAGCCCTACCTTCCATGCCAGTCTGTCTCTTTGATCCTTCCTGCGGCTCCCTGGCAACGTGCACTTCCTCGCAAGTCCTCTGGGTCCTCAGTCAGCCTTCTCTCCAGGCCTCATGTTAGTGCAGAGAAGAAGTTGGAGCAATCCATGCTCTGGAGGCACGGGTGATGCTGTGCCTGCTGCTTCTCATCTCTTGAGGGGGTGGGGTCAAGGAGGAGGTGGCCCTGGTGGAACTATTCTCCCCAGTCCCAGGCTCTCAGGCAGCCAGCCTATCTGTCCTCGGCTCGGCCCCTCGCTGATCACCACCGGTGAGACGGATCCCCCAGCTGCCCGCCCGCACTCCAAGAATGGCCGCTGTTGCTGAACAACGTTGATTCTCCTGCATCATACGTTTAACAAGGGGCTTTTATCACCGTGCTAGATGGTCCACACTTGTGACAGCGCCCCTCTAATATTTTTCTATCCTACCCATACTTATGCCACCTCAGGCTTTCAAGAAGTATATACAAAGTAAGCTTAGGGATTGCGCCTCCTCTCACTACTATCCCCAAGCCCCTAAAAAGTGCTTATACTATGTGTATACCAAACATAATATTTACATGACTGGAGTACTGCAGACTTACCGGCTGCCATGGCCCACTATCATGCTCTGCATTACATTCCAGGCCTTCTCCTTGACTGGAGTACTGCAGACTTACCGGCTGCCATGGCCCATACCTCAAAACCCCCAACAACCTTAGTAATAAATTAAAACACCACAAATATCTATGGGTTTTAAATGGCCATAGCATTATTATCTATATTCCTGAGACTAAACTGGCTCTTGAAAGCAGGTGTTTTGAAGGAGGAGCATGGTCTACCGCTTTTTGCTGTATCAGGCTACCATTCCATACCACGGCCCACAGCCGCGAATGACCTGGCTCGAGGACACTTTTATCAAACCTTACCAGCCTGATACAGCCCCAATACCAAAATTGTCAAGATGACGTCACTGAATTATAGGAGGGTCCCATACCACAGATGAGACCCTCCCACCATACACCACCTAACCTCTTGACCATGCCCACCTTCAAAACCCTGAAACCCCTGCCACCGACGCCACAAGTGAGAAGCTGCACACTTGTGCGGCCCGCCACACACTCAAGGCCCGCTGGATTCCATCCTGCAGGCCCAAGCACCACATGTCTATCCCAACAGCGTTCAAATGAACCCCGTCACCCCTCAGGTAAAGCCAGTTATCCCCCTCCAATTCGGAATGGCGCACAGCAAGGCCACCATTCCGTACAAAAAATCTAGCCACCTCCTTATTGAGCTTGATCCGAGCCTTATTCAGCCTCTCCACCGATCTTGCAAGAAGCCAGGAGGCTCTACCCACAATGTCGGACCAAACCAGAAGAGTCTGTGGAAAAAAGGAGCGTAAATGCAAAAAATCAAACTTTATATCCCTGATCAATTCCCTAGCAGGACGGAGTCCTAAATCATTTCCCCCAGCGTGCACTACTAAAATATCAGGAGGCCGGTCCAATCTGGCATAGCGGTGAACCTCTGGCAACACCCTTGACCACACCATCCCCGGGACTCCAATCCAGTGCACTCTTGCCAACCTTCTAGGGAAGCCGAGTTGGCGGCCGTCCGGGCGAACCGCAGCCCGCTTTGCACCCCAAAACACATAGGAGTGTCCGATAATCCACACCAAACACTCGCTCTCTGAAAGACAAAATACAGTAAAAACAAACAACACTTAAACAAACCCCACCAACACGTGGAAACACAGTACATACCACAACACGACCACCAAAAAACACACCCAGGCAAACACGATACAGGACACATCACAGGAGATGTGGACGCACATACAAACGAAAACGCCGGGATTCCCAATGACCAATCCGCTGTAAGATTCGGTCGTCTAAACCCCACCTGGCCGCCTCAGTGGCCGCTCCAATACGAAATGAATGAGAGGCATAAGCCCCAGGATCCAAACCACCCGCCCGCAGACATTTCCGAAAAACAGCCACGAATTGAAAACGGGACAACGCAGAACCGTCAGCGTGAGTCAACAACGGGCCCGGACCTGCAGTCCGCAACCCTAACCAACGGGCCACGGTCGCTACTGGGCAAGCCGGAGAGGAACCAACCTGACCGAGCACCACCGTAAGTCCTTGGCCCGCCTGATCAGTTTTTGATCTCCTTATACGCAAGTACAACCGGTCCCCTTGAAAAGTAACGTCGTCAACTCCTAAACCCCCGGCGACTTTAGTCGAGGGGATCACTAACTCCCCTATCCTCATCGCCCCAAAAAAGGCCAAGACAAAAGCTGTGTTGAACAAGATCGCTTCTAAAGGTGTCGAACAGACCCCTGGTAATTTATCCAAAAACATTCCCAGAATGTCAAAAGACACCGGGAGTCTAGAATCGGGCAACTGCTGCCCTTTTCTATAGCCCCTCAAAGCCTTGCGCACCAAGAAAGATTTTGTAAGATCCCCCAACCCGTAAAGCTGGAAAAAGAAAGCCAGCCCTGCCATTTTCCTATTCAAGGACGCGATCGAAACCCCTTCCTCAAAGTTCTTTCCGATAAAATAGAGTAACACATGTAACTTATCCTCATCATTTAAAACCTCACCTACCGAACTCACCAGCCTTTGCCATTCCTCCCAAACCCGCTCATAAGCTGCCCAAGTACTGGAACAAACTGACCTGCAAATTAAACCAGTCACGGTGGAGAAACGATCTTCCACAAATAATCCGGGCAGGGAATTCCAAACCGCTCCGCCTCTGGCGCCAACTGACGGAATTTGTCCCACTGTTGACGAGAAAGTGCATCCGCCACAGTATTAGAAACCCCTGGTAAATGTACCGCATACACAAATAAATTCAAACTCAAACACTGTAGCACCAAATGCTGCAGCAAGCACACCACAGGCGGAGATGAAGAACTCACGAGTTGATCGCTTGCACTACTCCCAGATTATCGCAATGTAACCGCACGCGTTTGTTCCGAAAGTCCTGACCCCAAATGTCCACCGCTAAAACTATGGGGAACAGCTCCAGCAGAACCAAATTGCGAATGAAGGCCGAATCTCTCCATTCTGCCGGCCAACACCCTGCACTCCACCTCCCACCCAAATAGGCCGCATATCCGACAGACCCAGCCGCATCGGTATAAAGATCCAAATCAAAACTGGACACCGCCGTGTCCATCCACAAAGATCTCCCATTATAATGATCAAGAAAAGTCTTCCAAACCCGCAGGTCCTCCCGATGCGACCGAAGCAGCCTAACGTAATGATGTGGAGAAGTCACCCCAGCGGTGGCCGCCGCCAACCGCCTGCAAAAAACCTCCCCATGGGCATAATGCGACAAGCAAAATTCAGCTTGCCCAAAAGAGACTGCAGTGCCCTCAACTGCAATTTTTTACAATTGCACGCGAGCTCCACCTCTCTGCGAAGATCCATCAATTTATCCACGGGCAGCCTACATTCCATCTTCCCCGTATCAATCGTGATACCCAAAAATTTCAGCTCCTCTGACGGGCCCTCCGTCTTCTCAGACGCCAACGGCACCCCAAATTTTTGGAACAGATGCTGCAAAGTAGACAACAGGATCTGGCATATCCGAGTCCCTGGGGGACCCACTACTAGAAAGTCGTCCAAGTAATGCACTACAGATTGCCACCCGGAGACATCACGGACAACCCACTCCAGAAAGAAGCTAAAAGTTTCAAAGAATGCACAGGAGATAGCGCAGCCCATGGGTAAACAGCGATCCACAAAATACCTTCCCTCCCAAATGCACCCGAGGAAACGAAAGCTCTCCGGGTGAACTGGTAGTAGGCGAAAAGCCGATTCGATGTCAGTTTTCGCCATCAAGGCTCCTTGCCCAAAGGCCCGCACCCATTTGATGGCATCATCAAATGAGGCGTAAGAAACAGCACATAACTGAGGATCAATGGCATCATTGACCGAACCACCCCGCGGATGAGACAGATGGTGAATAAGACGAAACTTGTTGTGCTCTTTCTTGGGAACCACCCCAAGCGGTGACACCACCAAATTCTCCAACGGGGGGAAGAAAAAGGCCCCGCCATCCGCCCGAGGGCCACCTCCTTTTCCAATTTGTCGGAAACCACCACCGAATGGACTCTAGCCGATCTCAAATTATCGCTCTGGGAAGGCACCGTGGATAAAGTACAGGGAATCTCAAAACCTTCAGAAAAACCTCGGAAAAGAAAATGCGCCGCGGCCCTATTGGGATATCTATTGAGGAAGGGGACCATGTTTTCCACCCTCACCGGGGTTTTCCCTTTTACCAACCTCAGGTGCCTTACCTTTTCTGTGTTTAAAACACTTGGACAAAGGGTGGGCACCGCCACATCCGGAACACTCATGCCGGAAACTGCACGAAACCCCGAACTTACAAGAGCTGTTGTTGAACCCGCCAGCAATACCCCTTCCGATTTGCGGCCGATGGTGCGGAGGCACTAGCACCCCCGGCCCCCCCAGGAAAGGGTTGTGGTGCCAATCTCGCCTGCGTCATCAGCTTCATCCACAACCCTATATCCTTGTGGTCCCAGCGCAGCGAAGGCCGAACCGTCTTCTGTTGCCGAAATTGTTCGTCGTAGCGCAGCCACGCTACGCCCCCATAAACCCGCTGAGCCTCACTAATGGAGTCCAGGTAGCAAAAAAGGGGGGAACAACACTCAGGCGATTTTTCACCAATCACGCTAGCGTAAATGGTGAAAGCCTGTAGCCTGTTGCTGAAAGTTCTGGGAATCAGGCGATACCGGCGTCTTTCTTCTTCCTCCTTTTTACTGTCGTCCGGCCTAACCTTGTCCAGATTAAATTTTTCCAGTGGCAACAACGCGAAGATCTCCACGTAGTCCCGTCTCCAGATGCGTTCCTTCACCTCCGGCTTCAAGTGTGCCCCAAGGGGTCCCTCGAAGCACACATAAACTTCCCCTCTGGCAGCGTCCGCCATCCGTATCCCATCCGCCGTCCCTTCCGTAGGCCTGGGATCCACCGTAGCCTGCGCTGCACTTGGTCCCGCAACCACCTCCACCGTCGTCACAGTCTGACCGCTGGATCCATCCAACGAGCTTCCCGCGGCGAGCTGTCCACTGTCCCCCGCCGACATCCAAGCACTCACTGGCGACACCCCTGGGGCTGGAGCGCGGCCGGACCCACCAGCCAGCAACTCCTTGCAGCCCGCCAACCAAGTGTGCAGCATGCGCTCCACCATAGGCATAGCCGCAGCCCCCCCAGCCCTCCACACTCACCGCATTACCGCCCCCAACACTGGAAGGGGAGGGGCGGGCAACAGAGCAGGGGGGACAGACACTGATACAGCAGGGGGCACATCAGACACAGGCAAAACAGATTAAGAATACATAGACAACACAGGGACAGAGACAGAACACTTACCAGGCTGCCCCGGAACAAGACTCCGTCCAGCCGCCGCTCCTGCCGCCTGACGTCCAGCTTCCCCAGCCACAACCGCTGCCTGACGGAGCTCCTCATCCTCGGACACACTGAGCTCTCCTTCCGATGGGTCTTCTCCTCCACTCTGCGCTGTGGGCTGGAAAGCGCTTGGTCCGTCTCCCCCCGCCTGGCGCATGCCGATGACGTCATCCTCCTCAGCCTCAGACGCATGCGCCGCTCTCCTCTCCCGCAGCGGAGGTGGCGATCGGGACTCCTCACATCCGTCCCTCTGTCTTCTGTCCCGGGGGGTCGCAGCCACCTCAGTAGCCAGGCCAGCACCCGCCGAGGACACTCTCCCCCGCCGAGCTCTGCCAGCAGGAAGGGGGCCCCCCCGCGTAGCAGCAGACGCTGTCCGTCTCCTGGAGGGCTCAGTACAGGCATCAGCAGTGTTGTTGGTACACCTGCCCGGGTCCCGCCGAAGAAGAGGATTCCTCCCGGCCCCAGAGGCAGTAGAGGGAGTATGCCTCTTAGCCCTGGGTGCCGAAGGGTCCCGTTTGCCGGGGCTCCTAGTGCGGCGGCCGACCCTAGGGGTCAATTCAGGGCTCAAACGCTCAGGAGGGTGAGACCTCCTAGCGCGCTGTGCACGTGGGGCAGGACCAGCGTAAACCTGCCCCGACCCCTGCAGCATGCCAGCCAGCTGCTGTTCAAGCCACTGGGGCCCATTCACTAATGCTGCTGCCCGCAGCTGGCCTAACATGCCCTCCACATCAGCCATCATTAAATTCCCAGCACTGACCTGTAACTGCAAATTCTCCTTCCCTGGCTAATTACTGACTGACCCTGTCAAACCCCCCTTACAGCCTACACCCTTTTAGACTCCGCCCTGACTTGACCTACTCTCCCTACCATGCCTTCCCCTGACCCAATGCCTGTGTACCTCAATTTTTGTCCTAACCCCTTTTAACATCTGCCCAGCTACAGCCTACCCTGCCCCCCCAGTCATGAGGGCCTTCCACTATCTTGCTCTGCATTACATTCCAGGCCTTCTCCTTTATAATCACTCACTATATTAATATCAATCTGCCATATCTTGTATTACAACTAGGGATGAGCTTCGTGTTCGAGTCGAACATACGTTCGACTCGAACATCGGCTGTTCGCCCGTTCGACGAATTCCGAACGTTATGGGCCGTTCGCGCCAAATTCGCGCGGCGCTCACGCCCCACAATGCACTGCGTCATCGCAGTGCATTGCTGGCTCATGATTGGCCAAGCATGCACTGTGACCCCGCTTGCTTGGCCAATCACAGCACCAGCAGTGAGGAGAGCCATGATTGGCCACAGGCAGGATGCCTGTGGCCAATCATAGCTCAGGCTGTGTAGTACACGCCCCACACTATATAAGGCCGCCAGCGCGGCGGCCTAGTGTAGTGTGTTGGCGTCTGAAGCAGTTAGTGGGTGTTCTGTGTAACTTCAACACAGTACACACCGATCGTTTTCGATCTTGCTGTTGTGTAGTGGTTGTTGTCTGTGTGCCCTGACCGCAGTATACACCGCTATATTCACCTCACCTATATAGCTAGTGATCTATCTTTTATAATATAGCTTGCAGTCAGTAGTGTTAGGAGCTTGTGCGTGCTGTCTGCGTGCTCTGTACCCAGTACACACCGCTATATCCACTTACATAGCTCTTATCTATTTGAGCCCACTTGCCATCTGCAGGAGTTATTGGAAGTTGTGTGTGCCTCCAGCACAGCACAGTATACATCTGTATATACCCCTTTATCTCTGGTGTTCTATAAAAAAGGCATCTGCAGGAGTTAGTGGGTTTTTTGTGCCTCCAGCACAATATACACCTGTATCTACCCTTTATTGCTGTTCTCTAATAGAGCCATCTGCAGGGCTTAGTGGGTGTTGTGTGACTCAATTACAGTATACCCCTTTATCTCTGGTGTTCTATAATAAAGGCATCTGCAGGAGTTAGTGGGTGTTGTGTGACTCCAGCACAATATACACCTGTATCTACCGTTTATAGCTGTTCTCTAATAGAGCCATCTGCAGGGCTTAGTGGGTGTTGTGTGACTCCCTTACACTGCTGTTTTACCCAACTCCCTTCAGGCCATTACCATGTCTGGAAGGCCAGCAAGGAGAGGCAGACAGGCGCGAGCCGATAAAAGAGGGCAAGCAGGCTCTGTGTCTAGAGACAACAGTGCTGGTTGTGGACGCGGTGCATTGTCATCAGCACGTGGCCATGGGACACGCTTGTCCTTTTCGGCAGCTGGACATGTTGAACCGCAACATGCCAACGACTTGGTAGAGTGGATGACCAAGCCCTCTTCATCCTCCTCATCCTCTCTCACCCAGTCTCAGGGTACTAGCAAAGCAGCTGCCAACGCATCGTCTTCCCTCCTCTCAATGTCATCATCAGTGACTCCTTCCCTAGACCCACCACGTCCTCCTGAGGAGTCTCCTGAACTCTTTGAGCACAGTGTTGGGTACATGCTCCAGGAGGATGCCCAGTGTTTTGTGGGCTCTGATGATGACACTCAGCTAGAGGAAGGCAGTAGCGTGAGCGCAGAGAGAGGGGATGCTCAAGAAGGACAGCAATCTGGCAGTCATGTTCCGCAAGCTGCAGCATACTGCCAGGTTTGCTACAGCGATGAAGAGGGAGGGGATGATGAGGGCACTGACTCCACATGGGTGCCTGGAAGGAGAGAGGAGGAGGAGGCACATGTCCAACGAGGCAGGATGCCCTCAGGGGGCCAGCTTAGGGGCAGCACACCGACTGAATCACAATGCAGAGCTCCGCCTGTGCAGGGCGCTGCCTCTGCGCGCTATTCTAAAAGTTCTTTGGTGTGGGCCTTTTTTGAGACGAGTGCATCAGATCGCACCGCTGCTATTTGCAACATATGTCTCAAGCGTATCTCACGTGGCCAAAACATCAGCCGCTTGGGCACCACATGCTTGACCAGACATATGTTGACCTGCCATGCAGCTCGTTGGCAAGCATACCTCAAAGACCCACACCAAAGAACAAAGCGGACCTCTCCTTGCTCCTCATCAGCTGGCATCTCCAACCCCACTAGACCTTCAGTCCTCTCTGAAACCTCACAGCCAAGTGCTTCCGGGAACTCTGCTAGCGGTACACCCATGTCCGATTATAGCAGGCAAATGTCCCTGCCCCAGCTGCTGGACCGGCGAAAGAAGTTCACTCCCAGCCATCCACATGCCCAGCGGTTGAATGCTAGCTTGGCTAAATTGCTAGCACTTCAACTGCTGCCTTTTCAGTTGGTAGACTCGGCCCCCTTCCGTGAGTTTGTACAATGTGCGGTTCCTCAGTGGCAGGTCCCCAAACGCCACTTTTTCTCACGGAAGGCGATTCCGGCTCTCTACCGGCATGTGGAAGGCAATGTCCTTGCCTCGCTGGACAGGGCGGTCAGCGGTAAGGTGCATATTACCGCTGACTCATGGTCCAGCAGGCATGGACAGGGACGTTACCTGTCTTTCACGGCCCATTGGGTCACTCTTCTGGCAGCTGGGAAGGATGCAGGACAAGGTGCAGTAGTGTTGGAGGTTGTTCCGCCACCACGCCTCCAAAATGCTACTATTGGTTGTGACACACCTCTCTCCTCCACCCCCTCCTCTTATTCTTCCTCCATGGCCTCTTCCAGTGCTCTGTCCTCAGAACCAGCGGTGCTTCGTAGGCGTTCCAGGGGCTACGCAAGTACGCAGGCAAAACGATGCCATGCCGTGCTTGCGCTGGTTTGTTTGGGGGACAGGAGCCACACTGGGGCGGATGTTTTGTCAGCTCTGCAGGGGCAGGCCGAGAGGTGGTTGACGCCACGCCAGCTTAAGCCAGGAATGGTGGTTTGTGACAATGGCACCAACCTCCTCTCCGCCCTCCAACAGGGACAACTGACCCATGTGCCCTGTGTAGCTCACGTCCTTAACCTGGTGGTGCAGCGGTTCTTGGCCAGGTACCCCGGCTTACAGGATGTCCTGAAGCAGGCCAGGAAAGTCTGTGTGCATTTCCGCCGATCATTTAATGCCTGTGCTCGGCTGGCTGAGCTCCAAAAGGAGTTGAACCTGCCCAAGAACCGCCTTATATGTGACATGCCCACCAGGTGGAACTCAACGTTGGCCATACTGCAGCGGCTGCACACGCAGCAGAGGGCCATCAATGAGTACCTGTGCCACTACGGCACCAGGACAGGGTCAGGGGAGCTCGGTTTTTTCTCACCACGCCAGTGGGGCATGATCAGGGATGCATGCACTGTCCTGTCACCGTTTGAGGAGGCCACAAGGATGGTGAGCAGTGACAGTGCATGCATCAGTGACACTGTACCTCTTGTCCACCTCTTGGAGCATACGCTGTGTGGAATAATGGACAGGGCACTTGAGGCAGAACAGAGGCAGGAAGAGGAGGACTTCCTTGCCTCTCAAGGCCCCCTTTATCCAGACAGTGTTCCTGATGTGCCACCCATCACACAGGAAGAGGATGAGGAGGAGGAAGAGGAGGAGGAGGATGATTGTGTCAGCATGGAGGTGGAGGCTGGCACTCAGCATCAGCAGCAGCAGTCTTGTAGGGATGATTTACAGTCCCAAGAAACACGTGGACTTGTACGTGGCTGGGAGGAGGTAGCTGTGGATCATGTTGTCCTTAGTGACCCAGAGGACTCCGGACCGAATGCCTCAGCTAACCTACGCTGCATGGCCTCCCTGATCCTGCAAAGCCTGCGGAAGGATCCTCGTATTCTTCGGATCAAGGAGAGGGACCATTACTGGCTGGCCACTCTCCTTGATCCACGGTACAAGGGTAAGGTTGCCGACCTTATCTTGCCATCGCAGAGGGAGCAGAGGATGAGACATCTCCGGGAGGCCTTGCAGAAAGGTCTGTGCAACGCGTTCCCAGAGACTGGGAGGTTACAAACTCCTGGTCCTGGACAACGTGTTGCTGAGGCATCGGTCAGAAGGAGCGGTGGAGAAGGTGGCCGTCTGACTGATGCTTTCAGACAATTTTTTAGTCTGCAGCCCCAAGGTATGATCGGTTCCAGCACCCATCGCCAGCGTCTGATTTACATGGTGCAGGAATACCTAGGGGCAAGGTCAGACTTGGACACCTTTCCCACCGAAAATCCTCTGGCTTACTGGGTCTTGAGGATGGATCACTGGCCAGAGCTTGCACAGTATGCAATTGAGCTACTGGCCTGTCCTGCATCCAGCGTTCTTTCGGAACGCACCTTCAGTGCTGCTGGTGGCTTTGTTACCAATCACAGGGTGCGCCTGTCCACCGAATCAGTTGATCGACTGACCTTCATCAAGATGAATCAGTCTTGGATCACCCACAGCTACCAAGCACCTGATGTAACAGAATAATTTTTTTTGAAATATCACATCCCTTCAAGACTGCCTATGCTGATGCTGAGTGACTGTCCTGTTATGTTGATTGTCTATCCTCTTCCTCCTCCGCTGATATGTTGGAAGAACATTTCTGGTTCTGGGTGATGCCTAAGGCACAATTTTTCTGCCCCTGTTTAACAGGGGCGTTTAAGTACAATTTTTGATGCAATGCTTTGCAGCAGGGCTAATTCCTGCAATCAAACAAGAGTATATGGGAGAGGTTGCAGTGTGGTGGCACCAGCACCAGTGCCTAAGGCCCAATTTTTCTGCCCCTGTTTAACAGGGGCGTTTAATTACAATTTTTGATGCAATGCTTTGCAGCAGGGCTAATTCCTGCAATAAAACAAGAGTATATGGCAGAGGTTGCAGTGTGGTGGCACCAGCACCAGTGCCTAAGGCCCAATTTTTCTGCCCCTGTTTAACAGGGGTGTTTAATTACAATTTTTGATGCAATGCTTTGCAGCAGGGCTAATTCCTGCAATAAAACAAGAGTATATGGCAGAGGTTGCATTGTGGTGGCACCAGCAGCAGTGCCTAAGGCCCAATTTTTCTGCCCCTGTTTAACAGGGACATGTAATTACAATTCTTGATATAATATTTCACAGGAGGGCCCCTTCCTGTGCCCACCCAGAGTAACGGTGAGGACTTATAGTGTTGTGGCACCAGCACCACAACCACCAAAGGTCAATTTTTCTACCACTGTTCAACAATGGCATGTAATTACAATTCTTGATATAATCGTTCACAGCAGGGCGCTCCAGCGCCCACCAAGAGTCACTTTGAGGGCTTACAATGTTGTGGCAAAACCAACACCTTGTTCCGCCATTTCTGCAGAGCATGTAGGGCAGTCCCTTACTTTCAAACATCCAATTTACAAACATCTCCTACTTGCAAACGGAAGGAGACAACAGCAAGTGAGATGAAAAAAGATGGACGACAAAACAAATTATACAGGGGTGATAACCCTTCCCTATGTTTTCCAAAAAGCTTAAAAATAGTTTTTTTGACTGGAGCTACACTTTAAAAATGTACCAGTTGAAAATTACAAACAGATTCAACTTAACACAACAAACCTACACAGTCCCTGTCTTGTTTGCACCGCCTGTATACTGCTGTTCTGAGTATATAGGGCCTGGGGGCCACACGCATTTCCTTTTTTTAATATGGGTACAGGGTTCCCCTTAATATGCGTACAAGACCCAAATAGGCTGGTAATGGGCAGGGAGGGCTACCCATGCCATTTTTCTCAATGATTTTCAACCATATTGCAGGAACCAGATATAACATTAAAACCGCAAGCAGTTTTAAATGGTGTTATTTCCGTTTAATGTCATTTTGTGAAGGGACTGTTCTAAACACGGGAAACACGTGGCACTTCACAGGCATACTACAGACACCCCCCAGGCACCATATTTAAAGGAATATTTCACTTTTTTTTTCACTTTAATCGTCATTAAAATCAGTGCTCCCGCCAAAACGGCCATTTTTAAAAACATTTTATGCATTGACCCATGTCCCCTGGGGCAGGAGCCAGGTCCCCAAACCCTTTTTAGGACAGTATCTTGCATATTAGCTGTTAAAATTAGCACTTTTAATTTCGAACGTTCGAGTCCCATAGACTTCAATGGGGTTCTAAAGTTCGTTCAAATTTGGGGTCCGTTCGAAAGTTCTGGTGCGAACCGAACCAGGGGGTGTTCGGCTCATCCCTAATTACAACATATAAACAGTGATCACCCAAGGGGACCCCCCCAAAGTGTACAACAAAATCACTGTTACTGTTGATAATATAAAACACAAAATTAGTGTAAGAGTATATCTCATTAAATCAAAGTCCTTATTATGCAATGGTTCTTTAACCACTTTCAGACCGGACCTTTTTGCTGGTCAATGACCAGAGGGCTTTTTACAATTTGGCACTGCGCTGCTTTAACTGGTAATTGCGCGGTCATGCAATGTTGTACCCAAACAAAATTTGCGTCCTTTTCTTCCCACAAATAGAGCTTTCTTTTGATGGTATTTGATTGCCTCTGCGATTTTTATTTTTTGCGATATAAACGTAAAAAGACCGCAAATCTTGAAAAAAAATTATATTTTCTACTTTTTGTTATTAGAAAAATCCAATAAACTCAATTTTAGTCATACATTTAGGCCAAAATGTATTCAGCCACATGTCTTTGGTAAAAAAAAAGTCAATAACTGTATATTTATTGGTTTGCGCAAAAGTTGTCACATCTACAAACTAAGGTACGTTTTCTGGAATTTACGCAGCTTTTAGTTTACGACTGCCTATCTCATTTCTTGAGGTGCTAAAATGGCAGAGCAGTACAAAACCCCCCCAAATGACCCTATTTTGGAAAGTAGACCCCCTAAGGAAATTGATAAGAGGCATGTTGAGCCCATTGAATATTTTATTTTTTTGCCTCAAGCGATTGAATAATGACAAAAAAAATATTTTATTTTTTTTTACACAAAGTTGTCACTAAATGATATATTGCACACACATGCTATGGGCATATGTGAAATGACACCCCAAAAAAAAATCCTGCTGCTTCTCCTGAGTACGGGGATACCACATGTGTGGGACTTTTTGGGAGCCTAGCCACGTACGGGGCCCCGAAAGCCAAGAACCGCCTTCAGGTTTTCTAAGGGCGTAAATATTTGACTTCACTCCTCACTACCTATTACAGTTTTGAAGGCCATAAAATGCCAAGGTGGCACAAAACCCCCACAAATGACCCCATTTTAGAAAGTAGACACCCCAAGCTATTTGCTGAGAGGCATGTTGAGTCCATGGAATATTTTATATTTGGCACAAGTTGCGGGAAAATTACAAACTTTTATTTTTTTGTATTTTTTTTTCACAAAGTTGTCACTAAATGATATATTGCTCACACATGCTACGGGCATATGTGAAATGACACCCCAAAATAAGTTCTGCTGCTTCTCCTAAGTACGGGGATACCACATATGTGGGACTTTTTGGGAGCCTAGCCGCGTATGGGGCCCCGAAAACCAAGCACCGCCTTCAGGCTTTCTAAGGGCGTAAATTTTTGACTTCACTCCTCACTACCTATTACAGTTTTGAAGGCCATAAAATGCCAAGATGGCACAAACCCCCCCCCAAATGACCCCATTTTGGAAAGTAGACACCCCTAAATTTAGGGGTACACTAGTGAGACTCACAGGTAAAAAAGCACCTAGGCTGTCAGCGACTGTATCAAAACGCTACAAGAAAAACTGTTAGCGATCGCAGGGATCAGGCCTGACTCTGCGAACGCTGCAGTTATGCGTGTTGTGTTTTGTAAGTGACAGTGATCGATCGATACTGCACTTGGGTGGGCTGGTCTGGGCTTGGCGGAGGGGCTAAACGCAGGTGCTAGCAGGTATCTGGGCTGATCCCGCTAACAATGCGTTTTGGGAAACCTAAACTGCTGGCGACGCTAATATAGATCTGATCAGATACTATATTACTAAGGGAGGTGTATGCTTTGTGCGTGGGTGTTAGCGGTACTGGCACTAACCTGACGCTGCCTGGGGCGACGCAGACCTTATCTGACCCTCAAACTTGAATCACCCGCCGGGTGATCAGGGGGTTAAACCTTTATTAGGTAATAAATGGCGGGTGCCCTGAAACTATAAAAAAATAACTAACCAACCAGCGTCACCTGTAACAGTTATATGGTGATCACTGGTGAAAGGGTTAACTAGGGGGCAATCAGGGGGCTTTATGCGGTAGTATATGGGGGTCCCTGGCGCTATAAAAAGCTGCGGCGAACCTAAATACCTACCTGCCTAACTAGCGTCACCTGTGACACTAATACAGCGATCAGAAAAATGATCGCTTATTAGGCTGGGTTCACACTGGAGCGATGCAGGAACACCACGAATCCGCGGCGGGTTCCCGCATCGCATGCCTCCCGGCGGCAGTTCACACTGCCCTATGCAAACTGCTGGGAGTGTCAGTGAAATGTTAATGACACCCCCAGATCAGTTCGCATATCGCAGTGCGATTCACACCATGCGATCCGATTCTGCTGCGGACCAAAAAAAGGGTCCCGTGCGAATTTGCGGCGGGTGCGGCGGGTGTGACGCAAATTCAGCCATACTATCTGTATGGCTGAACTCGAATCGCACAGAGATCGGATGTGATTTGCACTGCAGTGCGGTGCGAATCACATCCGTTCTCATAAACCGTTGCAATGTGAACCCAGCCTTAGTGACACTGGCGACGGGGGGTGATCACGGGGTTAAACCTTTATTGGGGGGGTTAGGGGGGTACCTTAGAACTAAAGGGGGCTAACCCTAACTGCCCTAACAGTTATTACAGTCACAAATGACACCAATGCAAAAAAATAAATAAAAAAAAAATAAAAAAAATGCAATTGGTGTCACTGTGACTGGGGGGGCAGGGGTAATTGGGGGGGTGATCGGGGGGTGAAGGGGGGGGGTGTGAGTGTGCCTGGCATCTTCTACTGTGTAGTGTCGTGTTGGTGCAACTCACCGATCCTCTCTCCTCGGTGCCGGAACGAAAAATACCGACACGGAGGAGAGATTACATCACTTCCTCTGCCTGTGTTTACATTACAGGAGAGGAAGTGATGTCACGGAGTATTTCCATTCGTCGGGAGCGATCGCGAGGGGGTGGCCATGAATGAATGGCCGCCCCCTCATCCCGGATCGCTCCCGAACGAATACCGACCGCCGCAGGCACCGGGGGGGGCCCGATCGGGCCCCCCACCCGCGGGAAGGCAGGGACGTATATATACGCCCATATGCCTGCCCGTGCCATTCTGTCGACGTATATTGTAGTTCGACTCAGGTCCGATTCACCCTATGATAAATGTTCCACATGTGTCACCGAAAAAAGCCAAATCATGCCACCACCACCTTATAGAATGGCCACTCACCAGACTTCACCATACAATATGCCTTCGGTTCATTCAATGGATAACCACTCCTTAATCCACTCTCCCGTTAGCAATTCCTCAATATCCGTGTATTCATACAAAGGTAAATGAAACCAACATAGTTCTAAAACCGTTTCAAACCAACATAGTTCTAAAACCGTTTCACCTTTTAATTATGAAATTTTTTTAAAACATTTTGCACTCACATTTCAGTGTGTCTACTAGCTGACACCAAGCTTATCCAGCCATAAGTAAACAACATGGAATCGGGCAAGCCAATGATGTTCCACAGGTGGATCTTTCGGAAGTTTTCTTTAGTTTTGGTGCAATTATAGTTTTTGGGGATTTTCAAGAAGTATAGGAGTCAGACTCAGGAAGAAGAGGTCAGATCAAGCAGCAAAAAAGTGTAGTGAGGGAGAGCCAAAAAAAAGTTGTAGCTCAGGCAACTAGAAGCGGATTCAGATACTCAGGCAGCAGCAGAAACCAAGGCCCAATACAGGTCATAGATCACTTGGTATCAGAAACCATGAATCAGACCGAGACAGAAGTACAATTAAATCACACTTCATAGATAGCAAGGCTGAATAAAGACACCAGTCCATCCAGTTCATCCTAAGTGAGGTGTCTACAATTGCCCCTATCCCTGTCCCTCAAGGAGCCCACAATCCAAGGTCCCCATTCATATACTAGGGCCAATTTTGGAAAGAAGCCAATTAACCTACCTGCATGTCTTTGGATTGTGGGAGGAAACCAGAGTACCTGGAGGAAACCCACGCAGGCACAGGGAGAACATGCAAACTCCAGGCAGGCAGTGTCGTGGTTGGGATTCGAACCAGCAACCCTTCTTACTGCTAGGCAAGAGTGCTAACCACTAGACCACTGTCCCACACTTATTTATTAAATAAAAATAAAAAGGTAAATAGAAAAAGCGTAGTCAAAGCATAGCCAGAGTCCAGTAACCGGATCGAGTAGTCAGCCAGGCCAGAGTTCAATAACCAGATTGGGTAATCAGCCAGGTCAGAAGTCAGGGATCCAAGTAGAGCAACAGCAAGCAGTATAAGGAGCCAGAAGGGATGTCAACAAACCAGTCTTTAAACAGAACTGCGGGAGATGGTTTCTTGTGATGTGACCAAGGCAAAGGCAGAGGTGAAGTGAGCTGGACAGCTTTAAGTAGGCAGGTCAGACGAGCTTGATCAGCAACAGCTGGTAACTGTGGAGAGAGATGAGAGCTTGCAATTAGCTGACAGCTGAGCAGCCAGCCCAGAGAAGAAAGGGCTAAGCCAGTCCTGACAGTACACCCTCCTCAATGACCCCTCTCCCTCGGAGGGCCACTGGGCTTAAGGGAAACACGTCTATGGAACTCGCGGAGGAGGACAGGGGCATATACGTCCGAGGATGAAACCCAGGAGCGTTTCTCTGGACCGTACCCCTTTCAATGCACCAGGTACTGTATGCACCCACGGAACCTATGGGAGTCAACAATGGATTGTACCTCATACACCTCATGGTTCTCAACCTGAATAGGGTGAGGGTATGGCACCGAGGTGGTAAATCGGTTACAGACCAACGGTTTCAATAAGGAGACATGAAACACATTTGAGATGCGCATACTAGGAGGAAGGTCCAACGCATAAGCCACTGGGTTAATCCTTCGAAGGACACAGAAAGGCCCAATAACCGAGGTGCAAACTTCAGTGAGGGAACACGAAGCCGGAGGTTGTGAAATGACAGCCAGACCCTGTCCCCAACCTGGTTGGAAGGCGCAGGCAGTCTGCATGGAGTCTGTACCTATCATTAGCATGACGCAAAGCCTTCTGCACTTGTACCCATGTGGAACGAAGACCACGGATATACTCCTCTAATGCAGGAATACTCTGAAGAACAAATGAGTCAGGCAACATGGAAGATTGGAAACCATAATTCATCATAAATGGAGACAATCGAGAGGCAGATTTCAAGGCACTGTTGTGAGCAAACTCTGCCCATGGTAATAGGTCTGACCAGTTGTTATGGTGGTCAGAAATATAGCAACGTAGCAATTGCTCCAAGGACTGATTGGCTCGCTCTGCAGCCCTACTAGACTGCGGGTGATACGCAGAAGAGAAGGCAAGCTGGATTCCCAACTGTGCACAAAAGGCTCCCCAGAACCGGGAGACAAACTGACTGCCCCTGTCCGAGACAATCACCTTGGGTAGCCCATGTAAGCGAAAGATCTCCCGAGCAAAAATGGAAGCCAGTTCCTTAGAGGTAGGCAACTTCTTAATTGGAATACAATGACACATCTTTGAGAACCGTTCAACCACCATAAGGATAATAGTGTTGCCTTGGGAGTTGGGTAACTCCACAATGAAATCCATTGACAGATGAGTTCAGGGCCTCTCTCCATTGGGTATGGGTTGTAGGAGGCCCACTTTAAGGTGTAATGGAGTCTTACTCTGAGCACACACGGGACAGGCAGCTACGAAGGCAGTAACATCAGCTCATAGACTAGGCCACCAGAATTGTTGGGAAATGGCCCAAATGAGTTGATTCTTCCCAGGATGGCCAGCTGCCTTGGGAGAATGGTAAGTCTGGAGCACAGCGGTACAGAGACTCTCTGGGACAAAGCAGCAGTCACAAGGTTTCTCAGGAGGAGCACGGACCTAAGCAGCAAGAATTTTGGCACTCAAAGGAGAAGTAAGACTGGTGCGAACCGTAGCCAAGATACGATCAGGAGGAATCATAGGAACCGGAACTGACTCCGACTTGGAAGTGGAGGAAAATTGTCATGACAAGGCATCAGCCCTTACATTCTTAGTACCGGGTAAGAATGAGACAAAGTAATTAAAGCACGACAAGAAAAGAGCCCATCGCGCCCTTCTGGGAGAGAGTCGCTTAGCCTCAGACAAGAATGTAAGATTCTTTTGGTCAGTATGAATAAGAACAGGCACAGTGGAACCTTCAAGGAGATGTCTCCATTCTTTCAGGGCTAAAATAATCGCCAACAGCCCTCTGTCACCAATCTCATAATTGCACTCAGCAGTTGACAATTTCATGGAAAAGTAACCACACGGATGCATATCGCTCTCAGAGTTAGGAAGTTGAGACAGAAGGATGCCAACTCCAGTCTCAGAAGCCTCAACTTCTACGATAAAAGGCAACATAGGATCAGGATGTGCCAACACAGGAGCAGAAACAAAGGCAGCCTTGAGAGTCTCAAAAGCCTTAATGGACTCCGGAGTCCAACTCTGTGGATTACCGTCCTTTCTGGTCATATCAGTCAGGGGCTTGACCAGAGATGAGAAGTTACGAATAAACTTCCGATAATAGTTGGCAAAAACCAAGGAAACGCTGCAGAGGACGTAAACCCACGAGTCAAGGCCACTTTAGGACTGCCGAAAGTTTCTCTGGGTCCATCGAAAAACCATCAGTGGAAATGACATAGCCCAGGAATGTAACCTGTTCACGATGGAACTCGCACTTCTCCAGTTTACAATAGAGATTGTTCCCTCTTAGTTTCTGAAGTACACGACAGACATCTGTGTGGTGGCTCTCCAGGGACTTGGAAAATAAGAGGATATCATCGAGAAACCACCACACATAACTGCAACAAATCTCAGAGGACATCATTAATAAATTCCTGGAAAACTGCCAGGGCGTTACAAAGGCCAATAGGCATTACCACGTATTCATAATGGCCTGTTCTGGTATTAAACGCAGTTTTCCACTCGTTGTCCTCCTTAATGCGCACGAGATTGTTTGCTCCTCTCAGGTCAAGCTTTGTGAAAACCGTTGCTCCCTTGAGGCGGTCAAATAACTCTGTAATCAATGGAATCGGGTAGGCATTCTTAATCGTGACATGATAGAGACCCCTATAATCTATACAAGGTCTCAGTTCACCGCTCTTCTTCTTCACAAAGAAGAAGCCAGCACCAGCAGGAGACGAGGATTTGCGGATGAAACCTTGAGAAAGTGCATCAGCAACATACTCTTCCATGGCCTTATGCTCCAACACCGACAAAGGGTAAACCCGGCCACGAGGAGGTATGGCACCAGGTTGAAGGTCAATTGCGCAATCATAAGACTGGTGTGGAGGCAAACTACCAGCTTCACCTTTATCAAAAACATCGCTAAAATCGCGGTACTCCTCCGGCAGGGAGGGGGTGAAGAGGTGCACAGGACCTTGGATACCTTCAGGAAGCATGTCTCACTGCATTGTGGTGACCAGGAGAGAACCTCAGCACGGAGCCAATCAAAAGAGGGGTTGTGCCTCTGTAACCAAGGATAACCAATAACCAGCGGAAACCTGGGTGAGGATTAGGAAATAACTTGGAATTGGATTATCTCATTGTGAAGAGCCTCTATGGCCACGGACAACGGAACCGTCTTATGAGTCACATGGGCAGGCTGTAAAGGTCTCCCGTCAAGAGCCTCAATGGCAAGTGGAGTGTCACGCAGCTGCAGGGGAATCGAGTGCTGCAAAACAAATGCAGCATCAATGAACAGGCCTGCAGCCCCAGAGTCGATTAGAGCCTGTAAACTCGATGGACGACTCAGCCCAAGAAAGGGTGACCGAAACCAGGGGCTTATCCTTCTGGATAACTGGGGACGAAACAACGCCACCTAAGGTCTGTCCATGACAGGACCTCAAGGTTCGGGCATTTCCTGGATGGGTAGGACAAGTCTTTAAAAAGTCACCTGCCTGGCCACAATAAAGGCACAATCTCTCCCTCCTCCTAAAGACTCTCTCATCAGCAGAGAGATGGGTGAAGCCCAGGTGCATGGGTTCATCTTCACTGACTGACTCGGTACCAGGAGGCATGGGAGGTGAGGGAGGCATGGGTGGGACTACAAAGCTCGGAGGCAAACAAACAGGAGGCTTCCGCAAGTGCTCCTTAAGAGAAAGTCTTTCTCTGAGTCTGGAGTCAATGAGGATGGCAAACAAGATCAAGCTCTCCAGCTCAGTGGGTATATCTCGGGCTGCTATCTCATCCTTGATGGAATCCGAGAGACCATGAGAAAAAGCAGCCATGAGGGCCTCATTGTTCCAAGCAACCTCTGCTGCCAGAGTACGGAATTCAATGGCATAGTCGGCAACAGTTCTCGTACTCTGTTTGATGGACATGAGGCACTTGGCAGCAGAATCGGAGCTTGCAGGAATGTCAAATACCCTTTTAAAGGAGGCCCCAAACTCAGGGTAACTCAAGACAACAGGTTTTTGCATCTCCCATAGAGGGTTAGCCCAGGCCAAGGCTATCTCAGAAAGCAAAGATATCACAAAGCCTACTTTGCTTATGTCCGTGGGAAACACCTGGGGCAGCATCTCGAAGTATATCTAAACCTGATTGAGAAACCCTCTGCATTGAACTGGATCACCCGCAACTCTCTGGGGAAGCGAAGCGGAACCAGACATACCTCTTATAGAGGTAATACTCGAGGCAGGTGCCTGCACAGAGACTGGCGCAGCAGCAGGGACGGCCTGCAACTCAGGTTGTATGGGAGCAACCACCGTGGGGGATTCCTGGTGAGCCGTGTGACTCAGGAGCATTTGTAATGCCATGGCAAACTGATCCATGCGGTGATCTTGCTCATCCAATCTGGAAAAAATATTACCAACAAGTGGATTGACTTCTGAATTCATGGCCTTCGCCTACTGTCAGAAACCATGAATCAGACCAAGAAAGAAGTACAATTAAATCACACTTGTTTATTAAATAAAAAGATAAATAGAAAAAGCGTAGTCAAAGCATAGCCAGAGTCCACTAACCGGATTGAGTAGTCAGCCAGGCCAGAGTTCAATAACCAGATTGGGTAATCAGCCAGGTCAGAAGTCAGGGATCCAAGTAGAGCAACAGCAAGCAGGATAAGGAGCCAGAAGGGATTCAGCAAGCCAGTCTTTAAACAGACCCGCAGGAGATGGTTTCTTGTGATGTGACCAAGGCGAAGGCCGAGGTGAAGTGAGCTGGACAGCTTTAAGTAGGCAAATCAGACGAGCATGATCAGGAACAGCTGGTAACTGTGGAGAGAGATGAGGGCTGGCAATTAGCTGACAGCTGAGCAGCCAGCCCAGAGAAGGAAGGGCTAAGCCAGCCCTGACACATTAGAAAAGTATAGACAAAAACGATGGGCTTGGAGGTCAAGCGAGTGAAAATTAGAAAAAACATTTAGACTAACTTCATACAAAGTACCACGGTTGGCAGGTGGTGGCAGAAACACTAGCTAAAAATATGAGGAATAGGCAGACAGATACAAGCAAATAGGTGATAGCAAAGAACAGTGAAAAAAACAAATCAATAAAATAGCCCAGAAGTAGTAAGAGCACATAAAAGTGGGCACAGCAATCAGTTATCTATACCTATTCTATACTCATTTACCTAAACTAAGTTTATACTTTTTAATATAAAGTATCATTCATTTGAAGATTTTCAAATATTACTACAGGAGCAAAAAACGTATGTGTATGGCATCATTGTTGGACAGCAGCAATCACTCGTAGGCATATATACTGTAAACACAGTAATAAATACATTTTAAAAATGTTCCATCTAGACAGAATGCAGGAGAACAATAGTGGTTCATGTTGGAATAATAGTTATGTGTATAGATGTGCTACTGTGCTTTATGCCATCTCACTCCCCCACGTTTGACAAACAGACCCAAATTTTTATGTGGAAACTTTTTTACATCTTTCAAATTTATAAAGACAAGGTTTCATGACAAGAGTCAAGGCCAGGTTATGTCTAGTCTAAAATGTTCTATAAATTACATGTTAAATAACATAAAGAACTTTAAACAGAAGGCAGTCTGATTCCTTTGGTCAAATAATCCATCAAAACTTCACTTTTCCTGGGGCTGCACACTCCCCCGTGGAAACAGATATTCCGATACAGTCCAGCTCCCCTCTGTTCCTGCTAACAGGGTAGAAGTTGGAAAAGCTTCAGAATTGAAAAAGGATAAAGGTTTATGAAAGCTGTAACTTCTTTTTGCCATATTTAGTTGTCATTTTATTAGTTTTTTTTTTGTTTGTTTTTTATATGAGTAAGGTAAAATGTTTTCTCTCTAGCCATTAGAATAAACCATGTACAAATAATTGAAAAAAAGAATTGTGAGTTTGACTGTTTGAAAAATGCCTATTGACGCCTCTGAATTGAGCAACTGAGCAAATTATGGAAATACTGTTTGTATATACACAACCAGATCAGGCCACTACATGGCCAAATCCAGACTTCTGGGTTGTTTGTAAGACAAAACAAAATTTCACTGTCACATTCAGTTAGGCATGTGAATGTCCAGTCAATGATAGGCAGAAAAGTCATTATTATTATTATTATGTTAATAAATGCTAATGTGCAGAGACTATTAAAAACTGTTCTACTTTCTATTGCTTCTTGGCCTGAGGTTGGACAGAGAAAGGAATCAGACTTGGCTCTACGTAAGTATTAAAAAAAAAACTAATCTGGTGAATTAGTAAGTGAATTGTTTGTTTTGTTAACCATGAGTAATAAATTCAGGAAATGAAAAAGCCGTTTTAATTCAAATGCTGGCCCTCACTCTTTTTTAGAAATAAAGACCTGTCATTTCTTTAGAGATTAATGCCCTGTTTTTCCGATGGATTTTGGGCCAAACTTGTCTTGCATACACACAGTCGCACAAAGTTGTTGGAAAGTTCAGAACGCAGTGACGTAGAACATGTACGATGGGACTATAAAGAGGGCAGTAGCCAATAGCTTTCATCTCGTAATTTATTCTGAGCATGCGGGCACTTTGTCCGTTGGAATTGTCTACACACGATTGAAATTTAAACGATCAGTGTGTGTCGGAAATTCCCACAGAAAAAGGCCGATGGAGCCCACACACCAAGATCAGATCGCACATTTTCCGTCGGAAAGTCCGACCGTGTGTACAGAGCAAAACAGGATTTTTTTTGTTTTGTTTTTTAAGAATACACCCTCTAGTTGCCATCCCCCGATCATCCTGTAAGGTGTTCTTTTTTTTTCTTTTTTTTTTTGATAAGTATGTTTAGATGCTCTCTTATACTTGCCTAAATCTATCCATGCCCCCTAATGTCAACACTTCCAGAATACACAGCAGTTTGACCTAGCTTTGTAGTAGACCAGTTGCTTTTGCATGGCATTATCACCTGCTGCAGTCTTCAAATTACTCTGCTTAAAAGCTGATAGGTCAAAAATAATAAACTATGGTGCATCACATGGGCATGGATATTTTGAGCTGTTACTTTAGTTTTCTTAACCAGTTCCATCCTGGGCCATTTCTGACATTTCTCTCATACATGTAAAAATATGCTTTTTTTCTTTTTGCTAGAAAATTACTTAGAACCCCCAAACATTATATATTTTTTAAGCACAAACGCTGCAGAGTAAAAAGGTTGAACAACATCGCCTGTGATAGCATGGTCATGACAGGTTCTCTTTATAGAGAGATCTGGGCTCTATTAAACCCCATATCTCTCCTCTGGCCTCCAAAGCATCTGATCAAGCCAAAATCAGGAATTGGTTTGTTCACATTAAACCGAAACTGGACATGACAAAATGCTTTTCACTTCTGGTTTCTGACGTCACACAGTGGGTGAAACAACATCAGTTCCTCTCACTGTGTCTGGGGAAGGCAATGCAGCTGGTTACATCCTTACCGGGTTCCTCAATGGAATGAGAAAGACCGGCATCCCTTCCACCTCCTGTAAAAGTGATCCAGTGGCTGTACAGCTATTAAGAACACTTTTAATAGGAACAGAATCGCCAGCTGAAAAAATACATACCAAGATCATGACTGTAGCTGCACTCATGTTCCTAGTATAACCACGTAAACCTGGATTTGTATTTGCTTCATATGACTTTACTATGATTGTTTTGCTCTGCATGATTGCAACTGGACCACTTGCCATACGTAATACGTATATAAACTTTGTGGTTTGCAAGTGGTTTACCAGGGTTATGGCTGAAGCTATCAGCCATAACCACTGTATCTTTTTTTATAGCCAGCAGCTGGCTTTCTCATGAAAGTGATCTGAGGGACTCATTGGCCACTAAGCCACTAACCCCTCCCCCTTCTCTCCCGCAGCTCTCTGGTGTATCTCTGGCTTACTCGTCCACAAATTGATCCGATGGTGTTGTGGCTGGCTTATCACAGAGGCAGTGAGAGACCAGATCATCTCCGATGGCCTCTATGGCCTTGGAGGACCTGAACGACGTCCGGTCCTGGCTGGAAGTAAATTATAATTTTTTTTTAATCAAAAAGATCAAAAATTGCTTTTAAAAGTAAAGGAGAGATTTGGGGTCTTTTAAAAGTTGAAATAATCTTCCACCAACACTCCAAACCTGCAGCCTCTTACCAGAGAGGTTTGGCTGCCATATCAAGCAGCCAAATAGCGCAGCTTAACAGCTCCAGAAAAGATTGGGCAAACATTCTCTGAAAACACCACTTCAGGATCCAATACTACAGTAACATTCACTCTCCTCCATAGATTAACAGATATGTTGATAGAGCAGGGGTAGGGAACCTATGGCTCTCGAGCCAGATGTGGCTCTTTTGATGGCTGCACCTCTCTCTCACCTCTCAATCCGCGGATTGCATGGTGTGCCGATCCGTGGATTGAGCCCATAGGAAAGGATCTTGATACACCCAGCGGCGGCCTAGTTGAGCGGTATGCTGACGTCATCATTACCCGTCTCAACTGCTCGTGGATCTGCCTGCCTGTGTAGTGGTAAGCAAGCAAACAATCGTAGGGGAGATGTGGATATTACAGTGGGGGAGATGACGTGGCTATTACAGTTATAATTGAAATTAGTCGATTAATCAATTATAAAAAAAAAAAATTGTTTTAAACATATTGTATGGCTCTTGCGGAATTACATTTTAAAATATGTGGCGTTCATGGCTCTCTCAGCCAAAAAGGTTCCCTACCCCTGTGATAGAGCATTCACATGTCCAGTAATCCAAGAAGAAGGAGAGAGTGCACTCCAGAGCTCCAGTGAGCGTGCATGGAGGGGGTAGCTCTCTGCTCAGAGAGCTCTGAAAAGTGAATAAGCTGTGTTTGACTGCTCGGTTCTCAGCTTGAGAGCCAGCAGGAAAATCAATGATCAACCTAGGTAAATATGATTCAAAAATGTAAAAAAAATCCCCATACTTCTCCGTTAAGGTAAAAAACTTTTGGCTTTAGAACCACTTTAACTCCTTCATATTTTACCCCTAAAACCTAGAAATAAAAATACATGTTCAGGAAAGTTGATGAAGCAAAGGTTTGTCTTTTTCTGATTAAAGTATATCTATACCCAAACCTTTTTTTCACGTTTTGGATAGAGTGGGGAAGGATTAGAACTTTCAGGTGTTGCTGCCATTGGAGGCCCTTTTGGTGAGATTCCTTCACTTTCTATATGGTAAAAGGTTGTCCCCAGGACAGGAAATTAGGTCAAATTTCTCAGACAATAATAAAGACAGATGTAAAATGTGTTTTTTTTTTTTTTTTAAGTCAAGTAAGGAAAAGTTAAAACCTCTGCCAGTTTTTTATTGTTGTATTTTTACCCTGGTGCAGATTATACCTCACGTATTGCCGGATAATATGTTGTCCTCAAAAGAGAAAGTAAAATGAAATATTGCTAATGCAGCCCCAGATAGCAGTAAAACATAGACAGGTGTTGCAACCTTTTCAAATTCCATACAAAAGTTAAAATAAAAAGATTTTGCTGTAGTCACACTTCAATGCAGATCTTCACTGCATCTGAGCATCACAGCCCAAAAGCACTATTTACCATATTTATTGGCATATAACATGCACTTTTTGACCCTAAAAAATCGGGTGAAAATCGCGTGTGTGTGTGTTATACGCTGATCGTTCAGTTCTGGCTGCCTCGTAGAGGACAGGGAGGGGTGGGACGAGCGCCAACAGATTACATACAATGAGAATCTCTTGTTTACTCAGCGGCCTTTGTAATAGGAATTCCCATCTCCTGGGCTGCCATTGGATGACTGTTCTGTCTATCACAGGAGGCAGGACTTTGTATTAAAGAGGCTGCAGTGTAACCAGAAGATTCTCCTATATGTAATCTGTTGGCGCTCGTCCTGCCCCCCTTCCTGTCCACTCCGAGGCTGCAGATGGGGATGGTTCAGGCTGCACTGATGGCAATGGTGAGGCTGCATTCATGACACTTGTGAGGCTGCATTCATGGCAATGGTGAGGTTGCATTCATGGCAATGGTGAAGCTGCATTCATGGCACTTGTGAGGCTGCAGATGGGCAATGGTGAGGCTGCATTCATGGGCACTGATCCTTATTTTGCATCACGGTTCTTTATTTAATATTTTTGTTTTTTTCTGAAGCTTCTCTCTTAAAGTGAAGGTGCGTGTTATACACCTGTGTATGTTATATGTAAATACATACGATAATTCATTTTTAAAGTGATTGTAAAGTCTATTTTTTTTCTATTAAAATAACAAACATGTCATACTTAACTGCTCTGTGTAGTGGTTTTGCACAAGGCAGCATGGATCCTCCTCTTCTCGGGTCCCTGGCTGAAGCTCCTAGCCCGTCCCTCCTGTTGAGTGCCCCCACAGCAAGCAGCTTGCTATGGGGGGACCTAAGCCGAGGCTGCAGCCCCCTCTCTCTCCTGATTAGCTAACTGAGCAAAGCCAATGGCGCTACTGCTTTGTCGCAGCCAATCAGGAGGGAGAGTCCTGGATGGCCAAGGCACTCGCTGGATAGAGATGGGGCTCAGGTAAAACCCCTCTTCCTTTCCTACACTTATAAAGACGCTTAAGATATATGACATCATTTGCCTAGGCAAGAAACCAGGAAGTAAAAGATGTGAAAATTTAAGACTCTAAAAGAATAACAAAGAGAACATCAAAGTGGTGCTCTCATCAGTTAAAATAAAACCGACTTATTATATATGGTCACTACCATATATCGTATACAATAAGGAAAAAGACTAGTGAGGATTGATAAAGAGTCTCTAGTGGATGGTATATATAGCAGAGAATTGATGAAAGCACCATTCACCAAACACTTTTTCCACCTCATGCTCCACACACCCACAAGGGGTTAAAATTCACCAGAACCCGGAGATTATCAGGCCTCAATCAGCTTGCTTTAGTCAATTAATTCACGGTGAGTTTGTTCAGTTAAGCTTTGAAAACAAAAGATAAATGTAGTTGGTGGTCATGCACAGCTGCCGCAGATTCTATCTGTTAGGCCGCGTACACACGGGCGGACTGTCCGTCCAACTAAGTCCGTCAGACAATCCGACAGACAGTCCGTCCTACTTTTGAATGAACGAACTTGACCACACACGATGAACAGACAGTCCGCTACAAGCTTGCGCGATGACGTGTACAGCACGTACGACGGGACTAGAAATACGACATCCAATACACTGCAATGCAACCTTCGGCCGTGTAAATCCTTTCTGAGCATGCGCCATACTTAGTCCGTCCAACTTGCCTACACACGAGCTGACTGTCCGCTGAAACCAAAGTTGGACGGACAATATTACGGAAATTCCGAAAGACTTAGTCCGCCAGACTGTCCGCTGAAAAAGTCAGCTGAAGCCCACACACGAGCGGATTGTCCGCTGAAACACGTTTCAGCGGACCAAGTCCGTCAGACAGTCCGCCCGTGTGTACGCGGCCTTACAGTTTTGTTGAATTCCTTGTGATTAAGTTACCTTGCGAGGACACCGTGAGTTAATTGACTAAAGGATGCTGATTGAGGCCTGATAATCTCCGGGTCCTGGTGAGTTTGAACCCCTTGTGAGTGTGTGGAGCACAAGGTGGAAAAAGCGTTTGGTGGATGGTGCTTTCATCAATTCTCTGCTATATATACCATCAACGTCCACTAGAGACTCTTTATCAATCCTCACTAGTCTTTTCCCTTATTGTATACAATATATTAGTGACCATATATAATTAGTCAGTTTTATTTTAACTGATGAGAGCACCGCTTTGATGTTTTATTTGTTAGGCCCCTTTCACACTGGGGCGGTTTTCAGGTGCAACAGCGCTAAAAATAGCACCTGTATAGCGCCTGAAAAAAAAACGGCCCCTTTCACTCCAGTGTGAAAGCCGGAGAGCTTTCACACTGGACTGGTGCGCTAGCAAGTCCTGCTAGCAGCATCTTTGGAGCAGTGAAGGATCGGTGTATACACCGCTCCTAAACCGCTCCTACCCATTGAAATCAATGGGGCAGTGTGGCTATACCATCGGCAAAGCGCCGCTGCAGCAGCGCTTTGCAGGCGGTTTTATCCCTTTTTCGGCCGCTAGCGGGGTGGTTTTAACGACTAAAAATAGCATCGCTTTACCGCCGACACCCGCACCACCCCGGTGTGAAAGTGGCCTTAGTTTTTTAGAGTCTTACATTTTTTACATCATTTGTATTTTAACTGCATTTTATTATTTCAGTGTGTAAATATCTGATAATACGTAGCGCTGAGATAGGAGGAGTGGGATAGGGCTAGGTTATTCCCTGTTTTAGTATTAAGAAACCAGGAAGTAACTGAAGAAATGTAAAAAAAAAGTTTAAAAAAGTAAATATGATATACTTTCTTATCTATTTAATAATACTAGCAACATGAGGATTACATGTTGATTATGAGAATGAAGTTCCACTTGAAGCTTGTTAACTATGAGCCAAAAAGTTTGTGATTGAGACTCTGCCTAATTATAACATAGCAGTGAAATCAGTTTAACCTTTATTAACCACTTCCCATCCAGCGACATACCCATACATGGCAGGACTTTCGGTGGTTATACCGGGAAGATGCCTGCATCACCCCAGTAGTATTTTTTAGAGCTGCTAGTCAGCTCTCTTGTAATACCCTGTTTCCCCGAAAATAAGACCTTGCGTGATTGTCAGAGATGGCTGCAATATAAGCCCTACCCCCAAAATAAGCCATACCCTGTTTCCCCGAATATAAGCCCTACCCTGAACATAAGACCTACAAGGACTTTAACCACTTAACAACCGGCCCATAGCCGAATGACGGCTACAGGGCGGTTGCTTAACTCTGGGAGGACTTTATAGTACGTCCTCCCAGAATTCTGCTCTCGCGTGCCCCCTGGGGCATGCACTCAAGAGCATTGGTGACTGCCAGGTCCTGTGGAACACGGTAAAAGGCCACTCATCGCGGCCGTTTACCACGTGATTGCTCTGTCAGCTGATGGAGCGATCACTTGTAAACAGTTCCTCCCTCCCCTCTCTGTACCGTTCGGTACAGTGAGAGGGGAGAGATTGGTGTCAGCAGCGCTATGGGCTGGATCTGCAGTGCCCACAGCGCTGCTCACCAACAATTCCTCAATTCCCTGCCAATACTCTGAAATACCCTGCCAATACTCTGCAATGCCCTGCCAATACCCAGCGATGCCCTGCCATTACTGTGCAATACCCAGCAATGCCCTGCCAATACTCTGCAATACCCAGCAATAATCTGCAATACCCAGCAAAAATCTGCAATTGCCTGCAATACTCTGCAATACCCAGCAATGCTCTGCCAATACTCTGAAATACCCTGCCAATACTCTGCAATGCCCTGCCAATACCCAGCGATGCCCTGCCATTACTGTGCAATACCCAGCAATGCCCTGCCAATACTCTGCAATACCCAGCAATAATCTGCAATACCCAGCAAAAATCTGCAATTGCCTGCAATACTCTGCAATACCCAGCAATGCTCTGCCAATACTCTGCAATACCCAGCAATGCCCTGCCAATACTCTGCAATACTTAGCAATACCCAGCAATAATCTGCAATACCCAGCAATAATCTGCAATAGCCTGCAATACTCTGCAATACCCAGCAATAATCTGTAGTACTCTGCAATAGCCTGCAATACCCAGCCAATACTCTGCAATGCCCTGCCAATACTCTGCAATGCCCTTCCAATCCTCTGAAATACCCAGCAATGCCCTGCCAATACTCTGCAATACCCAGCAATGCCCTGCCAATACTCTGCAATACCCAGCAATAATCTGCAATACCCAGCAATAATCTACAATACCCAGCAATAATCTGCAATAGCCTGCAATACTCTGCAATACCCAGGAATGCCCTGCCAATACTCTGCAATACCCAGGAATGCCCTGCCAATACTCTGCAATACCCAGCAATACTCTGATTCCCTGCAATACCCAGCCATACTCGGTGATACCCTGCAATACTTAGTGATACCCAGCCACGCTCGGCCATGCTTGGCTGTACTCAGCCTCTGTATGTTGCCAGGCTGTGGAAGTCTCACATGTGGTATCGCCGTACTCAGGAGGAGTAGGAGAATCTATTTTGGGATGTCATTTTTGGTATGTACATGCTATGTGTTAGAAATATTGTATAAATAGACAACTTTGTGTTAAAAAAAAAAAAGCATTTTAACCACTTCCCGCCCGCCGGCCATCATATGACGTCCTTGAATTTGTGCGGGGATATCTGAATGATGCCTGTAGCTACGGGCATCATTCAGATATCAGCTTTTTCAGCAGGCGATTCCCTACACCATAAGAACAGTCATAGCAGCTGTTCCGCTGCTTGATCGTTCTCACAGGAGGCGAGAGGGGGGACGTCCCCCCTCCCGCCTTCCTCCGGTGCTTCTGCCGACTCGCCAATACGATCAAAGCCAGAATCGTTTTTTTTTATTATTTCAGGCTTCCCAGCCTAGAGGGGAGATGTGGGGTCTTATTGACCCCACATCTCACTGTAAAGAGGACCTGTCATGCCATATTCCTATTACAAGGGATGTTTACATTCCTTGCAATAGGAATAAAAGTGAGCAAAAAATTTATTTTTGGGGAAAAAAGTGTCAAACTAAAATAAATAAAGTAAAATGAACAATAAAAAAAAAAAAATGTTTAAAGCGCCCCTGTCCCCATGTGCTTGCATGCAGAAGTGAAGTCCCGCCCACATATGAAAACGGTGTTCAAACCACACATGTGAGGTATCGCTGCGAACGTTAGAGCGAGAGCAATAATTCTGGCCATAGACCTCCTCTGTAACTCAAAACATGTAACAGGTAAAAAAATTTAAAGCGTCGCCTATGGGGATTTTTAAGTAGCGACGTTTGGTGCCATTCCACGAGTGTGTGCAATTTTGAAGGGTGACATGTTAGGTATCTATTTACTCGGCGTAACTTCATCTTTCACATTATGCAAAAACAAACTTTGTGTCTGCTAACTTTTTTGTTTTTTTCAAGCACAAAACTAATTTTTTTTCAAAAAAAGCGTTTGAAAAACTGACGCGCAAATACTGTGCAAGATGGGGGGCGTGGCTTGCGCGCTGAAGAAGATGGCTGCTTAAGCCTAGAGCTCTCCACAGCCGGCCGTTTAACAGCAAAAAACAGGCAGGTATTCTCCTCTAAAAACATACCTAAATACTCTGCAGTACTCCTGGGACAGTAGGGGCAATAATGTCCCGCAAAAGAGGATAAGAAAGGGGACCAAAAAAGCTGTCATCATTTACATTTAAACAGAGCAGTGAGCTGACTAAAATCCAAGATGGCGCACACCGAAGCTGTGAGGAAAAATAATAAAACTCACACAAACCTTTCTGATAGCCATCCACCTGAAATGGATGAGTTATTATCATCCTCATATTCTAATGGCTCCTCTCAACTATCCCTAACATCTCAGGGACCCGCAAAATCGCAGATGAAGCTGGATTCATCTTGTCAGGCAGCTGATATTGTGAACACAGCTCTGCATAGTGATAATGCTATGTCCTCATTACAGACATCTATAGCTGCTTTCCCAACATCAGGTCAGCCAGTACTAGATACCACAATGAAAGAAATGCTTGTCTCATTACAATCATCTATTATATCTAATCTATCCTCCATGATTCATAAATTCTCTCTTGATATGAAACATATGGATGGTAGACTGCAATACGTTGAAAACAAAATGGAGGAATGCACTGAAACAGTGAATGAGCTAGTGGATGCATGTACAGAACAAAAAGATGATTCCATGTGGGTCAAGATGAAATTGGCAGATCTCGAGGACCACTCACGTCGAAACAACATTAAAATGAGAGGAATACCAGAGTCAGTTCTACCTATGGACTTACGTAACTATGCAAATACACTATTTTCTACATTATTGCCAGAATTATCACCGATTGAACTTACAATCAATCGTATTCATAGAATTCCCAAACCAAAACATCTAGAAGAATCAATTCCCCGAGATGTTATTCTGTGAATTCATTTTTATCAAACTAACTACTCTGCCACCACCATACTCAGATCTACAATTATTCGCCGATCCCTCGCAATTTACACTACAAATGAGAAGACAGCTCAAAATTGTAATGAAGGCATTATCTAATCATAAGATCACATACAAATGGAGACATCCAGCCACTATCTTGACCACTTACAACGGGAAACCTTTTGCTATATCTACCATTGAAGATGGCATGCAATTACTCCAAACATGGGGTATTATAGTTGATCTTTTACATAACACACCTGCCTTGAAGGAAAAAACTAATTTGTTCCACTTTGGACAAAAACGTGAACAAAATAGAATTAAATACAAATGAACTATTCCTGCCTGTTAACTCATATGCATTACTGACATATATGGTCTGGTTTGATGCTCAATACCTTACTACTTGAACTTCACCCCCTATCTTGGTCAGCATTCCTTTGGGTGGATTACTGCTGACTCTTGGAAAATATTTTTTTCTTTACTGTTTTATTTATTTTTTCTTCTCTCCTTTATATTTATTTTTTTTAATTATTTTTTTTTCCTCTTGCAATATATATTGCCAAATAACTACTAATAGAGTAATAACTTGTTTTTTCATAGGTTTGAAAAAAAATAAAAATCTACATTGTTGTGTGCATGATTTAATAGTAACTGTGAACTGATCATATAACAAATACTTAGATATTTAGTTTAAGCGTTATAGAAACTAGAGAATATTCTTTTAGGAATATATAGAATGATAGTAACATCTAATTTTGATATGTATTAATATGTCTTTCAAAATATTGTCCCTAAATGCAAGGCGACTGAATCGCCCAGCGAAACGAACCTCTATGTGGAGGTCTGCCTTATCCTTTAATTGTGACATATTATGTGTTCAAGAGACACATTTTGCTAAAGATGCATCTCCCAAATGTCAACATAACCATTTTCCTCATATTTTTCAAACAAAATTCTTCAAAAAACAAAGAGGGGTGTTAATAGCTATTAGAGATACTATTACATTTCAATTAGATAATTTTATCACTGACCCTGAAGGTCACTATATTTTTTTTGATTTGTACCATTAACAATATTCAATACACCCTTGTATCTATTTATGCTCTGAATATGAGGCAAATGCATTTCATTAAAAAAAACTATAGATGAGGTGAAGAAAGTTCAAAAAGGACACCTCCTGATATGTGGAGATTTCAATCTGATTCCAAACAATGATATGGATTCTTCTGCTAAGTCCAAACACTATGCTTCTCCCCTTGTTCATAACTTCGAATGACTTATTTGATGTGTGGAAATGTGGACATGCTAATGAAAGGGATTATACATATTTGTCACCACGGCACAATACCTACTCCAGAATTGACTTATTCTTGACAGATAAATGGCTGCTTGACAAGATTTCATCCTCCCATATACATACGGCCACGTGGTCAAACCACGCTCCCATGTCTATAACAACCACATCATCCCAACCGAATTCATATATATGGAGAGCTAATAACTATATTCTCCAAAATGAAAATTACTCCACAACACTCCAACAACACCTTACTAAATTCTTTTCAATTAATTGGACGTCTATATCTGACCCAATGATATTATGGAATGCTCATAAAGCTGTTATGAGAGGGGTGTTTATGCAATTAGGTTCTAAAGCTAAAAGAAAGAGAACTCAGAGAATGGATGGACTTACTAAGGAGATAGCCAAAGCTGAGGAACACAATAAAAATGATCCTTCTCCTTTCATTAAAACACAAATTTTCCAGTTACGTAATGAATTAAGAACCCTACTTCTAGAGACACATGAGAAATCCTATAAAAAATTCAGAGCTACCACTTATGCAACAGGGAACAAAGCAGGAAAACAATGGCATTACGCATTAAAGGTTATCGATCTAAGACTAAAATTCCATTCCTCTACCATCCTCACACTAATGAAAAATTTCTTAAGCCTTCTTCAATAGCTGAAGCATTTAGCTCATATTATAATGATTTAATAACATTAAGAACGATGGCGATACCCATTAACCTTCTCAGGAGGAGACTGACACCTTTTTGGAGAGTGTCAAACTTCCATCTATTTCCCCACAACCAGTGGCCGCTGGTGAAGTTTTTGGATGGGGGGGCGCCAGACCCCGCCCATCATGACCCCGCCCACCATTTTGGCCCCTCCCACTTCTCATAAAACACGCCCCTTATGTAATCTGAAAAAAAAATTGGCGTGGGTTCCCCCCTCCGAGGGCATACCAGGCCCTTAGGTCTGGTATGGATTCCAAGGGGAACCCCCTACGCCGAAAAAACGGCGTGGGGGTCCCCCCAGATCCACACCAGACCCTTATCCGAGCACGCTACCCGGCCGGCCAGGAAAGGGGGTGGGGACGAGCGGGCGCCCCCCCTCCTGAGCCGTACCAGGCCGCGTGCCATCAACATGGGGGGGTGCCTTGGGGGAGGGGGCGTGCGGCCCCCCCACCCCAAAGCACCTTGTCCCCATGTTGATGAGGACAAGGGCCTCTTCCCGACAACCCTGGCCGTTGGTTGTCAGGGTCTGCGGGCGGGGGGCTTATCGGAATCCGGGAGCCCCCTTTAATAAGGGGGCCCCGGATACCGGCCCCCCACCCTATGTGAATGAGTATGGGGTACAATGTACCCCTACCCATTCACCTGTGAAAAAAAAGTACAAAAAAAACACAACACAGAGTTAAAATATTTTATTGCACAGCTCCGGGGGTCTTCCGTCTTCGGGGGTCTTCTCGCCGGACTCCTCCGCTATCTTCTTGTAGCTCTTTTGCTAGCGGAGGAGCCCGGCTTTCTTCCTCGCCGCCGGCCTCTTCTCCCGACTTCGGGGGTCTTGTCCCCCTCTTCGGTTCTTCTGCCGGGCCACCGCGCCTTCTTATAGCTCTTTTACAGGCGGTGGCCCGGTCTTCTGTCGCCGCCGCCCGTTCTTCTTCTTCTTCTTCTTCTCCTTCTTCTCCAGGAGATGTTGCCTCGACGATCTCCCTGGCCGGAATGCCAGGGACGCGCTGCGCTGCCACTTATATAGGGACAATGGGGCGGTGTCACATGGGTTGATGTCACATGGGTTGGTCACATGGGTTGATGTCACATGGCGACTGTGACATCAACCCATGTGACCAACCCATGTGACATCAACCCATGTGACACCGCCCCATTGTCCCTATATAAGTGGCAGCGCAGCGCGTCCCTGGCATTCCGGCCAGGGAGATCGTCGAGGCAACATCTCCTGGAGAAGAAGGAGAAGAAGAAGAAGAAGAACGGGCCACCGCCTGTAAAAGAGCTATAAGAAGGCACGGTGGCCCGGCAGAAGAACCGAAGAGGGGGACAAGACCCCCGAAGTCGGAAGAAGAGGCCAGCGGCGAGGAAGAAAGCCGGGCTCCTCCGCTAGCAAAAGAGCTACAAGAAGATAGCGGAGGAGTCCGGTGAGAAGACCCCCGAAGACGGAAGACCCCCGGAGCTGTGCAATAAAATATTTTAACCCTGTGTTGTGTTTTTTTTTGTACTTTTTTTCACAGGTGAATGGGTAGGGGTACATTGTACCCCATACTCATTCACATAGGGTGGGGGGGCCGGTATCCGGGGCCCCCTTATTAAAGGGGGCTCCCGGATTCCGATAAGCCCTCCGCCCGCAGACCCCGACAACCAACGGCCAGGGTTGTCGGGAAGAGGCCCTTGTCCTCATCAACATGGGGACAAGGTGCTTTGGGGTGGGGGGGCCGCACGCCCCCCCTCCCCCAAGGCACCCCCCCATGTTGAGGGCACGCGGCCTGGTATGGCTCAGGAGGGGGGGCGCCCGCTCGTCCCCACCCCCTTTCCTGGCCGGCCGTGTAGCGTGCTCGGATAAGGGTCTGGTGTGGATCTGGGGGGGGGACCCCCACGCCGTTTTTTCGGCGTAGGGGGTTCCCCTTGGAATCCATACCAGACCTAAGGGCCTGGTATGCTCTCGGAGGGGGAACCCACGTCAAATTTTTTTTCAGAAATTTGGCGTGGAGTTCCCCCTTCAGAGCTCATTCTCTGATTGGCCACGGCAAAAGTCGCCTGGCCTGGGTAAACCTTTCTGGCTGTGAAAGCTTTTTGCATTCATTCAGCTAAATGCATGAACATTCTCAACAAAGTAGAAACTAGAAAGCCTTTATGCGGTGACTCACCTGTCTCACTATCTGGCAGCTCCGCTCGGGCTAAGGAACGGAGCTGCCGACGTCACTTCTGGGTTTTGTGAAGCAGCCGAAAGCCGGAAGTGACTGCCTGTCTAAGAATGACAATGCTCCCGCCCGTAGAATCACAGTGATTTTACGGGCGGAAGCTAGTCGGCGTTCTGCAGTGCGCCGCAAGGCGGGTTTTTAACCCGCAAATGAAGCGCCATGGATGCAATCTTGTGATTGCATCGACGTGGCGCTTCTCATAGTGCACTGTGACCGGCGCCACAGTACACTATGTCAAATTGTTAAATGACATTTTTTTTTTTTATGTCTTAAAGGGCCCTTTTTTTATTTTTATATTTTTTTAACTTTTTTTTTATTTTTTAACTTTTTTTTTTTTTTTTACACCTAGGGAGAGGGGGGGGGCGGCGCCCGGGCGCCCCCTATGGGCGGGCCGCCACTGCCCACAACAATTAGAATTTCTCAATTCTCCCTTTACTATCCCTGAAATTCTACAAGCTATCCGTGTTCTTCCTAACTTGAAATCACCTGGTCCAGATGGCTTTACAGGGGAATATTTAAAAAAATTTCAAAGTACTCTAGCACCTATACTATGTGACATTTATAATTTAGCAGCCAATTCTTCATCATTTCCCAATGAAATGCTGAATGCTCTTGTTGTAACTCTTCCAAAACCAGATAAGGAACCATTTTCACCTAAAAGTTTTAGACCAATTTCCTTACTCAATTTAGATGTTAAAATGTATGCAAAGCTTATAGCCAAAAGACTAGATAGTTTGTTACCCTCTCTTATCCATAGAGTTCAATCGGTTTCAGCAAAGGAAGACAAGCATCGGATGCTACTAGAAGAATGATAAATATAATACACCATGTAGAACTCACCAAATTGCCATTCCTGTTTCTGTCGCTTGACGCTGAAAAAGCATTTGATAGAGTTCATTGGGGATACCTGTCATCAGTTCTGACTAAATTTGGCTTAACAGGTCAAATCAACAAAGCAATATTAGCCCTGTACTCTGTCCCCTCGGCTCGAGTGTATACTATGGATTCTTTATTACCTCTATTCCCAATAACAAATGGTACACGACAAGGATGCCCCTTAACCCCCTTAATTTTTAACCTTGTTATTGAACCCCTAGCTGAGAGTATTAGGTCCAACAAAAAAATTCTAGAAGTTACCATTGCTGAACAAGAACATAAAATCAACCTTTTTGCAGATGATGTTGTTCTTATGATTACTGATCCTGTGAAATCCTTACCGGAAATTCAGGAAACACTAAATATGTTCAGCAAAGTTTCTTATTACAGGCTTAACGCGAATAAATCTTGTATATTGAACTTGGGGATAGATGAAAATACTACGAAACATCTTAAATTAAAATTCCCTTTATACATGGACTGAAAGTACAATTAAATATTTGGGTATTCAATTATCAAATTCATGTAAAACACTGTTCCAATATAAATATATTCCACTTCGTAATGCATTACAAAAAAATCTCACTAAACTAGCATCCCATGAATTTTCATGGATGGGACATTTGGCAGCATTTTAAATGCTTCACCTTCCACAAATTTTATACTTTTTTAGAACTCTCACGATTCCAATTCCGTTAACATTTTTCCAATCCCTTCAGACTCTGTTTTCTATATTCATCTGGCAGGGTAAAAAATCTAGATGTGGTTATTCAAACTTAGTGAAGAAACGTCAAGCTGGGGGAACAGGATATGTGGATTTCCAAGATTATTATTTAGCCTCGGTTCTTATACAGTCTAAGGAATGGTTTCTATCGCCTCCATCTACAATTTGGAGGAAGATGGAAACTGATAAGATCCCAGGAAATAATCTATCAATATGGATTCCTTCCATGGCACTTGGAGCCAAGATACCTTCTCGCATCTCCCCAACAATATTAGCAACACTTAAATCCTGGGTTCGATTTCTGCATCTAACTTCCTCACACGCTCTTCCTACCAAAGTCCAAATTCCGCTAAATACTCTACATAATTTCATGAAGACAACCTCATTTACACCATGGATAGAGAAGGGAATTAAATATCTATCTGATCTACTTGATAATTGGGTGATCAAACTATTTCCTACACTTCAAAAGAAATTTCAATTGCCAAATTCAGATTTATTCCTCTACATCCAAACTAAGAATTGCATTTCCAACCTCCCATCATGGACATATAATGTTCCCCAATAGGCTTGGTCCTTCCTTAAGATCCCCATACATCAACAAAAAGGGATCTCTCTTTTCTATAATCTTCTTCAACAAAAAAGTGTGTTTACAAAGACTATCCCTTTAATTAGATGGGAAGAAGACTTAGGATACACCTATACAGTTGACCAATGGGAAAAAGCTTGTAACACCACATATAAAGCCACATGCTGATCTACGTTATGGGAAGTATCCATTAAATTGACTCAACGCTGCTATCTTACTCCTGAGAAAATATCTAAATTCAATGGCGCATTTGACAACAAATGTTGGAGATTGTGCGGCAAAAAAGGTGATATGTTACATACATTTTGGACATGCCCTAAACTTGGGAAGTATTGGGAACAAATCTTTCAAGTTATGTCTGAAATTACCAAAACAGTCATTCCTCCAAATCCCTCACTGGCTCTATTATCCATTGATCTTGATCGATATCCTATCCAGTTTAGAAATGTGTTTACACATATTTTGCTGTCAGCCAGGATCAGTATAACGAGGAACTGGAAAAATCCTGATCCTCCTTCCATAAAAGAAGTGATAGAATCGACTCAAACTCATTACATTTATGAATCAATTCTAGCTCTTCAGCCTCAAAAAAAAGAAAATACTCATAAAATATGGCAGCCATGGTTAAAATGGACTAGTCCCCAAAATATTGCACGAGTTCTTTGTTCCTAGATAACTTGAATTAAAAAATTACTTACCCCACTCTAATATTTTAATCTTTGTTTTGTATCTATTAAATGACAGGTTACTATTACTGTCCCGAACACAGTTTAGCACCCATAGGGGTGTTCGAGAATATATTTAGGTTCATCATCTTTGAATTACTTGAATTGGCAGTATATAAATATATGCAAATAATATTTATATTACTTTTGTGTATTGTCTCCATAATGGATGTATTAATAACCTCCCGATCATTATCTTTATTATCCCTAATATAATTGAGATAATTAATATGGTTTTCTTTATATTATATTTTTTATTATTTTTGGATACTATTATCTATGTATCTAAATACTGTAACTGATCTGTTATTTAGTCATAATTTCTGTCATTTGTCTTGATAAAAATTTAAACTTTAATAAAAACTATTTATTGAATACTGCGCAAGATAAAAAGTAGCAAAAACCACCATTGTATTCTTTAGGGTCTTTGCTAAAAAAACGTATATAATGTTTTGGGGTTCTATGTAATTTTCTAGCAAATAAATGATGATTTTTACATGTAGGAGAGAAAAGTCAGAATTGGCATGGGTGCTCCAGAACGCCTGATGGTGCTCCCTGCATGTTGGGCCTCTGTATGTGGCCACACTGTGTAAAAGTCTCACGCAAGTGGTATCGCCATACTCGGAAGTAATAGCAGAATGTGTTTTGGGGTGTAATTTGTGGTATGCATATGCTGTGTGTGAGAAATAACCTGATAATATGACAATTTTGTGGGAAAAAAAAAAAAAAAATCTTGATTTTGGAAAGAATTGTGGGAAAAAATGGCAACTTCAAAAAACTCATCATGCCTCTTACTAAATACCTTGGAATGTCTTCTTTCCAAAAAGGGGTCATTTGGGGGGTATTTGTACTTTCCTGGCTTGTTAGGGTCTCAAGAAATGAGAGAGGCCATCAGTACTTCAGGTGTGATCAATTTTCAGATATTGGCACCATAGCTTGTGGACTTGTACTTATTTTTACCAAAGATATTAGTAGTAGTACTACTAGTAGTAGTAGTACTGTAGTAGTATAAATTTTGGCCAAAATTTATAAAGAAAACTTACTAATCTGCTACATTTTATAACAGAAACAAAGAACTTTTTTTTTTTTTTACAGAATTTTCGGTCTTTTTTCTTTTATGGCACAAAAAATAAAAAACATAGAGGTGATTAAATACCACCAAAAGAAAGCTCTATTTGTGAGAAAAAAAGGACAAACATTTCATATGGGTACAATGTTGGATGACTGAGTAATTGTCATTCAAAATTTGAGAGCACTGAAAGCTGAAAATTGCTCTGGTCATTAAGAGGGTTTAAGTGCCCACTGGTCAAGTGGTTAACTAGGGCTTATTTGGGGGGTAGGGCTTATATTGCAGCCATCACCGACAATCACGATAGCTCTTATTTTTGGGAAAACAGTGTAGCAATCAGAGTGGTTACCAAGTGTTCGATTACTATTGCAAGCAGAGGCCCTCTGCGTCTCTGTCATGCAATAAATGATGCTGTTTTATTACTACACTTAGAGAGGCGCCTCCTCCCCTGTTTCTTTTATATGTTTTGCAGAGTTGCTGGACACACTCTGAGGATGGCTGTCTCTTTATAAATCAACCCCTTAATGTGGTTCAACTTTGTTTTTACCTAAAGACTGACTAATAAAATATACATTATTACAAACTAAGAGCATTGCCTCCTGGAGCGACAGATACCCAATTTACCTCCACGGTTCTCTCGGGCACTCCCATCCCACCAGGAGACCTGATCCTCCTGGCAAAGCCAGGATTGCCTTTGATCGGCTGTTCGTAATAGTAACCTGGTAGGGATGACATGACATAACTACTGGTTTACTCGGAAACCATTAACGCCATTTTATGAAAATTGAAAGCATTCAGAAACACCAATCTGGGTGTTTTGAATGCTTGTAAGTTCAGAGGAAGGATTTGGGGTCTTATTGACCTCAGATCTCCCCATAAATAGTGCCTGTAACATGCCTATTGCTGTCACAAGGATGTTTATATTCTTTGTGACAGCAATAAAAGGGATTAAAAATAAATAAAAAATGAAAGCAACAGTGTAAAAAAATATATATTAATCATTTTAAAAAGTGCCCCTGTCCTCCTGTACTTGCGCGCAAAGGCGAACGCGCGTTTTGGTCCCGCACACACGCAAAAAACGATCCTCCCACACATGTGAGGTATCCCCGTGAACATCAGCTCATGGACAGTAATTCTAGTAACAGGCCATCTCTGTAAATATAAAGTGGTAACCTGCAAAGGCTTTTAAAGCATCACCTATCGATAGTAAAATGTACGTAGTTTGTTGCCATTGCACGGGCGGGTGCAATTTTAAAGCATTACATGTCTGGTATCTATTTAATTAGCATAACTTCATCTTTTATATTTTACAAACAATTGGGTTAGTATTGTATTTTTTCTATTAAAATTCAAAAAATAGGATTTTTAAAACCTTTTCTTTGATGTACATCAGGGAACACAGAGCCATAGTAATAACTACAGTGGTGTGAAAAAGTGTTTGCCCCCTTCCTCATTTCCTGTTCCTTTGCATGTTTGTCACACTTAAGTGTTTCGGAACATCAAACCAATTTAAACAATAGTCAAGGACAACACAAGTAAACACAAAATGCAATTTGTAAATGAAGGTGTTTATTATTAAAGGTGAAAAAAAATCCAAACCATCATGGCCCTGTGTGAAAAAGTGATTGCCCCCCTTGTTAAAACATACTATAACTGTGGTTGTCCACACCTGAGTTCAATTTCTCTAGCCACACCCAGGCCTGATTATTGCCACACTTGTTCACAATCAAGGCATCACTTAAATAGGAGCTGCTTGACACAGTAAGGTCCACCAGAAGATCCTTAAAAGCTACACATCATGCCGAGACCCAAAGAAATTCAGGAACAATTCAGAAAGAAAGTAATTGAGATCTATCAGTCTGGAAAGGGTTATAAAGCCATTTCCAAAGCTTTGGGAATCCAGCGAACCACAGTGAGAGCCATTATCCACAAATGGCGAAGACATAGAACAGTGATGAACCTTCCCAGGAGTGGCCGGCCGCCCAAAATTACCCCAAGAGCGCAGCGACGACTCATCCAAGAGGTCACAAAAGACCCCACAACAACGTCCAAGGAACTGCAGGCCTCACTTGCCTCAGTTAAGGTCAGCGTTCATGCCTCCACCATCAGGAAAAGACTGGGCAAAAATGGCCTGCATGGCAGAGTTCCAAGGAGAAAACCACTGCTGAGCAAAAAGAACATCAAAGCTCGTCTCAATTTCTCCACAACACATCTTGATGATCCCCAAAACTTTTGGGACAACATTCTGTGGACCGATGAGACAAAAGTGGAACTCTTTGGAAGGTGTGTGTCCAAGTATATCTGGCGTAGAAGGAACACTGCATTTCATAAAAAGAACATTATACCAACAGTAAAATATGGTGGTGGTAGTGTGATGGTCTGGGGCTGTTTTGCTGCTTCAGGACCTGGAAGACTTGCCGTGATAAAAGGAACTATGAATTCTGCTGTCTACCAAGAGATCCTGAAGGAGAATGTCCGACCATCTGTTCGTGTACTCAAGCTGAAACGAACTTGGGTTCTGCAGCAGGACAATGATCCTAAACACACCAGCAAGTCCACCACCGAATGGCTGAAGAAAAACAAAATGAAGACTTTGGAGTGGCCTAGCCAAAGTCCTGACCTGAATCCTATTGAGATGTTGTGGTATGACCTTAAAAAGGCCGTTCATGCTCGAAAACCCTCTAATGTAACTGAATTAGGACAATTCTGCAAAGATGAGTGGGCCAAAATTCCTCCAGGACTCTGTAAAAGCCTCATTGCACGTTATCGCAAACGCTTGGTTGCAGTTGTTGCTGCTAAGGGTGGCCCAACCAGTTATTAGGTTTAGGGGGCAATCACTTTTTCACACAGGGCCATGATGGTTTGGATTTTTTTTCACCTTTAATAACAAACACCTTCATTTACAAATTGCATTTTGTGTTTACTTGTGTTGTCCTTGACTATTGTTTAAATTGGTTTGATGTTCCGAAACACTTAAGTATGACAAACATGCAAAGGAACAGGAAATGAGGAAGGGGGCAAACACTTTTTCACACCACTGTATATGGGTTATATCAGACCATCAGGTGCTGGACACTGGCACGCCCCTTAAGGCGTATACTTCCCCCACATAACCCCTCCCATTGCTGGGAGTACTCAGTTTTGTAGCAAAGCAATATAAGTGTATAAGAAGAAGGGAGGGACCTCTTTGTCCCTTGATGTACATCAAAGAAAAGGATTTTACAGGTAAGCTGTTTTAAAAAAAACGATTTTTTTATTACATCAGGGGACACAGAGCCATACTAATAACTATATGGGATGTCCCATAGCAATTGCAACTGAAGGGGGGAGACAGAACAAAAAACAGGAGGCCAGAGGACTCATACTGCAGCCTGCAGTATATGCTGTGCCCAAAAGGAATATCCTCATGACCGTTACTATCGATTTGATAAAATCAGATAAACATATAAACCAAAGACCGAGTCGCGGTCTTACAGATCTGAGCCATACAGGCCTGATGATACACCCCCCAAGAGGCACTAATCGCCCTAGATGAGTGTGCTCTTAATATGAGAAGGAAGAATTTTCTTCTTTAAGCTGAAGCCTGAACAATCACTTTCACAAATCCATTTGGAAAATGGTGGATCTTGACACTGCCTGTCCACATCTTGGACCCTTTGGCAGTACAAACAAAACCTGTGTTTTGCGAACCTACATCACTACTACTACTACTACTACTACTACTACATCAAGAGAATGTAGTGCTTTCTCTTCCCCAGATTAAGGCTCTGGGGAGAAAGAAGGAAGAATAATATCTTGGTTTAAATGAAAACCTGTTACCACTTTTGGTAAAAATTCAGAATGAGGACATAAAACTACCTCACCCTTATGCATGATGAAATATGGCTCTTACAAGATAGCCATTAGTTCTGATACTCGTCTAGCAAAAGAAATGGCAAGCAGAAAAGATTATCTTTCTTGTCAAAGAAAGGGAAGGGCCAAGGGAATTTCTCGTAAGGTTCAAACAGCTGATTCAGCAAAGCCGATAAGACCAATTTTAAATCCCAAGGATTTAGAGGTGCCTTGATAGGGGAAATAAACTGTGTTACCCCCTGAATAAGCTATGCCCCAAGAGTGGGAAGCAAGAGACCATAGGAAAAAACACTGACAAGGCTTGGATCTGGCTCTTGATAGAAGTCAAGGCCAGCTTCATTTCAGGTCCCATATGCAGGAATCAGGAATCCTGCCTCTTGACATACTTCCTGGGGTGCCAACCCCTGGATCCACACCAAGAAACCTATGCCTTCCAGACTCTAAAGTAAGTGAATTCTGGAAGCCGGCTTCCTGGCATTAGTCAAAGTAGACACTACCAAAGGTGATCACCCACGATCTTTTATAGAGTGGGATTTAACAGTCAAACCTGTTCAAATTTTTGTCCGTAAGGTAGGATGAAATACCGGACCTTGTGCAAGAAGGTCTGGCTATAATGGCAGAGTCCAAAGGACTCCCACCTCCATCTTTATGGTCTCGGCAAATCAAGATCTTCTGGGACCCGCTGGGGCTGCCAGAATCACCTCCTTCCGTTCCCGCTCAATCCTGCGGAGAAGGCACGGAAGTAGCAGAACTGGAGGAAATGCATAGATCAGTGAAAACTGATCCCCTGGGAAGACTAATGCGTCTATTCCGCCTGCTAGTGGACCCCTTGTGTCGACCTTGTTAATGAATCTGGACGTGAATAGGTCCATGTCTGGAATACCCCATCTGACATATTGCTAGGAAGATGTCGGGGTGAAGAGATCATTCTCCTGGAAATAATTGTTGGCATCTCAAGTACTACGCCTGACAAATTAGAATTGCAGATAGGCAAGGAGTGTTGTGTTCTGCCAAAGCTAGAACATTATTCACCTCTTTTTTGGACTGCACGACCTCTAGTGCCTACCCTGGTGATCGATGTAAGCCACCGCCATGGCCTTGTCAGACTGAATCCTGTCAGGACAGTCCCGTAGTCTGACCGCTAAGATTCTAGGGCCAGATGTACTGCCTGAAACTTCCAAAAAAGTTGATAGGCAAGGTCCTCTAACCTGGACCATCTCCCCTGGACAAAATTTTCTTCCAGGGCTGCTCCCCAGCCTAGAAGTCTGGCATCTGTTGCTAACACCTTCCAGGATAAATATTTTCCCTTTTGCTGGATAACAACCACCAATTTAGGCTCTGACCTATGTTGGGAGCCAAACGTATTGGAAACAGACAAGGCCTAAATCTTCTTTGTTCCAGACCGACGGGATGGTGTCTTGAAGCAGTCTTTGAGTCAAAGTGCGCGTAAGCGACGGCCTTGAAGGAGGTCACCATTTCCCCTAAAAATCTCCTGCACAGCCAAGTGAAGGAATTTTCCTTTGTTCTGATAAGTTGAATTAATCCTACAATGGAACTGATTCTCGTATGGGGTAAGAATACCTCTTCTGTATGGCATCTATAACCAGCCCCCAAGCACCATAATCTCCTTGATGGTTTTAAGGAGAATCTTCCTAGGTTGAGAATCCAGCCTAGAGATTTCAGATATTTATGACTGAGATCAGACTCTGGTTTTAGACCTGAGACTGAATGATCTATTAAAAGTAGATCTTCTAACAGGCTAGGACCGCTATGCCTTGAGCCCTTAACCTGGCTAAAGGAGGTGACAGAATCTTTCAGAACACTCGTGGTGCTGTGGCTAAGCCGAATGGCAGGGCCACAACTGAAAAAATGATTTTATATTTCAAACCACAGAAATTTCCGGCAAGCGGGAAACTTTGGCACATGGAGATATGCAACTCCCCTCCTTGCAGGATGGACACAGCCGATCGAATTATGAAAGAATCCGATGTTTAAGTGCCGATTCAGATCTTCCAGATCTAGAATGGGTCTTATATCTTTGTTTAGTTCTGGAACCTTAAAAGGTTTGAGCCAAAACCCCCTGTTCCACTAAGGGAACCTCTGATATCACCGCATGGAATAACAGCTGATTCAGAGCCAGAAAGAGAAACTTCCCTTTATTTTCTTTTTCTGGATCCTTAGGAACATTCTCTGAGGACCCGAACCCCGGACCCTCAGATCAAAGCCTACTCAGACATCCGGGCTCCTGGAATTCTAGTTGTAACCTAGAGAAAAAAATGCAGAAATCCCTCTGCTCTTGACATTGTACCTGCCAGACTTTGAGAATCGCAGGACCTTTCCCCTCACCCAAATGAGTGGGGGGTGCTCCTTCATGAGAAGGCTTTAGCATTCTGCTTTATGGGCTTTCTGCCCCAAGGATCCTGGTGCTGCCCTTGGGGACCTGACGATTGAGACCGCCTAAAGGCAGATGCCCCAGGCATAGGAGAGGCAGCACAATTAAAGGAGCAATGTTTGAACCTTCTTTTACTGGTAAAGAGAGCTTTACCTTTTTGGATGTACTTATCCACTCTAAATAGCCGTACCCCAGGAAGGGACACAAACTGGCTAAGGCCGCGTACACACGCGCGGACTGTTCGCCCAACTTTGTCCGTCAAACAGTTTCGGCAAACAGTCCGCTCAAAATTAGCATGGACGGACATGGCCACACACGACATACGAACAGTTTGCTGAAACCGTGCGCGATGACGTGAACGGCACGTACGACGGGACGAAAAATACGACGTCCTATACACTGCATTATAACTTTCGGCGTGTTAAGCCTTTCTGAGCATGCGCGGAACTTAGTTTGTCGAACAAGCCTACACACGGGCGGACTGTTCGCTCAAACAAAGTTTCAGCGGACAGTTTTTCGGAATTTCCGAAAAACCTTGTTCGTCAAACTGTCCGCTGAAACTGTCCGCTGAACGCCCACACACGAGCGGACTGTCCGCTGAAACACTGTTCAGCGGACAAAGTTGGACGAACAGTCCGCCCGTGTGTACGCGGCCTAAGAGTTTTCACATGGTGCTTCAGCTGATCAATATTTCAGCCACGGAGCTCTGCGAGAATGCACTAGCCATAAGGCTTAAACAATAGAGTCTTTCATAGCATCCATGAGACATGATCGTGCGTCAGATACACCAGCCTGCTGATCAGACAGAATTTCAGGTATCTCAAAAATTGTTGCTTAACCCTTAGAAGTCCACATTTTCCAATTAATTAGCGTGACTTAAAATGTGCTCCACCAAAATAGTGGAGCAGGCGTTAAAGGGTCAATGGACTGAGATACACCAATTGCAGCAAGAACTGCAAAAGACATCTTGTCTTTAAAAGGAAGTTCCAACCTTAATTTGCTTGATCCTTTAACATCAGTGAATTATCCACTGGACCTGTGAGACTCTGCTCACTGAGGTGATTGAAGCATCAGCTGCTGGAACCCCTCATTTCTTCATAGAAATGTTCCCATTCAGAATACATAAGTTCTGCATAAATAGGAAAAAAACATCCCCAGGTGGGGGAGGTTCAAACGAACCTTATTAGAGGCAAATACTTGAAGAGCCTGTGCTGCAGGCAACAAAAGGGTTAAGTAAGGGCGTAGATAAACACCTGACTTGTGAGGTTATTCCCTCCCTGTTAGGATCCTCCGAAGAGGAAAAATCTTCCAATATTTGGAAGGATCTACCTGATCCCCAGCCTCCTGCACCTCAACAAAAGAGCTCTGAGGACTGGATGGGAATCTGCTATGTTTAGTCCTACTATAGAGAGACATCATAGCTTTAATCTTTTAAAGTGGAAGTAAACCCATGGATTTAAACAAAAGGCATTCCAAGAATGCTAACTGCACATTGGCTGTGCTCTCAGCCAAACTTTCAAACCATCCAATGGCTGGTGTCATAACGAATCACATGTGCAACACCATAGTAGTTGAAGATTAAACAGAGGCAAAGATGGCAGCTTCCTTGGCTGAAAACAATAGGGGAGTTTACTTCCACTTTAAATGGTAGAAGAAAAAAACAGTTTGTATGAAATACACAGGGACAGAAGTGTTCTACGCTTGAAAGCTCATCTGACTAGCCGTATACCTCTCAGGGGAGGATGCCATTCTTTTGGAAGGGTTTTTAGCTTGTTCTATACCATTAATCCCTTAGAACCCTTAGAGGAGTTCCTGGTCCCTTTGCCACTCATAGCTTACAGCACAAAGCAGAGACACTACCAGCAAAAAGAATATAAAACTTGCTAGGCTATAGTACAGTACAATAACTGCTATTAATCCTAGCTAATACAGTACAATGTTGTCAAAAGGGAAATGCCTGTGTCACCAAACCTGATCCAGCCAACCTCTCTGCTCTGTCCACCGCCAGGCAGCAGCTTCTCTCACAGTGCTTGAAACACTTCCTGCACGTGTGGCCGACGTCATTAATACGCCATTAGCCATGCCCCCGTGCGGAATATGCCCCCCTCTTCCTTTTTCAAAAAGGAGCTGATTTTCCCACGCGAGCGTCCTACAGCATGGCGGAGGGGTAAATCCTCCACTCTTTCGAGTGGCTGCAGTCTTCTAAAAAAAAACTATTTTTTTTAATAACAAGGCAGCTGGTCTGTCATACAAATAAGAAAAAACGCCTATCTGTGGGCCCAGGAAGAGATCAGATCCCCCTTTTTTCTTACCAGAGGGTCTGAGCCTGCTGAAGGAGAGGAGAGTGAAGGCTTCTGCTGTTTCCAGCATCAGAATGATGAGTGCTCAATACAGCCCCCAGTGGTGACACATAGACATGACAACACAATACATAGAAGGAGAAATTCCTGAGAAAATCTCCCTTACCTTATCCTTGCAGCAGGGTTTTATCAGAGATGAAAAAAACAATCTTTGCCCTTAACGGTAGGCTTAAAGGAAACCTTCAGGAACCGGGGAACTCTCAGGTTAACCCACAATCCTGGACCTGCGACAGGACCCTGCCAGTAAACTTTTATTGGCCTCACTACCAAAAAGTACTGGATCCCAGGGCCCAGCTCTCAAAGAGAAGCATTCGCAAGCAAAACCTTGTTTCTTCGGATTATGAGGCCCGGGTACACATCCTTACTCGTGCCCATTACCTTAGACACTGGCAAAAAAAACTGAGGACTCCCAGCAATGGGAGGGGTTATATGGAGGAAGTACATGCCTTAAGGGCGCATGCCAGTGTCCAGCACCTGATGGTCCGATATAACCCATATAGTTATTACTATGGCTCTGTGTCCCCTGATTTTTTTTCCCTAAAAAATTTCACTTGAAATACTGCTGCACAAAAACTGTATAACTGTATAACAAATCCCACCAATTCATTCTCTAGGGCCTCTGCTTTAAAAAACATATATAATTTTTGGGGCAATGTCAACAAAAAGTGCCAGAAATGCCCAGACTGGAAGTATTTAATATTGTACTGTCTTGAAATACTCAATGATAGGGTTTATAATTAATTGTTTACACTGTAAAATATCTTTTTACACAATTTACTTTATTCAGTCAAAGATTTCTCTTCCTGTCATAAATGTCATCACAACATTTACTGAATCTTGGAAAAAGCTTGGCATACATTTTCACTCATCTCCTGGAAGTTACATGTCTACATTCAGCAACACTTGAACTAATGACATAGTGTTCCCAGTCTGGTTCCTTAATTCTTTGACACCTGGATTCATTCCAGCTGTTAAGAACGGCTAGAAAAAGTCCCTAAAGGAAATGAACTAGAAATCACATACCCTTATGGTATTTTTTTCTGAATCAGATTTATTTTATGTTGGTGCAATCAAAATATTGTTGATCCAATATTGTTTAGCAAATACTGTGGTTATCTTACATTTAGATTTATCTTGTAGGTTTTCACTGTCTTCCATTTAGAGGTACTGTGCTTATGCCAGTACATTCTCCTAGTCTATAAATGCTTCTTATAAACAGTTCATATTTTCCTTTTATATTCTTCAGTTGTTTGCCACTTCTTATATGATACATCCTGAAGTAAAATTCTTTATGGTTGTGTACATTTTCCACTGGCTCCATGTCCGCACTTTAACAGGTTGTGCATGTTGTATTGCTATAAGATATCCAAACAAAGTTTTATATTCTAGCTAAACCAGTGCTACTAACAGAAACACACATGTTTAATATATACAATAGCAGAGCAAATGAATCAAAACTTGTTCTAAATATTAAATAAAATAAACTCACCAAATGAAGTGTCCAAAATAATAAGCAAAAGAAGGGCACATTCATATAAAACCAGCAAAGCTTTAATTTGTTACAGAAACACACACAGTACAAATTAGCCCTTGTAAACTGTTCACTGACAGAGTATATAGGAATGATTGCTAAGGTTTGATGCTTTATGGCTTCAGGACTTTGTCACAGCTAAGAAACTGGTTGATGAAAGTGCACCTAAACCTTGCCTATCAATAATTCAAGCATCTTTTTAGCTTGACAGCAGACACCAGTAATTTTAATTCTTACCTTCCTGTTCTCCTCTATCACAACTTGTCCAAACCCTGGTGATTCCAGGTATGAGGGAACACGTACCTCACCTGTATTACCACATATCCTCAGTGTCCAGTTGTCAGAGAAGTTTATAAAGCTCTCAGCTGATCTCAAATTTATGAAATTTGTATAGGAATCTTTAGGGGCTTGCAGCTAGGGGAGTTCAGGTGAATGTATTAGCTTCTAAAGAACAACTTACTTTTTTTTCTTCCAGGAAAAGTACAGGGTAGGTAGGGACCAGTAGGGAAGGTGCTGTTTACGTGTTTTGGGGCCCTGTCCTTTTCTTGCACACAGGAGTGTTGCTAAGTCTACAAAAGATCTGTAACACAGGTTTCCGTTACATCAGAGGGGGGTGGGGTCACCCACACGTCATTGGGGAAGCCTGGCTTCCCCCCCCCTGCGTCAGAGGGGGTGGGTTCAGGTGACGGGTATATATAAGAAATGTCAGGCTGCCGGGATCCCCGCAGTGTCGCCTCCGGTGGAGACAGAAGATAGATGGATTCGCTGCGCTGGCGCGAGAGATCACCCGTCGCTGGATCCCATCAGCCGTCGCTGGATCACATCAGCCATCGCTGGACCCCGGAGGGATGATCATTCGTCGCTGGATAGCAAGAGTGGATTACCACCGCTGGAATCTTTAAAAAACATTTTTTAATAAAGGACTTTTTCAAAAGTGTTTGTCTTTTTTTTAATTTTTACACATTCTTTGTGAAATGGTAGGGGTACTTTTGTACCCCCTTACCATTTCAAACAGGAGGGGAGCCGGGATCTGGGGGTCCCCTTGTTAAATGGGGCTTCCAGATTCTGATAAGCCCCCCGCCTGCAGACCCCCACAACTATCGGCCAGGGTTGTGAGGGTGAGGCCCTTGTCCCCATCAACATGGGGACATGGTGCTTTGAGGGGTCACAGACCCCCAAAGCATCCTCCCAATGTTGAGGGCATGTGGCCTGGTATGGTTCAGGGGGCCCCCCTCTTTTCCTGCAGCCTGCAAGGTTGCGTGCTCGGATAAAGGGTCTGGTATGGATTTTTAGGGGAACCCCCACGCCATTATTTTTTTTTTATTTGGCGTGGAGTTCCCCTTAAAATCCATACCAGACCTGAAGGTCCTGGTAATTGAATTTGGGGAAACCCACGCTTTTTTTTATCAATGATTTTCAATTACTTTTCTGTATTATGGGAGCCGACAATTCATTATAGCCGCGAGTGATTTTAAATGACTTTTTTTCCTGTAGAAATGATACTTTGTGCAGGGACAGTTCTAAGCACAGGAAACATGTGCCCCTTTACAGGCATACTATAGACACCCCCCAGGTACCAAATTTAAAGGAATATTACACTTTTATTATTTCACTTTAAGCATTATTAAAATCAGTGCTCCCAAAAAAATGTCAGTTTTTAAAACTTTTTTTTACATTGATACATATCCCCTGGGGGCAGGACCCAGGTCCCCAAACACTTTTTGCATATTAGCCTTTAAAATTAGCACTTTAGATTTTGAACGTTTGAGTCCCATAGACTTTAATAGGGTTCTAAAGTTCACACGAAGTTTAGGTCTGTTCGCAGGTTTTGGTGCGAACCGAACTGGGGGATGTTTGGCTCATCCTTACCCGCATCCCTTTCTTACTTGGCTGCCTCAGAGTTGTTGTCGGTCATTCGACACGGGCATAGTAGATTCGTAGGTTCCCTCTGCCTTGTTTGTCATCCCATCCACAAACATACGATTCATTTGTAGATCCAAGCCTCCAACCTGCTGTCGGTCATTGTACAATATCACTCGACACAGGCTTCGCTGGTTATAGGATTCACTGTCTATGGGGTTGCTGCCTAGTCCATTTGGAGGTTAGCATGTATTGATTGCACAGGTTCTGTGGCTGATTGAGGTGGTAATTAAACCCACCTGGTGCCTTGTCTGCACTTTGATTAGCCTTAGGGGGCTGGGTGGTTGGTATGTGTTCGGGTTAGGAGGACGGGGTGGCACCCTAACACTCTTCGACGGCCCGATTCTAATCCCAGTCATGGCGGCGACAGAGTGTTTCATATCCTCGGCACGACACAAGTCGATTCCAGTTGTTACACACATCAGAAGCTTCCTGCAGCTCAGTCTCTCTTGTGAGGCTCCTGCCACAAGCAACCAGTCATTACTTAGACCGTTTGTACGGTCTCACTTACTCAAACATATACGATACTCCAGGTTCATATCTCCGATCCGAGTCGGCACAATTTGTTCTTGTTTTTACTTCCCTGATGAGGCTACTTTCTTGCAATTGCTGCAAGCACATCTCCAGTGGTACACAATCTGACCACTCATTGTCTCCAGTGGCACACCATTCAGCCACTCACGTTTTCTTGTCTGTCATTTCTTCCTTAGGTCAGCCATGTTCAGGTTGTTCCATTCTGCACTAGGCTGGATATGCTTGCTACAAAAAAAAAGAAAATAATATATATATATATTTAAACATTTTCATTTATGCGTAGTGAGTAGTACAACACACTCCATTTTTTTTTTAATAAAAGCTGACTGTGTGTCACGATCGCCCTAACGTCTCGACTAGACATAGAAACCTTACCCGCCGGAGCCTGTCGTGGAGAGTCCGTCGTTCCCCGTCAACGCGCGTCAGAGCTAACGAACGCACTCGCGTCGACACGAACGCGCGCACGCGCACACGTAGGTCACGAACGGGTGCACGTCTACGTGCGAGGGCGCGCTGACCCGTCGTACGTTCGCTTGGCGCCCTGAAGCCTTCTTTAGTCACTGGCTCCCTTCCATCTGTGCTGTCCAGTCTACAGCGTGTCCGTGATCCGTGCTGCTTGTATCCTAAACCTGTTATCTGATTCCTGACATCCGGCTTGTTCCTTGACTCTGATTGACTGCTGCCTGCCTACGACCTCTGCCTGTTTGACCACGTCTTCTGCCTCATCCCTTGGTACCTTGCTGATCGTCTCCTGCTGACCCGGCCTGTATCTGATTCCGCTGTTCCTGCTACCCATCTGAGTTCCTGCTTTACGGAACATCTGCTCACAGCCAGTTCCCGCACTTGTGCCTGCCAGCGACAGTCAAGTACCATCCGCTATACCAGCCTGTTACCTGTGCCCAGCTGACCTCCCGGACTAATACCGCCTACCAGGCACTTGTGCCCTCTGGACTGTTGAATACCTGTCTCCACCTTCAGGAGTTCAATAGCCAGGGGATACGAGGGGCCGCTCCCTGCACTCCAGGCTCGACCACCAGGTACGTGACAGTACTGGACAGCCATGTCCGAGCCTGCGCAGGGAGCCTCCCCCATGGATGAACTCTGCCACCACCTGGCCGGCCTTACACAGGCAGTTAAGAATCTACAAGAGGGCTACGGCAGACTGGAGGAACAAATCCAGGCGCTATCTGCCTCTGCACCAGCGGCTCCTGGGGCCCATGCCCCGCCGTCAGTCGTAATGCTGCCACCGGAACCCAGGGTCCCAACCCCGGAACGGTTCACAGGAGACCGGAGCAAGTTCAGGGCATTCCGCAACTCCTGCGAACTCTACTTCGCCCTACAGCCCAGAACTTTCTCCCTTGAGGCAACGAAGGTGGGGTTCGTCATCTCCCTATTAAGCGATGAACCCCAGGCCTGGGCTCACCGACTGTTGGAACAGAAGGATCCGTCCCTAGACTCCATGGACACCTTCTTCCGGGCCATGTCCAGGCTTTATGAGGATCCCCAGCTAGCCGCCACTGCCGAAGCAGCCCTACATGCCCTACAACAAGGACGCAGACCCGTAGAAGACTACGTCTCCGAATTCCGACGTTGGAGTGCAGACACGGACTGGAACAATGCGGCCCTGCGGTACCAGTTCCGCATGGGGCTTTCCGAGGCCCTGAAAGACGAGCTGGCACGAGTGGGTGTTCCTGAGACCTTGGAGGCCCTGATTGACATTGCTATCCAGATTGACAGGCGTTTGAGGGAGCGCCGCCAAGAACGATCCACCACGACTTCCCGTCCGGTTTGGATGTTACCACGGGTGCCTAGTCACCCACCTCCGCCTGTTCCAGTTGCATCCACATCGGACGCTCCGGAGCCTATGCAGCTGGGGCTACTACGCCCGTCCCTGACCCCGGAAGAACGCCAGCGTCGTCGGGTCAATAATCTATGCCTATACTGCGGGGAACCAGGGCACTTTGTTCGTTCCTGCCCGGCGAAGATGCGTAAGTGCCTCCGTGTTCCACCTGTCTCGTCTCCTATGTTGCCAGATAACATCTCCCATCTAGCTGTTCCTGTTCTCTTGCAGCTCCCAGGAAGGACTATATCAACCCACGCGGTAATTGATTCCGGGGCATGCAGTGGCTTTATTGACTCATCTTTCGCCCGAATGAACAGGATCCCTCTTAGACCACGAGAAAAGGGGCTTTCGGTATACTTGGCTGACGGGTCTACTCTGGAATCTGGGCCAGTAATTCAGGAGACCAGTCCTCTACCCGCCATCATCGCCGGGTCCCACCAAGAACTCCTCTGCCTGGATGTCATCCAGTCTCCCCTGTTCCCCATCATCCTAGGCATGCCTTGGCTGAGGGCACACAATCCGCACATCAACTGGGCCACCGGAGTAATCAAGTTCCCCTCTGACTACTGCCACCAGCATTGTTGTCCGACTCCCAATGGTGACTCGTCAGTCCTTCTCTGTCTGGATGCGGATGAAGAAACCCGACAGGCTGTACCCGAGCAATACCATGCGTTTCTCGATGTTTTCAGCAAGAAGGGCGCAGAGACTCTCCCTCCTCATAGGCCTTATGATTGCCCTATTGAACTGCTCCCGGGGGCAGAAATTCCGTTCGGAAGGATCTTCCCACTGTCCGAATCCGAATTAAGTACTCTAAAGACCTACCTGGACGATAATCTTAGAAAAGGGTTCATCCGACCTTCCACCTCCCCAGCTGGCGCTGGGATCTTCTTTGTCGAGAAGAAGGATCAATCCTTACGTCCGTGTGTGGACTATCGGGCACTAAATAAAATCACAGTTAAAAATCGCTACCCTCTGCCATTAGTACCTGAGCTTTTCCAGAGACTGGGTTCCGCTAGACTCTTTACCAAGCTAGATCTTCGGGGGGCTTACAACCTCGTCCGTATCAGAAAAGGCGATGAGTGGAAAACAGCTTTTCGTACCCGCTTCGGGCACTATGAATATTTAGTGATGCCTTTCGGGTTATGTAACGCCCCGGCTACGTTCCAGCATTTTGTGAACGACATCTTCAGAGACTATTTAGATTTGTTTGTTATCATTTATTTGGATGATATACTAATCTTTTCCTCCACTTTAGTCACCCACAGAGAACATGTCAAGAAGGTCCTGACTCGCCTCCGCTCTCACGGCCTGTATGCCAAGCCAGAAAAATGCGTTTTCGAGAAGGAAAGTATCCAGTTCCTTGGTCTGATTATCTCGATTCGAGGGGTCGAGATGGATCCCCAGAAGATAACCGCAATCCAGGACTGGCCTGCCCCATCCGATAGAAAAGGAGTTCAGCGGTTTGTGGGCTTCGCGAATTTCTATCGCAAATTTATAAAGGGATTCTCCTCCATCATCGCCCCCATTACCGGGCTAACCAAGCTGGGCACCAAGTTCCGCTGGACACCTGAGGCACAAGAGGCCTTCGAAGCCCTGAAAAAGCTATTCGTTTCAGCTTCGATTCTGAAACACCCTGATCCTACCCTGCCGTACACCCTTGAGGTTGACGCTTCGGAGGTGGCAGTCGGAGCTGTGCTGTCCCAGAGGCAGGGACCTAAGTCCGTGCTCCACCCTGTTGCGTTCTTCTCCCGCAAACTATCCGAAGCCGAGAGAAACTATGACGTGGGCGACCGTGAGCTACTGGCAATTAAGTCGGCACTGGAGGAGTGGCGCTATCTGTTAGAAGGGGCTATCCACCCAATCCTGATCTATACAGATCACAAAAACCTCGAATATCTGAAGACAGCTAAAAGGTTGAAGCCTCGTCAAGCCAGGTGGGCACTCTTTTTCTCACGGTTCGTATTCCATATAACCTTCCGCCCCGGATCCAAAAACACGAAGCCAGATGCTTTATCTCGCATGTTTAGCCAGCCGGAAGATCCACCTCTCAGTGACACCATCCTTCCTGCTGGAAACTTCCTCTTACTCCAAGGAGATGTGGTCTCCCAAGTTAAACAGGCTTCCAGAGGCGCCTCACCTCCACCCGGTATCCCGCTGTCCTCCAGCGATGATCTTATGTGGCATGGGAACAGGATCTTCGTCCCCCAGACAGCTCGGACCTTAGTTCTGGCTTCCTGTCATGACCATCCCATGGCTGGCCACTTTGGAACGTTCAAGACATTAGAATTACTCAGGCGTAACTTCTGGTGGCCGAAGATGAAGAACGACTGCAAGAGTTACGTACAGACCTGCACGACCTGCATTCGGAGTAAGGGCAACAAGTCCAGAGCCTGGGGCTTACTAAAACCTCTACCTGTCCCTGATAGACCATGGAGAATGATCTCCATGGATTTTATCGTCGAACTCCCCCCTTCGGAGAACCATACAGCGATCTTCGTCGTAGTCGACAGGTTCACGAAGATGGCTCATTTCTTGCCCATGAAGGGCACTCCCTCTGCCGCGGAGACAGCTAACGTCTTCATAAAGGAAGTTATAAGGCTTCATGGCATCCCCACCAATATCACGTCTGACAGGGGGGTGCAGTTCACATCTCGATTTTGGAAGGCACTCTGCGCAACTCTGAAGATCGAACTCTGCATGTCCTCGGCCTACCACCCGCAGACCAACGGTCAGACCGAGAGGACGAATCAGACCTTAGAGCAGTACCTGCGTTGCTTCTCGTCCTTCTCACAAGACGATTGGGTCTCCCTGCTACCTATGGCCGAGTTCGCCTACAATAATTCCGTCCATTCAGCCACCAAACAGTCCCCTTTTTATGCAAATCTCGGGTACCATCCGTTGTTCTTGTCTGGCGATCTTCCTGAATGTCCGGTGCCAGCGCTCCAGAAGAGACTTACTTTTTTTGAAGAGAATAATAAACTCTTACAGGAAACCTTGACTAAGTCGCAGGAACATAATAAGAAAGCCTTTGACAGAAGAAGAAGAGGGGAGCTGGATCTCAAGACCGGGGATAGGGTCTGGCTGTCCACCTTAAATCTCAAGTTAACCTGTCCCTCCAAGAAATTGGGTCCAAAATTCCTGGGCCCCTTCCCGATCAAAAGGAAGCTAAATGATGTGGCATTTGAGTTGGAACTCCCTGAGTCTTTCCGAATTCCCCCGGTGTTCCACGTATCGCTCCTCAAGCCTGCAGTTGAGGATCCTTTCTCTGACAGGACTTCCTGCCCTCCGGAACCGGTGTTGGTCGATGGAGAGATCGAGTTCGAAGTTGAGGCCATCATGGACTGTAGGAGAAGAGGAAACCAGGTCCAATTCTTAGTTAAATGGAAGGGCTACGGACCCGAGGAAAATTCCTGGGAGCCAGAGGCTAATATTCATGCCAAGAGACTTATCCGCGCCTTCAAGAACTCTCACCCGAACAAGTGGGCTCGGTTGGGCATCCGGGGGCTGCCCCTTGGGGGGGGGCAATGTCACGATCGCCCTAACGTCTCGACTAGACATAGAAACCTTACCCGCCGGAGCCTGTCGTGGAGAGTCCGTCGTTCCCCGTCAACGCGCGTCAGAGCTAACGAACGCACTCGCGTCGACACGAACGCGCGCACGCGCACACGTAGGTCACGAACGGGTGCACGTCTACGTGCGAGGGCGCGCTGACCCGTCGTACGTTCGCTTGGCGCCCTGAAGCCTTCTTTAGTCACTGGCTCCCTTCCATCTGTGCTGTCCAGTCTACAGCGTGTCCGTGATCCGTGCTGCTTGTATCCTAAACCTGTTATCTGATTCCTGACATCCGGCTTGTTCCTTGACTCTGATTGACTGCTGCCTGCCTACGACCTCTGCCTGTTTGACCACGTCTTCTGCCTCATCCCTTGGTACCTTGCTGATCGTCTCCTGCTGACCCGGCCTGTATCTGATTCCGCTGTTCCTGCTACCCATCTGAGTTCCTGCTTTACGGAACATCTGCTCACAGCCAGTTCCCGCACTTGTGCCTGCCAGCGACAGTCAAGTACCATCCGCTATACCAGCCTGTTACCTGTGCCCAGCTGACCTCCCGGACTAATACCGCCTACCAGGCACTTGTGCCCTCTGGACTGTTGAATACCTGTCTCCACCTTCAGGAGTTCAATAGCCAGGGGATACGAGGGGCCGCTCCCTGCACTCCAGGCTCGACCACCAGGTACGTGACACTGTGGTCTCCCCTGTTCAAAATGTAACTAAATATCTTAAATGCAGTCTGTGTATAAGCAGGTTGAACTGTGTATAGTTGTAGTAGCCAGTGGCTGTTTCAGGCTGGGGGAAAGGCAGTGTATACCATATTCCTTCCATTTTAATGCTAAATGCTATTGGACAGTCCTAAACTATATGTATCATAACCTTCTTATTAAATCGTATTGTTTCCCCTAAATACTGTTCCAGCCCACTTGGAGTGGGTGTGAAAAGTGTAATTACTTCCCAGCTATAAACAATTAAAATCTCACTTGGAATAGGGGAAGCAATTCTCAAAACTCCACTCCCTAATAAACACACCATGTTTTCAATTAAACCATTACATTTAACCACTTCCTGTCCTACCTATAGCAAAATGACAGCCAGGCGGTGGTTCAGTTATCCTGACTGGGCATCATATGACTTCCTCCAGGATAACAGCCGCTGCGCACCCATGGGGGCGTGCATCGCGGTGACCAGTGGAGCGGTGTGTCAGTCTGACACACCGCTCCACTGATCTTGGTAAAGAGCCTCCGGCGGAGGCTCTTTACCACGTGATCAGCTGTGTCCAATCACGGCTGATCACGATGTCAACAGGAAAAGCTGTTGATCGGCTTTTCCTCACTCGCGTCTGACAGACGCAAGTACAGTAGAGCCGATCGGTGGCTCTCCTGACAGGGGGTTCTGCACTGATTATTTATCAGCAGAGCCCCCCCCCCCTCGGATGCCCACACTAGACCACCAGGAGAGCCGCCAGGACCACCAGGGAAGGGGACAACATGTGGATGGCCACATGTGCAATGATGCCCAATCTATGCCAATCAGTGCCCACAAATGGGCACTGACTGGCACCATTATATAACATGATGCCCAGCAATGACACCCATCAGTGTCCATCAGTGCCACCTATCAGTGCCCATCTGTGCCACCCATAAGTACCCATCAGTGCTGCCTATGAGTGCCCATCAGTGCCACTTATGAGTGCCCATCAGTGCCGCATACCAGTGTCACCTATCAGTGCCCATCAGTGCCACCTATCAGTGACCATCAATGCCGCCTATCAGTGCCTATAATCAATGCCCATCAGTGCCACCTCATTGGTTCCCATAAGTGCTGCCTTATCAGTGCCCGTCATTGAAGAAGAAAACATACTTATTTACAAAAAAATTAACAGAAACAAAGAAAACCCTTTTTTTTCAAAATATTCAGTCTATTTTTGCGCAAAGAATAAAAACCGCAGAAGTGATCAAATACCACCAAAAGGAAGCTCAAGTTGTGGAAACAAAATGATAAAATATTTATTTGGGTACAGTGTAACATGACCACACAATTGTCATTCAAATTGCGACAGCTTTGAAAGCTGAAAATTGGCTTGGGCAGTAAGGTGTCTAAGTGCCTGGTATTGAAGTGGTTAAAAAACAGTTAGGCTGGGTTCACATCTTTGCGCATTGGATGTGTCTTCAACCACATCCAATTCACATGACATGTTATTGTGACCGGCTCTCAATGGAGCTAGTTCAAACATGTCTGGGGTGGCCAGAGTACAGTTTCAAAATGGGTCCTGTGTGTTTTTGGGTCCGGTTCAGGTGTGAATTCAGGCAAAAATTTTAACCTGAATCGTACCTGAACCAGTGAAGATAAACGCACCAGACCTCAGACTGCAAACCGCAGCTGGACATATGCCTTACTACTGTTCGATCAAAGAGAATAGAGTATTTTCTGTGTAAAATGTTTTGTTTTGCTTCAGGGAGTTTCCACAAAAAAATAATCTATTTGTTGTGCATCATAGTTACATAGTTAGTCAGGTTGAAAAAAGACACAAGTCCATCCAGTTCAACCAAAAAAAAAAAAAAAAATATATATATATATATATATATATATATATATATATATATAATAAATATCATACCAGCCCACATACCCAATTCTATACCCACAGTTGATCCAGAGGAAGGCAAAAAACCCCAGCAGAGCATGATCCAATTTGCTGAAGCAGGGTGAAAAATTCCTTCCTGTTCCCCCGAGGGGCAATCAGTTTTTCCCCGGATCAACTTTACCTATACATTTTAGTACCCAGTTATATTATGTACACTTAGGAAATAATCCAGGCCTTTATTAAAGAAATCCACTGAGCTGGCCATAACCACCTCTGCAAGGAGTCTATTCCACATTTTCACAGCTCTTACTGTGAAGAAACCTTATCATTTTAGGCTGTGCACCCCCCTCTGCATTTGACACGATTTATCAATATTATCTTATATCCTAGTGTATTACTGATTCTCAACCTATTTAAATGTATCTATACAGTATCTCACAAAAGTGAATAGATCCCTCACAGACCTTCAGAGATTCTTCACCATGAGTTACCATGCTGAACTTCCAGTGATCAGTATGAGAGAGTGAGAACGATAACACCAAATTTAACACACCTGCTTCCCATTCACACCTGAGACCTTGCAATGAGTCACATGACACCAGGAGTGTATTCACTTTTGTTGCCAGCGGTGTAGACATTAATGGCTGCTTGTTGAGTTATTTTGAAGGGACAGCAAATTTACACTGTTATATAAGCTGTACACTCACTACTTTACATTGTAGCAAAGTGTCATTTCTTCAGTGTTGTTACATGAAAATATATAATAAAATATTAAAAAAATATGAGGGATCTACTTATTTAGTGAAATATTGTATATGTATTATAATATAAAAAGATATATCATAAAATTGCTCATTCCATATATTTCAATCAATATCTATCAAAAGTACCACTGGGCATGTCATTTAACCAGGATTGTAAATTGACATCTGCATCATTCCAATAAAGCCTGGATCACACTTGAAGACTCTTTCACTAAATCCCCGCTATCACATATACCCTGGATTAATCACAACTCCTTTCCTAGAGATTTAAAGAGTTGCGAGTATCGCCTCTGGTAAGTATAGGAATACCAAGTACCATCATCTAGTGATGGTACTTGGTATTCCTAGCTAACTAGTTACGCGACCCCCAGAGAGGAGACCTTTGTACGCCACCAGAACTGAACTCTTCTTTGAGTATCTGTAAATGCTAAATGCCCCGGGGTGTACCATGTTTTTATTAATGATGTTTTGTGTATTGTCTTTTTTCTTTTTTTGTATTTATTAAACATTAGTAAATTTTATTCATTTCTTTTCGTTTCTTTATACAAAAAGTACCGGTATAGTCCAAACACTATTTGTTGGTTTGGGTTGGTTATAGGAGGTTAGCGTGAACGGCTACCCCAACACCCCCATGACAAACCTCTTGGTTTCCTAGAGATTTGGTGACACATCCCTTTTTTGGAGCTACATTGACCCACTTTAAACTAGCCAGCAAAGCCCTTAACTTCACACCTCACCCAGGGCCTATGACCCCTCTGGTCCATAAGCCTGACTTCCTGCCAGGTCTTGCCTTAAGAGATCTGCCCGGGGGTTCATGCATAGCCCCCACCAGGGCATACCACTTCTTCCAAAATGGTGAACTCCCCTCTTACCAAGCCATGTCAGCCAAACTCACTGAATACAACATCCCCTTTTACAAGTAACTACAAATAAGACACTTTTTTTGCTGAAGCCAAATCCATCTCACTATTGATACCGAGAGTGCACACCCTTTGAATTACTGTGTGATATTACAGAACCCCAATGTCATGTGATCTCAATTGTTTTTGCACTCTTATTTTCAAATTAAAGGTGATAAGCTTATCCGTCGGGAATCAAAACTCTATAGATTTAACCTCCACTGAATGGGAACGTATACATAACCATATTCATAAGGTCTTCATTAATGTATCCACCCAGGAAAACAGATACAAAATATTCACCAACTGGTACAGGACACCTGATAAGATCCACAAAATGCTCCCCTCAGTCCCCCCGACATGCTGGCGTTGCAATACGGCGCATGGCACCCTCATTCATATCTGGTGGGAGTGTCCTCTTATCCTACCGTACTGGATGGAAATTCATCACCTAATCACCCAAATTACCTCTTAAACCCCAGACTTCACACCAGCCCAATATATGCTTAACCACACCTCATTGTCCCCCTCCTCCTACAAAAAATCCCTTACCCTACACCTTATCAATGCAGCCAACCTTTGTGTACTGGTTCACTGGAGGAATGGTTCAAAAGAGTCGATAGAATGGCAGAGATGGAAAAATGAATTTACCAAGCAAAAGACAAAATTTAGTGCAGCATGGGCTTGCTGGTTGCATTTTAGAAACTCCTCAACGCAGACCATTCCGCCAGGTGACCCAACCTCTCAGCCATGATAGATGCTCATCTGTCTCTGAAGCATCATAGTGCCTGGCTTATCATACCATCCCTCCGTCCATACCCTTCCTCTTACACAATTGATCCTCACTGATCCTACTTAGGTGATCCCTATACCCTCTCAACTTAATACCAACATACCTCCTTCACTGTTCCAGCAGGAGCACACTCCCTAACGGTTTCTAGATTCCTTACCCACCCCCCCACTCCTAGAGAACACATTACTCCTACAGAGCTTCCTTGTAATCATACAGTACCAAATAGGTTTAAACCACATACATTGCTACTCATGGCCCCTAGCCATCCACAGTTAGAACCCTTCAGGGGTGAATGGGTTCAAGGGTGGCTTTGATCGGTACAGCATATTACCCTGATTGGACTCCTACCCCCATACACATCCCTTCTTCCTCACACGGAGATACTGAATGATCCTCAGTTAACACACTTGTTACTTAATGTACTCCCGCTTTACCATAAGCATACTTTACTGGCTCGGCACTTCACCTTCACCACTAATGCAGAAGTGACCTAGTAAGAGGCTCAGTTAGCCATGTTTTGAACTTGCTATTGCATTTCTGCTATATATGTTGATTGTACAACTTTTTGATTGTATTAACAGCTTCTATTTCAATGTATACCTGATAACTGATTTTATGTATATCTGAAACATTTTAATAAACATTTATTGAAAAAAAAATTCAATATCTAGCATAATCTTTACAACATGGTATATGCCAGATACTGATGCTCACATGTCTACTAGTCCCCCCTCAATCATATATAGAAAATTTCTTTATTTCATTATATTTCATTTTTATGTTAAAATCCCATCAGTGATTTAAACCTTCGAGAGCCCTCGATTGAAGTCCATGGATCCAAAAGACCTCCCATTTCAGGAGCTTCTGAATGTAAATCTGAAATAAATTCAGCACAGTAGATTTGAGGGATGGAAATCTTCATGTTGTGTGTCCCTCCCAAAATGTGTCCTACTCCAACTAATTCTGTGCTGATTATACAATATTTCTGCTTTGTGTTATTGACATAATCCATTTTTAATTCTTGCTAAAATGTGCCTCATCACTTACCCCTCAAATAAGACTTAGTAAAAAAGGATTATTTATGTCTATTTAATATTTCTGCTTTTTGCCTCTGACATAATCCACCTTTAATTTTTATTTGTGGATAAAAAATACCGCTTTTCTACCTTTTCAAATGCAGCCTACTAATAAGGCTTAAATGATGTGCAGAATGTCTCTGTAATATTTCTGTTTTGCGTCTCTGATATAATCTCTATATCTCTGGATCAGAAAAGTGCCTTGTCTTTCCCTGTTCAAATGTGGAATATTAAAAAAATTCTTACATGATGTTATTTGTTGACCTTATAGTGACCTGTCATTGTGTCCTTGGGTTTCATATTTTCCATTTTGCCACTCTGCCGTGTCACAGAGTCATTTTTCAGGGTGCCCACTTATTACATCATTCCTCCAAGCTCATTGCTATTTGTATAGCTCTATTGGGTATGTATGAACTGTGTATATATGAGTGTGGCGTCTGGTGCATCATTTTTGTTTATATTAGAAAACATTGTCTTTTTTACTGGTGATGGTGGGTGGTTTCCATTTAATATTGTAATTTTAACCAATAATATGGCATATTCTTTAGGTGAGGAAGTTGATGTTGAAATTAAAGCAGCCCTAATAGGGGAAACGATCAGTGTAGAGCATGGATCTTCAAACTATGGCCCTCCAGGTGTTCAGAAACTACAATTCCCATCATGCTTAGTCATGTCTGTGAATGTCAGAGTTTTACAATGCCTCATGGGATGTGTAGTTTTGCAACAGCTGGAGGGCCGTAGTTTGAGGATCCCTGGTGTAGAGAGTAATAAAGAGGAGATTAATAGAAAATTTTAAATACATAAAACGTTGCTCATAAGACGCCTTGGTGGAAATGGGATGTCTCTTTTTTGGAGTTCTCCGTAGATCAAATAATTATACCAAGAGGTCTAAGAGATCAAGTAATCCCTGCGGAGCATTTACACAATGACAGATTTCTATCTAAATGGAAAGAACTTTGCATTACACACGGCGTCAAATTAATGAAACTTACACTTGAGGAAGAAAAATTGCAGTTAGACGAGCTCAAGGGAGAAATAGATCAGAGCAGAGTACTTTGGGCTTGGATCCCCTTAAATATAATGAGGAGTTAAAATGATATAGTAAAAAAGGAAATTGAGATGGTACGAAGGAATTTAAAGATCACAAAAAAACCTAAATTTAAGAGGGATTTATTAGATTGGAAAAAAGGGGAGAGCTTTGATCTATCATCACGGAGAGGTAGGGATCGTTCTAGACATAGGAGGTTTAGAACTGTCTCTCAGTCAGCTGCTGAGGTCACGTTTAGTGACACAGATAATGAAACTATCACATGTTCAGTTGTTTTTTTAGGACTGGACAAGGGAGGTTCTCCTCTCCCTTTGGGAAAAGGTTTCCAGGAGAGACCAGGGATTCTCAAAACTGGAAAGAGAAATCAAAAAGAATCAGTAAAAATAGAAATAGATCAAAGAAACAGAACCTGGAATCAAAACAAGAAAATTTAATAAATGACTCCTTACCATTACAAACTGTCAATAAAGTGGTTAATCTGTCTATGGTTCCCCAAAAAAGAGACATATCCAGTTGCTTAATAAAGGGTTATCTTTTTCCGCTAAAAATAATATGGAGGCATTTGAAGTATACAAAGACATTAATTTATTTCAACGTAAAGTTTTATTTCGGTAAATATATGTCAGGGCTGGCTTAGCCCTTCCTCCTCTGGGCTGGCCGCTCAACTGTCGGCTAATTGCCAGCCCTCTTCTCTCTCCACAGTTACCAGTTGTTCCCGATGATGCTTGTCTGAACTGCCTATTTAAAGTCTTCCAGCTCATTTTCTCCATTGCCTTCACGTTTGATCACATCACTAGGAACCATCTCCTGCTGTTTGTTTCAAAACTGGCTTGCTGACATCCCTCCTGGCTTCTTATACGGCTTGCAGTTGCTCTCCTTGGATCCCTGACTTCTGGACTGGCTGATTACCCGATCTGGTTTATGAACTTTGGACTGGCTGACCACCTGATCTGGCTACTGGACTCTGGCTATGCTTGACTATGCTTTTTTCTATTTACCTTTTTATTTTTATCATTAATAAACAAGTGTGATTAGATTGTACTTCTGTCTCAATCTGTTTCATGGTTCCTGACAGTACGTGAGGGCCATGAATTCAGAAGATACAGTCAATCCACTTGTTGGTAATATTTTTTCCAGATTGGATGAGCAAGATCACTGCATGGATCAGTTTGCCTTGGCGTTACAAACGCTCCTGAATCGCACGGCTCACCTGGAATCCCCCACGGTGGCTGCTCCGGTACAACCTGAGTCGCAGGCCGTCCCTGCTGCTGCGCCAGTCTCTGTGCAGGCACCCGCCTCGAGTATTACCTCTATAAGAGGTATGTCTGGTTCTGCTCCGCTTCCCCAGCGATTTGGGGGTGATCCAGTTCAAAGCAGAGGGTTTCTCAATCAGGTTGAGATATACTTCGAAATGCTGCCCCAGGCGTTTCCCACGGACAGAAGCAAAGTAGGTTTTGTGATATATCTGCTTTCAGAGAGAGCCTTGGCCTGGGCTAACCCTCTATGGGAGACGCAAAAACCTGTTGTCTTGAGTTACCCTCAGTTTGTGGCCTCCTTTAAAAGGGGTTTTTGACGTCCCCGCATGCTCCGCTTCTGCTGCCAAGTGACTCATGTCCATCAAACACGAGTACGAGAACTGTTGACGACTACGCCATTGAATTCCGTACTCTGGCAGCAGAGGTTGTTTGGAACAATGAGGCCCTTGTGGCTGCTTTTTCTCATGGTCTCTCGGATTCCATCAAGGATGAGATAGCAGCCTGAGATATACCCACTGAGCTGGAGAGCTTGATCTCATTTGCCATCCTCATTGACTCAGAGAAAGACTTTCTCTTAAGGAGCGCTTGCAGAAGCCTCCTGTACGTTTGCCTCCGAGCTTTGTAGTCCCACCCATGCCTCCCTCACCTCCCATGCCTCCTGGTACCGGGTTGGTCAGTGAAGATGAACCCATGCACTTGGACTTCACGCGTCTCTGTGGATGAGAGAGCCTTTAGGAGGAGGGAGAGATTGTGCCTTTTTTGTGGCCAGGCAGTTCACTTTTTGAAGTCTTGTCCGAACCTTGAGGTCCTGTCATGGACAGACCTTAGGTGCCGTTGTTTCGTCCTCAGTTATCCAGAAGGATAAGCCCCTGGTTTTGGTCACCCTTTCTTGGGCTGAGTCGTCCATCGAGATACAGGCTCTAATCGACTCTGGGGCTGCAGGCCTGTTCATTGATGCTGCATTTGTTTCACAGCACTCGATTCAGCTACAGCTGCATGATACTCCACTTGCTATTGAGGCTCTTGACAGGAGACCTTTACAGCCTGCCCATGTGACTCATGAGACGGTTTCGTTGTCCATGGCCGTAGGGGCTCTTCACCATGAGATAATCCAATTCCAAGTTATTTCCTCACCCAGATTTCCACCGGTTATTGGTTATCCTTGGTTACAGAGGCACAACCCCACTTTTGATTGGCTCGGTGCTGAGGTTCTCTCCTGGTCACCACAATGCAGTGAGACATGCTTCCTGAAGGTATTCAAGGTCCTGTGCACCGATTCACTCCCCTCCTTGCTGGAGGAGTACCGTGATTTTGGCAATGTCTTTGATAAAGGTCAAGCCGGTAGTTTGCCTCCACACCGGCCTTATGATTGCTCAATTGACCTTCAACCTGGTGCCATACCTCCTCGTGGCCGGGTTTACCCTTTGTCGGTCTTGGAGGATAAGGCCATGGAGGAGTATGTTGCTGACGCACTTTCTCGAGGTTTCATCCACAAATCCTCGTCTCCTGCTGGTGCTGGTTTCTTCTTTGTGAAAAAGAAGAGCGATGAACTGAGACCTTGTATAGATTATAGGGGGTCTCAATCGTGTCACGATTAAGAATGCCTACCCGATTCCATTGATTACTGAGTTATTTGACCGCCTCAAGGGAGCAACGGTTTTCACGAAGCTTGACCTGAGAGGGGCATACAATCTCGTGCGCATTAAGGAGGGCGACAGGTGGAAGACTGCGTTTAATACCAGAACAGGCCATTATGAATAACTGGTAATGCCTTTTGGCCTTTGTAATGCCCCGGCAGTTTTCCAGGAATTTATTAACGATGTCCTCCGAGATTTGTTGCAGTTGTGTGTGGTGGTTTATCTCGATGATATCCTCATATTTTCCAAGTCCCTGGAGAGCCACCACACAGATGTCTGTCGTGTACTTCAGAAACTAAGAGAGAACAATCTCTATTGTAAACTGGAGAAGTGCGAATTCCATCGTGGGCTATGTCATTTCCACTGCTGGTTTTTCAATGGACCCAGAAAAACTTTCGGTAGTCCTACAGTGGCCTCGACCCGTGGGTTTACGTCCTCTGCAGCGTTTCCTGGGCTTTGCCAACTACTATCAGAAGTTTATTCGTAACTTCTCGTCTCTGGTCAAGCCTCTGACTGATATGACCAGAAAGGACGGTAACCCACAGAGTTGGTCTCCGGAGTCCATTAAGACCTTTGAGACTCTCAAGGCTGCCTTTGTTTCTGCTCCTGTGTTGGCACATCCTGATCCTACGTTGCTTTTTATCGTAGAAGTTGATGCTTCTGAGACTGGAGTTGGCGCCCTTCTTTCTCAACGTCCTAACTCTGAGAGCGCTATGCATCCGTGTGGCTACTTTTCCAAGAAATTGTCACCTGCTGAGGGCAATTATGAGATTGGTGACAGAGAGCTGTTGGCGATCATTTTAGCCCTGAAAGAATGGAGACATCTCCTTCAAGGTACCACTGTGCCCGTTCTTATTCTTACTGATCATAAGAATCTTACATTCTTGTCTGAGGCTAAGCGATTGTCTCCCAGAAGGGCGCAATGGGCTCTTTTCTTGTCGAGGTTTAATTACATTGTCTCATTCTTACCCGGTACTAAGAATGTAAGGGCTGATGCCTTGTCACGACAATTTTCCTCCACTTCAAAGTCGGAGTCGGTTCCGGTTCCTATGATTCCTCCTGATCGTATTTTAGCTACAGTTCATACCAGTCTTGCTGCTCAGGTCCATGCTCCTCCTGATAAACCTTGTGACCGCTGCTTTGTCCCAGAGAGTCTCCGTACTGCAGTGCTCCAGACTTATCATTCTCCCAAGGCAGCTGGCCATCCTGGGAAGAATCAACTCATTTGGGCCATCTCCAAACAATTCTGGTGGCCTAGTCTACGGGCTGATGTTACTGCCTTCGTAGCTGCCTGCCCCATGTGTGCTCAGAGTAAGACTCCACAACACCTTCCAGTGGGCCTCCTACAACCCATACCCAATGGAGAGAGGCCCTGGACTCACCTGTCTATGGATTTCATTGTGGAATTGCCAAACTCCCAAGGCAACACTGTTTTCCTTAAGGTGGTTGACCAGTTCTCAAAGATGTGTCATTGTATTCCACTTAAGAAGTTGCCCACCTCTAAGGACCTGGCTTCCATTTTTGCTCGGGAGATATTTCGCTTATATGGGCTACCCAAGATGATTGTCTCAGATAGGGGCAGTCAGTTTGTCTCCCGGTTCTGGCGAGCCTTTTGTGCACAGTTGGGAATCCAGCTTGCGTTCTCTTCTGCGTATCACCCGCAGTCTAATGGGGCCGCAGAACGAGCCAATCAGTCCTTGGAGCAATTCCTACGTTGCTATATTTCTGACCATCATAACAACTGGTCTGACCTATTACCTTGGGCAGAGTTTGCTCACAACAGTGCCTTGAATTCTGCCTCCCGATTGTCTCCATTTATGACGAATTATGGTTTCCAACCTTCCATGTTGCCTGACTCGTTTGTTCCTGCAGAGTATTCTTGCATTAGAGGAGCATCTCCGTGGTCTTCGTTCCACTTGGGTACAAGTCCAGGAGGCTTTGCGTCATGCTAATGATAGGTACAGACTCCATGCTGACTGCAGACGCCTGCCAGCGCCTTCCTACCAGGTTGGGGACAGGGTCTGGCTGTCATCTCGCAACCTCCGGCTTTGTGTTCCCTCACTGAAGTTTGCACTTCGGTTTATTGGGCCTTTCCGTATCCTTCGCAGGATTAACCCAGTAGCTTACGTGTTGGAACTTCCTCCAAGTATGCGCATCTCAAATGTGTTTCATGTCTCCTTATTGAAACCGTTGGTCTGTAACCGATTTACCACCTCGGTGCCACGTCCTCACACTATTCAGGATGAGAACCATGAGGAGTATGTTCTGTGGGCACAAACAGTACCTGGTGCATTGGAAGGGGTGCAGTCCGGAGTAACACTCCTGGGTTTCATCCTCTGACGTACATGCCCCTGTCCTCCTCCACAAGTTCCATAGACGGTTTCCCGTCAAGCCCGGTGGCCCTCTGAGGGAGAGGGGTCATGGGGGGGTACTGTCAGGGCTGGCTTAGCCCTTTCTCCTCTGGGCTGGCCACTCAGCTGTCAGCTAATTTCCAGCTTTCTTCTCTCTCCACAGTTACCAGCTGTTCCCGATGATGCTCGTCTGACCTGCCTATTTAAAGTGTTCCAGCTCATTTTCTCCATTGCCTTCACATTTGGTCACATCACTAGGAACCATCTCCTGCTATTTGTTTCAAGACTGGCTTGCTGACATCCCTCCTGGCTTCTTATCCGGCTTGCAGTTGCTCTCCTTGGATCCCTGACTTCTGGACTGGCTGATTACCCGATCTGGTTTATGAACTTTGGACTGGCTGGCCACCCTATCTGGCTACTGGACTCTGGCTATGCTTGACTACGCTTTTTTCTATTTACCTTTTTATTTTTATTATTAATAAACAAGTGTGATTTGATTGTACTTCTGTCTCAGTCTGTTTCATGGTTCCTGACAGTATATGAACAAAGGCACAACAATAAAACAACCAACTCTACACTACAGGAGTAAGATAAAAAAGCTCTCAATGATCTATTGGTCCTCCCTGAGGAGGGTACCATGGATCAAGAAAGCTTTTCTGATGAAGATACCCTAATACTAATGCCGCGTACACACGATCAAATAATTGGGTGGAAAAGTCCGGCAAACTCAAGTCCGCCAGACAATCCCCCCGTGTGTAGCCTCCGGCATACTTTTTTGACCCGAAAGTACGGCGGACTTAGAAAGTAGTTTTGCACTCCAATCTTCCCGCCGGACTCGCATTTCAGCGGACAATCCAACCGTGTGTGTGCCGGTCCGCCGTACTTTTCGAGCGGGTCTCCAGGTAGGTGGGGCCCGCGAAGGAGACGTTGCTGGCCCCGCAACCTGGTATGGACTTAAAGGGGAACCCCAATGCTGAAAAAAATCGGCGCGGGGTCCCCCCAAGTCCACAACAGACCCTTGTCCGAGCACGCTACCCGGCCGGCCAGGAAAGGGGGGATGAGCGAGCGGCCCCCCTCCTGAGCCGTACCAGGCCGCATGCCCTCAACATGGGGGTGCCCCCACCCCAAAGCACCTTGTCCCCATGTCGATGAGGACAAGGGCCTCTTCCCGACAACCCTGGCCATTGGTTGTCGGGGTCTGCGGGCGGGGCTTATTGGAATCCGGGAGCCCCCTTTAATAAGGGGGCCCCCGGATACCGGCCCCCCACCCTATGTGAATGAGTATGGGGTACAATGTACCCCTACCCATTCACCTGTAAAATAAAGTACAAAAAAAAACATAACACACAAGATAAAATAATTTATTGCACAGCTCCGGGGGTCTTCCGTCTTCGGGGGTCTTCTCGTTGGACTCCTCCGCTATCTTCTTGTAGCTCTTTTGCTAGCGGAGGAGCCTGGCATTCTTCTTCGTCGCCGCTGCCTCTTCTTCCGACTTCGGGGGTCTTGTCCCCCTCTTCGCTTCTTCTGCAGCTCTTTTACAGGCGGTGGCCCGGTCTTCTGTCGCCGCCGCCGCCGCCTTCCTTTCTTCTTCTCCTGGAAATGTTGACTCAATGCTCTCTCCGGCCGCAATACCAGGGACGCGCTGCGCGGCCACTTATATAGGGACAAGGGGCGGTGTCATCGGCTGATGTCACATGGGTTGATGTCACATGGCGACAGTCCCAGCATTCTCCGGGACTGTGACATTGTAAGGGGGCGGGGTCACCATGTGACATCAACCCATGTGACATCAACCGATGACCCCACCCCTTGTCCCTATATAAGTGGCCGCGCAGCGCGTCCCTGGCATTGCGGCCGGAGAGAGCGTTGAGTCAACATCTCCAGGAGAAGAAGAAAAAAAAGAACGGAAGGCGGCAGCGGCGACAGAAGAACGGGCCACCGCCTGTAAAAGAGCTATAAGAAGGCGCGGTGGCCCGGCAGAAGAACCAAAGAGGGGGACAAGACCCCCGAAGTCGGAAGAAGAGGCCGCGGCGACGAAGAAGAATGCCGGGCTCCTCCGCTAGCAAAAGAGCTACAAGAAGATAGCGGAGGAGTCCGGCGAGAAGACCCCCGAAGACAGAAGACCCCCGGAGCTGTGCAATAAATTATTTTATCTTGTGTGTTATGTTTTTTTTTGTACTTTATTTTACAGGTGAATGGGTAGGGGTACATTGTACCCCATACTCATTCACATAGGGTGGGGGGCCGGTATCCGGGGGTCACCTTATTAAAGGGGGCTCCCGGATTCCGATAAGCCCCCCGCCCGCAGACCCCGACAACCAACGGCCAGGGTTGTCGGGAAGAGGCCCTTGTCCTCATCAACATGGGGACAAGGTGCTTTGGGGTGGGGGGGCCGTGCGGCCCCCCCTTCCGCAAGGCACCCCCCATGTTGAGGGCACGTGGCCTGGTACGGCTCAGGAGGGGGGGGGCGCTCACTCGTTTCCCCCTTTCCTGGCCGGCCGGGTAGCGTGCTCGGACAAGGGTCTGATGTGGACCTGGGGGAACCCCCACGCCTATTTTTTTCGGCGTTGGGGTTCCCCTTTAAGTTCATACCAGGTGGCGTGGCCAGCGACATCTCCTTCGCGGGCCCCGCCTTCCTGGAGACGCGCTGGAAATGAGCGGACTTTCCTCCGCGTGCGTGGGCGAGTCCGTTCAGTAGGGCGGATAGTACGGCGGACTTAGTACGCCGTATTAGTCTGCTGAAAAAGTGCCGTGTGTGGGCAAGTAGCCCGTTCGGAAAGTCCCGCGGACAGTCTGGCGGGAAGTCCGCCAGACTAAGTCCGTCGGATAGACGGCTACGTGTGTACGTGGCATAAGACAGGTTAATTTAAATACTAATGCCCTGTACACACGATCAGACTTTCCAGCAGACTAGGTCCAACGGACTTCCCGTCGGAATTCGGAGTTCCGAAGGATTTTCTGAACGAATGGACTTGCCCACACATGACCGGACTTTCCGGCAGACTAGGTCCGCTGGTCTTCCCAATGGAGTTCCATCAGAATTCTGGCAGACTTCCAAATGAACGGACTTGCCCACACACAGTATAAAGTCCGTTCATTTTGAACGTGATCAGTTACGACGGGACTAGAAAAAAAAGGTCGATCTCGCTGCTTTTATCGGTGAGATTGACACCCTGCGAGCCCCATCGCCTGGTATGGATATTAAAGGGAAGCCCCTACGCTGAAAAAACATTGTGGGGGTCCCCCCGAGGTCCATACCAGACCCTTATCCGAGCATGCAGCCTGGCCGGTCAGGAAAGGGGATGGGGATGAGCGAGCAGCCCCCCTCCTGAGCCATACCAGGCCGCATGCCCTCAACATGGGGGGTGGGTGCTTTGGGGAAGGGGGCTTATGACTTCTCCGCGCTTTCCGGCTCTTCTCCCACTATCCGGCCTCTTCTCTCGCTCCCTGGTTCTACTGCCGGGCTCCTACGATATCTTCTTCCAGCTCTTTAGCTAGCATTGGCCCGGTCTTCTCCTTCCTCGTCGCCATCATCATCTTCTTCTTCTTCCTTCTTCTGTTCTTCCGATGTTGACACAATGCTGTGACATCATAAGGGGCAGGGTCACCGTGTGACATCACTCGGTGATCCCACCGCTTATGCCTATATAAGTCGATACGCAGTGTGTCCACAGCATTACAGTGGGAGAGAGCATGGTGTGAACATCGGAAGAACAGAAGAAGGAAGAAGAAGATGACGAAAACGATGGTGACGACGAAGGAGAAGACCAGGCCAACTCTAGCAAAAGAGCTGGAAGAAGATAGCAGAGGAGCCCGGCAGAAGAACCGGAGAACGGGAGAAGAACCAGAAAGTGCAGAGAAGTTGGAAGAAGACCCCCGGATCTGCCTAATAAACTACGTTTAAAACCTGTCTAGTGTGTTTTTTTATTGACTTTCTTTCCCCCAGGTGAATGGGTAGGGGACTCCATACTTATTCACAGAATGGGGGGCCGGGAGCCGGGGGCCTCCTTATTAAAGGGGGCTTCTGGATTCCGATAACCCCCCGCCCGCAGACACCGAAAACCAATGGCCAGGGTTGTCGAAAAGAGGCCCTTGTCCTCCTCAACATGGGGACAAGGTGCTTTGGGGTGGGGGGACCCCCTTCCCCAAAGCACCCACCCCCCATGTTGAGGGCATGTGGCCTGGTACAGCTCAGGAGGGGGGGCGCTAGCCTTAAAATCCATACCAGGTGATGGGGCTCAATAAAAGCAGCAAGATTAAGTTCCCTTTTTAGTCCCGTCGTAACTCATCACGTTCAAAATGAATGGACTTTAGTCCGTTTGTGGGCAAGTCTGTTCATTTGGAGGTCCGCTGGAACTCCATCAGAACTCCGCTGTGAAGTCTGGCGAACCTAGTCTGCCGGAAAGTCCGGTCATGTGTGGGCAAGTCTGTTTGTTCGGAACTCCGCCGAAATTCAGGCGGGAAGTCCGTCGGACCCTAGTCTGCTAGAAAGTCCGGTCGTGTGTACATGGCATAAGAAGATGATTCCCCTCTTTAAAAATAAATGGATCCAGCAATTCTTACACCAGGTTAGGTTTGACCTTAAAAAAGTTGACTGGGGACTCAAAGGATTAGACAATCGATACAGATCTGAGAGGAAAGCAATAGGAGAATTTAAAAAGTCCAAAAATATTATTATCAAAAAAAGTGACGAAGGGGGGATTTTCTATTCAAATTGTTTTCACCCACCAAAATGAATTCATCTTGAATTTATTTGATTTTGCTTTGAGGAACAACTTTTTTCAATTTGATGGACTCAATTACCAACAGATATCAGGCATATCTATGGGAGCCCCATGGGCACCGTCCTACACATGCTTACATTTAGGCATGTGGGAGGAAACGTCTATATGAAATGTTGGAAACAACAACATTTATAATAAAGCTATACTGTACAGTCACTCAAATATCTAGTGAATATTTAAACCAAACACACCAAGAGCAGTTTTGATAAAAAGTATAAAACAAAACTTTACTGGACATTAAAATACATAAAGTTCCTTGCATAAAAAAAGTTACCATAAACATTACATCAAATAACAAGACTTAAACATACACTCCTATTTCCAGTATCCCAAAGAAAGGTTATATACTAACTCTGGCAACAGCTTCCACTGGGACAGCACAATGAGAAAGCCTTGCTGCATGCTTGGCCTTTTTCATAGCTACAAAACAGCCTTCCTCCTAAACAGACTTCTCCCCAGACCGCATGCTAGCTACTCTATTATAGTCCTGTATACCAGAGACCGCCCACTCCTGTGTAGCCCTCTTAACCACTCAAAGGTCCCTTTGTGCGTGATCTCAGCAATAAATGGTTGCACTCCCCCCCCACAGCCGCAGGGTTAATTGAATATGCGGCAGCCATTTTAAAACACAACGTCAGCTTGCTCACTACACCACCTGTGAGTGAGATATATTATTACACATGTATGGGGACATTTGTCATAAATCAGTTATAATATCTACAACTGATATAATGTTGAAAAGGGAGCTACGTCATCAGCGGCCGTCTCCTATGCTGATTCCATGTGATTTTATGTAACAGAGTGCTTGTTGGCTGGCACTTAATGGGAGTGCCTTTTATGTAAGTGTGGCTCTTTTATTTCATTAAATATATGCTAGCAGAGAGCACTAGATGTTTCCTGTTTTATCTGCATATATCGGGACACTGATGATTTGATGCTGGATTCTCTTACCTATGAGCCTGTGTGGTGATCCAGGTGCTCTACATTCAGAAGAGGCGTATCGATTTCCTCCAGGATTTTGCCCTTTGGGGAAATCTTTTATGACTCTTTGTTGATTCAGGAGTATCAGTGTGGAGGTGACGGTGAGCAGCCTTATGTCTTATGGTGGAAGTCACACTTTTTGGCACAGAATTTCTAATCTTCATGGATGCACATTGTCCCTTTATTGGGAAATGGATTTGCATATTCCCATGACTGCTTATGAACTTTTTTAATACATTTTTTTAACTTATTTGATGATGTTACTTTGGCGCTGCACTATATTATTTTACATGTGGGAGGAAACGGTTGCCTATAAACTGTTATCGACCTCCAGATCACAAAAAAAAAAAGAAATTGTGTAGTGACCTCAATGTACTGAAAACCAATAGCTGCAAACACGTTATTGTGGGCAGATAGTTTCGACCCAAAGGCCCATATTTAGGGAATTCCAACAGGTCAATGTCTTCGGATTCGAAGAAATTGCACTAAACAAATGTATTTCAAAAAAGAGGCTGTGGAAATGTATGACAGATTTAAGGAAAGAGGTTACCCCCACAAGATCTTAAAAAAGGCCAAAGAGAAAACCTTAAGAAGACACAATGGGGTAATTTATTATAGTGCCAATTAGCGCTAAAATGCCACGATCATGGCAATTAGCGCTAAAACCAAATTCACTATATCACTGGTGCAAAAAAAAATATTTGAATTTACTATAGCTCCCAGAAAACAGATAGCGCCCAAACCCTTACTCTTGTTAGGACCTGGAGAGATGCACATGGAAATAATGTTTAGAGCATGATATGATTGCCTAAATGGTACTTGTGATGGAGCTCGGATACCCTGGCTGGGCCCCTCCACCAGATTTGTGTCTCCTGTTCTCCAAATGCCCCCCGCAGTTGGCAGACTCACCATAACCATCCCTTACCCCCCCCCCCCCCCAATTACAAGGCAAACCATACAGGTGTTGAGGGTTAAACATGCAGATCATACAACTGTTTATTAAGTACAAAACATACACCTTTAAACACAGTTAGGGACACTCCCCTTAGCCTTGTCACAGAGGGGGTAGGGGACAAGAAAAATCATTGAAAACTCAACACTTGTATATTCAAACAACTACAGTTGAAACACACCAAGGCATTATGATAAGCAGGCAGCCCCTCCTTACACATCCTCCGCTGGGATGTGTCTCCACACCTTTTGTCTATGTGTCATGACCTAACATAATTAAACACAAGAGGGGGAGAAGGGATGCAGCTTACATAGAGACCTAATTACATTATCCCAATGCCATTTTGTCCCCAAGTCCCTCGTTCTCTGCTGGGCCATAGTCTGTAGGTAGGAGGCCAGCCCACAGCCCCTCCAAAACACACAGTGACAGTGGGTTCTGTCACATTTCTTCCCTTTTCAAAGCTAACTAACCATGTCCCTGATCCTCAACTGGTCTGGACCTGCATTAGTCACAAACTCCCACCCCAGGCAAACAGAAAAAGGAACAGTATGAGCAAAACTACACATACGGTCTCCCGTGATCCAGAGCTGGGCTGCAGGTATTGAGGAGAGGTGAAAAACCCTCTGCCCCAATGCCAGAGCCTCAGCTGGTACAGAACATAGACTGGCAGTGCTAAGCTGTTGGGGAGGAAAGGGTACTTGCTTTCCTCCTGGTGTAGTTACCAGCTCCTGGGGAGGTATCTTGCAGGGTCTATCTCCCAGACTCTCCGTCTCCTTTTCTGATGCTGGGCAGAGACCAACAGCACTCTGCCCAGTAGCCAGTGCTTCTGCTGGGGGAACGGATACAAAGGTAGAGTTCAGCCAATGGACAGGGCGAAGGGTTTTCTCCCCTCCTGGTTCTGTGACCAGCCGCCGGGGCAACTTCTGACAGGGGCTGTCTCCCAAACCCTCCAAAAACAAACTGAGGACTGGGTGGAGGCCAGCAACACTCGGCCCCGTAGCCAGCACTTCTGCTGGGGGGGATGAACACTGGGGAAGTGTCCAATTGCTGGGGAGGGAGAATTGCTTTCTCCACTCCCGGTGGGGATATCTGCTGTTGGGGAAACAGTTCACCGAGATCATCTCTCAGGCTCTCCAGATCCCACTCTGAGGGTCGTCAGAGGCCCTTGTAGCCAGCGCTTCTGCAGGGGTAACCGGGTGCGATACTCTGGACTTGCTGCTGATCACCATCTACCAGCCTTCCAGCACCCATCTCAACTGCCCCTTCTGAGACCTTTATGCTATTAGCTTATCTCACTGCCTGGGCAACCTCTGGTCCATTCCGAGATTCTAGCACTCGCAGTGCCCTCTGTATCATTTTAGTTTCTTCCATTGTGGTTAGGACAGGAAAACAGAGGGGCACCCCCGGCCCCATTTCCCCCGCAGCTTACTTTTCCCGGACAGACAACGGGAGCCATGCCGGGCTGCTGATCACTGTCAAACAGCTGCTTGTAGGCAATCTCAAGCTCCCATTCCTGCTCGACCAGGAACGCCAATTCCTCCAGGTCACATGCCTCTTCGGGGAGGTCCAGAACCTCATCTCGGAAGTCCAAGATGTCTTCCAGCTGCCACTCCACATCGCTCCCAAAGTCTGGGTTGCCATAGATTTTTTGATGGAGCAGCCCCACGCCACCATAGCCAACACCTTCTGTTGGGCTGCCATCTGCTGGAACTGGCCACAGTAGATCTGCGAACCACTGGAGGGCTCTGTAGCTGGGGTCCAGCATCATCTCCTCCCTGACCAATCTTCTGAGCTCTGCCTTCCACTTGTCTCATGGTCGTTCCCTCAGGAACACCTCTCATGCATGATACTGCATCCAGTACATCTCTGTGGAGGAGGGAAGGACCTTCCCCTGATGGTGCTGTTAATTGCTTAGCATCTCTTGCCAGAGTTGACAGCGGATCACATCCCCCCAGCCGAACATGGTGCACTCCATCGCTGGTCCCCGATGTTGCTTCCTCATGTCTTGCATCCTCTTGTTGAACTCCCCAGGAACACCTCTCATGCATGGTACTGCATCCAGTACATATCTGTGGAGGAGGGAAGGATATTTCCCTGATGGTGCCGCTTATTGCTTAGCATCTCTTGCCAGAGTTCATGACGAATCACATCCCCCCAGCTGAACATGGTGTGCTCTGTCGCTGGTCCCTGATGTTGCTTCTGCATGTCTTGCAGCCTCCTGCTGAATTCCCTCAGGAACACCTCTCGTGCATGGTACTGCATCCAGTACATCTCTGTGGAGGAGGAAAGGATATTCCTCTGATGATGCCGCTCATTGCTTAGCATCTCTTGCCATAGTTGATGGCTTATCACATCCCCACTGCCTGTGGCTGGTCCCTGATGTTGCTTTTGCATGTCTTGCAGCCTCCTGCTGAACTCCGCTCTCATGCTGGCCGGTGCCCATACTGTTCCTCGGCGGCTGCCAGGATTTTGAATCCCGGTGGTGGTTTGAATGTCCTGCACTGCAGGAGACATCCCCTGCTGCCACCACTGTGATGGATCTCGGATACCCTGGCTGGGCACCTCCATCAGAATTGTGTCTCCTGTCCTGCATATGCACACACAGCCTCGCCATAACCAGCCCTTAACCCCCCAATCATGAGGCAAACCACACAGGTATTGAGGGTTAAACACGCAGAACAAGCTGTTTACTAAGAACAAAACATACACTTTAAACACAGTAAGGGACACTCCCCTTAGCTTTGTCATGGAGGGGGTATGGGACAAGGAAGAACCAATGGAATCTCGACACTTGTATATTCAACCAACTACAGTTGAAACACACCAAGGGATTATAATAAGCAGGCAGCTCCTCCTTACACATTCCCCGCTGGGATGTGTCTCCACTAGGGATGAGCCGAAAACCCCCCCGATTCGGTTTGCACCAGAACCTACGATCCGTCCGAAAGTTCACGCAAACTTTAGAACCTTGTTAAAGTCTATGGGACTCGAACGTTCAAAATCAAAAGTGCTAATTTTAAAGGCTAATATGCAAGTTATTGTCCTAAAAAGGGTCTGGGGACCCGGTCCTGCCCCAGGGGACATGTATCAATGCAAAAAAAAGTTTTAAAAATGCAATTTTTTTCGGGAGCAGTGATTTTAATGATGCTTAACCTGAAAAAAAACGTGAAATATTCATTTAAATATCATACCTGGGGGGTGTCTATAGTATGCCTGTACAGTGGCACATTTCCCGTGCTTAGAACAGTCCCTGCACAAAATAAAATTTTTAAAGGAATAAAAGTAGTTTAAAACTCGCGTCTTGCGGGCTTTAATGTAATGTCAGGTCCCGGCAATCCTCCCCCCCAATCCATTACCAGGTCCTTTGGGTCTTGTATGGATATTAAGGGGAACCCTACACCCAATTTAAAAAAAGCAAAGGCATGGGGCCCTCTGGCCCTATATTCTCTGAACAGCAGTATACAGGCAGTGAAAACAAGACAGGGACTGTAGGTTTGTTCTTAAGTAGAATCTTTTAGTAATTTTGAACTGGTACATTTTGTAAATGTAGCTCCAGCCAAAAAATCGATTTTTAAGCTTTTTGGAAAACATAGGGAAGGGTTATCAACCCTGTAACATTTGATTTGCTGTCTGTGCCCCTATTCAGAAGATTTCACCTCACTTTCTGTCCCAATGACAAATGTTTTTTGAAAATTTGGGGTTTTTAGTGAAACAAGGATTGGTGATAAAAAATCAATGGAGAGGATACACATTTTCCCATATAACTCTTACAGGAGAGAATTTCCCTTCCTAGGGAAATTCTCCTTGCAAGTAGGAGTCGTTTGTAAGTTGGATGTTTGAAAGTAGGGGCCTGCCCTATATACTCTGAAGAAATTTGGGCCTTAGGTGTTGGTGTTGCCACAACACTGTAAGCCCTCACAGTTACTCTTGGTGGGCGCTGGAACGCCCTGCTGTGAACTATTATATCAAGTATTGTAATTACATGCCATTGTTGAACAGTGGTAGAAAAACTGGGCCTTTGGTGGTTGTGGTGGTGGTGCCACAACACTGTAAGTCCTCACAGTTACTCTTGGTGGGTGCTGGAACGGGTCCTGCTGTGCAATATTATATCAAGAATTGTAATTACATGCACCTGTTGAACGGGGCAGAAAAATTGGGCCTTTGGTGGTGGTGGTGTTTGCACAACACTGTAAGGCCTCACAGTTATTCTTGGTGGGCGCATGAATGGGCCCTGCTGTGAAATATTAGATCAAGAATTGTAATTACATGTCCCTGTTGAACAGGGGCAGAAAAACTGGGCCTTAGGCACTGGTGCCACAACACTACAACCCCTCACAGATACTCTAGTTGGAGCACAGGAATGAGCCCAGCTGCAAAGTATTGCATCAAAAATTTTAATTACACGCCCCTGTTAAACAGGGGCTGACAATTTGGGCCTTAGGCACTGATGCCACAACACTGCAACCCCTCACAGATATTGTAGTTGAGCACAACAACGAGCCCTTCTGCAAAATATTACATCAAAAATTGTAATTACACGCCCCTGTTAACAAGGGCCTTAGCCACTGGTGCCCAAAACCAAAAATGTTCTTACAAGTTATCAGCATGATCATTGAGGAGGAAGAGGATAGTCACTCAGCATAACAGGATAGTCACTCAGCATCAGCATAGGCAGTCTTGAAGGGATCTGACATTTCAAAAAAAATTATTCAGTTACATAAGCATCAGGTGCTTGGTAGCTGGTGGTGTTTCAAGACTGATTCATTTTTATGAAGGTCAGTCGATCAACCAAGTCGGTGGACAGGCGCACCCTATGATCGGTTGCAAAGCCTCCAGCAGCACTGAATGTGCATTCCGAAAGAACGCTGGATGCAGGACAGGCCAGTAGCTCAGTTGCATACTGTGCAAGCTCTGGCCAGTGATCCATCCTCAAGACCCAGTAACCCAGAGGATTTTAGGTGGGAAAGGTGTCCAAGTCTGATTTTGCCCCTAGGTATTCCTGCACCATGTAAATCAGACGTTGGCGATGGTTGCTGGAACCAATCATACCTTGGGGCTGTGGACTAAAAAATTGTCTGAATGCATTGGTCAGATGGCCACCTTTTCCACCGCTCCTTTTGCGACTGACTGAAGCCTCAGCAACACGTTGTCCAGGACCAGGAATTTGTAACCTCCCAATCTCTGGGAACACGTTGCAAAAACCTTTCTGCAAGGCCTCCCAAAGATGTTTCATCCTCTGTTCCCTCTGCGACGGCAAGATAAGGTCTGCAACCTTGGGCAGGTAAAATTCCTTTTGGAGGTCAGCGAGCCGAGCACTGGCATTATATGACCAGTGGAAATGCACACAGACTTTCCTGACCTACCTCAGTACATCCTGTAAGCATGGGTACCCGCCCAAGAACCGCTGCACCACCAAGTTAAGGACGTGAGCAAAACAGGGCACATGGGTCAGTTGTCCCTGTCGGAGGGCGGAGAGGAGGTTGGTGCCATTGTCGAAAATCACCATTGGCGTGGCGTCAACCACCTCTGAGCCTGGCATGATGCAGCTCAACACATCCAGCTGCCGAAAATAAGGACAAGCGTGTCCCATTGCCATGTGCTGATGACGATGCACCGCGTCCACAACTAGCACTGTTGCCTGTAGACACAGAGCCTGCTTGCCCTCTTTTATTGGCTTGTGACTGTCTGACTCTCCTTGTTGTCCTTCCAGGCATACTAATGGCCTGCAGAGAGATGTAGCTGCACAAAGCTGGGATGTATATATATACTGATTATACTGCAGTTAGCAGAATCAACTGCCTGCCTGTAGTATTATTAGTATGAGAACACCAGCAATTGTCTTCAGTTAGCTTTAGTTGCACACTGTGCAGAGGACATAGTACACTAACTGAAAATACTGCAGCTCCCTGCCTGTGATATTAGTATAGAACACCAGCAATTGTATTCAAGTAAGCTTTAGGTGCACACTGTGCAAAAAACACTAAATCAAAATACTGCAGCCCCCTGCCTGTATTTGCACGAGAACACCAGCAATTGTATTCAAATACGCTAACTGAAAATACTGCAGCTCCCTGCCTGTGGTATTAGTAGGAGAACACCAGCAATTGTATTCAAGTAAGCTTTAGGTGCACACTGTGCAAAGGACACTAAATCAAAATACTGCAGCTCCCTGCCTGTATTTATACGAGAACACCAGCAATTGTATTCAGATAAGCTTTAGGTGCACACTGTGCAAAGGAAACTAAAACAAAATACTGCAGCTCCTTGTCTGTATTTGTACAAGATTACGAGAACATTAGCAATTGTATTCAGGTACGCTTTAGTTGCAAACTGTGCAAAGGACACTAACACAAAATACTACAGCTCCCTGCCTGTATTTGTATGAGAACACCAGCAATTGTATTCAGGTAAGCTTTAGGTGCACATTGTGCAAAGGACACTAAAATAAAATACTGCAGCTCCCTGCCTGTATTTGTATGAGAACACCAGCAATTGTATTCAGGTAAGCTTTAGGTGCACACTGTGCAAAGGACACAGTAAACTAAGTAAAAATACTGCAGTTCCCTGCCTGTCAGTATATTATGAAGAGAATAACAGGAACAGATCTAGCTAAACTGAATACAGTATATAAATATATATATACACAACACCTAGGATGCATATATATCCACTACACACTGTAACTGAAGCTAACTGACTCGTCTGCCTACTCTATCTAACTCAAATTAAATGACACTATTTCTCTCTCTCTGTCTGTCTTTAACCACCACAACACACTACACAGAGCTTTGTGTTCGAGTCGAATGCATGTTCGACACGAACACCCGCTGTTCGCCCGTTAGGCGAAGCCAGAACTCTATGGGCAGTTCGCGCCAAATTTGTGTGGCGCTCACGGCCTACAATGCACATTGCAGTGCACTGCTGGCTCATGATTGGCCAAGCATGCAAAGTGACCCCGCATGCTTGGCCAAACACAGCGCCGGCAGTGAGGAGAGCCATAATT